>NC_064921.1:306196211-306821211 GCF_023897955.1 Schistocerca gregaria
TGCGTTAAACTTGCGAGTTCCCTAGTCTCGTATAGCTTCCGGAAGCTTTATATTGTTCTCTGCATTTGCATAACAATACAGAGAACATCTGTGCGTTTTCTGATTTTGGAACATACCAGCTCTCGAACACCTTGTGGACCAGTGATAGAATTGGGCCAACAGAAACGACGATCCGTCTTGTCAGTTTTTAAGAGTGGTCATACTTTGGCAATAATCGTTGGACTACACCATCAAATTCCGTATGTGGGCGTCGTCGTCTTCCCGTTACACATGAGCAGCATTCTACAGGTAGGTAACAATTAATTTCGTCCTAATGCGCCAACATGAGAGATGACGTTTCGGCGCATCTTATATACCCTGACGGTGCAAAGTGTTTGGTAGGGCAGTGGTGCGTTTTCGACCTGCATTTGGTGCGGTGTGTCCAAAGTACCTCCTCCGAGAATGGGAATAGTGCAAACTAAAATTCATTATTCTTCATTTACTCTCATTACACGAGTAGCTTTCTTCTGTTTGACAGCAAACTATGGCATGGCACTACACTTTGCTTGCTTTGGCTGTATATATAGGGTGCTTCTTCAAACATCCAGGGTTAGTGGATCACGTCATGGGGAGGAACATTTGTTAGAGACAAAATCTTGACTGAGCTTCCAAGCAACACTAGACGTCCTTGTGTATTGGTTGTGCTCCTGCGAGGCAGTAGGGCGTAGACACTTCGCAACCTCAGTATGCAGTGTGTGTTGCCTATAATTCGGTCAGCTGCTCCACGTGGAAGGAGGTAGGCCGAGCCAATTACGTTTCTTGTTTCGCTTCAAAAATATCTTTCTCCACTTAGAAACCCTCATTTTTAAGGTTTCCCTGTTGAACATCAGTCTGTCAGTTTACTAGGGCAGGTAGTACGCAGCACTACTGGTTAGTAAACCCTGCTAGTTCGCTGAAATCTTGTTACCGCAGGGACAGCGAATACGAAAGGACGCCTATTGTCGCTGATAAATGACAGCGCACACGTTATTTCCGTATTGTTTTTAATGTTTTAACATAGATTTACTGCACTGAAGATGGCTACACAGTGACCAAAATCAGGATATGTAATGGTTCAAATGGCTGGTAGCACTACGGGACTTAACATCTGAGGTTATCAGTCCCCTAGAACTTAGGACTACTTAAACCTAACTAACCTAAGGACATCACACACATCCATGCCCGAGGCAGGATTCCAACCTTTGACCGTACCTATCGCACGGTTTCGGTCTGAAACGCCTAGAACAGCTAGGCCACCGCGGCCGGCGGATATGTAATAAATGTCATAAACATCATTTTGGCTAATTGCTGTACCCACAGCTGTTGCCCTTTGGAATGAAACCTGAATAGGTGTCAGACTGCAAACCTGAATCTCTTAAGATTCAAACCTCTTTCAACTCTAGCAATCATTTCTTAATATGAAAAATACCTAGTAACACTTTGCTTCTAAGACAACGTTCAATTGTTGGTTCCTCTGTAGCTGGCTGAATAAATCATTTAAAAGGTCGAAGGTAGTCAAGGATGCGACGCCTCCAATAGAACCATCTATATTAAGGCTTTGGGTTGTCCGACCCAAACGTGTTGACGACAGCTCTTAACATTTCATTTCTACAACGAGTATAACAGACTGCAGATGCCATTCTCTTCATTCTCTTTTTAAAAAGACGTAAATATTGTCTACTGTAGGAAAGAATGTGTTCTACATAACGAATCTGTTCATGTGAAACGATTAGTTAAAAATAGTTTTAAAACTGGCTCTGAGCACTATGGGACTAAACTTCTGAGGTCATCAGTCCCCTAGAATTTAGAACTACTTAAACCTAACTAACCTAAGGACATCACACACATCCATGCCCGAGGCAGGATTAGAACCTGCGACCGTAGCAGTCACGCAGTTCCGGACTGAAGTGCCTAGAACCTCGCGGCCACCAAGGGCCGGCAGCAGTGCAGGGTATAGAAAGCCTGTCGGAGGGACGCAGAAAACTGTGCGGTCGCTCTGGGAATTCGGAAACGGTGCGATTTATTTGACGTCTAAAAGAGTTGGGTCATTGGCTTTCGGAGCAAGGGTGGAATCATTTCCTAAACTGCTAAATTTGTAAACTGTTCGTATGCCTCCGTGGTTAAAGTACACCGTGCGCGACAAAATGGCGCTATCCAAAACCGGTGCCTAGGCAGTGAGGCACCACGAGCCGTAGATGACAGGGATGAACGACCGCTACAGAGATGTGTACGGGAGAATAGACGTGCAGCCGCGCTGGATTAACCGAGCGGTCTGGGGCGCTGTAGTCATGGACTGTGCGGCTGGTGCCGGCGGAGGTTCGAGTCCTCCCGCGGGCATGGGTGCTTGTGTTTGTTTGTTGTTGGGATAATTTAGGTTAAGTAGTGTGTAAGTTTAGGGTCTGATGACCTTAGCAGTTAAGTCCCACAAGATTTCACACACACAATAGACGAGCAACTGTTGAGCAACTGATCACCCAGATTTTTTGACAACATAGTTGTGGAGATGAAGCAGCGGTTAGTATGATTAATCAGTTATTCAAAAACAATCGCATTTATTATGAGTATACCGCCAACCGGTTTCAACCCGACGGAGGTGTCATCTTCTGGGCGTTTACACCACTGGTCGACTGCTGGTGGTGTCACTCCTGTCTACATAACGGCAGGAAACTATGCAGTCGCTGTCGTAATTCGGAAACGGAGCGATTTATCTTGACGTCCAAAAGGGTTGGGTCATTGGCTTTCGGAGCAAGGGCGGAATCCTTCGCTAAACTGCTAGGAAACTATGCCGTTATGAAGACAGGAGTGACACCACCAGCAGTCGACAAATGGTGTAAACGCCCAGAAGATGACCCTTCCGTCGGGTTGAAAGCGGTTGGCGGTATAGTAATAATAAATGCGCTTAAGACTGTTTTTTAGTAATTAATTAACTGATCACCCAGATGAACCAAGGAACTACCAACAGTGTCTCCTCAGTAGCTGGCCGCGGTGGTCTCGCGGTTCTAGGCGCGCAGTCCGGAACCGTACGACTGCTACGGTCGCAGATTCAAATCCAGCCTCGGGCATGGATGTGTGTGATGTCCTTAGGTTAGTTAGGTTTAAGTAGTTCTAAGTTCTAGGGGACTAATGACCACAGCAGTTGAGTCCCATAGTGCTCAGAGCCATTTGAACCATTTTTGTCTCCTCAGTGAGCGTTGCTGCATTTGGGTCTCCGCAGCAGTCGTCTGGTCCATTCACGCACACCGACTGCTCTTCATCAGCGACCAAGGCTGGAATTTTCACGCCAGTACCGCAACAGACATGTGCACTTTTCAGATGAATCACGTTTTATGCCACATCGAATAGACGGCCATTTATGCGTACGGCGTGGAACATCTGACGTCACATTAATGTGATATGGCCCACATCTACGTGCCATCTCTTACAATTAGGATTTTTAAATATTGATTAACTGTGAAGGGTATGAGTTAACCTATCCCTCGTAAATGACAGTCAGTAGTAAATCTCAATTGTAAATCCACTACCAGCAAAAGTACATGACCAACAGCGTTCCATCATGAAAGTCCGGATTGCTTGTGTAAGGGACGAATGCTATTAATTGCCGTTGTGTGCGGAATAGCTTCACAGCGCAGCAAGAGCACCCACTAGACTTCCTCCCCCAGCTTCGACCGACTCCACCCCTCTTTTGCTACATATTACCACTAGCTTTACTTCACTTCAAAGAAGACCGTATACTACTCGTAAAAAAAAAGGTGACATCTGATGATTACTGAATGTTGAGATATCGAGTGTTGAGGCCCGCTGGATACATTATTCCACAAACTTTCTTTCTGTTCACTTCGTAGCCACTTGGTTTAAATCTATTACTCGCAGCTGTCATCCCGTCCGGCCTCTGAACTCTGCTCCCCGGCCATAAGTCGCCCTCTTTTCGCCGCTAAGAGATTTTCCGCAAGGAGCGGCAGAGAAATCTCATTTTCTCGACCGCCGAGGGAAGCTGCTGCCCCGTTTGATTAGCTTCGCAATGTCGCAAAGCCGCCCAGACGCTGAAACTCGCTTGCCAACTTCCGTCCTACGATATTTAATTACAGGTGCCGTATCCTGGCCAACCCCTCAGGAGTAAAGAATGAAACTTCTGTGACAAAAGCTTTCTTTCTTTCTTTCTTTCTTTTTTTAGACCAGTTTACCGTCTGAAACGAGATTAGTGACTTCTCTTCCACAGCTTTGTCACGACGTTTGCGGTAGTTCTTGCTACTGGAAAAGAACTGCGTCCTTAAGCACGCCATAGGAACCTTTAGTGGACACCTTTTTCTACAAAAGCGATATCTTAGGCTACGTTCATAGTGGCAGCGGCAACGGTCGGCTGCGCTGTCCTCAGAGATCGCCCGATAACATCGGCCGAGAGCTTGGTCGTAATGCGATCGATCTCTTTCGAGAGTTTTCAGGAGGTCAAGGAGATTAGATTAGGTTAGGCTACAATCTATTCTAGGTATGAAGTAGGCTACGTTTTAACCACCAAGGATGGAGTGGATGCCACAACGCGTGCTTGGAGACGAGTGTTGCAATACGGCTTTTGCTATTAGAAAGATGCCAAATGCGTGTGAAAGAGCTGTATGTGTTTCCAAAAGAACGTCTGTCGTCAGTTACTGGAATTATCAAACAAGTTTTACGAACATATAAAATGATGGGAGAAATCTTCTGCTGCATAATCCAGATGATTCGTAGTGGCCTTGAAAAGCGAGATTAGAAAGACTCTGTTCTGCTGAACGTATTTGAATTTGTGCAGACATGCGTCAGTTAACATTCAATAACTGCGTACGAGGCTTGTGGGCTACTGGCTAGCGTTGCTGCCTCTGGATCATGGGGTCCCGGGTTCGATTCCCGGCCGGGTTGGGGATTTTCTCTGCCCACAGACTGGATTTTTGTGTTATGCTCAACATTTCATCATCATCATCATTCGTTACAGTGGCTAGAATGGACTGTCTACACAACTCAATCTGAGAAAAAATTGAGACTTTGTAGGGGCGCTGATGACCGCGCAGTTGAACACCTCACAAACCAAACATCATCATTATCATTCAATAATTGTCATTTATCTTACGTGTGAAAGACACACATATAGTTTATAATAAGATACTCTGTATATCTAAAGCACTGAAAAGTGGAAACACGTGCACCACATTTGCAATCCAATTCAACTACCAGAATAACCACCCTACTGGCATAAAAACGCCAGTATACATTAATAATAATCTGTAAACAGCTAATCTCCACATAACGCAACTCAGGAAATATTCGCTACAGTGACTTTAAGTATAAAATTCACCAACCTTCTCACTTTAACAAATAATTTTTTTGAGGTTGTAATTTACGCCTAAAATTTCCGATAAAGATTTTGCCTACTTGTGGTTTCCAATAAATCTACAATTCCCAACTATATAATAATCATATTTCTCATCCACAACAGAAGGAAATAATCTGATTTTCCGGACTAACAGGCCGTGGTCGATGTATACAACTTTCTCGTAAAGTCTCCTGTCCGACTGCGGGAGACATCATCAGAAGTGAATTGGCGAACTGCAGTCGGAAAGGAAACTTTCTGTTAAAGTTTTATATATTGCCCACAGCTTATTAGCCCGGAAGTTTCAAGTGATGTCAGTACCATCCCACTGCCATTTCAAGGAGCGTACTGTCTCTAAGATGTCCTTAAGCTTCGTCACAGACCGGATAACATCTGCCCTGTTCCTATCCTTTTTTATATAGCCCTGCATTGTTCTTTCCATGGCTCTCTCTACTGTCCTAAGTTTTCCTTTTGTAAATGAGTTCAGTGTCCATGTCTCGCAGCCATACGTCAGCACAGGAAGACTGCATTGATAAAATACTGTTTTCTTCAGATTTACTAACATTTTTTATCTGAATACTGTTGAATTCCTTGCATATGCTTGACAGCCCAAGCTTGATGCGCCTATAGATTTATGGCCTTACATCTCCCTTCATATTTATACTCTGGCAAAGGTAAATATACCCACTGATCTCACTGTCCTTGATTTCACATATCCAGCTGAGACCCATTCGTTGGACATTACTTCTGTTTTGGAAATGTTCATCTTCAAGGCAACCAACTGACTTTCCGATGCAAGATCTGTAACTATATTTTGGAGCTCTGCGAAGTCGTTGGCCAGGAAGGCAATATCATCAGCAACTCTCAAGTTGGTAAGCCTTCTTCCATTAATTATAATTCCCTTATCTTCCCAGCTCAGCTTTGGAAGCCTAGAACAGTTCTGAGGAGATGGAATCGCCTTGCTTGACACCCCACATGATGATGCGGAATTCCTGAGTTGATGCGCCGATATTAACGTAAGCTGAAGAAGTCTCGTAGATATTGCCGAGCACTTCAATATACGCTGCTCCCACTCCTTGCTCACTCAAAGCTTGGAGGACAGCTCCATGGCTAACGGAGGCAAAAGCCTTTTCAAAATCAACAAAGGTCTCTCTAGGCAGTTGGTATTCATTTGCTCTGTTTTTCACTTCACTAACGGTCAGAACTTGATCAGTAGTGCTAAAATTGCTTCGGAATCCTGCTTGGTCTATAGGTTGGGCTGAGTCTAGAGTGCAACTAATTCGATTTAACAGGATCTATGTGAAAATTTTGTACAAAATTGCAGGAAGTAAATACTTTTGCCAAGTGATTTATCGTTACCTCTACTGCCTGTTGTTTTGTATACCGGATATATTAGCGACGGAAAATATTTACACCCTAGCAAATCTCTGTGATATCCAGAATAATCTTAAATATTATCCACACTGTCGATCCCGATGTTATTAACTTCAGTATCACAGCCGATGTGTCACAGCTATTGTAACTGTATATTTGAAAAAAGTCATATTACGCCTTGAGCTGCTGGTAAAAAGCCAATTTCTGTCGTCTGACCATTATCAGGTTCATAAAAGCATTCACAGCACCACCTTAGGCGAAATATAAAATCGTTATCGTCAGATGACAAACCATCAATAATTACAGTAGACGTATCGTTATATGTATTAAGTCGACAATCTATAAAAGAATAGTACTGGTTAAAAACCGTCTTGGTTGCCATTTTATTTTTTTATATCTCTCAACGACGCGTTTCGCCTTACTTAGGCATCTTCAGGTTATCACTCGTTCCTGTGAAAAGATAACCTGAAGATGCCTAATTAGGCGAAACGCGTCGTTGAAAAATAAAAAACTAAAATGGCAAACAAGACTTTTTTTAACCAATACTGTTAAGCACTAGTTTGCTGTATGCCACATATGGATTTGAAGAATTTCTATAAAAGAATATTCTAGGCATGTACCCATTCACGTTGAAATTGTAATTTTAACATAAATGTGTACACACCGTAGCACAGCTTTTATAGACTGACGACGTAATTCATATTACGCTATGATGACAGCGTACTATTTATTCAAGGTTTTTCGCCTGACGATTGTAATCTTCGCCTAATATGATTGTGTGAATAATTTTATGAACCTGATCATGGTCAGACGATTGAAACTGGTTGTGTAAGCGATGTGTAACCGTTCGCAGCTTAAATGATAATTTCAAGTGAAAGACATAGTGTATTGGCGCGGCTATGTGGAGTTAAGCCACTGGTGACTGGAACGCCGGTCGACCACGTGCGCGCTGGAGGCGTCGTTTGGGGAGCTCCCTGCCATCTACCGGTGAGACCTCGAACTGCTAGGAGTGTACTGCATCACGTGACCCCCCCCCCCCCCCCCCCTGGCACCCATTCTCACTCTGTCCCTCCCCCTCTCACTCTCTCTCCACAACACTGCGGCCTGGATAATTTTACGAAAGCAGTGCTGCTGTTACTCACGAGGCGTGAATAGGCAGTTTGCGCTCATTGTTATTTTAAATGCCTACTTAGCCACCAGGCGCCAAAGCCTCGTTCCATCGCCGGTCTGTCGGACACATCATTCAGTGTAAGGGCCTGCCATTTCTAACCACAGCCGACAACAGCCATTGTTGGACAATGTCTGCCCACACCATAAATATCTTTGATCAGCAACTGCAGTAGTCCATTGGCTACCATTTGCGTCTCGCGCAGTTTGTGACCTAATAGTTCTTCTTAACACCCCATTGTCCGCCCGGGTTCGTTATGTCGTCACTTCAATTGCAGCCATAAGTATACCCAGTAAGAAGGCATTGTAGTTCCACACAATAAGCCGTTTCGTTGAAGAGTTTTCTGCGTCAACAAAAAAAAAAAAAAGAAGTGCGGTAGTTGTAACCAGTTTCTTTCGTTTCATACCCAATCGGTAACTGTGTGTCTGAATGCAGATAGTATAAACACAGAATTGTGTACATTCAGTACCGAAGGTTGTGCATGGTTCCAGATCAGCAAGACAGCCTGATTTGATTCACATCGACCTGCGTAGCCAGATGTCATCGATGTCTAACGTACTATGTTCAGTAATGAATACGTCACGAATTACTTTATAACTATCAGTAAATGGTTAATGAAAACTTTCGCAATTTAACCCGTTTATAATTAGTTGGCTGGCACTGAAGAACTAGGGTAATTTTTTGTGACTCCAAAAAATATACTTTTTTATAAAAATCTACTATGGCGAATGGGTTTAAGATGGCTAAATGAAAAGGCACATGACGCGATTGCCGACTTAATGTGAATGTCTATAATTCCTTTACTTCGATTTTCACTGATGTGTAATTTAGTACTTGCTTCAAACTAAGCCACAGAGCTGGTAACTGTTATGTTCGCCATTCTGTGCACATTTTCTAGCCAAGCTGCGTAGCCATGCAGGCATAAATTATTCTGGGTAGAACAGATAGAACACGTCGGCTGAAAAAATTTGATCAACAGAAGAAACTTAATGTTAGGTGATTCTTTTTCAGTAGTTGTCACACCTACGAAACCTTTCTTACAATGAATTTGTGCAATCGATTATTGCTGCATTCGAGCCAAATGACATTTTTTTTATAAAAGAAAAGGGACCTTGATATCTTCAACTATAGTACGTTATTAATAAGATTTCGAAAACACGGTGGTTGCAGTGTCGAAAACCTTGTGACTGGCTTAATGTAGGTGAAATAGGAAACCAATACGTTTAACATGCGGGGAAAGAATATAGCACTGAGAAAGTTTTGGTTCTGCCGGGGCTGATTTCCATTCAGACTGCAGTTGTTAAAAGTGGAATTTTCATATGAAAAGTCTCCAAACCACTGTACCGTTCATTTAACGTTTAGTTTCGAGAACTCGCTTCTCGTTGTCAAATGTGTAAATAAACAATAACCCTTGATAACATTAACTACACAACTTGAGAGCTGAACTACAGCTGACTAGAAAATTAACTATGGTCTTTGACTATTAGATGCTGACGTGCTCAGGATCGAAATTTCAAAATGTTGAAATATAAACGTATTAAATTTTAGTTATTAACACAAAACACAGAAAAAATAAAAAATATATAACGAACAATCAAAAAGTATCAGCCTCAGAGTGTTGCTGCTGCGAATATGCAAACTGCTCAATTTCGGTATGGGTGCATAATCACCGACCTGTAGGAAAGGCGGTTAGTGTCGTCTTCGAACAAAAACCTTTTGATCGCCCCTTATAACGGCATAAGCACATTAGGCAGAAACATTGTTTTGATTAACTGTTGCTCGTATGTCTTTAAATTGACACAAATGAAGTTGAAGTTGAGTATAGGTGATAATTAACAAACATGTCATCTTAGGGAAAGCATACACTTCTGGAATCAGAAAAATTTGGGGTACTACGCAATGAAATTTTGACAGGGGTGCGTTTTAAGATTCTAATATTCCAAAATAGCTCATTTTGAACAGAAATAGGTTTTGAATTTCCAAGTTTTTGGAAAAATTTATTTGAAAGAGGATAATGATGCTTTTCAAATACGGTATGTCAATTCTGAAACAAATAACTAGGTAGTTGCTTGGTTGATTCGGAGGAGAGGATCAAACAGCGAGGTCATGAGTCCCATCGGATTAGGGAAGGATCGGGAAGCAAGTCGTCCGTGCCTTTTACAGGAACCATCTCGGCATTTACCTGAAGCAATCTAGCGAAACCACGGAAAATCTAACTTAGGACGGCCGGATGCAGGTTTGAACCGTCGTCCTCCCGATTGTGAGTCCTGTCCGCTAACCACTGCGCCACCCCGCTCCATCATATAAGTAGTAGTAAAGTCGAAATATGTAGTCCACGTGGTTTTAATTGTAAGTAGGCTGTTTAAGTTCTTATATTGGTAACGCCACCGCTACGTAGCGCTCTGTATGAAAATCACTGGCTGTGCTGTGTGCAGTCTGTGGCTGGGTGGCATTGTTGGAATTTGCTATTGTAGTGTTGGGCAGTTGGCTGTTAACAGCGCGTAGCGTTGCGCAGTTGGAGGTGAGCCGCCAGCAGTGGTGGATGCGGGGAAAGAGATGGCGGAGTTTTGAGAGCGGATGATCTGGACGTGTGTCCATCAGAGACTGTAAATTTGTAAGACTGGATGTCATGAACTGTTATATATTATGACCTTTGAACACTATTAAGGTAAATACATTGTTTGTTCTCTATCAAAATCTTTCATTTGCTAACTATGCCTATCAGTAGTTAGTGCCTTCAGTAGTGGTTCAAATGGCTCTGAGCACTATGGGACTTAACATCTTAGGTCATCAGTCCCCTAGAACTTAGAACTGCTTGAACGTAACTAACCTAAGGACATCACACAACACCCAGCCATCACGAGGTAGAGAAAATCCCTGACCCCTCTGAGAATCGAACCCGGGAACCCGGGCGTGGGAAGCGAGAACGCTACCGCACGACCACGAGATGCGGGTGCCTTCTGTAGTTTGAATCTTTTATTTAGCTGGCAGTATTGGCGCTCGCTCTATTGCAGTAGTTCGAGTAACGAAGATTTTTGTGAGGTAAGTGATTTGTGAAAGGTATAGTTTAATGTTAGTCAGGGCCATTCTTTTGTAGGAATTTTTGAAAGTCAGATTGCGGTGCGCTAAAAATATTGTGTGTCAGTTTAGTGTTGATTAGAATAGGTAAAGAGTGAAATGTCTGAGTACGTTCAAATAACGTAAGGGGTTAACCAGCACAGTAATTCATAAAATTTTCTAAGGGGACGTTTCATAATGAACCGTAAATTTAGAATATTTCTGTGAGTACAATACCTCTCCCTCAACCATATACAGTATTGTTATCATCAGACCGTGTATGAGTATTTCATACAACGTGCTATAGTGGCTTACAGGGGCAAAAGAAATTTGATTGTCAGTGTTTCGTGTAATTATTGAGTGAATTTAAAAATATAAAGTGTTATCCCCCAATCTACTCATTAAGTGGTATACCTAATCTTACTTTAAAGTTTGAACGCACTAAGACAGGTTTTAGAGTTTAGGAACTGTGTATTAGTCTTGAGGCACCGTAATAGCTCAAAGCGCGCAAACCATGCAGACTATATTCACCCGGTATTTGAGAATAAGGTGACTTAGCGACTTCTTGTAACCTCTTCGAAACTTTTTACCTTCGGCTTTTTTGCCCCCCCCACCCCACCCCCCGCAAATACGCACACTAACACTAAAAGGAAAAAAAGATTTTCACTGTTGATGCAGTAAAGCTTCTGGATTAGGCATAGCGTTTTAATTTATTACTTCTTTACTACTTCCCTATTCGCAAAAATGTTGCATACAGTATTCATAAATGCCACCTAAAGTACTTGCAAAATTATATCTTTGTATTATCATTACTTCCAGAGGTATGATAAACAATGGGATGCATGGTAAACGAGTAGTCTTAAAAAAAGAGTTGTTTTATATACGGGGGTTCGATTCTATAAAAAATATTGGGTCGAAATGGGGGATGGTTATTGGTAAAAGATGGGATAGTAAGAAAAATTATTTAACGATTGAGTGTATAGAAAGGGACTATTTACGATGCTACGTCTCAGTATGAACATACAAATAGAGCCACATACGATTAAAAGGATGCATTACGCGGCAGGTAGTTCATTATGTTCCCAATTAGTGAGTAAACTAATACAGGGTGTTTCAAAAATGACCGGTATATTTGAAACGGCAATAAAAACTAAACGAGCAGCGATAGAAATACACCGTTTGTTGCAATATGTTTGGGACAACAGTACATTTTCAGGAGGACAAACTTTCGAAATTACAGTAGTTACAATTGTCAACAATAGATGGCACTGCGGTCTGGGAAACTATAGTACGTTTTCCACATATCCACCATGCGTAGCAATAATATGGAGTAGTCTCTGAATGAAATTACCCGAAACCTTTGACAACGTGTCTGGCGGAATGGCTTCACATGCAGATGAGATGTACTGCTTCATCTGTTCAATTGTTTCTGGATTCTGGCTGTACACCTGGTCTTTCAAGTGTCCCCACAGAAAGAAGTCACAGGGGTTCATGTCTGGCGAATAGGGAGGCCAATCCACGCCGCTTCCTGTATGTTTCGGATAGCCCAGAGCAATCACACGATCATCGAAATATTCATTCAGGAAATTAAAGACGTCGTCCGTGCGATGTGGCCGGGCACCATCTTGCATAAACCACGAGGTGTTCGCAGTGTCGTCTAAGGCAGTTTGTACCGCCACAAATTCACGAAGAATGTCCAGATAGCATGATGCAGTAATCGTTTCGGATCTGAAAAATGGGCCAATGATGCCTTTGGAAGAAATAGCGGCCCAGACCAGTACTTTTTGAGGATGCAGGGACGATGGGACTGCAACATGGGGCTTTTCAGTTCCCCATATGCGCCAGTTCTGTTTATTGACGAAGCCGTCCAGGTAAAAATAAGCTTCGTCAGTAAACCAAATGCTGCCCACATGCATATCGCCGTCATCAATCCTGTGCACTATATCGTTAGCGAATGTCTCTCGTGCAGCAATGGTAGCGGCGCTGAGGGGTTGCCGTGTTTGAATTTTGTATGGATAGAGGTGTAAACTCTGGTGCATGAGACGATACGTGGACGTTGGCGTCATTTGGACCGCAGCTGCAACACGGCGAACGGAAACCCGAGGCCGCTGTTTGGTCACCTGCTGCACTAGCTGCGCGTTGCCCTCTGTGATTGCCGTACACGGTCGCCCTACCTTTCCAGCACGTTCATCCGTCACGTTCCCAGTCAGTTGAAATTTTTCAAACAGATCCTTTATTGTATCGCTTTTCGGTCCTTTGGTTACATTAAACCTCCGTTGAAAACTTCGTCTTGTTGCAACAACACTGTGTTCTAGGCGGTGGAATTCCAACACCAGAAAAATCCTCTGTTCTAAGGAATAAACCATGTTGTCCACAGCACACTTGCACGTTGTGAACAGCACACGCTTACAGCAGAAAGACGACGTACAGAATAGCGCACCCACAGACTGCGTTGTCTTCTATATCTTTCACATCACTTGCGGCGCCATCTGTTGTTGAAAATTGTAACTACTGTAATTTCGAAAGTTTGTCCGCCTGAAAATGTACTGTTGTCCCAAGCATATTGCAGCAAACGGTGTATTTCTATCGCTGCTCGTTTAGTTTTTATTGCCGTTTCAAATATACCGGTAATTTTTGAAACACCCTGTACCTAGGGCTTGAACATAAGGATTTAACATAAGGTGTGCGCATTAGGCCAAATCGTAAACAACAACTGAAGGCATAAAGTGGACAAAGCACTTCTAAACAGAGGTGGGTCACAAGGTCCTGTTGTTTAAGTCTTGCTTCTAGATTTTTAGCTCGTCGTGGTCTGCTGATGTCAAAGCTTGTAACGATTATGTCTAAAGTAAGGTGTGATGTTTATGTCTAACAAAGAGTAATTATATCAACAGGTGTGTTGACTGCGAATCTGATTACGTGTATCTGTACATTCATCTGGCCCTGTTTTAAACAATCTGTCTACTAACTAGAAAGCAATACCATTAAACTCAAACAAATTAAAACCTGTGTCCGATAATCAAAAATTAGAGGTAAGTACATTCAGAACTACTCAATCTTACTACGGCCCTATAAATCTGAATAAGTACAAAAGTCGTCCCTGTGCGAAGAGCCATAAAGTGTGTGAAATAAATCTCATACCTCGTATTGGTATCGCCTTGGAAAATGCGTTGCTCTGCTCTCATCACTACCAAACTAACTACAATTGCTAAGGCCAAAATGCAAGATATTTGACTGAAACACAGAATTTGTTTGAATAAAAACGATTTGGAATTAGGCGGAACATGACTGAGGAGAATGGCTGTAATTTATTACTTGAAAATCTTAGTGTATTGTGAAACACTTGCAACTGTTAAGCCGTATCATGAAAATCACATTTACCCAAACAAATGATCTTACAACAAAGGACATGGGGCTACATACAGAGATGGTTTCGTTCAAATTCGTTCTACAGCAAAAGCGTATAAATACATGAATATTGATTGCCTTATTGTAGATCGATGTAACAATAGGTAGAAACATTTTTCATCAGAAATTCATAATAATATTTGTAGCA
Organism: Schistocerca gregaria; assembly: GCF_023897955.1. Classification (NCBI taxonomy): domain Eukaryota; kingdom Metazoa; phylum Arthropoda; class Insecta; order Orthoptera; family Acrididae; genus Schistocerca; species Schistocerca gregaria. Next base: position 306,210,717 of record NC_064921.1, read on the forward strand.
TTTTCTTAATTAATTTTACTTCAAATGTTATTTCTTCCATAAATCATTAATAAACAACACTGAAATTATTACACTGAATATTTAATACTAAGCGAGTGTCCATCCGGAGCATCGCAACAGACACTGCCGACCTCTGTCACGATACCACTACGACTGCTGAGCAACAACTGCCCACTACTGCGCGACCTAACACAATCTCTTTGTTACACATATGGTACTCTGCCTCAGCGATAGCTAATCTTTGTAATCGGTATATTGCTTGTGCTCTTGGATAATAAGTTAAAATTTACAATTTCCATTATATGTACCTATTTCGTACTGTACTGCTGCCTGGTAGTGCATTTAAAATGGATCTAGCGGCCAATAGGCCTGATACCTCAATTCCCGGCAGCAGGCAATATTCCACGCGAGCTGAAACCTCTAGCGTCCACCGGCGACCAAACGAAGAAAACGAGATACACTACCACATGTGATGTATTGCTTAAATTCTCCAGCTATGCCATGTTTAAAATACCACCATAGAATGCTCCGTCAGATGCTGAGTTTTAGGAGTGGTAGTGCTATCGAACCACCTGAGCCGGGACTTCAATTCTGTTGCCGACGAAACGGCACAAATGCGTCTCGGGAAGCTGCCCAGCAAGAGCGCGCAATGCAGAAAAGCGGTGTTCGTTCTCCCTTTCATAGACACCACAGCCCGCGTGCAAAGTAAACGCAGCCACAAAGGCAGGGGATTGAGATAAATTTCACTGGTAACATATTCTTCCTTCTTTTTTACTGCTGTCTCGCCACTTTTTCGCACTCGACACGCTGGAGGACCGGCAGCGGTGAAATATCGCTCAACAACGCAAGTTATGAATGGGCGGCCGTAGAGGCTGTTACAGTCACTGGCTGGGAGCCAGGGGTCTCGGCCGCTACCAGAGGGCCGCTGGCGTATCTTAACACCGCCTGCTAAGAAACTGACTCCTTCCTCGTTACCACTCCTCGTACCCACTACTTGTCTCCTTTGCTCTCCTTCTGGGTGAAAAGTGAGCAGAATATGGTTAAACGAGGACTCTGAATCAGACCTAAAAAAAAATTGTGTGTGCAGAATGCGAATCCGCTTCGTATGTTTTCATATACATGGATAGTCTGCAAATAACATTTAAGTGCCAGGCACGAAAATCATAATACTAAAATTAATTTCAATTGCCACTCTGTTAATTGCAATTGTTACACGGGATAGTACCATGGTCAAAGAACAGGTAACTTTCGACGATCGCCAGCCCCTTAATCACCTTGCACCACTTTTTCATTTCCTTTTCGACGCTGCCGCAACTCGGCACTTTTTCGGCTTTATGGATTGTTTTCAATGTGCGTTTTCCTCTGACTTGCGTTTTCTATAATTACGAGCATCTGTACGAGACGTGTGAGACATTTTTCATTATTCTGTAATTTTAAGTTCAACTCAAGGAAACAAAAGAAAAATTCGGAGTAGGATTTCAAATCCATGGAGAAGAAGTAAAAACTTTGAGGTTCGTCGATAACGTTGTAATTCTGTCAGAGACAGCAAAGGACCTGGAATAGCAGCTGAACGGAATGGACAGTGTCTTGAAAGGAGGATATAAGATGAACATCAACAAATGCAAAACGAGGATAATGGAATGTAGTCGAATTAAATCGGGTGATGCTGCGGGAATTAGATTAGGAAATGGGACACTTTAAGTAGTAAATTAGTTTTGCTATTTGGGGAGCAAAATAACTGATGATGGTCGAAGTAGAGAGATTGTGTGATCATATCAGTCCTTCATACTCCCAGCTAGGTTGGATACAAGGCACGCGATCTCCACACGGTGTGCTTACTTCATCGATTTCTTAGCCACTGGTGCCCCCAATACTTATCTTCTCACATTAAACACCTATTATCATTCCACAATCGCAATGCCAGATCGGATACGTCTAGCATCTTGGCTGTACCTTTACGTAACACAAAATCTTTCTGCGTGTCATTCTCCATCTCAGCCATACGACTATGGAACGCGCTCCCCTGTGATCTGCGTCTTATCCAGAACTACTCAACATTCAAGAGGGAACTCAAAACTTATATATTAGGGACGGTATAGCCACCATTGTTGTTCCCCTCTCATCTCTTTCTTTCTCCTCTCCATCACAGCTTCGAATTTTCCCATTCTGTTTCTCTTCCTCTAACCTATCTACCTCTTATATATCTCTTTTACCTCATTCTATCGTCTTATGTCTCTGCTCGATGAGAATAACTCACAAGCTGCAAGAACATAACGAGAAAATTTCCAACTAACAATAGGACTGACATTCACAAAAGAAAAGTATGTTTACTTTCATATACATAGTCATTACTATTATTATTATTATTGATTGTTATAATTATTTTTTATTGTTATAGTTATCATTGTACTACTGTTATAATCTCTATTTTTCTTCTTTAACATCAATACTGCATAATACATTATATCTCCTTAATGTTCTGTAGAAACTGTAACTCGTTCAATCTGAGTATGCCTGGTTAGGTGTAAGAGAGGGCCTGAAGGCCCTAATCTTGCCAGGTAAAATAAATGCACAAATAAATAAATAAAATGTAGACTGACAATGGCAAGGAAAGCGTTTCTGAAGAAGAGAAATTTGTTAACATCGAGTATAGATTTAAGTGTCAGGAAGTCGTTTCTGAAAGTATTTGTATGGAGTGTAGCCATGTACGGAAGCGAAACGTGGACGATAAGTAGTTTGGACAAGAAGAGAATAGAAGCTTCCGAAATGTGGTGCTACAGAAGAATTCTAAAGATTACATGGATAGCTCACATAACTGATGAGGAGGTATTGAATAGAATTGGAGAGAAGAGAAATCTGTGACACAACTTCACTAGAAGAAGGGATCGGTTGGTAGGACATGTTCTGAGACATCAAGGGATCACCATTTAGTATTGGAGGGCACCGTGGAGGGTAAAAATCGTAGAGGGAGACCAAGAGATGAATACACTAAGCAGATTCAGAAGGATGGTACTGGGAGATGAAGAAGCTTGCACAGGGTAGAATATCATGGAGAGCTGCATCAAACCAGTCTCTGGACTGAATACCACAAAAACAACAACAACCTGGAAAACAAAAGTGGGGAAAATATTATATCGTTACTAAATTGTCGTGAATTTTATTACTCTGTATTTTATTTACAGGAAGATATACGTTGAAGCGCCAAAGAAACTGGTATAGGCATGCGTATTCAAATACAGAGGTAAGTAAACAGGAAGAATACGGCCCCGCGGTCGGCAACACCTATATAAGACAAGTGTCTGGTGCAGTTGTTACATCGGTGACAATGGCAGATTATCAAGACCTAAATGAGTTTGAACGTGGTGTTATAGTCGCCGCACGAGCGATGGACTCATCATCTCCGAGGTAGCGATGAAGCGGGGATTTTCCCTTATGACCATTTCACGAGTGTACCATGAATATCAGGAATCAGGTAAAACATCAAATCTCAGGCATCGTCGCGGCCGGAAAATGATCCTGCAAGAACGGGACCAACGACGACTGTAGAGAATCGTTCAGCGTGACAGAAGTGCAACCTTTCCGCAAATGGCTGCAGATTTCAATGCTGAGTCTTCAATAAGTGTCAGCTTGACGAAACATTCAACGAAACATCATCGATATGGACTTTCGCAGCCGAAGGACCACTCTTGTATCGTTGATGACGTCACGACACAAAGCTTTACGCCCCATACGTAAGCATCCTGACTGGTCACCTGCATCCATTCATGTCCATTGTACGGACTCTGGAAATTCCAGCACGACAATGCGACACCACACACTTTCAGAATTACTACAGAGTGGTTCCAGGAACACTCATCTGAGTTTAAACACTTCCGCTGGTCACCAAATTCCCCAGACATGAACGTTATTGAGCATATCTGGGATGCATTGCAACTTCCTGTTCAGAAGAGTTCTCGACCCCCTAGTACTCATCGATTTATGGACAACACTCTATTCTTCAAGGTGTCAGTTCCCTCCAGCACTACTTCATACATGAGTCGAGTCCATGCCACGTCGTGTTGCGGCACTTCTGCGCTCGCGGAGACCCTACACGATGCTAGGGAGTTGTTTCTTTGGCTCTTAAGTGTAATGCAAAGTTGATTACAATTATAATGTCTCCAACGGTATTTTACACACAAAATAAGTACAAAATGAGCAGCTTTACGCCCTGTACTGACAATATGAGATTGATGAGAACTGCGAATTGGTGCCAGATTTAATCGTAAATTTTACGAGGGTTAATATCGATTTTCACTTATATTCATGGGAATATTCTTATTGTCTCACTTTACGTAGTAGTAATCTCCGCAAGCTCTTCACAATAGCACTCGATTCAACGTTCTAGTTACTCGCCTTTCGGCATGACACAAATTTACAGGTTTACACAATGGAACCACGCGTAGTAGCCTACACTAGTACGATGACGTCACAGGTAAAACAAATACTGTGAGACAAAAAGGCACAGACATGATTTATCCCTTATGGGCTCAACCACTGTTAACACATTATTAGTCTTACTGGCAATCTGACGGCATTTCGTAATACTTTCTTGTTCAACCGACGAGCGAACAGAAAAAAAGAAACAGATCCAGTGCTGTATTTAGCATAGATTTCTACGCTCAGTTTGCGGTGCAGGTCCTACCAAAGGAAAGGTGATAACTAACCCGCAAAAAATTGAATCTTAAGCTATTTTCGAATTAAAGGCGTATTACGAGCCATTTGAAATTTGTTATTTAATTGTATAAAATTTTCCTGTAGAGTTTAAGATTTTATTAATTCAACTTATTAACATGCGAGGCCGTGAAGTGCTGGTTAAGATTTTTTTGTGAAAATCCTTAAAACGTTTCTAATAAAATCAGACTTTATTCTTCATATTTATTCCTCAAAATAGCCACCCTGGCGACGAACGCTCTTCTCCTAACGAGAGAATAGTTTGTTGATACCTTCACTGTAGACTATTTGACTTTGTTGACAGCGCCGCATCACCACCACTCCGAGCGCCGCTTCATCAAAGTGAAGTCCTCGAAGGTGTACTTAAGTTTTGGAAAAAGAAGGAAACCGGGTTGTGGCCGGTCAGTACGGTAAGAAGGACGAGCGATGACAATGAACCAAAGGCGTCGAATTGTTGCAGATATCGCAGTGCTCGCATGTAGTCCGGCATTTTCATTGTGAAGGGGAGAGTGCACCATGTGTAGACGAGATTTTCCAGTGCGAAACCCGATTACGGCGCGCTGTTTCTCACGCACCGAAATAGTTACGTTACACGCCGCCATCTTACACGCAGCATTCCAGAACCCTCTAGCGGAAGACGGCTGCAAATATGTAGACATGAAGAATAAAGCTGTAGAATGATGATAACAGTTGTTTTATTTAAAAAGCTTTGAGAGTTTTCACATAAAAAATTCGGAGACACTTCTTTTCAGCGTGCACCCTCGTAGATATGATTACACACATTTATTAAAACAACTGTTGTGTTCACCACATACGGTTGACATACGACATAAAGATGGCAGGAAGAGAACTCTCTCAACAGATACACACATTTAGATGGACTGCTAAAGACGAGACAGTTTATCGTTTCAGTTCCGTCAAAACTACGTAAGAACAGAAACTAAAGGAATCGCATATTAAGATACAATTAACAATCATATTTTAAAAGATTATATACATTCATGTTCAGAAAAAAATAGAACACGTTGAACGACTACAGATAGAACGTTCATATTCACAGGATATATACATTAGTATGTTCTGTAGAAATGATTAGCATTTGAACTATGTCGGCCCGTCGGTTCAAGGTCAACATAGATATCGGCGCAACGCCACCTACCGGTAAAAGTGTCTGCGGCTTTCCTTGTCGCTATAAACCGAAGGTAACGGATCATTGGGACTGGGGCAGATGTACCTGATGCCTCGCTGACATATGCCCAAACCGTACTATCAAACCAGTGATTTTGAATGAGGTCGTATTATTGTCGTGAGACAATATGATGCATCCATACGGGAAACGGCTGCTCGTGTGGGACGAAATGTTTCGGCAGCGTAACGGATGAGTGCAGAATGGTTCACGAAAGGCTGTAGAACACGACGAGCTGAGTCAGGTCGTACCACCCAGATAACAGCCATTTGAACCAATCCGCATCCAGTGTCGGCTGTGGGTTGAGGATGACACGGCGGCCGATCGGTACCGTTGGGCCTTGATGGCCTGTTCGGGAGGAGTTTAGTTTAGTTTTTTGGAGTTCATGGTGACATTATATTAAGTCGTAAAATAGGATTAACATAGGAGTGCTTCGACATAACACAGGTTTTACAATCAAAAGAGTAAATAAGATGAAAATGGAACACAGCATACTTAATATTAGCATACTGTAAAAATCCTGCTGTTAACACAGAAAGAAATGTTGAATCGCCATTGATACACATTTGAGGTATTCCCAGTTCAGTCCACACGAATGACTATGTATCTAAACTATTAATAAAGTGTAATTTGCATGTCCTGTGAGAAAGTTTCAAAACCCACTGGCAGAGAACTGAATATTTGTCCAGATTGATATGTGCCATATTTGAAGGCTCAGTCTTCCATATTCGCAGTTAATTGCGCTGTGGTCTTTTCCTGGTATTCTAAGTACCAGGGGCACCAGATTAGCGCCGCAGGGAACTACATCTTGGTACTGGCCGTATTGACCAACACGTACAATAACTTACACGCTGCTACATCTTTGGATGCTAGCAGGATTTGGAAGCTGCTTGGGAACTGAAGACTAACAGCCCGAAGGTTACATGCAAGGACTTTTATATGTTCCGATGACGCTGTAGCGTTCAAGATAGCGCTGAATGCGGAAGAATATGAAGAAATTTTTCAGCGTTGTATGTCGTGTACAGAACAGCTTGTAGACAATAACATTTCTGAAATGGACTGACGTGCACAGCGGAAGACCTTTGGGATGAGTTAGATCGTCGGCTCCGCTCCAGATAAGTGGCATCGAAGATGACTACCTCCCTGGTTGAGGAAGAACGGGCTGCCACTCCTCCACTGACATTGACACCTCACTGAAAGTTCAAGGCGAAGGATGGACACAACCATCTTAATGTCTACTAATAGGTGTCCGAATACTTTTGATCACATGTATAAGATACAGGCGTCATCAACCCGAAGGTTGACTGAATAATGCTTTTCTAGGCACAATCCCACTGGGGGCCGTATGCACTTCGCTTCGTAGGACGTGTACATATACATATAAAAGGACTTTATGACAAGTGAAAGGAAAGGACAGCTTAATAGGACGCTATGGGCGATAAATCACGGCAAGCAGCAACACTCGTAAAATAGTTGCTAGTAACCGTCCGAAGCGACCTAAAGAGAAACGACTGCATGAAGCTAGTTCAAATGACGCCCCGGCGCTCGGAGTGAATTGCGTGGAAGGAATGGACCTGGTTTTGGATAAAAATGATTTACCATTTGTAAAACATTTATTACAAATGATTATAAAGTGCAAAATTTTTAGTTTCACAGTAAGCAAACTAATTATAAGGTGCAAATTTGCAGTTGCACATTGAGCCAACTTTCAACATATACCAAACGGCTACTGCCGCTTAATACATATAAAATAGTGACTCCAAAAAATTGTTTGAGAATTTAAAAACAAGCCCTCACTGCATTTAAATAAAACTTGAATAATAAATAACAGAATTTAGTCTACTTTTTAATTTTACATATTTAAGAAAAGGGAAAAAAGGCTATCAGTGCCAACAGACAGCGTAATTGTACTCATAAAGACGACCAGATGGCGTTCTAGGATCGTATATCACAATTCAGATCTCTAAACTGGATTCCGACTAGTACGAAACCAAGAACATGAAGCATAATAACGACAATTACTTATAAATGCATCTCCCTTAATATTCTGGCCCTTTAATTAAATCTTGGCCAGTGCCAGGTAACAAATTTTGGAAAAAAATTTAACAAACTAAGAAACAGCCAATAATGTCTCTACAAAAATTTAATCCTGGCTAGCGCCAAACGGCAAAATTTAAAGAAATTTAACAATCTGGGCAACGGCTAGTCACGGCCCTGTAAAACATTAACACAACAGAGTGTAACTATTTAACTCACATTAGTTAAAATACGAAATAGGATGAGATCTCTCTCAGAATAGAGGGGGGGAGGATAAAACAAAATTTTGCAATTATTGCAGCGCTACGCCGTAACAGAGTTAGATAACTCAATTCATTCCGGCGTGAGTTGATGGAGGAGGCGGCAGACTCGACGAAAACAGTGTTTGCAGCCGATGCACACAGGCCCCAGGCGAACAAGATAACCATGGGGCAACATGCGTGTGACTGTAACAAATAATTGGGTGTTCAGGCAGGAAAAGATTCCCTTAACTGGTGCGAACTCCACCAAAGTCAACAGTTCTCCGCACACGGGATCAACAAAAAGAAATGTATACAATTTTAAAAGGGTATACCCTGTCAGACTTAATGCTGCACATAAGCTTACTAGAACCAAATCTCAGGCATTGCAGCCCCTTGATTCTGCACTGGGAAGCAAGATATCGGGACAGGAAACGAACTCGGGCACCACCAATATCTGAAGGTTTTTTAAAAATTACCGCTATCAGTCACAAACTTTGTCAACTATTGTATTACCTATTTATTTAGCGACATGTTTCAATGGTTATTCCTCGTCTTCAGGCTAAATGGCATTACAAAAACAACTTTTACGATGTCATACTGATGTTACATAATCTTTTCGTAAATACTCTGGTCATCCTGTGGAAGAAGAGAAAACTTAGTAAGAGGAGATGTCACTTTGGAAGCTGGACCGATGTTTGCACGAAAATGTTTTGTAACGGTCAATCACTTTGTTCTTCTGGCGTGGCAGTCTCGTTGTGATGCGTTACGGTGTTTCCATTTCCGTGGCACTTTTGTCACTGTTCACAAATTGTCACTAACGTAGCAGTAATTTGGAAACAGGCTCACAAACAGTTCTGTAGTGTAGTGGACAAGATGGCGGTCGAAATACAGGTGCTTTCGATTTGTCGATCTACGGGGTGTCAGATGTTTACATGTCTGCACGTCTTGTTATCGTATTATAGATGTAGGTTGACGAAATACATTACAAAAATGGTTCAAATGGCTCTGAGCACTATGCGACTTAACTTCTGAGGTCATCAGTCGCCTAGAACTTAGAACTAATTAAACCTAACTAACCTAAGGACATCACACACATCCATGCCCGAGGCAGGATTCGAACCTGCGGCCGTAGCTGTCACGTGGTTAAAGACTGAAGCGCCTAGAACCGCGCGGCCACGCCGGCCGGTGCGAAATACATTACAAATTGAGCATCTGTTACAATATTATTGAACACAAATTGATATAAACTATATCATGAAATATATTATAGATTGAGCATCTGTTACAATATTATTGAACACATCATGATATAAACTATATCGCTGGCTATGCAATAGCAATCTTCAGAATATCTCATTCTATTCCACTGCAACAAGTCATAATGTAAAAATAACAAGAGTCCAACGTCATCCGGACATCTCGCTTTTGGTTTCACATTTCAGAATATTGCAGAACAGTACTTTTAACAAGGACAATGTTCTCCACCAAGACGTTTAACACCGAAGACTAGGTCCTTCAATGCTGTTTTTTGAAATAAACCGAAAAGTTTCCAAACGGAAATTTTCAGCACTACGATTTCCTAAAAGAGTTTAACGTACAATTTCTCCCGAGCACTACTATTAGGCTGATTTACGCTTGCACTTAAAGTTTTTTTAAATGTGGATTACTGATGTTTTTTCTAGGGAAAACCAGGTTGATATGAGAGAGGCAGAACTTTTGTGTGTTGATGCGAAGTCCGTGGCTGGATTTACTGTTTTTATCGAAAATGTTAAATGAATAACTACGGCTTTTGCAGTAGGCAAATGCAACAAAACACCGATGACTTTAGCTACCGGGAAGTATACTTGCCTTAGATAAGTTTTTCAACATTCATCGGGCGTAAGCTATGACGCGTAATCGACTGTCTTGGGTCTCGCGTTTTTCTTCACAATGACGAGGTACTCATATTCGCACCAAAAGGATAAATGAAACATCAGCGTGAGGATACAGTACTTAGCATCGTGTCAGGCAAATTCGTTTTGCAGTTACTTAAGTGGACGTAGGCAGATTATTTCACTATCGCTTATGATGTATTACCCTCTCTGATGTCAACGTAGAGTCGGTTCCACAACTAACGGTGCACGCCACACTCTATACAGCACACAATAGACCATTGTCTTCGACGAAAGGCTTATGTCCACACCAACGGTTTCTAAGTATAGATCTGCATGTGTTGTTGTCTTTTTACGTTTTCAGCATATCATGCTGCCATAGTATCTGCAGTTTCGCAGTTCGATATATATTATTTTGATATTTTTCAAAGCATGTAGCACCCATTCCCTACTCGTCATCGATCACAACTTTTTTTTCCATTTCCTTTTACTTACAGTGAATGTACTACGTCTCATTCATGGACATGTTTTAATACGCTTAAAAGAACTTCGAAGCAAGCAAAAGAAGCGAAATCAATGTGTAACAACTCGTCTACTACGAGATCACTAGAGACTGAGAACAAGTTCAAATGGGGAACGGGACAGGTCGAGTTCTTTCTAAGAAAACGAACCTGACCTTTTCGTTAAGCGATTTATGGACAAAACGTTAAGTCTAAATCTAGATGGCTAGACAGGGACACAGGGTCCTTCGGACTTATCACAACGTTACCCTCCTTCCCTCCACAGCTTGGTAACGAACCACGACTTAATACTTTTTATCAAAGGAAGAAATAGTCAAAGAGGCACAGATCATTTTGGCATTACAAGGAGACCAGAATAAAACCACATTAAATTCATTTGCATTTGTGAATAGGGACAACCATCAGATGTAGATCGGACTGACGTCTGTGAAAATTTGTACTGGACCAGGACTTCATACCTGAATTTCCGCTTATCACAAGCGGTCGCATTACCATCAGGACCGGCCGCTGTGGCCGAGCGGTTCTAGGCGCTACAGTCTGGAACCGCACGACCGCTACGGTCTCAGGATCGAATCCTGCCTCGGGCATGGATGTGTGTAATGTCCTTAGGTTAGTTAGGTTTAAGTGGTTCTAAGTTCTAGGGGACTGGTGACCTTAGAAGTTAAGTCTCATTTCACTCAGAGCCATTTAAACCATCAGGTTAGCCGTGCACGTTTCACAGCCAGGCCCAAACTTCCATATGTCGTTAATCACGTGTGACCAGCCAAAGGAACACTGTAACGTAATTCGGAATAAAACAGGCACTCCAATATCGTATTTACTTGCCGACAGGGCAACCGACTTTCAATTAAAATGTGTCTCCTGTACAGGAATATACATAATGGATGTACGAGAACACATGGTTGACGAGATATGGAAGTTTGGGTCTGCCCATGAATCGTGCACGGATAGTCTAACAACAAACTGCTCGTGATAAGCGGGTAATCCGGGTTCGAATCCTGGTCTGGCACAAATTTGCATTGCTCGTCATTCCAGTCTACAGCTGACGGTTGTTCCTGTTCAATTTCGGATACATTTAATGTATTTCATAACAGCTGTAGCCGCCACAGTGCATGCATAGGAACACTGTATTGTAATTCGGAGTAACGCAGCCACCACAATATCGCAAAATAAAACCGGCCCGGAAAATGTTTAATGCAACTTAAGATAAGCAACCCAGCCTTACACAATCCGCCTAGGAAGCGGAGCTGGCCTGCGTGGCCGAGCGGTTCTAGGCGCTACAGTCTAGAACCGCGCGACCGCTACGGTCGCAGTTTCGAATCCTGCCTCGGACATGGATGTGTGTGATGACCTTAGGTTAGTTAGGTTTAAGTAGTTCTACGTTCTAGGGGACTGATGACCTCAGAAGTTAAGTCCCATAGTGCTCAGAGCCATTTGAACCATTTAGGAAGCGGATGATGTAAGATGGTTTGCCTACCTTTCTTCGGGCCAGTTTTATTTTGGCTATCTTGCACTTATGAATTCAACTAGATCCCAATTTTTTGACACTTTAGACAAGGGTTAATCAACCTTTTTTTACCTACTGCCCTTTTTTTGTGCCTGTGTTAGTAGTAAAAAAGTTTCTAACCGCCCAACGGTTCCACAGTAAAGTAAGAAAATTACTTTACAAAATTTATAAAGTAGAGCTACATCAAGTAAAACGTATAACAATAAACATGAACACTGTATGTCAACATTTTATGAAGACCTATTGAAAATATCTTTAAAACCTCCACGGCTGACTGGCCACCAGGAAAACTGGAGCGTCAACTAGTGGCCGGTAGTGACCAAATTGACTACCGCCGCCTTTGACCAAAATGGGCGCGATACGCATTACAGCGAAAAGTTCTTCACAGTGCTACAGCCCTTGTTTGTTTCCTTTCCACAGTATTACTGTGGCTGTGTTATCAATGTCGGAAAGTCTCTTTTTTCCCTAGTGTTCAGCCCATCGTGTGGGGTCCGCTGTTCGTATGATTTGTGAGAGTTTTATTTTACTTTGTGGCCAGATGCTCTGCCTATCACCATAATCATCACCAAACTTAAGGGAGCCAAAGTGTGTGTCATCTTTCTGTGAATTATGTGTACTCCCTTCTGTTTTGAAAATAATTTATTACCGACACAATGATAGTAATTTGAAAAGGAAATAATCGATATTTTCTGGTCTTATCATATATTAACTGTTTGGGCAACGCATTTTCTAAGGTGGAGATCGGGAAACAGCCCATCATTTGCCTAAACAAGAGAGCAAAAGTGCCTAAAAATCACAGGCTGGGCAGTTCGTTATTCTACCGGGCCAATTCGATCCAGATGTGTTCACTTCCATATATAGCACGTTACCTAAAAGACTAGGTGCAGTACAAACGTGATAGGCGAAAGATTATTTAAGTTACCTCTCTTCCCCCCCCCCTCTCTCTCTCTTCCTCACCCCGCTCCCCCCCCCCCCTCTCTCTCTCTCTCTCTCTCTCTCTCTCTCTCTCTCTCTCTCTCTCTCTCTCTCTCTCTCTCTCTCTCTCTCGCTGTGTGTGTGTGTGTGTGTGTGTGTGTGTGTGTGTGTGTGTGTGTGTGTGTGTGTGTGTGTGAGAGAGAGAGAGAGAGAGAGAGAGAGAGAGAGAGAGAGAAAGAGAATTTTTCTCCCACTCCATCTTCTTTGTTATGATTTAACAATAATGGAAATATATGGGCAAGATATTTTAGATGGAGACTTATGATAAGCCACCGATATAATAATTACCAAATTTATATTACTGTCGATTGTAGGATAACAGGCGACATTTTTGTACGTAGATAGTACCAACTCGGGCTTTGTATTTACATTTTGCCGTTAACAGAACGTCTACCGGCGTAGGTGTATGACACTGTGAGTTCAAAGGCACTAGGCAAATGTGAAACGTTCCACAGTGTGGATGAACGTAAGGTTACAGTTCGTCTCGTTCACGTCATTAAAGGGGCATTTTGTCGTCCTGGGGAGTTAAAAGGCGAGGCTGAGGGACGGGGGGGTGCAGAAGATCGACCTTGTTCATTCCAAGCACTTAGAAGCAACGTCATAAAACCTTAGGGGAACTGGGTGGGAAATTCGGATGCACTTTCTTAACCACCACATCGTTTCGTCCGGTACCTCCGATAGAGCATCACCGTGTAAACATCTGTGATATTCCAGGCAGCCTATGGTTTAATTGCTTTAATTAAGATAACAGTAAACAATCGAAGTAAAAATTGTGACATTAACTAATAGTTAATTATCCTGCCTCAGAATTCTCTTCTGAATGAGAAGACATATCGTCTACACTTTAGGAAATTTAATATTTGCACTCTGCACGAGAAAGCGCTTAACAAAGCTCGAAGTATTCGCAAGTACTACATTTGTTTCTTTTCTTGCAGCAATCTTGCCGAGCTAGTCGATTTTAATGGCAAAAGGCTTGACAAGTGTATGGTACGGCCATCCATAAGCTGACTGGGAATCCCGACAGAAATGGCGTCGTAAAAGGTTCGCGACAAGTCGCCTCTTCCATCGCAGCAGTGCTCTCTGTGTGAAGTAAGATGCGCATAAACGCATGTAGCGCACTGGAACCAACCCAGCGAAATGCTAATTTCCTCGGTCGCTGCGTGTACTTCACCAACTTAAAAAACAAAGGATTAAGAATTAATTCAGAATATCGTATCGCAGAGCCTACACACTTTTTCAAGGCAGTCTTTACTATTTCGTCCCTGCTGATCAACTGTGGCTGTAAATATTTCGCAGCATTTCTGATGCAACATGTACGTGGGAAATCACGTCAGCGGGGGGAGTAGATTTTTAATAGCCTATTACGCAAGGTGACTGGATGTACTATACCATAAGTATTGTACACAGGGTGGGGGAGGGGGAAGGTGGGGCAAGTAAAACTGGCCCGGAAAATATTTATGAGCCTGACGCAGAAATGACCGTTGTTAATGAACAGAACTGCCCATCACAGAAAATGCTGCCGACCGCAGTCTCGATATACCAGTCGGTTCCTCGCATCTCCCACTTGCTCTGTCCCGATTACTTTGCTATGTCATAACTTCTGTGTACGTAAGAAGAGCAATAACGTGTTCAATGCAACACAAAATGCTGCCTACAATAAAACATTGCATGTTCATTGTCCAGTGTTAGGCGGAGCACAACTGGTGGAAATCGTGGAGGAACTGTATCCGCAGGAGTTTAAGACTGGAAGTGTTTTTGACAAAATCCCCAGCAAAGTCTGCAATGCAAAATTTTTTGTGGCAAAATGGGTCTCTATAATAAAAATCAGAACCGTCATTAACAAGGTCAGTCACGTATCAGTCTTACTGTAAATATAATTGTAAATATAAGAGGCTGTCAAAAATTTTCCGTTCGAAGGCCGCACGTTTCAGAATCGGTATGCCAATCAGGCAAAATCGCCGTGAGCAGTAAAGCAATCATCCCACAAATGCACCAAGTTGTAGATCTCCGTTTGGTAAAAAAAAAAACTCTATCCTGCTGCATGAAGAAACCCGTAACTGCCTGCTGCACGTCTTCATCAGGGCTTTTTTAAGGGACCGAAGGCGTGATAATTATGTGGCGAGAGATGAGGGCTATAGGGCGGATACTTGAGTTGGCGTTACTTCCGCTTAACGACATTAGCGACATGGGGATGTGCGGTATCATGAATAAGCAGCACCCCGTGGTACACCGTTCCACTTTGACAGATTTGCTGCTCCATACGTATTCTCCATTCCCGGATGGATATCTTGCGGTGTTTGTCCTTCGGCAAACAAGAAAAGACTAACTACAAGCTGACCCTGTTTGCATGCCATAGTTCACGTTTCCGCATTTACGGCAAGCACGTCGGAAGGAAACGACTGCCACACGAATTACTTGCCTACACGTCGGTGCTTATATACCTGCATCGGAGTCGCGCTACGCTCGACATACGCTGTGGCAACGCCCTAATATTTTCCGTGTATTATTTTTCCCGGCATGTATAAAAGACATTCGTATAGCAAAAAAAGTAGCTGTTACATAACCGTTTATTCTGGCGTGATTAGTTTCGACATTTAGACAACTTTTGGTAGGCTTCACAGCTTATGGCAAAATAAGCGATTTTTCCATCATTACAATTTTCCTTAAATGTACAGGTATATTTGACGCTAAAGTACGTTGGAATCATAGACTCTTGGTAATAGAATGCAGTCGAATTAAATCATGTAATTAGATTAGCTGATGAGACACTGAAAGTAATATTCAGTGAGCAAAACTTACTGACGACTGCCAGTGGGAGAAAAACAGAGACTGTATGCTGGACTTAGAATAGTAAGAAAAGACTTCTGAATAATGGGAATAGCTTGCATAAATTGTTTAGGAAGTCTTCTTCTTTTAAGTATTTGTCTGGCCAGAAGGAAAGTAAAAGCTTTTCAAATGTATGCAGCAGGTAATTGAAGTGCAAGATGTAAAGGTAAAAGAGGAAGAGAACGTGGCTCGGCCGGTCGGGGTGGCCGCTGGTTCGAATCCTGCCTCGGGCATGGATGTGTATGTCGTCCTTAGGTTAGTTAGGTTTAAGTAGTGCTATTTTCTAGGGGACTGATGACCTCAGAAGTTAAGTCCCATAATGCTCAGAGCCATTTGAACCATTTGTAGAGCCACCTGATCGTAAAAAAATAAAAGAAAAAGACGCTACTGACACGAAACTAAGCTTTACGTCTTTGCCCCCACCTCCCTTCCTGGGGATCACACCACTCAGTCTCAGCCTCGGGGCCCCACTGTTCGATCCGAATGGGTGAACTCAGAACAAATATACACTCCTGGAAATTGAAATAAGAACACCGCGAATTCATTGTCTCAGGAAGGGGAAAATTTATTGACGCATTCCTGGGGTCAGATACATCACATGATCACACTGACAGAACCACAGGCACATAGACACAGGCAACAGAGCATTCACAATGCCGGCACTAGTACAGTGTATATCCACCTTTCGCAGCAATGCAGGCTGCTATTCTCCCATGGAGACGATCGTAGAGATGCTGGATGTAGTCCTGTGGAACGGCTTGACATGCCATTTCCACCTGGCGCCTCAGGTGGACCAGCGTTCGTGCTGGACGTGCAGACCGCGTGAGACGACGCTTCATCCACTCCCAAACATGCTCAATGGGGGACAGATCCGGAAATCTTGCTGGCCAGGGTAGTTGACTTACACCTTCTAGAGCACGTTGGGTGGCACGGGATACATGCAGACGTGCATTGTCCTGTTGGAACAGCAAGTTCCCTTGCCGGTCTAGGAATGGTAGAACGATGGGTTCGATGACGGTTTGGATGTACCGTGCACTATTCAGTGTCCCCTCGACAATCACCAGAGGTGTACGGCCAGTGTAGGAGATCGCTCCCCACACCATGATGCCGGGTGTTGGCCCTGTGTGCCTCGGTCGTATGCAGTCCTGATTGTGGCGCTCACCTGCTCGGTGCCAAACACGCATACGACCATCATTGGCACCAAGGCAGAAGCGACTCTCATCGCTGAAGACGAGACGTCTCCATTCGTCCCTCCATTCACGCCTGTCGCGACACCACTGGAGGCGGGCTGCACGATGTTGGGGCGTGAGCGGAAGACGGCCTAACGGTGTGAGGGACCGTAGCCTAGCTTCACGGAGACGGTTGCGAATGGTCTTCGCCGATACCCCAGGAGCAACAGTGTCCCTAATTTGCTGGGAATTGGCGGTGCGGTCCCCTACGGCACTGCGTAGGATCCTACGGTCTTGGCGTGCATCCGTGCGTCGCTGCGGTCCGGTCCCAGGTCGACGGGCACGTGCACCTTCCGCCGACCACTGGCGACAACATCGATGTACTGTGGAGACCTCACGCCCCACGTGTTGAGCAATTCGGCGGTACGTCCACTCGGCCTCCCGCATGCCCACTATACGCCCTCGCTCAAAGTCCGTCAACTGCACATACGGTTCACGTCCACGCTGTCGCGGCATGCTACCAGTGTTAAAGACTGCGATGGAGCTCCGTATGCCACGGCAAACTGGCTGACACTGACGGCGGCGGTGCACAAATGCTGCGCAGCTAGCGCCATTCGACGGCCAACACCGCGGTTCCTGGTGTGTCCGCTGTGCCGTGCGTGTGATCATTGCTTGTACAGCCCTCTCGCAGTGTCCGGAGCAAGTATGGTGGGTCTGACACACCGGTGTCAATGTGTTCTTTTTTCCATTTCCAGGAGTGTAGTTCCACATTCCCTGGAAATTTTCCATTCGCTTTCAGTGCCCGTCTTGTATCGGCTTCACGAACGCGACCGCTCCCAAGCGGAAAGAAGTATCGCTTTCTTTTGCACAGCCGCCCTGCACTCCGGCCAGCCGGGGGTTCCCCCTTTGTGCGCCCGGCGCTCTTAACAAGCAGTCTAGCGGGCGCGAGAATTGGTGAACAAAACGGCGGGCAGAACGCTCGAGTGGCCGCTACAATAGCAGGGCGGATTTCGGCAGCGCTTAACGAGCCCGCGACTAAGTGGCACCATTATTATAAAAAGACGCTCCTCGCTAGGCGTCGCCCAGCACTGCGCAGTCCGAAGGCCGCCGTCGGGTCGAGCTGGGACAATGGGGCCGTAGCGGGGTCCTTGACGCTCGCGCCTTATTCCGCAGTAACGGACTCACTGTACCCGCTCCACTGTGAACTTAAATTTGGCATTCAAAAATTCACGAAGGGAGGTCGCCCGAACATACCGTCCTTTGACCGTCGCATGAACTCCCGTATGGAAAACGTAACGTGCAGACCTAATTAGGTTTTACGGAGAGTACTTTACGGCATTTGATCCTTACTTAGCTCGCATTTATCACGAAACTCTCGCCCAGCGGAAAGTTCGGAGCACCTGGAGAAAAGACCAGCAAGTGACTGCCATATACAGTGTGGACACAAACAGTCTAAAATACTTGTAATGGTGTTGCAGGCAAGGTTTTGCTGGGACATAACTTTTAAGAACAAAAATTCGATACGTTGAACCGTTTCAGAGTTAATTAGCATGAAGATAAGCAGGAAAAAGAATCCTGTAATGTAGTAAAAACAATCCTGTAATGTAGTACTACACTGAAGAGCCAAAGAAACTGGTACACCTGCCTAATATCGCGCAGGGCCCCCGCGAGCACACAGAAGTACCGCAACACGACATGGCATGGACTCGGCCAATGTTTGAAGCAGTGTTGGGGAAAACTGACACCATGAATCCTGCCGGGCTGTCCATAAATCCGTAAGACTACGAGGGTGTGGAGATCTCTTATGAACAGCACGTTGCAAGGCTTCCCAGAGTCTGGCGGCCAGCGGAAGTGTTTAACCTCGGAAGAGTGTTCCTGGAATCACTCTATGACAATTCCGGACGTGTGGGGTGTCGCGTTGTCTTGCTGGGATTGTCCAAGTCCGTCGTAATGCACAATGGACATTAATGGATGCAGGTGATCAGACAGGATGCTTACGTACGTGTCATCTGTCAGAGTCGTATCTAGACGCGTCAGGGGTCCCAAATCAATCCAACTGCAGAAGCCCCACATCATTACAGAGCCTCGACCCGCTTGAACAGCCCCTGCTGATATGTATGCGAAAGGCGTCCCCGGAGGCTGATCAGAAAGCCTCCCCGGTGCGTCTGACAAACCGGTTTCAGGCACTGTCTCTGGCTGAGCCAGATGCAGCCGCCTGCCCTGTTTCAGAGGATCATTCTCAGCCTTCAAGGTCTGGGCAATCGCAGAGGGTGGGCTTACTGGTAGTTGGGAGCTCCAATGTTAGGCGCGTAATGGGGCCCCTTAGGGATATGGCGGCTAAGGAGGGGAAGAAATCCAGTGTGCACTCCGTGTGCATTCCGGGAGGAGTCATTCCTGATGTGGAAAGGGTCCTTCCGGATGCCATGAAGAGCACAGGGTGCAGCCAGCTGCAGGTGGTGGCACATGTCGGCACTAATGACGTGTGTCGCTTTGGATCTGAGGAAATTCTCTCTGGATTCCAGCGGCTATCTGATTTGGTGAAGGCTGCCGGTCTTGCTTACGAGATGAAGGCAGAGCTCACCATCTGCAGCATCGTTGACAGAACCGACTGCGGACCTTTGGTGCAGAGCCGGGTGGAGGGTCTGAATCAGAGGCTCAGACGGTTTTGCGACCGTATTGGCTGCAGATTCCTTGACTTGCGCCATAGGGTGGTGGGGTTTCGGGTTCCGCTGAATAGGTCAGGAGTTCACTACACTCAGCTGGCGGCTACACGGGTAGCGGAGGCTGTGTGGCGTGGACTGGGCGGTTTTTTAGGTTAGAAGGCCTCGGGAAAGTGCGGGATGGGCTGCAATGTCAAAGGGTGCTTGGCAATTACAGGACGTGCTTGGATCAAGGAACAGTCGGAATTATAGTTGTAAACTGTTGTAGTTGCGCTGGAAAAGTCCCTGAGCTTCAAGCGCTAATAGAAAGCACAGAAGCTGATATCGTTATAGGTACAGAAAGCTGGCTAAAGCCTGAAATAAGTTCTGCAGAAATTTTTACGAAGTCTCAGACGGTGTTCAGGAAAGATAGATTAGGCAGAATTGGTGGTGGAGTGTTTGTGTCTGTCAGTAGTGGTTTATCTTGTAGTGAAGTCGAAGTAGATACTCCGTGCGAATTGGTGTGGGTGGAGGTTATACTTAACAGCCGAATTAAGTTAATAATTGGCTCCTTCTACCGACCCCCAGACTCCGATGATACAGTTGCGGAACAGTTCAGAGAAAGTTTGAGTCTCGTAACAAATAAATACCCCACTCATACGGTTATAGTTGGTGGGGACTTCAACCTACCCTCGGTATGTTGGCAAAAATACTTGTTCAAAACCGGTGGTAGGCAGAAAACGTCTTCCGAGATTGTCCTAAATGCATTCTCCGAAAATTATTTCGAGCAGTTAGTCCACGAACCCACGCGAATTGTAAATGGTTGCGAAAACACACTTGACCTCTTGGCCACAAACAATCCAGAGCTGATAGAGAGCATCATGACTGATACAGGGATTAGTGATCACAAGGTCATTGTAGCTAGGCTCAATACCATTTCTTCCAAATCCATCAGAAACAAACGCAAAATAATTTTATTTAAAAAAGCGGATAAAGTGCCACTAGAAGCCTTCCTAAAAGACAATTTCCATTCCTTCCGAACTGACTATGCGAATGTAGACGAGATGTGGCTCAAATTCAAAGATATAGTAGCAACAGCAATTGAGATATTCATACCCCATAAATTGGTAAGAGATGGAACGGATCCCCCGTGGTACACAAAAAAGGTCCGAACGCTGTTGCAGAGGCAACGGAAAAAGCATGCGAAGTTCAGAAGAATGCGAAATCCTGAAGATGGGCTAAAATTTACAGACGCGCGAAATTTGGCACGTACTACGATGCGAGATGCCTTTAATAGGTTCCACAACGAAACATTGTCTCGAAATTTGGTAGAAAATCCGAAGAAATTCTGGTCGTATGTAAAGTACACAAGCGGCAAGACGCAGTCAATACCTACGCTGCGCAGTGCCGATGGTACTGTTATCGACGACTGTGCCGCTAAAGCGGAGTTATTGAACGCAGTTTTCCGAAATTCCTTCACCAGGGAAGACGAATGGAATATTCCAGAATTTGAAACACGAACATCTGCTAGCATGAGTTTCTTAGAAGTAGATACCTTAGGGGTTGCGAAGCAACTCAAATCGCTTGATACGGGCAAGTCTTCAGGTCCAGATTGTATACCGATTAGGTTCCTTTCAGATTACGCTGATACTATAGCTCCCTACTTAGCACTCATATACAACCGCTCACTCACCGATAGATCTGTACCTACAGATTGGAAAATTGCGCAGGTCGCACCAGTGTTCAAGAAGGGTAGTAGGAGTAATCCATTTAACTACAGACCTATATCATTGACGTCGGTTTGCAGTAGGGTTTTGGAGCATATACTGTATTCAAACATTATGAATCACCTCGAAGAGAACGATCTATTGACACGTAATCAGCATGGCTTCAGAAAACATCGCTCTTGTGCAACGCAGCTAGCTCTTTATTCGCACGAAGTAATGGCCGCTATCGACAGGGGATCTCAAGTTGATTCCGTATTTCTAGATTTCCGGAAAGCTTTTGACACCGTTCCTCACAAGCGACTTCTAATCAAGCTGCGGAGCTATGGGGTATCGTCTCAGTTGTGCGACTGGATTCGTGATTTCCTGTCAGGAAGGTCGCAGTTCGTAGTAATAGACGGCAAATCATCGAGTAAAACTGAAGTGATATCAGGTGTTCCCCAGGGAAGCGTCCTGGGACCTCTACTGTTCCTGATCTATATAAATGACCTGGGTGACAATCTGAGCAGTTCTCTTAGACTGTTCGCAGATGATGCTGTAATTTACCGTCTAGTAAGGTCGTCCGAAGACCAGTATCAGCTGCAAAGCGATTTAGAAAAGATTGCTGTATGGTGTGTCAGGTGGCAGTTGACGCTAAATAACGAAAAGTGTGAGATGATCCACGTGAGTTCCAAAAGAACTCCGTTGGAATTCGATTACTCGATAAATAGTACAATTCTCAAGGCTGTCAATTCAACTAAGTACCTGGGTGTTAAAATTACGAACAACTTCAGTTGGAAGGACCACATAGATAATATTGTCGGGAAGGCGAGCCAAAGGTTGCGTTTCATTGGCAGGACACTTAGAAGATGCAACAAGTCCACTAAAGAGACAGCTTACACTACACTCGTTCGTCCTCTGTTAGAATATTGCTGCGCGGTGTGGGATCCTTACCAGGTGGGATTGACGGAGGACATCGAGAGGGTGCAAAGAAGGGCAGCTCGTTTTGTATTATCGCGTTATAGAGGAGAGAGTGTGGCAGATATGATACACGAGTTGGGATGGAAGTCATTACAGCATAGACGTTTTTCGTCGCGGCGAGAGCTTTTTACGAAATTTCAGTCACCAACTTTCTCTTCCGAATGCGAAAATATTTTGTTGAGCCCAACCTACATAGGTAGGAATGATCATCAAAATAAAATAAGAGAAATCAGAGCTCGAACAGAAAGGTTTAGGTGTTCGTTTTTCCCGCTCGCTGTTCGGGAGTGGAATAGTAGAGAGATAGTATGATTGTGGTTCGATGAACCCTCTGCCAAGCACTTAAATGTGAATTGCAGAGTAGTCATGTAGATGTAGGGTCAGTGGATTCAAGGAATTGTCTCCATACCCGTACACGTCCAACCACACTATGCAATTTGAAATGAGATTCGTCCGACTAGGCAGTTTCCAATTATCAACACCCAATGTCAGTGTTGACGTGCCCAGGCGAGGCGTAAAGCTGTGTGTCGTGCAGTCATCAACGGTACATGAGTGGGCCTTTGGTTCCGAAAGCCCATATTGAACGGTTCGCACGCTGACACTTGTTGATGTGGAAGGGTAGCACTTCTGTCACGTTGAATGATTCTCTTCAGTCGTCGTTGGTCCCATTTTTGTAGCATCTTTTTCCGGCCACAGCAATTTCGGAGATAGGATGTTTTACCGGATTCCTGATATTCACTATACACTCGTGAAATACACTCCTGGAAATTGAAATAAGAACACCGTCAATTCATTGTCCCAGGAAGGGGAAACTTTATAGACACATTTCTGGGGTCAGATACATAACATGATCACACTGACAGAACCACAGGCACATAGACACACGCAACAGAGCATGCACAATGTCGGCACTAGTACAGTGTATATCCACCTTTCGCAGCAATGCAGGCTGCTATTCTCCCATGGAGACGATCGTAGAGATGCTGGATGTAGTCCTGTGTAACGGCTTGCCATGCCATTTTCACCTGGCGCCTCAGTTGGACCAGCGTTCGTACTGGACATGCAGACCGCGTGAGACGACGCTTCATCCAGTCCCAAACATGCTCAATGGGGGACAGATCCGGAGATCTTGCTGGCCAGGGTAGTTGACTTACACCTTCTAGAGCACGTTGGGTGGCACGGGATACATGCGGACGTGCATTGTCCTGTTGGAACAGCAAGTTCCCTTGCCGGTCTAGGAATGGTAGAACGATGGGTTCGATGACGGTTTGGATGTACCGTGCACTATTCAGTGTCCCCTCGACGATCACCAGAGGTGTACGGCCAGTGTAGGAGATCGCTCCCCACACCATGATGCCGGGTGTTGGCCCTGTGTGCCTCGGTCGTATGCAGTCCTGATTGTGGCGCTCACCCGCACGGCGCCAAACACGCATACGGCCATCATTGGCACCAAGGCAGAAGCGACTCTCATCGCTGAAGACGACACGTCTCCATTCGTCCCTCCATTCACGCCTGTCGCGACACCACTGGAGGCGGGCTGCACGACGTTGGGGCGTGAGCGGAAGACGGCCTAACGGTGTGTGGGACCGTAGCTCAGCTTCATGGAGACGGTTGCGAATGGTCCTCGCCGATACCCCAGGGGCAACAGTGTCCCTAATTTGCTGGGAAGTGGCGGTGCGGTCCCTTACGGCACTGCGTAGGATCCTACGGTCTTTGCGTGCATCCGTGGGTCGCTGCGGTCCGGTCCCAGGTCGACGGTCACGTGCACCTTCCGCCGACCACTGGCGACAACATCGATGTACTGTGGAGACCTCACGCCCCACGTGTTGAGAAATTCGGCGGTACGTCCACCCGGCCTCCCGCATGCCCACTATACGCCTTCGCTCAAAGTCCGTCAACTGCACATACGGTTCACGTCCACGCTGTCGCGGCATGCTACCAGTGTTAAAGACTGCGATGGAGCTCCGTATGCCACGGCAAACTGGCTGACACTGACGGCGGCGGTGCACAAATGCTGCGCAGCTAGCGCCATTCGACGGCCAACACCGCGGTTCCTGGTGTGTCCGCTGTGCCGTCCGTATGATCATTGCTTGTACAGCGCTCTCACAGTGTCCGGAGCAAGTATGGTGGGTCTGACTCACCGGTGTCAATGTGCTCTTTTTTCCATTTCCAGGAGTGTAGTCCTACAGCAAAACCCCACTTCATCGTTACCTGGAAGATGCTGTGTCCCATCGCCCGTGCGCCGACTATAACGCCACGTTCAAACTCATTTTAATCTTGATAACCTGCATTTGTAGCAACAGTAACAGATCTAACAATTGCGCCAGACACCTAGACACTTGTTTTCTTATATAGGCGTTGCTGACCGCAGCGTCGTATTCTCTCTGTTTACGTATCTCTGTATTTGGAATTCGCATGCCTACACCAATTTCTTGCCGGCCTTGGTGGCCGAGCGGTTCTAGGCGCTCCAGTCCGGAGCCGCGCTGCTGCTACGGTCGCAGCTTCGAATCCTGCCTCGGTCATGGGTGTGCGTGATGTCTTTAGGTTAGTTAGGTTTAAGTAGTTCTAAGTTCTAGGGGACTGATGACCTCATAAGTTAAGTCCCATAGTGCTCAGAGCCATTTGAACCATTTTGAACCAATTTCTTTGGCGCTTCATTGTAGTGGTGTGCTGTTTGACGGAATTACATCGATTTAATATCCAAATGTAACGCTGCAAAGCAACATGAAATGGAAGTAGCTTCTAAGGTCTGTTGTAGAGAAGGCGAATATTCGACGAATCCTAGGAAAGTGTTGGTCATCTATAAAGGAGACCGAATACATAACACGGCTGCGATCCACCCTTGAATACTGCTCATGTGTTCGAGGTACTCACATGGTCTGATTAAGGGAAGACTTCAAAGTCTGTCAGGGGCAGGTTCGACCAATACGCGAGTATTACGGTAATGCTCAACTCAAACGGGGAACGGAAGAAGACGTTCTTTTTGAGAAAGTTTAGAGAGTCGGTATTTGTGACAGACTGCATGACGATCCTAGTACCACCAACATTCATCTACCGTTAGGACAGAGAAGACAAGACGAGGGAAATCAGGCTCGTACGGAAGCAAATCAGCAGGTATATCTTCCCTCGCTCCATACGGGAGAGAAACAGGAAGGGGAATGACTATATCTGTACAAGGTACCATCCGCTATGTACCATACGGTGGCTTGGAAGGTATGCAAGTAGAAGTAAGCTTAAGTTTTTGTTTTCACCTACGCACTTAAGGTTAAATGCATCTTACATCAAATGATGGGTATGTTGCAGTATTTTAAAAATTATTAGAGAATAGTTGGCTCGACATATTTTAACTTGTCTTAACGTATCGTTGGACTCGGCGAATGTTCTGACAGCGCAGAACATTTCCGTTATGAACAATCCTGAATTAGTAAGCTAATGGTTTTAATTCGCAAGAAATTATATTTTTTGATTTTAACTACAAAATGTTACTTTACTCCACAGAAACAACCTTTACAACTAATTTAGGCTAACTGCAGACGTGAATTCTCTTTATCCTCACGAAGCAACTGAACGTCAAAGCTGACGTACTAATCAGCGATAGACGATAGTTACGCAGTACAAAAATTTTACGTCTGTTCACAAAAATTAATATTCTTAAAGAACTGATTTACAAGATGACCTTTAGTACTTGTACAACACGTGTTCAGATGTACGTAAATAATATTGGAATAACTTTTTGACACATTATAATTTTATACTGAGAACAGAAAAACAGCTGTTTTGGATGTGACTTAAACACAGGCACGAGCTTCATTACACAACTGTTACTGCAAACATGTAATGAAAAACTTGAACCTTTCAGAATGAGATTTTCACTCTGCAGCGAAGTGTGCGCTGATATGAAACTTCCTGGCAGATTAAAACTGTGTGCCCGACCGAGACTCGAACTCGGGACCTTTGCCTTTCGCGGGCAAGTGCTCTACCAACTGAGCTACCGAAGCACGACTCACGTCCGGTACTCACACCTTTACTTCTGCCAGTATCCGTCTCCTACCTTCCAAACTTTACAGAAGCTCTTCTGCGAACCTTGCAGAACTAGCACTCCTGAAAGAAAGGATACTGCGGAGACATGGCTTAGCCACAGCCTGGGGGATGTTTCCAGAATGAGATTTTCACTCTGCAGCGGAGTGTGCGCTGATATGAAACTTCCTGGCAGATTAAAACTGTGTGCCCGACCGAGACTCGAACTCGGGACCTTTGCCTTTCGCGGGCAAGTGCTCTACCAACTGAGCTACCGAAGCACGACTCACGTCCGGTACTCACAGCTTTACTTCTGCCAGTATCCGTTGTCACAAAAGTGACGAAATGATATGGTATTACTTCATGATCACCAATGTAGAGATCGATACCCAACGATACGACATCCATAATCTCTAAAAATGTTAAGTTATCTTTTTACATAATAGCCTGCTATTTGTTTTATTTCCGAAATTTTGAGTTTAATTTGAAGAACAGCCTGTACGTGAATCAATTACTAGATCTGTTCAAAAACTACGGACATTATTTTTGCGTGGCAGCATTGTACTCGTCATTATCCCTGAAATAACCACTTTGTTCATATTTCGTTTAGTTTATTGTTGATGTAAAATCTGGAATACCCGTGGTCTCTATATATGTCACAACTTACATTCATTTATAATAGTTGTACGTACTGCATGTTTTTCTTTTTTCTTGTTTGCTAATGATCTTTCGTTTTCTACAAAACTGGTTATCTATTCAATGTAATAATGTAAGTGGCTAAATATGTAGACTGATGGAATCCAATATAAAATTTTTTTTAAATCTCACTCGGTTACGAAGCTGTCATTTGAGCGTTGGTTTCTTCTGAAAAGGTTGTGCGAGAAAATCCGCAAAACGAGGTCACAGTTGTGGCAAGACAGTTTCGTGGCTAATTCGTTTACTTCGCTTGGGCCTAAAATTTCTGTGTACTCTGCCTTACCACTGCTCGAAAATACGCTCTCCGAGACTGCATAGCGAACTACAAATATTGCTGAGAATAGGTGAAGGGCCGTACTTTGAACAAGTCAAGGACTTAAAATGTTGGATATATTTTTAATGGACCTAATAGTGGACAATTTATTTTTGAATGTCAGTTACTTTTCCTCATTTAGCCCTTAAATGAATAAAAGGAATTACCCTTGTTACTTGCTTTAATACTGCACCCCGGCAATAAAGTGAAACAAGGCGAACAATGGCATCTTTAGTTTGTCACTGAACAATAGTACATCTCACTGAAAAATACGTGTGTAGTGCACCAGCGTGCATGAAACATATAATGAGACTTACTTGAAATTTAAAGGATGCTTACACTATTTCTCTATGTTTTATAGAATTAGTTCTGTAAGTCGAGTTTTCTCAAGTACTGCATTTTTAGTTGTGTATTTGTTCTTCCAGCCAACAGGAACTTTACTCGTACATTTATGTTGAATACGTTTTGTCTCATCTTACATCTGCAAACTTCAGTGTATATATTTCACCATCTACCAGAGTAAACGTGTCATCTCAAGCAATTTGAAATAATGCATATGGGAAACGGAAAGGAAAACTTGAACTGCGATCCAGTATACACGCTCTAAGCGCCCTTACAGACAACGCCTCTTGCGCCGAAACTGTGAACTACGTATTGGTAGTTGTGCGCCCCGGCGCTAGATGCCGTGACAGTCGAGGACTGCGTAGTAGAGACCCTAGCGGCAGACCAGATAACTAGCGCCGAACACGGTGTTCCAGTCACGTGGCGCACTGACAGCGAGAACGAGGGGAAGCGGTCGTGTTCACCGGTGCGCGTTCGCAACAAAAGACCGGAGCCGGAAATAAGGCGTCCAGCGAGAATCCGGCTTTGGGAGGCGGGAAGCACGTCGGACGCTTCAACTACTGCTTGTGGACGAGGCACGTTTTCTCAAACAGGAGAGTTTCAGGAGCCGTTCTTAGAAACGTAAGCCTCGTTTTACTGTCTTATCCAAGGAAAAAAATATATTCACACTGGACCATTTCTAGAAGCTGCGATATAGTGGTGAATAAAAACAGTGATCCAGAAAGGTTTCTTTAATTCCACGATCACAAAAATTGTGATCTATAAGAATATGTTTTAAACATATGGTAACTATGAACGGAAATGGACGGCAGACAATTATTGTGATCGTAGACTGGAATTAAAGTAACAAAAGGGTCTTTTATGATCAGTGGATTTGAGAACTTATTTCCACCTGTGATTTTGAAACTATGGTAGATACTGTATTAACATAATATTGAATGTCTACATACTGAGTTGTACGGAAACAGGCTATAAGTGCATCAGTCAAGAATTGTTTTCAATATTCGTATTTTAACCCGCTCCATCCTTCGATGAACTGATTCCTTGAACGGCAGATTTGGTTGGCGTGCACGACGAAGATAAGTAAAAAGTTTACGCTTCTTTCTGTTATAAAAAAAGCACCTGTAGATAGTGACTTTGTTTATGAAGACGATATGCAAGTAGTCGTAATAACCATAATTCGGTCGGGAAAAATAAAAATGTATGGTAACCCATGTGATATAACGGTTCTGTTTCAGAGAAAGGCAGGACTCTGGTTAGTATTTAATGCGTGCGAAATACATGGAAATGCAAAAATAAAGAAGAACTGCAGAAAACTAAATAATTTGATGAATATGCAAACTGTAGGGAAAGCAAAGTAATACTGTTACCTGAAGTGCAAGATCGCTTAAGTGCGAAGGTGCTTGGCGCAGACAAGAATATTCTTCTGCTATATAAGTTTACTGGTATCAATGGTGCAGAAATGAGGAAGAAGGCACTTAAAATTTCTGCGTTTGGTGCGCAATACTGAAAGGAAGAGGCATAGAGACTGTGGGAAGAAATGAAAAGGAAAAAAAAACCATTTTACATTGGTCCATCAACAGAGAAAGGTCGAGCCTGGTGGTCTTGAAGTAGAGAGCGTGCCTGGAAACAACGAGTTCGCAGGATCGAATCCCGGCCGGACCACAGAAATTTCCAGTCTATTTTTAATCTGGCTTTCGCCTCTCAACGTTGTAAGCTTTCGCAAGGATCGACACGTATTCTTAGTTGTAAAATTGTAGGTCACCTTTCCCCGATTCGTTAACGGGGGTTGATTAGGGACACAAAGTCGCCGTAGTTGCGTCCAGTCGAAAGACTTGCACTGAGTCACTCGATATTATTAGCAGCGGAAAGATGAATTTTTAGATACTACAAACTATTGTTATGATTACAGTTCTCTTCTAGATGATTGTGTAGAAAGTAAGACACTCGTTCATAAAGAGGAGGGAGGGGGGATACAACGGACAGCCCCTTGCTCCAAATTACAGAACTATATGCCTAATATAACATCCAGCAAAAATACTCACATCCTTACTTTAAGAAAACAAAATATAACTAGAATCTGAAGTGAATGGGTTTGACTTTAAACCAAAATTAAGTACTCAGGAATTATTTGACAGTATTAGCTGGAAAAAAAAAATCTTCAAGATCTTGAAGGATAGACAATGGGGAGATATAAGCGCGACATTAAGTGTGTACAGAATCAAAGCATGAAGGCTGATACTAATGGAGAATATTTTAAAGCTAGAATTAGAAAAGGATGCTTATCATCCCCTTTAACATTTTTTTATCTCGTTATGAGGACAAGTTACATAGATTGTGACTGTGGAAAATGAGGTCGAAAAAACAGAGAACACAACATGGCGAAAAATGAATGAAAGCCATGCTTTCTAAACTTTGAGTAGTTATGGAAAAGTTTCAACTTAAAATTACTAGTTAAAAAAGAAAAATTTTTATAGTACGCAAATCTAAAATGGAGCCAGCTGACATTCACACTGAAAGCAATCAAATTAAAAAAAATGATAAATTTTGTTACTTATTCACCTTATACAGCTTCGAAACAAGAAAAAAGCATTTCAACAGCCAAATGCGCTTTCATTGAACGAGAACACTTATTTGTGAACAAGTCGTTTTGTGCAGACAGGATACACAGTTTGACAAGATGTTGATTTGGAGCTTGCTCCTATACAGGGTGTTCGAAATTTCCCGTTACAAACTTCTACGACTTATAGAAGGGAGTGAGTACATAATATTTTGATCCGGAAACGTTATCCACCGACGCTACAGAGCGTAAAATGTATAGGCGCCGATGTCTGTAAATATATCTATATACTGGGTGATTCCGTGATGATATTCAAAAATGTTGGAGACGGACAAATGTACCCATTTGAGGTAGTGGTTCATGGTTCGGAAACGAACTAATCGAAAGTTAGAAGCGAAAATCGTTCCGATACCTCTGACAGTGGAATACATGTACCGGTACTGCTGTTGTTACGATTGCAGGATAGACAACTTTTAAAGCATGGCAGTAAGGACCAAAACAAGAAAAAATGTCTACCTGAGCAGCTATGAGCAGTTTTTCATCTTCGCTGGTGTGATACACATCTCCTCTATAGAAGCTCATAGCTCTTCAATGCAGCCGGCCGAAGTGGCCGTGCGGTTCTAGTCGCTGCAGTCTGGAACCGCGAGACTGCTACGGTCGCAGGTTCGAATCCTGTCTCGGGCATGGATGTGTGTGACGTCCTTAGGTTAGTTAGGTTTAACTAGTTCTAGGGGACTGATGACCTCAGATGTTGAGTCCCATAGTGCTCAGAGCCATTTGAACTCACTCCCCTGTAAAAGACATAGAAGTTTGGGCACTGGTGAAGACAGAGATTGCTTAGAGCGATGAAAGTGTGGCTTTGCACATTGGAAAGGATCGTTTTGGGGGGAGAAAACAAAGGGAACGCCAAGGAAAAAAAAATCTATTGTCAATAACACAGAGACAAAATTTTGAAGAAAAAAAGAGGAAAGTGCGAAATAGTGTAGAACGGTTGCAACGACAAGGCAGACATTAGAAAAAAAATGGCGAGGGATGAAGTTCGTGGAAAATCTTGTACTGCACAGGGGAAATGTCGAAGATTGTGACACAGCTTTAACAATTCACCAGAGGAAGCAAATGTGATGTTGATGCGTAGAGGGACACAAGGATTGGAATGTGTGTCGCATATAGTCTGGAGGGAGCTAGTGTAATAGATGAGCAGAGATCGTGACATAGTGCCAAGTAAAAAAAGAGAATGCTATATACCGAGTAACTTGGGAGAGAAGCACATCACTTCCGCTACGGGACAAGTGAAATGGGGTGGACGTAGGCTGCGAAAGGCGAGATAGATACCGTGGCGCCATTATTTGCGGGCGGACAGTTAAATTGGGCCCCGAAGCACGGCTGTGCCGTAAACCGTTAGCGCTGGCGTCGGCTGCCCCAATAATATAATTCGTCTCTCCGGAGCTATTCGCCGCGCTGAAGCAGATCCCTATATAGGCCTGATTTAGTGGGACGTGCTGGACAAGTCACGATGCTATTGTTTGGGAACTGCGGCTGCTGGTCCGATGGCTGTGATTTTCGCCATCTCTTCAGGTTTGTAAGATCCGTGTGTTTAACAATTTGGATCCGACGGATCCAGCCGTACTGATGGCAGTATAGGTGTGGTGCTAGCGGCCGGGTGATCAAAAAATCCGTATAAATTTGAAAACTTAATAAACCACGGAATAATGTAGATAGAGAGGTAAAAATTGACACACATGCTTGGAATTACATGGGGTTTTATTAGGAAAAAAAAAAGTTCACAAGATGTGCGACAGATGGCACTGGACAGCAAAACTGCTACCGTGACGGGTGAGAGGTAGGCCGATGTTACAGAATCGCATCATCCGCAGCCTGGCTGATAAACACCTACTGGAACGTACGATGTTTATGCAGGATGGCGCTCCACCTCATATTGCTAGACGTGTGTAAGATCTCTTGCGCGCGTCGTTTGGCGATGATCGTATGCTCAGCCGCCACTTTCGTCATGCTTGGCCTCCCAGGTCCCCAGACCTCAGTCCGTGCGATTATTGGCTTTGGGGTTACCTGAAGTCGCAAGTGTATCATGATCGACCGTCATCTCTAGGGATGCTGAAAGACAACATCCGACGCCAATGCCTCACCATAACTCCGGACATAGTTTACAGTGCTGTTCACAACAGCATTCCTCGACTACAGCTATTGTTGAGGAATGATAGTGGACATACTGAGCATTTCCTGTAAAGAACGTCATCTTTGCTTTGTCTTACTTTGTTATGCTAATTATTGCTATTCTGATCAGATGAAGCGCCATCTGTCGGACATTTTTTGAACTTTTGTATTTTTTTGGTTCTAATAAAACCCCATGTCATCTGTGTCAAATTTGTACCTCTGTATCTACATTATTCCGTGATTTATTAAGTTTTCAAATTTATACTGACTTTTTGATCACGCGGTATATCTCGAGCTGATCCTGTGTTCCTGGAAGAACTGCAAAAGCTGCCTTCTTCCTACCTCCCTCGTAAACCTACCCTTATGCAATATTTTCTATGCACATTTAATAAAAATGAGACATTACTGAAAAAATATAATATTATTCCCCTTTTCAGCGATTACGTGTTTCACAGATGTTCTCATCGGATCTTTTAACACATTAACAGAAGTTCATAATCTTTACAAACTTGCAGGCCACGTAGTAGCAGTGGACATCTTTTTATTGTAAAATTGCGCGACATCACTATGTGGCTTCCGAGTTAGTAAAGATCATGTACTTCTGTTAATACTTTACAAGGTGCAGTGATGACAGTGCAAATCTGTCGAAAGCAGTAATCGGTAAAAAGATTTACAAGCGATATTGGCGAAACTGTTTTTTTAAAAGTAGTGTAACAATTCAGGTACGTCCCTAACAATTGACAAAATGACAAACATACATGAAAAATATTACTTAAATTAACAATATTGATGAAAAATACGACACACGATAAATTAAATGTATATTTGTAGTTATTAAATTATAAATAGTTTCTAAAAAAAACTGAAAGCAAAACAAAAATCTGTGTCTTGATCCTGCGACGATGAAAGAAATCTGCTCATGACCACCGCGGTTAACGTGCGCCAGCGCTGCCAACGCCACCGCTGTTCACAGCGGTTTGCGAAAAACACGTCCATATTGGAACGAGTGGAAGCCACAGGGAAACCGACTGTCCAGTGAGATTTTATACAAGAACTACGCGCCGCGCGGTCCAAGGCGCCTTGCCACGGTTCGCGCTGCTCCCCCCGTCGAAGGTTCGAGTCCAGCTTCTGATATGGGTGTGTGTGTTGTCCTTAGCGTAAGTTAGTTTAAGTTAGTGTGGAAGCCTAGGGGCTGATGACCTCAGCAGTTTGGTCCCATAGAAACTTACCACCACTACCAAGAACTACGCGGGTTAAACATTCAGCACAGTGATTAGCAAGGAAACATTAAATACTGGGAAAAGGATGCACAATGAAACATAAGACTTTCAATGCTTTTGCATTTGTCAGTTTCATTCGCGTTAGAATAACAGCAATGTAGCTAAGTAAGGCGTATTTGCAGTGGTCTTTGAGCACTAGATGGGTGAAAAGTGTAGCCGATGAGCAATGGCAGAGCGTACGTTGGTTACACGAGGGTTCAACATAGATGAACGAAATGTAGGAAACTAAATAAAATCTCCAGCTTCAGAAGATAGTTTACGACATACGTACTGAAGCAACAATTCTGAGTGCCATTGTCCTTCTACGCACTCACTTCCGCCGTACATCCTCCATTCCAGCCATATCTTCGCCATTTTTGAACATTCTTAGCTGATGGACTCTTCTTAAATTTCCTCCCCCCAAAACTCGCTATATCAGAAAAATCTTTTTTTTTTAATCTGCTACCATCGTTATTACCATTGTTATCATTATCATTATTAGTGGCAGCAGCAACCGCAGCAGCAGTAGTAGAAGTACTGCCAGTATCAACTTAGTTCATAGTCAGTATTATTTAATAACGTTGTGTCTATAGATAAATCATTTTAATACTAATTGTCATTAAAACTGTTATTTCTTAGGTAACTGTTACGTAAAAAGGTATTGAATATGTGGAATCCTGACCCATGTAAGAAAAGGTCTGATGGACCTACTCAGATCAGGTTAAATGAATAAATAAATATAGGCGCAATGACTTAACAACTCCCGTGGTATTATTAATCAGCCACAGAAATCTTACTCTTGAATAATTTTTATTTACCCAGCAGATCTTGCCAACAGAAACTAGTGAAAAACTGAAGTAGTGGCTGGAGAAACGGTTAAGTTACATGTTCCCGCCATCTTTTTGCATTAGTACGGTTGAAGTCACGAACGATGGCGGTCGAGTTTAGGCTTGTTCTGCGCACCTAAGTCACGTCTTCTGCGACCGCCAATGAGCGTCCAGTAGTGTTCTGAGTGCTCTGCTGTGAACGCTGCAACTTATGCGAGCATTAAACGTGATCGTAGCAAGTTGTTTAGTTAATTTCGATTCCATTTGTTGTCATCGCTGATTGTGGCAGTAAGTGGTAAATTCTGCATAAGCAAGCAAGAGACATAACTTGCAGGATATACCTTTTCTCCAAGCGAAAAGCGGTCGCTTCCACGTACCGCAACTGTCGCTTGGGCTCGTCAACAAAGCAATCCCCGTCCGTCTCTCGACATGCGCGAAGCGCCATCGTTCGTGGATCGGGGCGGCGTCATCTTAAGGCTCAGGTAGGTTGTAGCTTCGGTGGAGACGAGCGTAGTACCTTTAACCCCTCGGTTACAGTCTCCCTCATGAACGTTCTGCAAAGATAGGTTCATAAATTTTTAGGAGATATGTGATACATTTTCCACTTTCACGTAATTAAGTCGTCGTTTAAGCGCGTGTGTTACGCGAGGAGGATGGAAGGGTACTGCCTTGTAAGTTCGCTATTCGTGGTTGAAGGACAACAAATGCCCTATAGTTGGTACCTTTATTGGACCTGTATGGCACTCGGGAAGCGCGCGAAGACTAGGAATGGGTGGACAAGAACTTCACAGTTCGGAAAGGGTGGACAAAAGGCCCACTAATCCCGCAACACGAATTCCTCAACAGGTAGAGGAGAGCTGACACGGGGTTTCCCCGCCAAACAGGTGCGTCCGGCGGCGTCAACTTAAGGCTGGGCCAGGTAGCTGGCAGCTTCGGCGGAGACGAGCACAGTAGCTTAGACTCTAGAGCTGATGAACTCATTAAGTAAGAAACGCTTGCAGAACTGTAGGGTAGTGAAACTGAAGGAGGAGAACAGTATAAAGCTAATGTACAGTGAAAGGGTCAGGCTCTGCTGTGTTGCAAAAACTTTGCTTTCAGATACGATAGTAAAGTGAAAGCCCCTGGTGAACAGGGTTGGAAATGCTCGAGCAAGAAGTAGGTTACTGGTGTGCTGGGGGTATAGGGCAAGAGAAAATAACAGGTTTGTTATTAGTCGTGGTGTTCTGGTACTGGGTGTATAAGGGCAGTTTCGGGCAAGGTGCGGAGTCAGGAAAAGGTGCCGTGTTCGTGTGAACCGCCGAAGTATTGTTGTAGTTTTCCAATACACCCTATTTCGAGACGAGTGTAAAATATCGTAAATAGTGAGATTAAGGTTGACGAAGTACGATTGCTAATATTGAAAACTGAAAACTCTTAAAACAGTGGCTCAGAATTGGGAGCACATTTCGGACGAAGGCGAAGAATTTTCAGAACACAACGGTTGATCACGTGAGCTATAATGTTAAAACTCAGTTGTAGGTAGAGTAGCTTGTTTACAGAAAGCCATCAGGCCATTTCATTAGCTACACGGAAAAAAAAAACATAGGCGTGTCCTTCAAATGAACGCCACCCATTTCTCGATAGAACGCAACTATTCCAACAAATGCTGCAGTCCAAAATACGAAGGCTAAAATATTCGGCGTCTTCTTCTGACGTTCGCTGCTAAAGGATGAACGTTTGCATACAGTCCTGATTTTACAAAAATAGAAGTCGATCACATATCCGCGTCAGGGAAAGAACCCCGCCCTACACCATCGTAGTACAAACCGGGTCTTGCTAGTTCCTTCGATAGCAGCAACAAAAGACTGATATCTGTGTTGATTTCACTGTTGGTGACACATTGATTACAAAAAGAAAAACTCGGTTTTGGCCAATGTTGTACTGGTTATTTATTATTTTTGTGATCTGGGTTTCTGGTTATTGACCCAAGATCAATATCTTGGGATTGTAATACAAAACCTAGATCAAAAAATAATAAATATTCAGTGAGACAACGGGAAAATGTGTGTGTGTGGCCGGCCGGTGTGGCTGTGCGGTTAAAGGCGCTTCAGTCTGGAACCGCGTGACCGCTGCGGTCGCAGGTTCGAATCCTGCCTCGGGCATGGATGTGTGTGATGTCCTTAGGTTAGTTAGGGTTAAGTAGTTCTAAGTTGTAGGGGACTGATGACCACAGATGTTAAGTCCCATAGTGCTCAGAGCCATTTGCACCATTTGTGTGTGTGTGTGTGTGTGTGTGTGTGTGTGTGTGTGTGTGTGTGTGTGTGTGGTTTTTCTTCATGTAAACAGTCATATATTTAGTGCGGGCCACATAAGTCGTACCATTTTATGTGCAACGGCGACGATCTTTACGATTATCTTTACATTATATCTATGGTTGCAGTAATTTACAAGGTGTGTCTGAAAAGTTCGGTGACAGATCTAAGAAAACGGAGGCAAGAGGATTTACAAACAACATACCGTTACTGACCTTTACAATAATCGCCATTAGCCACAAAACACTTCTGACATCGCTTGAAAAGCTGTTGGAAAATGTCAGTAAACGCATCTTGCGGAATCGCTCGAAGCACCGTGCTCACCCTTTGTTGCATATCCGCATTACTACAGGCCTGGTGCTACCTTTGCGATCCGGATGCCAAACGACAGTCAATGGCATAGTGTTCATCGACTTCCTTCCAAAAACAATGTCGGTTGCCAAAATCCGACATTAAGACGATTTTGATCTCGAAAGGAAATGCTCGATCCATCACAAATTTCTAGCCGAAGGAGGCGGGGGAGACGATGAACACCACGCCACTGACTGTCGGTTGGTCTCCGGATCGTATTGGAAGCACAGGTTTCATCTCACGTAATGGATATCCAGCAACGTGTGTCCACGCTTGCTTTGAGCGATTCCACACGACGCTGCTTCTAACAGTTCTCGCCAGCCTTACAAGCGATGTCAGAAGTGTTTTGGGAGTGATGGTGGCTACTTTGAAGACCAGCAAAGGCATTTTGTTTGTAACTGCTGTTTCCTTTATTTTCTGAAGACAGTTCACCGAGCTTATCAGATGCGTCTTGTAATATGCAGTAAAATTTGTTCACGGTGTCTCGAGACTTCACCGCTAATAGTAACCTGAAAATGAATGGTTGGCATTCGATCGGACGGTTACTTAAATTCTGCTATGCACGCGAGACGTTGTATTTAATCACTAGACTACAACACTGATCCTGTGTCCACTTTTCCGTCTAAATCCTAATGTTTTTGCAGCAAGCTATAAGAAACCTCAGAACTGAGTCAGCTCTTAAGATCTCAGTATACCATGGAAGATTATTACTTCCGGGCAGGCGATAAACTGTAGCGGTATTGAGCGCAGGACACACACGCTACTGTGCTGCGAGCCGAAGTTGGACAGCAAGCAATAGCCTCGCCGAGTTCACTGGCTCTCCAGTACGTAAATACTCCCCAGTTGGCAGCACTGCCAGCAGACTGAAGAGGTCCGGGAAGTTGGCGGCGCCGGATCGAAGATTTCGGGGCCCCGGCAGCTATTTTCTTTCCGTATTCTCTCCCTTGGCAGCTCCATTCAAGCGTGAGATTGTTCGCGAAAGGTTCACTTGCAGAAAACAAGAGGAAGCGGTGCTCCCAACGTCCGAAGAGCCGATTTGCAAATCCGTCGTCACCTGCGGAACAGCCCGCAGAGTAATCGTGTGCCTGCAACAGTGTAAAAGAATCAACACCATTCGAATATGGGGTCGTGGTTCAGGAGCTGGGGTGCGAAGATTGCTGTAAGTAAGTTGTCTAGAACTAAAGAGGACAGTGAGAAAAGCACATTCTGGAGGACAATTCCATAAACGTTGCGAATCTATTAGGGGGAGTGGAAAGTAATGTTTCCGTACATATCGATATTCGTTTGTCATTTATCAGCTTGTTGTGTACTTCAGGGTCGTGTCAAAGACATTTCCGGGTTAGAGTAACTTGTTCTCTCACAAATAATGAAACTGGTGAAATGGCCAGCCAAATAGCAGAATAGGTACACATCCGTTTTTAGAGTTTCCCGGGAGTAGTAACGCAACAGTTTCTACTGAAAACAGTTTGAGATGTTTATCCAAGTGCATCACAAGTTCATAAACGCCAGTGGCACTTTTCTAAGTTCAAATCCGGTAATTCTGATCTTTCCGATTGTATCGATCAGGAAGACCATGACATGTTAAGGGCGGAAATGGAACCAAATCCATGTCAGACAATAAAAAAAAAAAGTTCAAATGTGTGTGAAATCTTATGAGACTTACCTGTTAAGGACATCAGTCCCTAAGCTTACACACTACTTAACCTAAATTATCCTGACAAACACACACACACACACACACACACACACACATGCCCCAGGGAGGACTCGAACCTTCGTCGGGACCAGCCACACAGTCCATGACTGCAGCGCCTAAGACCGCTCGGCTAATCCCGCGCGGCGTCGGACAATCGCGGAACTGTCAAACATTCTAAAGTAACCATGGGTGACACTCCACGAACATTTGCAGCTTACTGGCAAGGACAAACAAAACTAACAGATGAGCCACATGCTTCTTATTTCCTTTGCAGCACAGTAGAAGAGCGTTTTTTTTTATCACTGGAGATGAAAAATAGGTCCCCTATGATAATCCTTTGGTGAAATTAAAAGCAAGGTCGGTAAAATTACGAGTGCAATGGTAATTCCAGTGTTAAATGCAGAGGAGAGAGCGGATACGTGCAAAGAGTACATTGACGGTCTCTATGAGGGGGAATACTTATCTGATGTGTGATAGAAGGAGAAACGGGAGTCAAAAGGGAAGACAGAGGGGATCCAACATTAGAATCAGACTTCAGAAGACCATTGGAAGTCTTAAAATCAAATATGGCAGAAGGGATACGTAATATTAGATCGGAATTTCTAAAATCATTAGGAGGAAATGGCAACAAATCGATTATTCACGCTGGTGTGCGGTTGCAAAATTTAATTTGTGACGCGTTTCACTCTCACAGGAGCATCATCAGACACAAGTTTCCTCAGCACAACCTTATGAGCCAGGAGCCAACTATAAAACTACATTGTCTGTTAAATAAAACAATTGGGAAACCACGACCCGAATTGTGAAAAGAGTGTCTGATGATGCTACTACGAGCTTGAATGCATCACAAATTAAATAACTAATAAACCATTTTGACCGGGTGTTGTGTGATGTCCTTAGGTTAGTTAGGTTTAAATAGTTCGAAGTTCTAGGGGACTGATGACCATAGATGTTTAGTCCCACAGTGCTCAGAGCCAAACCATTTTGCAACTGAAACTTCCTATTCTTTCTCTAACGTTTCAAGAGGTTTCTGTTCCAGTAGCTGAAAGATGGAGTGGTGTGATTTTCACCTACATTCTGTGTACAGGGAAATATCACACAAGGAGCTCATTCAGAAACCTCGTTTAGATGTCGTTTGTTTGTGAGAGGATTGTGTAATGCCTTCTGCAAGTAAGAGGAACGTTACCAGCACGTGTCGGAATTCGACAGTGGCAGGATGTCGGCTGTCAAGACTGCGGTTCGTCATTGTGAGACATTGCTACTCGCGTAGGTCAGGATCCCACGACTTGTGAACGCGGAATCGGTGGGTTCCTGAAAGCCAATGTAACGCTATGTAGGATCTCAGCGGAATCGAGCGTCTAGCGACCGAGAGAAAAGAAATTGTTCGCCTAGCTGCGCAGGACGCTGCAGTCACGACACGTACCTCAAGTCAGTAAATGGGCTTAGCTGCAGCAAGACAGAGGTGTCCACACGGGCTATGCGACGGCGACTCCAGCACCATAGACTGTCGGCACGGCCACCGTTGTTGCGGCTCTCCGTGGTGGCGGCAGCAGAGAGAGGTAACGGCATGCCGCAGCGATGTCCTGTAAAGTACGTCAAGAGATCGACGTATGGTCTAATAATACCTTTGTCCGAGCTGTGCAGTTTGCCCAGCAGGTAGAAGAGCCGACGGCTGTTAACGAAGTGTACAGATGAAGAGGACTCGAAGTGAGTCTTGTGAAGTTGGTACCGACATTCGAGACATACACATTTTTTTCAGTTCTTGATAGATATCGTATAACACTCCCTGCCAGATTCAAAACTGTGTGCCGTACCGAGTCTCGAACTCGAGACCCTTGCCTTTCGCGGACAAGTGTTCTGCGCTGCAGAGTGAAAATCTCATTCTGGAAACATCCCCCTGACTGTGGCTAAGCCATGTCTCCGCAATATCCTTTCTTCCGGGAGTGCTAGTTCTGCAAGGTTCGCGGGAGAGCTTCTGTGAAGTATGGAAGGTAGGAGACGAGATACTTGCAGAATTAAAGCTGTGAGGACGGGGCGTGATTCGTCATTGGGTAGCACAGATGGCTGCCGGCACGGTAACTCAGCGTGTTCGGTCAGAGGGTTAGCTGTCCTCTGTAATAAAAAAAAAACTGAGTTAACGGATCAACGAGAGACTGAAACGGCTGTCTTGCGACGTCCGC
Organism: Schistocerca gregaria; assembly: GCF_023897955.1. Lineage (NCBI taxonomy): Eukaryota > Metazoa > Arthropoda > Insecta > Orthoptera > Acrididae > Schistocerca > Schistocerca gregaria. Next base: position 306,251,785 of record NC_064921.1, read on the forward strand.
CACGAGCAGATGCAACGAACAAAAATAAAATATGAGATTTTTAAAAAAAAGATGGTAGAGCACTTGCCTACGAAAGGCAAAGGTCCAGAGTTCGAGTCTCGGTCCAGCACACAGTTTTAATCTGCCAGGAAGTTTCATATCAGCGCACACTCCGCTGCAGAGTGAAAATCTCATTCTGGAGATATCGTATAGTTCTATAGCTACCTGCACAACGTCAGCAGCATTTCGCGATGAAAACAATAGTAGTCGGAAACTCTTGTGGATCGTAAGTTTTTTCGCGAATTGGCGAACATTTATCTTCTTACAGTCCGCCTCCACAACGCAGCGGTAGCTTAACTGCCTACCAAGCAAGGGGGCCCGAGTTCGATTCCCGACAGGGGAATGGGTGTTGTGTGTCCCTCCTCACCATTCTCACCATCATCCTTTGTTGTAACATAGTTCACATCTGTTTCTTTGTTGTTGTTTTTTTTTCTTTTCTGTGCGACATCTGTGTGGTATCTCTTCTGCTCTATTTGTGGCATTTAATTGCGACGGTAACGTATTCTGACCACGTGACTCACAGTTTTTAATCAGTGTATAGTATGACAACTGCCAAGACTACAGAAGGAGAACAAGCATTTCAATGGCCGGACGGACGATTCATAAAGTTGTGTAAAAAAGTGAAAATAAATGGCACAATAGGGTTTAGTAGCTGGCTCGCCCACTTCGCAGTCCCACAGGGTTACCACTTAACCGCGACGCTATAGCTCTAGCGCGTCACTCAATGTCGCACTTCTTAAGCTTGGATCGTTCCTGTTTCTATTTTGCTCTCTATTTTTTTGTATAGTTCAGTACACCCTCTTCCCATTTCCATTCTTGATATATGTTCAGTTTCTGACTGGCTACCCTTGTCGCGGTTCGCGCTGCTCCCCCAATGAGAGGTTCGAATCCTCCCTGGGGACGGGTGTGTGTATGTTGTCCTCAGCATGGGTTAGTTTAAGTTAGATCAAGTAGTGCGTAAGCCTAGTGGCTTGCCACAAATTTTGACGGGCTATCCACTGAGCCATCTCACCACTAAATCAGAATGGAGTGCGATGGGGAGTTTCCCTTATCAGTGACAGCACTACACATAAGAGAGGCAACGCCTTGCCTTTTCATATGAGCTTCGGTTCTGCATAGACCATCACGATAGACGTATCCGTATGAGGAGACTCCTGTCAGAACCGCCGTCGTCGTCGTACACGCCCAGCATCCAGCGTGATGATCAAGTAGTGCGTAAGCCTAGTGGCTTGCCACAAATTTTGACGGGCTATCCACTGAGCCATCTCACCACTAAATCAGAATGGAGTGCGATGGGGAGTTTCCCTTATCAGTGACAGCACTACACATAAGAGAGGCAACGCCTTGCCTTTTCATATGAGCTTCGGTTCTGCATAGACCATCACGATAGACGTATCCGTATGAGGAGACTCCTGTCAGAACCGCCGTCGTCGTCGTACACGCCCAGCATCCAGCGTGATGATCAAGTAGTGCGTAAGCCTAGTGGCTTGCCACAAATTTTGACGGGCTATCCACTGAGCCATCTCACCACTAAATCAGAATGGAGTGCGATGGGGAGTTTCCCTTATCAGTGACAGCACTACACATAAGAGAGGCAACGCCTTGCCTTTTCATATGAGCTTCGGTTCTGCATAGACCATCACGATAGACGTATCCGTATGAGGAGACTCCTGTCAGAACCGCCGTCGTCGTCGTACACGCCCAGCATCCAGCGTGATGATCAAGTAGTGCGTAAGCCTAGTGGCTTGCCACAAATTTTGACGGGCTATCCACTGAGCCATCTCACCACTAAATCAGAATGGAGTGCGATGGGGAGTTTCCCTTGTCAGTGACAGCACTACACATAAGAGAGGCAACGCCTTGCCTTTTCATATGAGCTTCGGTTCTGCATAGACCATCACGATAGACGTATCCGTATGAGGAGACTCCTGTCAGAACCGCCGTCGTCGTCGTACACGCCCAGCATCCAGCGTGATGATCAAGTAGTGCGTAAGCCTAGTGGCTTGCCACAAATTTTGACGGGCTATCCACTGAGCCATCTCACCACTAAATCAGAATGGAGTGCGATGGGGAGTTTCCCTTGTCAGTGACAGCACTACACATAAGAGAGGCAACGCCTTGCCTTTTCATATGAGCTTCGGTTCTGCATAGACCATCACGATAGACGTATCCGTATGAGGAGACTCCTGTCAGAACCGCCGTCGTCGTCGTACACGCCCAGCATCCAGCGTGATGATCAAGTAGTGCGTAAGCCTAGTGGCTTGCCACAAATTTTGACGGGCTATCCACTGAGCCATCTCACCACTAAATCAGAATGGAGTGCGATGGGGAGTTTCCCTTATCAGTGACAGCACTACACATAAGAGAGGCAACGCCTTGCCTTTTCATATGAGCTTCGGTTCTGCATAGACCATCACGATAGACGTATCCGTATGAGGAGACTCCTGTCAGAACCGCCGTCGTCGTCGTACACGCCCAGCATCCAGCGTGATGATCAAGTAGTGCGTAAGCCTAGTGGCTTGCCACAAATTTTGACGGGCTATCCACTGAGCCATCTCACCACTAAATCAGAATGGAGTGCGATGGGGAGTTTCCCTTATCAGTGACAGCACTACACATAAGAGAGGCAACGCCTTGCCTTTTCATATGAGCTTCGGTTCTGCATAGACCATCACGATAGACGTATCCGTATGAGGAGACTCCTGTCAGAACCGCCGTCGTCGTCGTACACGCCCAGCATCCAGCGTGATGATCAAGTAGTGCGTAAGCCTAGTGGCTTGCCACAAATTTTGACGGGCTATCCACTGAGCCATCTCACCACTAAATCAGAATGGAGTGCGATGGGGAGTTTCCCTTGTCAGTGACAGCACTACACATAAGAGAGGCAACGCCTTGCCTTTTCATATGAGCTTCGGTTCTGCATAGACCATCACGATAGACGTATCCGTATGAGGAGACTCCTGTCAGAACCGCCGTCGTCGTCGTACACGCCCAGCATCCAGCGTGATGATCAAGTAGTGCGTAAGCCTAGTGGCTTGCCACAAATTTTGACGGGCTATCCACTGAGCCATCTCACCACTAAATCAGAATGGAGTGCGATGGGGAGTTTCCCTTGTCAGTGACAGCACTACACATAAGAGAGGCAACGCCTTGCCTTTTCATATGAGCTTCGGTTCTGCATAGACCATCACGATAGACGTATCCGTATGAGGAGACTCCTGTCAGAACCGCCGTCGTCGTCGTACACGCCCAGCATCCAGCGTGATGATCAAGTAGTGCGTAAGCCTAGTGGCTTGCCACAAATTTTGACGGGCTATCCACTGAGCCATCTCACCACTAAATCAGAATGGAGTGCGATGGGCAGTTTCCCTTGTCAGTGACAGCACTACACATAAGAGAGGCAACGCCTTGCCTTTTCATATGAGCTTCGGTTCTGCATAGACCATCACGATAGACGTATCCGTATGAGGAGACTCCTGTCAGAACCGCCGTCGTCGTCGTACACGCCCAGCATCCAGCGTGATGATCAAGTAGTGCGTAAGCCTAGTGGCTTGCCACAAATTTTGACGGGCTATCCACTGAGCCATCTCACCACTAAATCAGAATGGAGTGCGATGGGCAGTTTCCCTTGTCAGTGACAGCACTACACATAAGAGAGGCAACGCCTTGCCTTTTCATATGAGCTTCGGTTCTGCATAGACCATCACGATAGACGTATCCGTATGAGGAGACTCCTGTCAGAACCGCCGTCGTCGTCGTACACGCCCAGCATCCAGCGTGATGATACGGGGTTCCGTTCGGCACATAATGCGATCATCTGTGGTTCGCGCAGCCTGAAGTTTGGACAGCAGGCCCAACCATCCAGCAACCTCCCGGGCAAAACGTAGACTAATAATTGTGCCGACCGTTGTTAGTCAGAAATGTTCAAATGTGTGTGAAATCTTATGAGACTTAACTGCAAGGTCATCAGTCCCTAAGCTTACACGCTACTCAACCTAAATTATCCTAAGTACTAACACGCACACCCATGCCCGAGGGAGGACTCGAACCTCCGCCGGCACCAGCCACACAGTCCACGACTGCAGCGCCTTAGACCGCACGGCTCGTTGTTAGTCGAGCAGCGGTCATGTACCAAATAGTTTTATCTTGTGGCTGCTGTTTTACATATCTTATGGAAAAGAATGACCATGAGAGCAGTCGATTTTTATTTTTTGTGATAATGATTTTATATTAGCTTGACTGCCTCATGTATCCTTATTTCACATGGTTTATAAATGTTAATCTACATTCAAATCCGATGATGGCACCTTTAGTGTGTTGAAACCGGTTATCCAGTAAACAGTATTTAAGCGATCTTGGCATTTGAATTATTTCTAATACTTATGAGGTGTTTTTTTTTTTAGGAAAACAGGTAAAGCTTGCTGCTTGGTTGTGTAAACTGCCATCCCATCAGCAGCGTTCTGTGTAACCAGAGGTACAGCGCGCTCACTAAGTAGCAGTATGTGTGTGTGTGTGTGTGTGTGTGTGTGTGTGTGTGTGCGCTTTTGTGTGGGTGGGTGGGAGGGAGCATACTCGCCTTCTCGAGATAGTTTCATATTTTTCGGTGAAATAATTGGGGAAGATGTGGCAAGGAGTTCTGTAAGTTTTTGTTCGCGTCGCGTCGACCCACTTTCACCTTTTGCAGATGAAGACCGTTCTGCGATTCATCAGAATAGATTGGGTACAGAAACCGTCTGGAAAACTTCAGGAGTAAATATGTTACCCGACCCGTGACACTGACCCACATTTTCGATTCCTCAGTACTTGATGTTCACCAGCTGTAAACTTGTCACAGCTACAGAACAGTCGCAGACTGCTCTATTCTTTACTGACACACGATGTGTGTCTTTGCCAGTTTTAGTTCTCTTTGCTTTGAAACATCAGACCATCTTGCAGCAGGTTAATCATAGTGTTGTAGTCGCGGGATGTAGCCTCTATGCCATTCCATAAGTATTCTCTATCTGCTGTTTGACGCAATCTCCACTGTACCGGTCCCAGGTATACATTGAAATGTAATTAGCCACAATTCCATTATTTATCAGGAATTTCATTTTCCCTATCCAATATCGTATTGTTATATTGTCGAAGTGGGTTAAATTAAAATCCTTTTTTTGTTAATATTTTTGGAACGTCTCTGTATGTTCCATTTACCAAACTATTTTGCTGTGTAGGCTCAAGGAACATTTTCGCCAAGCTCAGAAGTTAATATAAACTGTATTCTACGGGGCGAATAATCCTTGCTAACATTGCCAAAATAATCGGTTGTTTTGTTTTTATTGTCATCAAACACAGTGACAAAGTGCTTCCTAAGTCTCTCACCATACACTTCTGTTTGTAAAAAGTGAAACATTCAGAAGCTTTGATCTGCACCATGCCACAATAAGAGGATGTGTAGGGCAGTGGAACCATAAAAGTAATTTCAATGGCAGAGAGGTGGCCTGCACGTAGACGCAACAGCGCCCTATTTTGTGTGAGCGGACAGGTTAATGTTGCGCATCGCTCAGTCGGTGCGGAGCCGTATTACAAAGTGCAAACGTGTAACCAAGTACCACTACGCCTCACCGACATCACAGGATGGAATATCGGCATGTGAGTGCATTCGAACGGGGCAGAATGATCGGTCTCCGGGAGGCGTGTCCCTTACTTCGCGACACTGCGGCTCGTACAGGGCACGCTGCTTCAACAGTGAGGCGTATTTGGAAACAGTGGAGAGAAGAGAGCCGGGCTACTGGACTGCACAATCTGATCACAGAGTGAGATGACCGCCATCCTGTCCTCTGGCCGTACCGGACAGAACAGCTCTGCCCACAGTTTCAGCACGACGCTGGAGCAGTGCGAAGAGTGTAGACATGTCTGCGTCGATGGTTTGACGCCGTCTTCTGCTGGCTGGACTAGTGGCACGCATGGCATTCCAGCATTATAAATTTAAAAAAAAATTGTGATCTACTAATGCCGCATAGTGTAACAGACCCGCCAGATGGCCAAATGATAATATTCAGACTTATTCCAGTTATTATTATTATTTGTTTTAGTGTGGTTATTCTATGTAGATTTTCGTTCCTAAAATTGCTTAGTTATTACTATCGCATTTGAAATCATGTTAAAATCTTACGTGCTTCATTCACTTCAATTCATATACAACTCAGTATGTTCTTTTATGTAGATAACAGACTAAAAGAAAATAGCAAATAAACAAACAAATGCCACTACGTCGGATTTCATTGGCCAAAACACACAAACGGTGAAGGTGACAAGTGGGCGTCGATGCTGGCTTGCTGTGATAAAATATAGTGTTCCCTTCAACTTGTTAAACAGTGATGGCCGCATATGCGTTCGACACCGCCGTGGTGAACGCACTCGGGCAGACTGTACTGCTGAGCGACGTAGCCAAGTGTGAGGGATTGGGGCGCCATTGCCTATATCACGCAATCGCGTTGCCTATATCACGCAATCGCGCATCCTACGTCTTGAGGGCAATCTGGACAGCTACCGCTGCAGCAGGTAGGTTTTACAGCCCGAGGCACTGCCCCACCTGCAGGCCGTTCCACTTGCCGTATTTCAGCAGGACCGTTCGCCTGACTTGTTGCTGGAGGACACGTGTGAGATACTATCTGTTGGTCCATCATTGCCAGAGGCATCGGCTTGTAATTAATTTTCACTGACAATAAAACTAACAGTCGTATACTTTAAGATATTTTATTTTATTCTGGAATCAACAAGTCTCGGCATTTCATTTTGCCATCTTCAGGTCCCATACGCTTTTATCCATATAAACGAACTTGTCGCCTTAAATTACTGAATGTCCTGAAGAGTTGCTGTCACGCCTTCGTATGAAGCAATTGTGTAACGATTGGAATTTACGATGTCGAGTAATTTATGGCGCTATACGACAAGTTCGTTTATTTGGATAAAAGCGTATGGGACCTGAAGATGGCAAAATGAAATGCCGAAACTAGTTGGTTTCAGAATAAAATAAAATATCTTGAAGTTTACGGCTGTTGGTGAGTTTTATCGACATTGAAAAAAAAATAGTCTGAGATAAGATCGGTAGGCCTTTTGTTCGTTCAGGTCCTGATGCAGCTACAGATGATGCTTTGCGGACCCACCTACAAACCACATGCCGACTATTGCGCACAGCACATTCACGCGCTCTTTGATTCCAAGCCGCAACGTATAGCGGCTGTGCAGCACGTGGTGGTGATACTTCGTACTGAATTTCCACAGTCACTGTGCCAGTAAAGGTCTGTATTGCTAATCATTTGTGTAGCGTCATATCCCTAATCGGTGGAATTTCATATTGATAACATCTTTCGGTCTTGGTGTTCCACTTTTTACAAACAGTCCTGTAGATGTAATGAGTTTAGACGTTGTTTCACTGTACATCGCACCATATTAATAACGACATCAAAAACTAAAACTCAACGTGCGAAAACACCGTTGGGCAAAGGTTCTTGTTGAAAGCTGGTAGCTTTCAGTCGTAGATGTTGCTCGGTTGCAGTGGAATAAACGATGTGACATTTGATTAGTCACTTCTATTTTCTTCCAAATATATTGGCACTTATATACAAGATTGGCCATATTTAATAGCAATTTTCATACTTTGGGCACAAGAAAGCTCCTGGCCTCTTGTGCATTTCGAAATTTTTCGAAGTTTCACAGATGTGGAGCAGTGCTAGGGTCGGTTCAGTCGGGAGGGCGTCGTCCGAGAAAGGCCTCCAGTTTCGAGATCGTATGCATTTAGCTTGTCATTTATCTGCTTCATTTTTAAGCACTGCTCTGTATCAACAACGATGAAGTAAATCTGTTTACAATATGAAACTACTTCATTGAGTGTTCGCTCACTGTTTGATAAATTAGTAGCTGTCGTCGTTGGTATTCCGGAATTCGGCTGATGTTTTCGAATAAGCGGTATAATTTGGATAGTGGTACATCCTGAGTTGTGCTTAGGAAATCTTGCGGTTATTTACACTGAATTATTTCCTGGCGCTTCGTTCTGTCAGAAGTCGCTGCATGTGAAGTCGAAGTCACGGAGCGAAATGGCGCGGCGAACTCGAATAACGCGCGGCGCATGCCACAGCTGGCAACGGACTGGCCTGCTATTGGCGGAGACGCCGCCGCGCGCTGCACGACGGGTAACAGCAGCGCCGCCGGCCGCAGGCGGCAACCCGAGGAGCTAGCGCGCCGCGGCTTCAGTTGCTGGAGTGTCGGTTGACGCAGCGGGTGATGTGAACGGCGGTGGAGGCGGAGTGCGTGCGGTGAGCTAGGATCCGGCGTTCCGCGGTACACTGCAAGTCGAGCGGTAGCGAGGCCGCCTCAGACTGGCTCAGGGTGCGTGGGCCACCGTCGTGATGGGCGTGCTGCGCTGGAGGGACAGGTCTGCCTCCGACTGCCGAAAGTTCGAGTCGCAGGTGCGTACCCCAGACCCTTCAACAGGTTTGACAGGAACCACCGCCTCGCCGCAGACGTTGCAGATCGCGCTCCGCCCTCGTCTGTAAGCGCACTTTGTGTTCTTATACACGAGGTCAAAGAGGGAGAAGACAAAAAAATTCAAATGTCATGTCGGACCATTACCATAGCTTACCGCGTCGCAACACACCTGCCAGCAGCAACAATAGCCAGTGTATGGAATGACATTTACGGCACATGAAGTGCAAATTTTTACCTCTTGCCGAGGAAGATAGTAGTTTCGACTGTAGTGAATAAACTATTTGCCAGAATTCCTCTCTCTCTTAAATTGTTTATTAATGATTGTGTCAAATTTAATAAAGTTGCTGGTTACCTGTCAACAAAACGTTGAAAATGAAAAGAAACAATTCTTATCAGTATCAGTGTCCGCCAAAATAACTTTCAGAGAGAAAGCCCTTATTCGGCCTCTTCTATCTTTAATGCCAAATTGCGGTATTAGTGGAATGTTTTTGCGACCTGCTTAACCCTAGACTATAGGGGGGAAAATGTTAGACTGTTACCAAACCATATTTTGTTCGAAGATGTCATAATTTATAGTGTATGCGCTAGTTAATTACAATTACGGCCTATAACGTCTTTAGTGGTTTGCCATGTGAAAAATAGCATAAAATGTCCTGCTTTACACTCTGTACTGTTAATACCAGATTGGTGGGATCCGCGAATTGGTGCTAGCTGCCGTCGTAAATTTAACGAGTTTTTAGTAGCTCGGAATAAAGTAATATGGTGATGATGAATTTATATTAATATTCTAAAGAATCTTTTCCGCGTTTTGGATGTGTGATTACGTTTTCCATTCCCCAGTAATGACTCGGGGAGAGTTGAAAGTAATTCACAAATTCAGGAGCGGACTTTTTTCAAATTTTCGGTAGTCTTCCATTGCCAGTCACAGTATCATCTTCGTTACAAACGATATGACGTTATAAGTTTTTCTTGTGTTTAGAAAACAAGTTGCCATTGCAACACAGTTTTACTGTGTCATTGTACACCTTCATGTCCGACTTAACGGAAGTTTATGAGCAACTTTTTGTGACATTTTTCATATTTGTGATTATTTCTTTACGTGTCTCGGAGTTACATTGGTATCCTATTCGCGTCGTTTTTTAGCGCTCAGAAATGTTTTTGACAAAGTATTTTAATTTAATCTTATACGTTACAAGTATGGTAGAGGTCAGAGGGTACGGAAGGTCACGTTTTTTCTTCTTATCCTCTTAGAAGTTCTTCCTGTTGGCTGTGGTGGGAGATGAAATGGATACTCGGATAAATTGGTGTGCCTCCTCTGTATTTTTAGTTGGTAGCTTGAGTCGTTGACAGCGCCCACAGCAGGGCGTACGTCTCGGATAATGTACGATGTTTTGCCCTTGGAATGAGGAAGAAAGTGTACGTGAAGTGAGGCAGACCGTCGTCGTCCTCGGAAATGGGCTGCCAGGCGTCGTAACATCACCAGCGTCCCTGAACGCTAGAAATCGTTATGCAACGTCCGAAGGGACCACAGCGCCATCTACTAGATGCATCCACGTATTATGAACGTCAGAGGGTCTTGCCGTCGGTATCAAGCAACAATGTCGGTACTTTCGTATGCTACGACGCTTGAATCTCATATATTACGCACCTTGAATAATCCTCCAATTTATCCAACTAAATACCATTGATTTTCTGGCTCCCTAGAGGAAAGTTTCGATGTTGTACCTACATCGATTGTTACCACATAGTTATCTGTTATTAAACAGGACTTGGCATAGAGTGACAGTCTGGAAAGTGATCGTGATGTCCATAATTTTCATCTAATTGTCTTGATCGCGAAGTTTTTTTGAACAGAATTGCCTGTTTCGGATATGCAGTAGCCATCCTCAGGATCTACAATGGAAGTAAAAGAAAGTAAATTACTTTCTACTACAGTAAGAGATTAAAATAAATGACAGAGCCGATATACCTCTCATTCTGTGTGCTGCAACAAGTCGTAACCAAGTGAAACTAACGAGACAAACTGCCATGCATGTTTCAATCAGTTATGTACAGGATTCAAAGTTACCATAGAAGTCAATGATAAATGCGTAACATGCAGATAATTATGCAAAGTAATTCATTTAAAACAAGAGTTGCACGACGTATTCTCAGTTGCATACAAGAAAGCAAAATTCTTTTTTTTTAATATATTTGTCTTTTGGCAGTTTAAAACTGGTCATAATTTAACAAAATGCTTTGCATCCTGTATATAACTGGTTGAAGCACGCACGGCAGCTTTTACTCGTGTTATTTTTACATAATATGACTTGTTGCAGTGCAGCAGAGAGATATATCGTGTTTTTGTTTTAACATGTGTCATTTGTTTTAATATTATAATGTAGCAGTTAGTAATTTTTCTTTTAGTTCCATTGTAGATTCTGAAGATGGTTATTGCACAGGCGAAACGGTAATTATATTCAAAAATACTTCGCAGTCAACACAAAAATTATTCTTTGTTATTTTTTTTCCAATTTCTGTAACTTATCACTGTTCACCCAAAAATGTAGCTGGACACGAAAATATGAATTCGCTTTTGCTTAGTAGAAAACTGAGCGAGTAGCTAAAAAAAAATTTTCTTTGTTCATGTAGAATATTTCTGTTAATAACTACCTTTTCCAACTTTTACACTTTTCCGAGTCAGATTTAGCTAGTACGAATAACTTTTCTCTGCGGAAAATAGTAACGTGACGTCCTATCCGGGATCGTAATTTGCTAATGGCTAATGATGTGGAACGTTGTCTCCTGCCCGTAGTTATTTAGCTATATCACTCATTACTAGACTGACATCAGTAGTGGATTGCGAGAGTTGTTTTTCTCCTTAGCAGACACGCCTAGCTTTCTCTGACCTTCGCTGCTTAAGTTATTTAATTCTTGTTCTCGAGTTGGTAGCCCAGAGTACCGAAAAATGCACGTGGTATTAGAACCTGTATTGAGATACGGTGCATCGATAGCGCTATATTGGTTCCGCCTCAGAAGCGGATATTACTTTAAGTTGATGGTTTCTGTTAAATTAGTGGTTGTAATTGGTCAGGGATTCGGACCCCGATGTATTACCTTTGTGCCTGGCGAGCTACCCGAGAGCACCACACGGCCGGACACTAAGTTTGCCCGTCACACTACTTTAGTTGTCCACAGAAGTGGCGATGCATTTTACAACTAAAATTACTCTGCATTTAATTACCGTTGTATCTCGCCTTCGTCATTCAAAATCGCCACACCCTTAATTAACATGCACGTTTGACAAGTACTAAATACAAGTCTACTGTGGCTGGGAATAATGATACAGTAAGGAGAAATTATGACTTACGACAGTTGAAGGGGTAACGTGCGAGAAATAAAGCCTATTTTAATAAAATATTCGTTTGTTTTGCTAAAATGTTTGTTAATGTGTTACCTCACATTCGTACCGGTCACCGTAGAGGATAAATGCCTTTTACATTACTGCATCTCGTTGACTTTCGGTGTAAGAACTTCGTAGATATAGCATCTCTTTTGGAGAGACGGCACGCCGGAAGTAATTTAACGGGAGTGCTCTGGAGACGGTGAGTTGGACGGGTAACAGCGGGGTAAAGGAGAGAACAGATGACTCCAACAATTATCTCGTGCACCGTCCCGTGACTGGAGGAAGACAATAGATTTAAAGTTGGTAGTGTGGAAAAGGGGTTGCGGCTAACCGTGTTAAAGCCCCAGCTTCGTCAGCTGTGCACCCTTCAAGGGGAGACTTTGCGTATAGGGGCTCCGCACGAGGAGATTCTTACAAAGAGGTGAACAGCACTTCGGTAAGGCAGTCGTCTTCAGTATGCCTTTTAAAATGCTTGTTTGTCCATTCTCATTTGAGAACTGTGCTTTAAAGCAAGAATACAACCGTGTTCAAATTATTCCACCTGCAGCACACCTACTCTAAAAGTGTTTTGTTTCTGTATAAATCTCCTTGGATCGTCTTGTCGACTTTCTGTCAAAGTGTTTGAAGATCCGGTGGGTTGTTCATTTGTCACCCATCCCACGTAAGTGATCAGAAGATATCACTTTCATTTTTCTTGTTGCTTCTGTTGTATACTGAAGAGCCAGAGAAACTGATACGCCTGCCTAACATTGTGCAGGCCCTGCGCGAGCGCTCAGACGTGCCGCAGAACGACGTGGCATGGACTCGACTAATGTCTGAAGTTGTGCTGGAGGGAATTGAGACCATGAATCCTGGGGCTGTCCATAAATCCGTAAGGGTACGAGGAGGTGGAGGTTTCTTCTGAACAACACGTCGCAAGGCATCCCAGATACGCTCAATAATATTCATATCTGGGGAGTTCGAATCTCGGTCGGGCACACAGTTTTAATCTGCCAGGAAGTTTCATATCAGCGCACACTCCGGTGCAGAGTGAAAATCTCATTCTGGAAACATCCCCCAGGCTGTGGCTAAGCCATGTCTCCACAATATCCTTTCTTTCAGGAGTGCTAGTTCTGCAAGGTTCGCAGGAGAGCTTCTGTAAAGTTTGGATGGTAGGAGACGGATACTGGCTGAAGTAAAGCTGTGAGTACCGGGCGTGAGTCGTGCTTCGGTAGCTCAGATGGTAGAGCACTTGCCCGCGAAAGGCAAAGGTCCCGAGTTCGAGTCTCGGTCGGGCACACAGTTTTAATCTGCCAGGAAGTTTCATATCAGCGCACACTCCGCTGCAGAGTGAAAATCTCATTCTGGAATTCTATAAATGATTTGAGAGTACGCATTAGGAGTCATTTAAAATGGAATGATCATATAAAGATGATCGTCGGTAAAGCAGATGCCAGACTGAGATTCATTGGAAGAATCCTAAGGAAATTCAATCCGAAAACAAAGGAAGTAGGTTACAGTACGCTTGTTCGCCCACTGCTTGAATACTGCTCAGCAGTGTGGGATCCGTACCAGATACTTTTGATAGAAGAGATAGAGAAGATCCAACGGAGAGCAGCGCACTTCGTTACAGTATCATTTAGTAATCGCGAAAGCGTTACGGAGATGAGAGATAAACTCCACTGGAAGACTCTGCAGGAGAGACGCTCAGTAGCTCGGTACGGGCTTTTGTTGAAGTTTCGAGAACATACCTTAACCGAGGAGTCAAGCAGTATATTGCTTCCTCCTACGTATATCTCGCGAAGAGACCATGAGGATAAAATCAGAGACTTTAGAGCCCACACAGAAGCATACCGACAATCCTTCTTTCCACGAACAATACGAGACTGGAATGGAAGGGAGAACCGATGGTGGTACTCAAGGTACCCTCCGCCACACACTGTCAAGTGGCTTGCGGAGTATGGATGTAGTTGTAGAACCCGATCTGGTACGGATCCCACACTGATGAGCAATACTCAAGTATAGGTCGAACGAGTGTTTTGTAAGCCACCTCCTTTGTTGATTTTCCAAGGACTCTCCCAAAGAATCTCAACCTGGCACCCACCTTACCAACAATTAATTTTATATGATCATTCCACTTCAAATCGTTCCGTACGCAGACTCCCAGATATTTTACAGAAGTAACTGCTACCAGTGTTTGTTCCGCTATCAAATGACCATACTATAAATTGTGTCTGATCTGTCGGACATGTCCGTTTTTCGTCAAAATGAAACAGTTTCAGTGCGGATGCACACCCAGCGTCCGAACTCCTGCGGGAAGCAGTAATCTGCGAGTAGGGGGTTAAAAGGCGGGGGTCGTTGCGGTTCGGAAAGCGGCAAGTTGGGAATTTGGGTCTGACGGAAAGCGTGTCCGGATGGCGGTTATGGCAACTGTTCTGAAGATGTGGAGCATCCGGGTTCTAATCCCGGTCCGGCACAAATTTTCAGCTCTCGCCGATACATTGCCGCACTTCCCTGAGCGGCTGAAAGTCATTATTTCCTTCCTATCCCGTTTCCTCTCCATTCCTGTCACCCCAATTATTCATGAAGTATGGGGCGCCATTCCTCTACAGACGTTCGGACATCTCCTTTTAAAGCGTCCCTTTGCAGAGTTCAAGCTGTCTCATAAAGGTGAATAGTGGACCCCTCGTATTAACGTTCACCAGTATACTTTTGGTCAGATTGAGCATGAATAACTCACCCTTGCAGGCAAATCGTAAACATCTCGCCTAATGTCCCAGTGCAGACAGTTAACGGAAAGTGACGAGCGAATGGCGCAAAAAAGCGTCAGTAGAAACCGGCAGGCGCGCGCGCCTCTGCGCCACAAAGCAGTGCGTTCGCTCGCTCCCTCCCCTGCGCAGCTAGCGCTGTTTGCTCGCCGTGCCCCAGTCCACAGCCGCAGAGAGGATTAAAACCCAGCAGCCGGGACGCACACATACACGACACGCCAGAGCTGCCGCAGTGTTACGTACCTTTTGCTTACAAGTCAGTTCCCCGCATCAAAAACGACCGCCGCCCCGTGTCCCCGCACGGCGGGCGGATCCCGGGGAAATTTAATGACAGGTAAGGGAGAAATTGTTGTGTACCGGTCCGGCGCGGGCCCTCCCGTAGCGAAGCGCAGGGGCTAGGGAGACGGGCAATACTGCGGAGGGGAACGCTGGGGAATCCCGCTTTTTGCCTACTCGTCACAATGGCGCATTATACGGGCGAGCGACCGCGGACCCGGCATCGAGTAATGACCGTAGCCTGTTGGAGGACTGTCGCCTCGCCTCGCGCTTCACTTGTTCCGTCTGGAGGCCTTATCTCGACTGTGGGGGCACCACCGCCTTCTTTGTGTCGCAGAGTCTTCAGCCAAAATTTGAGAACTGGCGTTTTCTACAAAGCTGGCGCCAGGAGGTACCGACCCAAAAGCGCTCCAACTCTATGGTTTTGTCATGATACCATCCTAACTAAGCTAGGATGCACGGACAGGCCACATAAATTCCAAAGCGCAAAAGCAACTTCATCGGAAGAGGGGGGGAGAACTGAAATTACTCAAGTTGTGGGACTTAGTGCCAAATAAAATGAAGAGCTCCAACTCTTCCACACTACAGGCACCGCAACACACGTGGACGCGACTCCACGTTCTTAAGGGGAGGTTTACTGTATTTGGCACGTATAAAAGCATGTCTTTGAGAATTTTTTGGTTCAAAAAATGGTTCAAACGGCTCTGAGCACTATAGCAATCAACTTCTGAAGTCATTAGTCCCCTATAACTTAGAACTAGTTAAACCTAACCAAACTAAGGACATCACACACGTCCACACCCGAGGCAGGATTCGAACCTGCGACCGTAGCGGTCTTGCGTTTCCAGACTGCAGCGCCTAGAATCTCACGGCCACTTCGACCGGCGAGAATTTTTTTTCTCGGGGTGTGTTATATCAATGTCAAATTTGGTTAATATGTTTACTGATATTTCCTCTACAAACTGGAATTTTTTCGACCGGAAATGTCGAAGGGCAAAGGCGGGAGTGCCGTCGGAACGAAACAAAATTTCTATGTAGAACTCCACGCGCGGTATGTCAAACGTCAGTCGGCTCGTCTGAAATCAAAATTCTTAGTGAAGTATATAAGATTCTTTAGGAGTTGTACCTCGATTAAGTCATTTGGACCGTAGAAAACAAAATAGCGGCCATATGAAAAAAAAGGATTTTTTCTTCGATTTTTTCGACTTCGTCGGCCAAGTAAAAATATTTATAGTTGATGGATCGGAATAGAAGTGGTGCAACTCCTAGACAGTTCAATTAGCTTCGTCGGAAACAAAGAATCATGGCAATCGGTTCGGTAGATTTGAAGTTACCGTACCGCGCGATAAAAAAAAGTAATTTCGAGAAAAACGCGTTTGAAGTTTTGACTACATATAAATGCAATATTATGTAGTGTACGATCAATCGGCTATTCCGGGTCCATAAACTAGTCCTTCCTTTTTCTCATAGAGGGCGTTCTGCTCGATCTGGGCCATCCTGCGCTGCTCCAGAGCCGCTCGTACTACGGTTTTTGGCCGCTTGAATCCGGTGGTCGTCCGAATGTTTGGCGAACTGAGTCGAATAGAGTCCCAGGGTGACGTCCATCGTTGTCATGGTCTTCAGAATTGCTGAATACTCTTCGTCGTTGAAGCTGCTCACTGCCAGGAAAGTCGCATCTCCGCACTCTTCGCACCACGGCCTTTCCGTGATACGTTTCTAAAACATACGTTTTCGACTTCATTCAAGAAGCGGTTATAAGTTCCGCTATGTGTATTAGTGTCACCGCGTTTCTCACCAACAATAAGAAAATAATCGTTTTGTATGTTCACACACTGAAACAACGCGAAAATAATCTTTAAAGGAAATTTAAGACCCTTGGAAAACATAAAAAAAGCTAATTTCCGTGTCTTTGACAAGTAATGCAAGGTTCTTTTGAAGCAAAAGGATAATTACTGTATTACTTCAAAAGATATGGGGAAGAATAATGAATGTAAAGTTCAGTACAAAATCTAATTGCCGTCTCGAAGTGTCTGCAGTACCTGGCTCCAAGGTCACTAACTTGAGCCGGCTCTGAACATGGAAGTGAAATGAGCCCTGATGATGGAAGTGATTTCAATTAAAAATCTGATCTGACTGGCAAGATGGGGAGATTTTCTACAGGTTTGCCGTATTAGATACCACATCGTGGCTATTGTCTCGTGGAAGGACAGTTTGAGGGAGTATCGATGGTGGTCCGGTCGTCTGATGAGAATATTAAGTTGTAACGTCCCTTTAGAAAAATTATGAATGACAGTGCTGGTAAACCTCTTACGTTAT
The DNA here is from genome assembly GCF_023897955.1 of Schistocerca gregaria. Taxonomy (NCBI): domain Eukaryota; kingdom Metazoa; phylum Arthropoda; class Insecta; order Orthoptera; family Acrididae; genus Schistocerca; species Schistocerca gregaria. Next base: position 306,269,014 of record NC_064921.1, read on the forward strand.
TTGATACAAAAAACAGCAGAGTAAAACTGAACGTCCTCAGACATTTCTCTCTTTGTAACCGTAGGCTTCCGCGGCCGTTGTCAATGTCAATAAAATTCTTCTGGGTTACAAACCGCATTGTCATTTATAAAAAAAAATTACAATGCGGTCTGTAACCCAGAAGAATTTTATTGACATGTCTCTCTTTGCTTATTCCGATCAACAGTAAACTGACACACGATATTTTTAGCGCAAAGCAATCTGACTTTAAATAATCCCTACAAAAAAATTGCCTTGACTGACAAAAACCTTTACCTTTCAATAACGTTTACCTTTCACGAATCACCTACCTCACAAAAATCTTCGTTACTCGAACTACTGCAATACAGCGAGGACCAATACTGCCAGCTAAATGAAAGATTCTAACTACTGAAGGCACTAACTACTGATAGGCATAGTTAGCAAATAAAAGATTTTGATAGAGAACAAACAATGTATTTACAGTTATATATATACAGTATTAAGGTAACAATGTATTTAGTTATATATATATATATATATATATATATATATATATATATATATATCCGTTCATGACACCCAGTCTTAAAAATTTCCTTTTTTCTGACGTACACACGTCCAGATCGTCCGCTCTCGAAATTCTGCCACCTCTCTCCCCACATCCACCACTGCTGGCGGCTCTAATATGGCCCTGTTCCCATCCAACTGCCCAACACTACAATAGTGAATATTTCAACAATGCCACAGACTGCACACAGCACAGTCAGTGATTTTCATACAGAGCGCTACATGGCGTTACCAACATAAAAACCTAAAAAGCCTACTTACAAAGTCCTCTCGTTGCTTTTTGGACGAATACCTGCCAAACTGGCGTCTTTTTCATCCGTCTCGTTTCGGTCCCGTTCATATCACCACCAACATCACTCCTCCCAACAGTCATCGACACTGTCATCCAAACTACAAGTCTTTAGACGACAACTTCAAACCATCTGCAATATCATCTCTTTACGAAAGTTATGCGTTACTTCCGCAGTGATCTTGATGCTCAGAACTGGGACGGAGTTCATCGGCCTGTTTTCGCCACGTTCTTCTGGAGCTTTACCTCAACAATTACCCAGAATACCGGTCGATGTCTGGTTTTTCAGTGCACATGATATTCGTCAGCAGAAACGTATCCCGAGCACTGAGTGTTAGCGTGCTTCTAGAGATACGACGCCTCTCGACACTCGAGCTGCACTTCGGTTGCGCTGACGGCGTATCGCTGCCGCAGCGCTAGGCCGGTTCCGAGTGGGCCCGTCGGTAGCAGTTCCGTAATGGAACAACTTGCGGTCCAGCTGCTGGCCAGATGTAGAAGTTTGGGGTGGGGTGTGGGAGAGAAGTTAGAGATGACGGACGAACGGAAATCGGTCGTCCGCAGAGTGTCGCTGCAGTGAATCGTCATTCCAACTGCCTCTCTCTGGCTAAGTATGCACATGTAAGCGAAAGCGTTTATTCTTAGAAACTGAGTGCAGCGCATACTGTTGCAGAGCGTAAAATGTTCTTACGTTGTTAATAGCAGCGCTGTTTCGATAACCTGGAGAAGATTTTTCTTCTCAACGCCAGTATCCGTGTTTTGCTCCTTACGAAAATCTAACAAAGAACAAATTTTAATATAATAATTCTAATTTACTGGTCACACTACAACCGTTCCTCTCGTACAGGTGAAATCATCAGCTATTTGACATCCACTGTAGACTTCAGCCACACACATCTGTAGGAACCACGCGGTCTTGTGGTGCGAAGTGGTGCTCGTTATGACCTCCATTATTGAAAAAGAGGCTATTCTTGATTAGCGAGCAGTACTTCCGAAATCATCTTGCGACCGTATGCTGTGCCTACAACTTGCTCGCCCACTTATTATTTGTCCGGCCACATGTTACATTCCGACGCAAAGCACACTGGCATCTGCTCGTTAACCAGTGATCTCTATACAACATGGATCCAGAAGTCTGGTCTCTTGAGTACACAACTGCAGCGCCTCTGCAGATTCATGCGCTTTACATCGTCCGCCATGTTGTCACTTTGACAAACAAATTTCCATCGGTCTGCACGTAACAATGAACTGTAAATTGATTTCTTCTTTTGAACTTTATGTCAACGTGTGATGTAATTGGCTGACGTGGGAGAGGACTCGAAAAGTATTTTCTTTTCGTGTTCTAGTGACATTTCTTATCAGCCATATTTTAGTTTGGCAAGAAACGAAATATGAGCATCTATGGTCGGCAAGATCAGACAGCTGAATTTCAACATTCAGCATATAGATCACTAGTGTTAACGCACATGTTTATTCCACGCCACAGATGCTTCGCAACTACTACTCTGTTTTCACTTCTCCGACGGCGCTCACTCTCGGCAGCGATGCTATTGTTACACAAAGATATTACGTGTTCTTTATGCAATAAAAACTTCTCTGACATGGCCAGCGTGTTTACTATAGTGATTTGACATCAATAATTCTTACTTAAGCTTTTAACATACCGCGTGATCAAAAAGTCAGTATAAATTTGAAAACTGAATAAATCATGGAATAATGGCGCTTCATCTGATCGGAATAGCAATAATTAGCATAACAAAGTAAGACAAAGCAAATATGATGTTCTTTACAGGAAATGCTCAATATGTCCACCATCATTCCTCAACCATAGCCTGTAGTCGAGGAATAATGTTGTGAACAGCACTGTAAAGCATGTCCGGAGTTATGGTGAGGCGTCGGATATTGTCTTTCAGCATCCCTATAGATGTCGGTCGATCACGTTACACTTGCGACTTCAGGTAACGCCAAAGCCAATAATCGCACGGACTGAGGTCTGGGGACCTGGGAGGCCAAGCATGACGAAAGTGGCGGCTGAGCACACGATCATCACCAAACGACGCGCGCAAGAGATCTTTCACGCGTCTGGCAATGTGGGGTGGAGCGCCATCCTGCGTAAACATCGTACGTTTCAGCAGGAGTTTATCAGCCAGGCTGGGGATGATGCGATTCTGTAACATATCGGCGTGCCTCTCACCCGTCACGGTAGCAGTTTTTCTGTCCAGCGCCATCTGTTGGACATTTTGTGAACTTTTTTTTCCTAATAAAACCCCATGTCATTCCAAGCATGCGTGTCAATTTTTACCTCTCTACCTACATTATTCCGTGATTTATTAAGTTTTCAAATTTATACTGACTTTTTGATCACCCGGTATGTTAAAAGCTTAAGTAAGAATAACGTATGTCAAATCACTACAGTAAACACGCTGACCATGTCAGAGAAGCTTTTATTGCATAAAGCACAGATAATATCTTTCTGTAACAACAGCATCGCTGGCACGAGTGGGCGTCGTCGGAGAGGTGAAAGCAGAGTTGTAGTTGCGAAGCATCTGCGCTGTGGAACAAACATGTGTGTTAACAGAATAGTTAAAAACTCGAGAAATAAAGTAGCTCAAAAATACGTGAAGCAGTGGATTGCAGTGTTACAAACTGAAAGCAAGCTAGATGGTGAAGAGTAAAATAGGCACTCGTGTTGTCAGCAGCGAATACCGTGAACGAATGAAAAAGTCTGTTTCGCAACAAGGCGTACTGAGCATACCCTCGACATTTGTTCTGTCATGCAAATATTTTCAGGGCAGTTGAGTGCGAGTAAGAAATCAAACGAAACGCTATTACTCTCTAACGAGGTACGACAGATTACAGATCCCTTGTACTGAAAAACTCAGAAAAGATCCCTGATTCCATCACGAATGTTGTCGGTAGAGTTGGGGTGGACCCCCATATAAGACATTTTTGTCGAGTACTGCCTCGTATGCAGAGTAATGCGGGCGCTTGCTGGTTTCGGATGGAACACGTAAGGGTTGCCAGTGTGGAGGCGGAATAGGGTAGAGAGGGAAAGAAAGAAAGAAAGAAAGAGAGAGAGAGAGAGAGAGAGAGAGAGAGAATAGACAATAGGCTCTTACGGCGAGTGAACCCACCGTATGGGAGAGGAGGGCGGGCGAACCGCGGCCGGAGCCCGGCGCTGCCAGCTCCCTAGACGTCTGGACGAGTTCTTTTTTAATGAGCTCATTTTTCAGGCCGGGGAGCTGAGCGAGGCAGCTGCGAGAGGCACAGTACGGCGCCGAGCCGCGAGCAGGTCGATGACGGCTGGAGCCAGCCGGCGAGGCGAAACGGGAAGAGAAGGAAAGGGAAGAGTAGGCTAGGGTTGAGTGCAGCCTGGCTGGCTAGCGCTGCACGGGCTTACCTATACCTGATACTGGCAGCTCTCGTAGTATGTTTCCAATATTCTACTCAATCGTTCAGAGAACTTACAGGAATGCGGATTGTACGAGGGTTGCCCAGAAAGTAATGCACCGAATTTTTTTTTCTTCAACCAAATATATATATATATATATATATATATATATATATATATATATCAGTCCCTAAGCTTACACACTACTTAACCTAAATTATCCTAAGGACAAACACACACACACACACACACACACACACACACACACACACACACACACACGCCCGAGGGAGGACTCGAACCTCCGCCGGAACCAGCGGCACAGTCAGTGACTGCAGCGCCTTACACCGCTCGGCTAATCCCGCGCGGCTTTTCTTCAACAATTTTTTATTGAACACAATAAGAATTACACACACGAAAGAATGGCGTTTTATCTGCACACCCTATTTTTCCACATAATCTCCATCCCGATCTATCGCCTTCCTTCAACGCGAAACAAGGGCGTGTATACCATTAAGGCAATAATCCTTGTCCTGGTGGTGCAGCCAGTGCTTCGTTGTGTGAATCACCTCCTCATCGTCCTCAAAATGTCTTCCACGAATGACATCTTTTAAAGGCCCAAACAAGTGGAAGACCGAGGCGGCTAGGTCACGGCTGTAGGGCAGATGGCTCAAAAATGGCTCTGAACACTATGGGACTTAACTTCTAAGGTCATCAGTCCCCTAGGACTTACAACTACTTAAACCTAACTAACGTAAGGACATCACATGCCTGGAACCGCTCGGCCACTCCGGCCGGCCAGAAAATAATGTTTTCTAAACAAACACTAGTAACACCATATATTTGACCTACTCGGGTAATACTGCTGCTTGCGAGAAGCATGACATATGGCTACAAGTCCTGGTCTGCAACAAATTGCCATTTGTCTCGATGCATTCATAACATGTGACATTTGCACATTAAGGCAGGTGGTGAATAGGATCACCAGTTGAGCGCGCCGTTCCTTTGGGATCTCTAGAGCGCAGCACTCGCAGAGGAGAGCTTTTTTTTCCCCCGCGAGCTTTCGTTGCGCGCATTGTATTTACGGTCGAATTGCCCATCTATTGTAGTGCGCGCCCAGGTTCCCATTTTCTGATCACGGAGTCTGAGCAGTGCAGAGCAGTCCCTTATTTGAAATACACCCTCCACTTCACGGTCTGCCGCCACATCGACTCGCCGGCCATTTTTTCCCCCAGCTGCTACCACTGGCCGAGTGCAGCTGGCGCGCCGCTTTGTACCGTTGATTGATACCATGGACGTCGGGAGAATGACCACCGGCTTACTGGACGGAGCATGCCTATCGGACTCATGAAGGGCAATACTAAAACTTTTGACTGTCACCTTGAAATTTAAAAAAATCTGGGACGGTTCCGTTTTATAATGGCGTTAGTACGTCTGTACCTTCAGTGAGGTGACAGGAGTCATGGGTTAGCGATATGCACGTACACTGATGGCAGTAGTGTCGCGTACGCCAGACATAAAAGGGTAGTGCATTGGCGGAGCTGTCTTTTGTACTCAGGTCGTTCATGTGGAAAGGTTTCCGACGTGATAATGGCAGCATGACGGAAATTAACAGACTTTGAACGCGGATGGTGGCTGTAGTTAGACGCATGGGACATTCGGTAAGGAATTCAATATTCCGAGATCCTCAGTGTCAAAAGTGTGCCAATAATACCAAATTTCAGATATTGCCTTTCACTATGGGCAACACAGTGGCCGACGGCCTTCACTTAACGACCGAGAGCAGCGGCTTTTGCGTAGAGTTGTCAGTGCTAACAGACAAGCAAAACTGCGTGAAATAACCGCAGAAATCAATGTGGGACGTACGACGAACATTTCATTAGGATAGTGCTGTGAAATTTTGAGTTACCTTCCTATAGCTTGAAATCGTCTGCGACGCCTTTCCCGGGGTCGTGACGACATTAGTTGGTCTGGAAAATGCTAGTCTGGTCAGAGAACTTCCGATTTCAGTTGTAAGAGCTGACGGCAGGGTTCCGTTGTGGCACAGACCCCACAAAGCCATAGTTACAAGTCGTCAATAACGTATTATGCAAGCTGGCGGTGGCTCCATAATGGTGTGGGGTGCATTTACATGGAATGGGTTAAGTCCTCTCGTCCATCTGAACCGATCATTGACTGGAACTGGTTATGTTCGGTTACTTTCTATTTATGACAAATGCGCCATATCACCGAGTCACAATTGTTCACAATTCTAGACGATTCGACCGAATGATTTTTGCCACAGAGGTTGCCCTGTGTGAATCCCTTCGATCACTTCTGGTACATATTCGAGAGGTCAGTTTCTGTACAAAATCCTGCATCGGCTAGAACCTCGCAATTTCGGACGGCTGTAGTGGCAGCATGGCTCAGTACTTCTGCAGGGGACTTCCAGCGACTTGTTGAGTCCATGCCACGTCGAATCGCTGCAGTACGCTGGTCAAAAGGAGGTCCGACAATTTTAAGAGGTATCCCGTGAACTTTGTCATATCAATGTATTTCCTCTTCACTGCGACACATTTTTTCCCAAAGGTGGATGAGTAGCCAGTCCGTTTTTGTACAACAGCAACTGTATGCAGCGAGTTTGTTGTTGTCTGTCGCACCTCGTTGGAGATGTCTAGGTGCATCACATCTCGCGGTTGTTGACCTGAAATCCACTAACCTTCTTTTCCGGTCAAATAAAATGAAAACAGCTGCAGTCTCTATTGCATTTAATTCATTTTTGCAAAAGTGGCAGCTCCGGGTGTTTTATTTCTTACTGAACAGCAGAAGTCCTGGTAACCATCCATTACAAGAATGGACCAACAAATATCTTTCAGATGATAACTCTTTCACTGTAGTGGAAGCGCTGGGCGTGGACTCGCCAGATCTGGATGCGGAGGTATGGCTACAACAGCGAACTTATAGAGTACTATGACTTATTTTATGTATTTTATTAAGGCGTCTCTGCAGGAATGCCTTCGGAATCGAATGATTCATCTTATCAAACTCGGGGTGAATGTTTGCCAATATGAACTTCCAGTACACCACCACCGTAGCAATGGCGTAACAAACTGTCGCCGTTTTCATATTTGCTTAATAGTCTTATCATCCCATGTGTTTGCCGGCCGATGTGGCCGAGCGGTTCTAGCCGCTTCAGTCTGGAACCGCGCTGCTGCTACGGTCGCAGGTTAGAATCCTGCCTCGGGCATGGATGTGTGTGATGTCCTTAGTTTAGTTAGGTTTAAGTAATTCTAAGTTGTAGGAGACTGATGACCTCAGATGTTAAGTCCCATAGTGCTCAGAGCCATTTGAACCACCCCATGTGTTCAGTTTGACATTCACCTACAGGCGCTTAATGCCAGATTTAGTGTTGACAACAGACTATAACAGATCATCATTTTCGATTTGCACCTGAATGAACTAAGGGACATAGTAGCTTCGCGATTGTTTGAGGGTTAGTCATTGCATCGCCGGAAGATGCACTTGTAACGGAGCGAAACTGGTAGTGTTCCCAAAGGAGCACTACTTAACAGCTAGAGCACCTGTGAATCCCATCGATTTATAAAAACCTTTTTGTTAAAAAGAAGTAGTTTGAAGATTTGCTAAATATTGATAGTTTGTTTGGACTCTGCTCTGTAGACATCTCATCGTGTAGCAGGACTGGACCGTGTGCCTGTACACACGCAAAAAATTAATTACCTAACTATATTTTTTTCGAGGTGATGACTGTAACTTAATCACTGGTAATGTGATCCAGTTTCAAATCCTATGGTCGGTTTCAGAAGTGCGGACCGTGAGGGCATCTGTGATGAATATTAAGGAAAAGAATGCCGAACGAGTTTTATATTTTAATGACAGGTGGCAGGTTTTCTCTGAGTAGGAAGCTTCGCGGTAGCTGGAGTCAGTTGCAGTTGCATGTTAGCAAGGGACAAGTACCTGCTGCAAGGAAACTCGATAGTGTCATACCGTCTCGGCGGCGGCCTTCGTTTCTTCTTTCGTAACGCGACGCTGCTCGTTCACACAGCCTTCACGGCGGCGTCGTCCACAGTCTCTCTCGGGTAACGTCATTTTTATCTGCTTACTTTTTTTCCCTTTGCTTCTAGCTTCGTTTCTTTAGCCTTTGCCTCGCCGCACAATCGCTGCTCTTACAAGCTGGAGACCGAATTCCGGGCGATGATTGCGCAACCGTGCAACGATAATGTCGTACTATGTTGGGCCAATGACTGATAAAAGATGTGGTATGTAATACTATCCTATATTACGAGGGGACTTCAAAAAGTAAGTTACACATTATTATGGCAGGCCAAGTAACTGTCATTGAATACTGCACTACAGTTTAGAGCACTGGTTTCTAACCAGTTTTAAACTATTACACCTGTTTGCAATTAGGTATTAGCTACTAGCCCCGTCCACCCTCTCCTCCCCCCACCTCACCTCCTCATTAATATTAGTAACAACTGTAGAATGAAAGACTTTTCGGGGAACACTTTTATTTTTAAAACGATAAAACGTGAATTATATTGTGTGTGTGTGTGTGTGTGTGTGTGTGTGTGTGTGTGTGTGTGTGTGTCAGAATGAATGACGAAGGAATTCCTTGTGCATCGAAGTGCTACTGAGATAAGTAAACACTTGTTACAAAACATACTTCCCTTGGATTACTCTTTTACATTGCGGCACTTGCTTCATCTGCACACTGCAAACCCATTGTAAGTCAATAAAGCTAAAAATTGTACACTATACGTACCGTTCGTAAATCACTTGATAGCTGCACTCCTTACTTCTAAATTGACACAATCTCGAAAACTTCAGGCTGTTCATACTTTGTTTCTTACAACAGCCACTAATAGAAATAACAATAATACTGTTACAACGCTCAGCAGCCCTTTATGAGAGAGGCGATTATTATTACGAGTAGGTTTACTGTTTACATTTCGAAAGCGTAGGTTGCAAGAAATCGCATACATCTTGGAAAATGACGAAGACAGGAAAATGAGAAAAATACTTCGCTCGTACGGTAGCTTATCCGTTCGAGAATAGAACAAGGGAGGGGGAGGTGATAATGAGCAGGCAGTACCTTCTGCGTTTCTCGACAACAAATCTTGTGGTTTAAGAACTCGGCTTACTCTGCGACTACTGATTTTCAGTTGAAAGAGATAACCTGGCTATGTAACTCCTGCTCCTCGCACCTGTTAAGAGAATTGCTAAAAGGACTGTCCCATATATCTGTTATGACCCATTTAGTCGTCATTCAGTTTGTTTCAGCTAATCTACCGGCAGAATGTACAGCTACAGCAGTAGTTCTGGAGTCCAAGAAGTGGTCATACTTAGTGGTTCCCAATATACAGGCTGGTTAGAAGACTCTGAAAAGTTTACAAGAGTTAGGAGCGTAGGTTGTGCTAAGAAATTGTTATGAAAAAAAAACCGATGCGTCGCGCACTTTCCGAGTTAATTAACGTTGAAGTTAGCTAATTGGGTCGTTGAGCGTGCAAATTCAAGCGGCCCGCCAGAGACGGTGTCGCCAGAGGTGTTCCCATAGTTTGGTTTCCTTAAGGCAAACAAGAGAACGATACAAAAACTGGACATGGAACGGTGGTAAAGATCGAAGCCGAACCAAAGGCTGAGCAGTCTTGTTCACTATCATCTACGCCATGATAACAAGTGACACTAATTGTATCTGGCAGACCACTTGAATTTGTGCTCGCAATGGCTCTATTGGTTAACTTCAATGCTAATTAACTCGGGAACGGCACAATGTATAGAATTCTGTCTTATTACTTATTTCTCAGCACAACCTACCCTGTAACACCTTCACAAAGTTTTAGTACTGTTTTTGACACCCTGTTTATTAAAATTAACAAGGCCTCCGCGAGCGCACAGAAATGCCGCAACACGACGTGGCATGGTCTAGACTAATATCAGCAGTAGTGCTGGAGAGGACTGACATCATGAATCCTGCAGGTCTGTCCATTAATCCGTAAGAGTACGAGGGAGTGGATACGTCTTCTGCAAGGCATCCCAGATATGCTCAATGATGTTCGTGCCCCGGGAGTTCGGTGGAGAGCTAAAGTGTTTTAATTCAGAAGTGTGTTCCTGGAGCCATGCTGCAGCAATTTTGAACTTGTGCGGTGTCTCATTGTCCTGCTGGAATTTCGCAACTCCGTCGGAATGCGCAATGGGCATGAATGGATGAAGCAGGTGATCAGACAGAATGCTTACGTACGTGTTACTTGTCAGAGTCGTATCTACACGTGTCGGGAGACCCATATCACTCCACCTGCACACGTTTCGCACCATTACAGAGCCTCCACCTGCTTCAACAGTCCTCTGCTGACGTGCAGAGTCCATAGGTCATAAGGTTATCTCCATACCCGTACGCGTCCATCCGCTCGATCCAATTTGAAACGAAACACTTCTGAGCAGGCTGCATGTTTCCAGTCATCAAGAGTCCAATGTCAGTGTTGACGGCCCCAGACGAGGCGTAAAACTTTGTATCGAGCTGTCATCAAGGGTACACGAGTGGATCGTCGGCTCCGAAAGCCCATATCGATGATGTTTCTTTGAATGTTTCGCAAGCTGAAGTTGTTGATAGCCCAGAATTGAAATATTCAGCAATTTGCGGAAAGGATGCACTTCTGTCAAGTTGAACGATTCTCTTCAGTCGTCGTTGGTCCCGTTCTTGCAGGATCTCTTTCCGGCCGCAACGATCTCGGAGATTCGATGTTTTACTGGATTCCCGACATTCACGGTACACTCGTGAATGGTCTTACGGGAAAATCCCCACTTCATCGCAACCTCGGAGAAGCTGTGTCCCATCGCTCGTGCGCCGCCTATATCAAACTCACTTAAATCTTGATAACGCGCCATTGTAGCAGCAGTAACCGCTCTAACAAATGCGCCAGACACTTATTGTCTTATATTCGCCGACCATAGCATCGTATTCTGCCTGTATACATATCTCTGTATTTGAATACGCATGCCTATACTAGTTTCTTTGGCGCTTCAGTGTAGTATCCTTGGGAGCAAATAAACCAGTCGCAACTGTTCTCCCACTTTCGAAAGGCGTCCTGGAGTTATTTCTTAGGATACCACTTCTCGCACTAATTCAAGGAGGATGTGTTGGGGGACACCTAGCGATATTAGAACGACCTCGTAACCATTCGCTCGCAGAATTCGAATTTCGTGATAGTGAGTTACGAACATATGTTTTTAATTGGCTGCTGTCTTCCCGCCGAGCGGGATTAGCCGAGCGGTCTAAAGGGTAGAGCAGTCATGGACTGTGCGGCTGGTCCCGACGGAGGTTCGAGTCCTCCCTCGGGCATGGGTGTGTGTGTTTGTCCTTAGGATAATTTAGGTTAAGTAGTGTGTAAGCTTAGGGACTGATGACCTTAGCGGTTAAGTCCCATAAGATTTCACACACATTTTTTGTTGTTGTCTTCCCCATACTGACTCTAGTTTACAGCCATATAATTACCGAACAACGGCATCGCTGTTGTAGCCACAGGTGACATGAAACTGTAATTAACGGGTCGCCTGAGAGTGTAGGGAAGTTTAAGTGCGTCCGTGTAGAAACAACACACTCGTCGACTCTAGCAAGACCGTAGTCCTTTGTGATGTAGCCTGTGGCCATATGCTCTGCTGGACAGGCTCAGAGCAGAGCTCGAATTGAGGCTAAGTGTGCCGTAAGACGGAGCGGCCGGCGCGGCCTGCAGGTGCAGCACCGTTACCCGCGACCTGGACACTCCGAGCAGTCCAGATCGCTGCTTTCGGGGAAGCCAGCCAGGCGGCGCAGTGCTAACACACTGCACCTGCATTACGAACGACGGCGGTTGAAGCACCCGTTCTGCCTTCCTGATTTAAGTTTATCGCTGTACGGCCAAATCGCTTAGGGCAAAATCCGCAATGATTTCTCTCAAAAAGACAGTCGAAATCCATCCACGCCGTCCCAAATACGACTTAATGTTCCGTCTGTAACGACCTCGACGTCGACGGCATCTTAAACCGTAATCTTCCTTCCTTCATTTTCGGGACCATCCCGGTCACACAAGTCTGCAGTCAGTATGGAACAACTCCTTCGATGTCTTAATTAAACAAGTTTATAGCATTACGATATGTTCAGCATAGTTGATGTCATGTTCAAGCTTTACATAGTAAACGTCTCGAGAATTCCGTCTCTTTCATAACCTGAAGTTTTTCTAGCTTTATACCTTCAGTTGAAACCATTGTCTTTAAATGATTTAGCTAGTGACAGGGCTATTTACCATGAAACGTATTAGCTGGGCCATATTAACCGAAATTCACAGACAACCTCACGATCGCCGTTTGGTTGGTTCTCGTTGTACGGCCGTAACTGCAGAAAGAGTTTGTGGCACAACGATAAAATACGTTGACATTGCTTCCGAGCCAAAGAAACTTCAGGTAGCTTTTCGCTTCCACATTCGTTGGCATTGTCAACTCACAACCGAACTGTCAAATTCCGACCTAATCTAGACCTCGGGCTAAGCTACAGATGAGTGTGTAACCAGAACCAGATTTTTTGCTTTCACATTCGTTGTCTGCTCCAACTCTGACTACCTGCGAAAGCCGCTTATCCCGGAAAGAGTGAAACGTACACTATAGGCTATTTAGACAAGAAGAGAACAGAAGCTTTTGAAGTGTGGTGCTTCGAAAGAATGCTGAAGATTATACGGATAGATCGCGTAACTAATGAGAAAGTATTGAACAGCATTACGGAGAAAGAAATTTGTGGCACAACTTGTCTGAAAGAAGCAATCATTTGATAGAGCACATTCCGAATCATCAGCAAATCTTCAGTTTAGTTCAAATGGTTCTGAGCACTATGAGACTTAACTGCTGTGGTCATCAGTCCCCTAGAACTTAGAACTACTTAAACCTGACTAACCTAAGGACATCACACACATCCATGCCCGAGGCAGGATTCGAACCTACGACCGTAGCGGTCACGCGGCTCCAGACTGTAGCGCCTAGAACCACACGGCCACTCCGGCCGGCTTCAGTTTAGTATTTGAGGGAAGTATGAGGGGTAGAAACTGCAGAGGGAGACCAAGAGGCAGCTTCACATGGATGTGTTTTGTAGTTGTTATTCGGGAGTGAAGAGGCTTGAACGGGGTAGAGTAGCGTGCATCAAATGAGTCTTCGTACTGAAGACAACAACAACAACAACAACAACAAGAACAACAATATTCTGTCAAATGAAAGGGTTCTAAACGAAATTTTTAACCTTAACATTAAAAAAGAAACTCTCGCTTGATGACCAAATGACACTTTACATTCGAGAGGTTCCACTTCCGGCAATGCTGACATCAGTCTCTGTTGTGTATCAAATATGCAGTTTTTTGAGTTTCACGTTACGGTGCAATGCGACCGACTTTAAAAGTGATGCCTTGGGAAACGGATCGTTGTGATGCGATATTCTCGCCCGTAAGGAACGCCTAGCGATCCTGAATGTATTCCATGTCGTTATGCTCTCACTGTTTGGGCAGGTGTTCACCGTACATACTACGTTTCTTGGCTGAGTGCCAGATCAGGTCGTTGACTTTCCTGTCTTCAGCAAGTGCTTCCTTTGGCGGACATTTCGGATCCGTAACTCAGAGAGGAAGATTGGATTCTCCCTGGTACTGAGTCCCCTCCGCTTCGGAGACTACGGGCGGCAAGGGAATCGGCTTACGTTTGAGGATTATTCGGCCCCGGGAGCAACGTCAGCCATCTTCTCTTGCAACAGGAGCTTACCCTTTGCGCAAAGGAGGCCTATGGGGGCATTTACCGCTTGCTTGCATGTATTCTCGTGTGACATTAAAGATTGTTATTTTCGAACATGAGTGAACATGCATCTTTTTTTTATTGGATATATACGTCTCCTGGACTGGGGAATCTGTAGAAAAAATTCACTTATGTTCTTATGGCCGTTTCGGCCACCAACTTGATCTTTGTCGCAGTTCTCCTTTGCTGTCGCGTGCAAGCTATCCTGTCCATTTCGAAACTGGTGAGTCCTACGCCATCGACGATCTGTTTCACACCCACTGTATGCGCGTGTGTAAAACAGATATATAGGCTTGCGCCTGCAATTATCTCCAGCCACCATCCTTTCAAATACTGTTTTCAGTAACAACCAATGACGTAATACGTCTCAACCACTTTTTCTTCGTATGAGGAAATAATAGCCACTGGTTGTACAAGAAATATTTTTTTTTTTTATTTGCGAAACATCAAATGGCAGTAACTCGAAGGAACTCGTGCAAGTTCAAATAAGCTCCGTCTTCATAAAGTGGTGATTAATGTCGCTTTACGATTCAGTGCTCCATTTCGTATCGCTTAAAGAAGATTCAAGTTAAGCTGTTGCTTAATACGGCACTGCATTTGATAGGTTGGGGCGTATTACGCCATTGGTTGGTACTGAAAACTATATTTGAAAGAGTGGTAGTTGGAGAGAATTGCAGGGGCAGGCATATATGAAACAGATCGTCGATGATGTGTGATTCACCAGTTTTGTCGAAATGGACAGGATAGCTTGCAGGCGATGAGTAGCGAGAAATATGGAAGCTACACTGATAGTGAGAAACACATACGTACAGACGCCTTGGGATACCCATAACTGGTTTGGCGTCTGTTCAGAAGGCATACGTGAAACTGACGAGACAGTTGCGTTCCCTCGTGACTCCGAAGGTTGCTTATTAATCGATCTGCAAGGGAAGGTCACAGGATGAGGAATATTCCAAATCCCACTTAAAATCAAGATATAATCGTCTTAATAATTTTTCTGCTCAGAATCGGCGTTTCCACGGTATCCTATCGCGAAGCAATTAGTCTGTTATATGCGATTGGTTTCGTGTGATTGGGTGCGTGCGATTGTGTACAGTTCAAGGAAAAGACCTATTTCTCTACTTGTCATTGCCATTGCTGCTTTTAGATATCTCGTTACAAGTCTAAATTTTTTTGTCTAAATCTATCACACGTAATGCAGAGTTACGTGATACGGTAACTTCGATCTTCTTTAAACGACAGGAAATTGTGACAGTGAGCGGTAAAGTGACATGTAATTTTATCACTTTGTAAGAAGTTTCTTTAACGCATAGCGTCTAAATACTACGAACGCGGCATATTTTTGTGAAAATGGTGCTTTTTCTTGAATGGATAAGAGTTCCTTCGAGTTACTATCATTTGGTGTTTCGCAAATAAAACTGGTATTTCATGTACAACAAATGGCTGTTACTTTCTCATACGAAGAAACAAGGTACTACAACGCTTTTTTTCCTTCAAAAGAACTGTCATATTTTACAACTGTATGTATTACGCGCCACCACTTACAACCTTAGGACACCTTTTCATTTACGTTTAGATCAAATTTCTCGTTTCCCTTTCAAGCGGGCATTGAGCAGATTTACCGCTAATCACAAGACAAACTTTGAAGTCCTGTACGTACGTTAAAATTAGGCCCTAGTTTCGGTCTTATTTCATGTGGAAGATTAGTCTCGTGACTTTGGATCAGTAGTTTTGAAACGAAGTTTAGTATGATTGTAGCGCGGAATGGCTCCCTCTAAAAGCTGCACATGTGGAGAAATCCTTATAAAAGTCATGCAGAAGAACCCAGCAGTACTCAATTCTACCAAATGTTTCGTTCAAAGCTCGGAGAGATGCGGTTCAGCTTCCCATCAGTAAGGTGACCGCAGTAGCATGCCACGAGAGTAGCGCACTCTCAGTATCGCATTTTTGCTTTTCTGGGTATCTCCGCTCTCAGCCAGCCGCTAATGACCCTACCCTTAATAACAAGAGCCTCAAAGCTTTCGCCTCAAATAGCGCCAGGGAAAGCTGACAAAAGCTTCTCTATTCGAAACTTTATTTGTGTCTTTAATGACCCTCTTCACATTTGCGGTGCGTCATCTGGCGACAGCAGCGAAATTAATGAAAGCCAGCGACGCTAAATATCTTATTGCAGCGTGCATGTCCGTAAGCGAAAAAGCGCATTGAGCAGAAGCTTCTACCGCGGATACTGTGCCCACCAAGGAGCTTGGTAGCAGCAATGCAGCTTGGAGAAGATTTGGAAAGGGCTGCACGAAGGCTTGTTTCTCGTGGGTGGCAAGAAAGAAGACGAAATGAAAGACGTAGGGATGTCATGTGCTGCTTACAGCAGCGGCCAGATGAAACTGTTGCATTTAAACGAATAACGGCATTGGCACCTTCTTTCCACAAATCAGTTTGTTCATCACTTCGTTTCTTCTGAGCTGATACCAGAGGTAGCAGTCCATAACTTTGTGACGATACAAGCAACTTTTCTTTCGTATATTGCAGGGAAACACTTACGATGCAATTTATGGTGCATTTGCAGAGGAAAACAGTGTCGGCGATAAATCGTTTCACTACATATAGCCTCCATATCATATTGAATAAAGGCGGATTCCAAAGAACATTTTATAAGCCCTATCTAATTTTGGGCCTAAGCATTTATCAATTTACTTTTCTCCAGTTTGAAGGCTTTGTTCATGGCTAAGTAAATCGTTTATTGGACGAAATTATGGCTATTGTTCCTCTTGCTGCTAGGGAGTTCATCGTAGTGCGTGATAGGTTTGTAGGAATACCGCTTCACTGCCGCATTACCGCGATTTCTTGTTTGGTCTCTCAAACAGCTGTATCAATTACCCGTTTCCTCCTTCAGCTCGTAATGTAATTATAGAGTGAGGTGGCGCAACGGTAAGATATGGGACTCATATGCAGGTGGACGGTGAGCTTTAATTTCACTGTTTCCCTACCTAATGAGTTATCGCAAGTAGCTTATTCATTGGGCTTTATGCCATATTCCCGCGCAGTGCACTGAACTTGCTCATTAAGTAATATTTGCACCAATAGATTACAAACTGGAAGTCTTCCTGAATATAGCAAAATGTTACTGTTTTTGTCTCTCACTAGCCACCACCGAGCGAGGGGACGCAGTGGTTAGCTTGCCGGGCTTGCATTCGAGAAAACGATCGTTCAAATCCTCTCTCAGCCAGCCAGATTTAGGTTTTCAGTGATTTCCCTAGATCGCTCCAGACACGTGCCGGAACGGTACCTTTGAAACGGACGTGACAGAGGTTCTTCCCCATCCTTTCTTGATCTGGGCGTGTGCTCTGTCTCGCGCTGTCGACGGACCGTTAAACCTTAATCGTCTTCCCCTCCTTTCTTCCAAAAACCCCGTCGACGACAGTAGGATTGATAATAATCTTCCTTCCTTCATAATGCACTCCACTGGTACTTGTATAAAAATATTAAACGTGTTTGTAGGAGACGTGTCTCGACGGACACAGAAAGCTAATGGCGGGTAGAAAAAGAGGGGGGAAGACAGAAAAACACACTAACAAATATCGCAAGTGGTTTAATAATGATTATACTGAGGACAGCCTACGAATAAGAGAGCATCAGAAATTGGTTAGGGAACGATATATTACTTTTGCAACTGCTTTAATTCTTTTGTTTTGCATAAAAGTCCCCTAGTCTTATTTTTCGTGTGTGTGTGTGTGTGTGTGTGTGTGTGTGTGTGTGTGTGTGTGTGTGTGTGTGTGTGTGTGTGAATTTATTACAATGCGAACATTCTCTCAACTGAAAAATGCGAGTGATATGCTTACGTAACTGATGAAAGGTGTCGCAAAATCCATCTGAAACTGTGTAATTGTATTCCAGTTAACTGCTGAAAATAATTAAGAAACCTAAAGCTGTGTCGTGTGAAGTTATCACGTGAAACTCTGTATTATGCAATGCACTGGAAAGTGCTAAAATGCATGACGTCACAGTACGTATCTTGCAATTCTCACACACATCACTAACAAAATAAAAATCCTGTATAATGTTACAATGCCTTACAAATTTACGTACCGAAACTTAGTAAAATTCCGAATATTGAATGATAACACACGCCAACATCTAACAGCACTGTAAGAGTATTTGAGAATAGAAATGAGTTTTGAACTTAACTGAACTGACCTGATGATAATTCTTAATGCGATGAGTGAGTGTGAATAATCTTACCATGCCCTAAAAGTGATGTTAAACTGACCCTAACAAATTTACGTGGCTTACCTTGTGGCGGTACTGCTCGAAAGCGGTGAATTTTAGAATGTAGCGCAGCAGCAAACCAGCTTAAGAAAATCTTGCTCAATTGCAAGGAAAGGAAAAGCAACTGCGCTAAGCACATCACACTGCAAGCTTTAAGTAACCATTCCGTTACATGCAAAGCGGTGATACTCGAACACAAAGTAGAACTCATGGAAAGGGGACGCTGAAAGAAACTGAATTTACTGAGTGATACAGAAGAGACTAGCATTTAAAAAGCTGTATTATGAAAATGACTTTTAACGATTACACCAATATTTACAAAATTCATTTGTTACAGTCATAGCTCTGCCATGTGGCCCGTTAATGAAGTAGTGAAGGAGTGGTGAATCTATGACTCTGTGCAGGCCATATGAGCAGATAATTTTGTTTAATCGCCTCTCTGAAATAAAACTAACCGACCCGAATCAGTAAAGAAAATTCATACCGTAAATTTACGATTCGAAAACACTCCATAAACTAAGCACGAGTCGGCAATACAGCTGCAATACCATCTCACTCTAAAATTGGTCTTTATATAAAAAAAAACCTCTTCGTCTGCATCTAAGTCTTCTGCTAGTTATTTCCTCAAATTATCGGCAGCAGACACTGTCACTTACTACACAGGAATGCTACACTGGCAACGGCAACATCACATTGTCTGTACTCAGAACCTCTATGATATAATATATCGATTATTACAGGCACCTGTCTGCAAAATATCCAGTGTATAAGTAAGAAGCAAGACTCATCGACTAAAAAGAGAATTATCATCACTCTCATCGCCTACCAAAAGTAGAGATTACGACACATTAAACATTCTTCGATGTCGAACGGGCAGGGAAAGAGCATGAACGAACTGGAAGACGGGGAAAATAAGACACCGGTAGCACGTACCAACAGATACAGGATGCATTCATCTGAAACTATTTAGGTCAATCGCGCGGAAGCTGACGCAAGCTCCCTGAGAGAGGAATCCGACCGTAGCGCCACGTCTCTGGAGAGACCGATCTGTCTTCACTCGATGGGAGTCCGTACACCTGCTAGCTGTGAAAGCGCCTCGGGGCCTACAGTAGTTCTTCCGTAGTGCCGCAGAGCGGGAATTATGACGAAATATTGGATCCGCGGGCGAAAAGTTTCCCTCCCTCCCTCCCTCCGTCTCCGCGCGCGTTTTCCATCAAACTGAAACTTGCCTCCCGCCGCCCCCTGACGCGTCGAAATTCGTCCGTAATAACTTGGCGAGTAGACGGCCGCAAGTTTGGAATTCCTGACGCGCTCTGCTCGGGCCCTTTCCCCCGGCGCCGGAACCACCCTCCCTCCCCTACCCGGACACAGCTGTAGGGGTAAGTGGGACACAGGGGCGCCGGTCGACAAATATTGTTCCAGCTGCGGAAACGCGGCCGACTCGCACCTTATTAGCGCACGCCTCGCCGCTCGCTGTTGCTTTGATTCACATCTTCGGAAGGGCGGAATGTAGCCTAATCACTGGGCTAAAGCAGATTCGTATGTGGTGGATTTTGCGAATCACGTGCAAGCACCCGCCCGCATAGTTCACGGACGACGCTAACGCAAATTGGAAGATAACAAACTAAAAATGAGCGCTTGTAACATTTTCTTCTCACATGACCATAATCGCAATGTCCTACTCAGTGGACAGGTTGTCTCGCACAACATACAGCCTCATGTGGCTACAATGCAGACATGAAATACTCGTACGGCTGTAGCTTACCTGTAGACATACATTAAGCATCCACTTCTTATACAGGGTGTTACAAAAAGGTACGGCCAAACTTTCAGGAAACATTCCTCACACACAAAGAAAGAAAATATGTTATGTGGACATGTGTCCGGAAACTCTTACTTTCCATGTTAGAGCTCATTTTATTACTTCTCTTCAAATCACATTAATCATGGAATGGAAACACACAGCAACAGAACGTACCAGCGTGACTTCAAATAATTTGTTACAGGAAATGTTCAAAATGTACTCCGTTAGCGAGGATACATGCATCCACCCTCCGTCGTATGGAATCCCTGATGCTCTGATGCAGCCCCGGAGAATGGCGTATTCTATCACAGGCGTCCACAGTACGAGCAAGAAGAGTCTCTACAAGACCTTTCAAATGCCCCCGTAAATGAAAGTCAATAGGGTTGAGGTAAGGAGAGCGTGGATGCCATGGAATTGGTCCGCCTCTACCAATCCATCGGTCACCGTATCTGTTGTTGAGAAGCGTACGAACACTTCGACTGAAATGTGCAGGAGCTCCATCGTGCATGAACCACATGTTGTGTCGTACTTGTAAAGGCACATGTTCTAGCAGCACAGTAGAGTATCTCGTATTAAATCATGATAACGTGCTCCATTGAGCGTAGGTGGAAGAACATGAGGCCCAATCAAGACATCACCAACAATGCCTGCCCAATGAGTCACATGTCAACACAAGCACCGAAGTCACGTTACCTTCCTTCAATTGGGCCAACTCGCGGTAAATCGAGGAACTAGAGTACATACTGACGAAACTAAAATGAGCTCGAACATCTTTTCTTTATTTGTGTGTGAGGAATGTTTCCTGAAAGTTTGGCCGTACCTTTTTGTAACACCATGTATATTTTAGTTAAGCTAAGATACGTTACGGGCGTTCAAGCATCTTCAATTGGCGTAATACATTTATTTATATCTTCAACAGTACAACGTTTTTATGACTGTATTTTGAACGCCGCAGCTATAAATATGCAAATACGTAACTGCGAAATTTTTCACCATTGGTTAAAATTTCTCATTTTGAGAAATGAGAATGAGCGACCTGTTTTATTTGTTAAAAAACTTTCTGTGGCCACGATTGAGACGAGGTACTGGCAGAAGTAAAGCTGTGAGCACGGGGCGTGATTCGTGTTTGGGTAGATCAGTTGGTAGAGCACTTGCCCACGAAAGGCAAAGGTACCAAGTTCGAATCTCGGTCCGGCACACAGTTTTAATCTTCCAGGAAGTTTCTTATGAGCGCACACTGCACTGCAGAGTGAAAATCTCATTCTAAATACTTCTTTATTTCGATAGCCAGTTTTTATAGACTTTGCTGTCATTTTATGGTCTTGAAAAGTTTTTGTCACAAAATGTGTTCATTGTGGGTTGGAACCTCATGCCAAGTTATATTAGTGCCACATTATGCAAAGGTTTGTGAGGAAGAAAAAGTTTACAATCAAAAAGCTCCGTCTGCACACGGCCATGTCTGTAGCGCTCACAGACAATCTTTAATTTTTTTTAAAAAGAAAAAAACACGCAATTTTAAGTTTATCATTGACGATTGAAGCGAGCGGAGCTGTCGACTGTAGGGGACACAGAGATCGTTACAAACCGCCAGAGATCGCCTATTATTTGCTTTTTTGTTACTATCTTCACTCTGCCAGTGAGAGCATTCTCAGATAAGAGTGGGTGCTAAAAAGTAATTTTTATGTAAAAACTTTAAAAGCTTTCTAAATAAAACGTTCTACATCTTTATTCTCCGTGTCTAGGTATTTATTTCCCAACATGGTGACCCTGGCGACGAGCACATTTCTCCCAACGAGAGACCAGTTTGTTGATACCATCACTGTAGAATCTTTGACTTATTGTCGGAGGCACATCACCTTTGCTTGCACCACTTCATCATGAGCGTAGTGAATTCCTCGAAGGTGTTGTTTAAGTTCACGAAATAGATGAAAATCGGGTGGCCCAAGCTGGGACAGTACGGAGGATGATCGATGACAGTGAACCCAAGGCGTCGGGTTGTTGGAAATGTCGGAGCGCTCGTGTGTGATCCGGCATTGTCCTGCTGAAGGAGAGAGTGCTCCATGCGTGGAAAAAACTCTGCGAATTCGAAACTCTATTACAGCACGCTGTTTTTCGAGTATCGACGTAGTTACGTTACACACCGCCAAGCTACACGCTGCAATTCAGAGCTGTCTATCGGCAGAAGACTGCAAATATGCAGACATGAAGAAAATAGAAGGACGTTAATAATATTCGTTTTATTTTAAAAGCCTTACGAATTTTCGCATGAAAAATTCGAAGGCATTACCTTTCAGCACGCCCTTGTATTTATCGTCTGGTGATAACTCATCAAAAATTAATAGCTACGTTCATCTTGATCAACACTGTGTGATTTCTGGCGATTAATATCTCAAGAGGTATAGCTGGTAGAGCAAAACAAGTAATGAACAAGCAAATTATATTCAACTTCCGGCAATGCGTTTTGACATAAACTGCAAGGAAAGCGCCATCTAATTCCATTAAAAGAATACTTCATTCTGCTCTGAAGAAAGTATTTACAAACGTTACAACTACTAACAAAGCAGACAAACACTTCCTTGTGAGTGCTGTTGCCAACTTTCTTCTTTTGATATCGTTGGGTGTTAATGAGATGACTGTTAGTATCGGCAGCAATTTCTCGCTGTATTCAAGATTAGCAGTTTATCAGCGAGGGTGCAAATGTTTGATACTGACTCCATATTCACAAATTCGACGCGGTATAGGAGAACAGCCGAGAAAATTCTGTATTGAGCGGCGTACAAGAAACAACTCATTAGATATATTGTAAAAAAGTGAAATATTTAGGCGTTGGCGTCAACAAGTTGCGATAGCACGACTGGATGAACGTTGTTGCGTAAAAAGACCGAGTAACATATCGGGTTTCTATAATTTCTGCGTGCGCGCAACGTTGAGTATCCCTTGGGTTCATAAAATGTGTGTTAGACTCTGAAATTCTTGATGTTATTGAAATATCTCCATTGTCATTAGCAGTCCTCTTAGGGTAGAACGTAAACGCGTACGGATCTGTGTTCTTCCGTAGAGCTGAAGTTAGAAGCAGACGTTACGCCGTTTCTCAGACAAGTGCTCCCAGACAGCTCTGCTAGGAACCCCGGAGCGCACAGCAAGTAATCGCGAACTTCCGTTTCCCCTCCGAGTGTCGGTGGGGGGTCTGGAGGAGTGGGGGAACGATGGGAGGGGAATCAGAAGCCCCCAGACAGCCCGGCGCTGTGATTGCTCAAGTGTTGCGACCTTGTGCTAGCTGCCGGTAGACACGTCGTCCGCATTAGTACTAAAGAGAAAAAGGCGAGCAGTTTGTACCGTAAAAGCATTTCGTGTGTTAGTGTCTGGTGCGTATTGGCGAACGTGACGCACGCTCTATCTCTGATGGAAACGCAACACCAGTTGCGTAACAGGCGACCACTATTGTGAATAGGTACTGTAATGTAACTGTTGCTGTTTTTCGCAGTTTTTGAACGGACAATTGTGGACAGTCCTTACGTCACTACCCACAAAATATTGAAGTTCGGAGAGGTTGCGGGACATTTGCGAAATCCTGCCCTTGGGAAAACTTCACAATGACGAAAAACGAGACCGGTTCAGAACGATTAGGTAGGAAACACCATTCAGTATGATTGTCAGTTTTTCGCATTGGAGAATTAGACCAAATGGTGAACGCTCCCTTTAAGTGGTCTTACGGAACACCCCCCCCCCCCCCCCCACACACACACACACAAACACACGCACACACAAACTTATTACGCTTCTAATTTTGGCATTTGGTTTTCCTTCAGTTGTGCACCTTAACATTTCCCACGTTTATACAGAAAATCGAAAATGCTCACTGTGACTCAATTATTCGGAGATGTAAAAGCAAAAGATGCACTAAGCAACTGGATAAGCTCTACAGAGTCGCTCAACGGTGGGTTACTGTCCTCGCCCCAGTACTCTTTAATCTGAGACTTTTCAATATGCCTGAAGCTAGATCTCGTTTCTTTGCATTTGCCGCCGGCTACTGTGGCCGCGAGGTTCTAGGCGCTTCTGCTTCTACGGTTGCAGGTTCGAATCCTGCCTAGGGCATGGATGTGTTTGATGTCCTTAGGTTAGTTAGCTTTAATTAGTTCTAAGTCTAGGGGACTAATGACCTCAGATGTTAAGTCCCATAGTGCTTAGAGCCACTTGAACCATTTGGATTTGCCAATGATTGGGGCAGTGGGATGCGGAAATTTTGAAGAAACCGAAGCCACCTTAGCATTTGATCTGGTGATAAAGGGGACAAACTTTCGGAGATAGACTGAAAGCGAACCCCACCGCGAGAGAGACGGCTAGCTTTCATTTGTGCAACAGACTGGCGAATAGGTAGCTCCAGGTCCATTTTGGTGACAGACTACTTGACCACAATCAGCACCTAAAATAACTAAGGTTTACAGTGGACCGGACACTGTCCTCGAACACACCGCAGCTGAGAAACGGCCAAGGAATAATACCTTATATAAGTTGTGCCGAACAATCTGGGGATCCGTTGCTGGAATTCTGCGAAATTCAGCACTTGGACTAGCATATTCTTCTGTGGAATGTGGTAGTTCTGTATGGCTCAACAGCGAATACCCGCAAGTGCTCGACGCACAGCTGAAAATCACAATGAGAATTGCATCAGAGGTATACTAACATCAAACCACCGTCGAATATTGTCACAGGCCGCCCCTTCGCCTTCGACGAGAAGCAGCTCTTCTTTGTGAGTTCAAACGCATAAAACTCGTGCAACTCCCAAACCATCAGCACTCAGTTATCCTAGGAAGAAGCCGGCGTCGATGAAGAAAACCATCCATGAAAACAACCCTGGAACTGCGCACGTCTCTGTTTAACTTAACCGACTCCTCGGAACGAGACTGGCTATTCGCCTCCACATTGCCAGAACTTCCTTTGCATAAGAAAAACCCCTACCTTCGAGCATTCGCGCAGAACGTGGACAGTGATCAACAGAATACGCACCAACCATGGCAGAAGCGCAGACTCTGTAGGTTCCGCCTCCAAAATGCGCTTGTGGAGCAACCAGGCAAATCATTCGCCACTTTTTACAGTACGTTTCAGTAGGGCGTATCGTGGAACTTTCGACGATTTCCTGATGGCAACGAAAGACGCAAATTGCATGTGTTATTATTTATATTTTAATACTTTCCTTAAAACCGCACCATAAATAAGTAAAATAAGGAGGTGAATATCGTTATCTTCTGTCATTATCTGCGACATATTTTAGAGACGGCAGTACTGGGATAATTCAGAAGTTGTGTGGAAAAATTCACCGGTTAATATAACGTAAAGCGTAAAATCTGTGTACACAGAGCTTTATGGTACTCAGTCCAGCCTATCTGTGGTTTTTAAGAGCCTTCATTCGCCATTGTTCTAGTTTCCTCTTTAAGGCTGAGAAGCCACCACACGCAAACGGATTTTACTCCATTCACTGACAGCCTAGATTTATCGGACGACGCACCCGAAAGTGCATCGGTTACAGAAACAAAATCAGACAGGTGTTGACCGAACAGTTGCAGGTCCAGGCTCTGAAAATGCATTACGCAAAGAAGGGGAAAAAATGAAACAAATTCTTGCGAATCGCGTGTATTCGAATAAGGAACCAGAGTTTTCCTAGGCTTCCGTCGCCATCACGATCAGATTGAAATGGTTCGTTCTAGTTGTACAATTTTAAGAGGTCTGAGAGAGAATACGGGAGACTGACTGCTCACGTATTAGTGCACGAGTCTAATATTCCGACCTTAAACTAGATATTTGCCCTGTACCAAGCTGGAAGTTACTCGATCAATTCAGGGACAGCAGACTGTGGACGAGCATTTTACTAAAGAAAGATTCTTGTTGGATTTTGGAGAAACGTCGCGTACGAAACCTTATTTAAAATGTTCATATTATTTTTCCTTGTCTAGTTAATTCACATCTTTACTATAAATAGATAAGCACAACGCGAAGCAATCACTTAACTTTAATTCCTCAATTACCAACCATTTACGAGACGTATTCCATCATCAGGTTACAGTTTTTAGAATTTAGCTCAGGAGCATTGCTTCCACGAAAAAAGTGATGCTTCCACGAAAAAAGTGATGCTAGGATTTCTAAAGACATTTTAGATTTAACATTTCCCGGCCGGAGTAGCCTAGTGGTTCTAGGCGCTACGGTCTAAGTTCTAGGGGACTGATGACCTCAAAAGTTAAGTCTCATAGTACTCAGAGCCATTTGAACCATTTTTAACATTTATTTTAGAAGTGTTTCCTTGTACTAATCCACTAAATGCAGTTGCAGCCAGAATGATATATTATACAAATACAAAAATTTATCTACAAAATTTTAACGTAGCTGTTTTCGTGGGAGTAGTTCTGCTAAGCAAAAGACCGAACCTGTCACTTGGTGCTAGAACAAAATATCCGAACTCTTCGTAAATGAAGTATTAAAATTTAGCTGCTGTTTACACTTTGTGTTTATTTATGGCTCAAGTTACAGTGACGGAAACCGTGCATAAAAGAAATCCTGACGACACACCCCAGTAATTCTGGTGAGACTGTGCCCACGGCCTTGGGGCTGTAATTCCGGCGGGGATGTAGGTCGCTAGCTTATACCTGGAGCCGGTGGTCGACTATTACCCGTCCCGCAATACAGGTGCGGGTAATTGCTAAGTGCAGCCCGCGGGAATTACGTGCGTCCGTAATAGTGCTGTCGGCATTTCGCGTCCGCTACGCCCCGCGCCTGTTAGTACCGCAGTACGGCACTCCACTGGGGGCTGGAGGAGGACGAGTTTCACGTAAGTGGTACACCACTGCGGAGCTCAGGAAGTGCGTACTTACATTACGGCCCCTCTGATGAGAAGGTATCTTATCCTTTCAAAACGCCTATTATTAGTAATACGAAAAGCCGACCACATTTTACGCTGTAACCTCTCATAAATGCGATGTGCCATTGCAGCATGCACCGGCAACTTGTATAAAGTAAAAACTATAGACACGGCCAAACTTTCAGCTTAAATTCAGGGATTTTGGCGGAATTATTTGATATCTTCGCTAACACCCAGTACCTTACAAAGTATTAAATTGTTCACGTCTTGGACGTGTTTTGTCATACTTGAGTTGTGACGAGTACTTTACAACAGATTAAAAAAAAGTCGGCGACATATCGTATTGCGCTGCACGGCTTTAAGTACAAAGACGTCTGCCATCTTATAAAAATTGTCTCAAAACTTCAGTTGTGACAGTCAAGCCCACAGAAATTTAAGGTGGAATTTTGTTTTCTGCGATCAAGTTTGACACCGACGTCTGCTGTATAGGTGAATGTAAACAGCGGCTTTAGTTATTGTGATCACTTCTTAGTATTGGTTACTGATAACTTGATACCAGTGTCTGAGTTTAATCTGCACATATCAGCACTGAAGATGATCACCATGTGATCGAAAATCGATTCTGCCATCAATAAAACATTAATATTGTAGACAATGCTGACCTTCCTTTTAATTTAACATACACTCCTAGAAATGGAAAAAAGAACACATTGACACCGGTGTGTCAGACCCACCATACTTGCTCCGGACACTGCGAGAGGGCTGTACAAGCAATGATCACACGCACGGCACAGCGGACACACCAGGAACCGCGGTGTTGGCCGTCGAATGGCGCTGGCTGCGCAGCATTTGTGCACCGCCGCCGTCAGTGTCAGCCAGTTTGCCGTGGCATACGGAGCTCCATCGCAGTCTTTAACAATGGTAGCATGCCGCGACAGCGTGGATGTGAACCGTATGTGCAGTTGACGGACTTTGTGCGAGGGCGTATAGTGGGCATGCGGGAGGCCGGGTGGACGTAACGCCGAATTGCTCAACACGTGGGGCGTGAGGTCTCCACAGTACATCGATGTTGTCGCCAGTGGTCGGCGGAAGGTGCACGTGCCCGTCGACCTGGGACCGGACCGCAGCGACGCACGGATGCACGCCAAGACCGTAGGATCCGACGCAGTGCCGTAGGGGACCGCAGCGCCACTTCCCAGCAAATTAGGGACACTGTTGCTCCTGGGGTATCGGCGAGGACCATTCGCAACCGTCTCCATGAAGCTGGGCTACGGTCCCGCACACCGTTAAGCCGTCTTCCGCTCACGCCCCAACATCGTGCAGCCCGCCTCCAGTGGTGTCGCGACAGGCGTGAATGGAGGGACGAATGGAGACGTGTCGTCTTCAGCGATGAGAGTCGCTTCTGCCTTGGTGCCAATGATGGTCGTATGCGTGTTTGGCGGCGTGCAGGTGAGCGCCACAATCAGGACTGCATACGACCGAGGCACACAGGGCCAACACCGGGCATCATGGTGTGGGGAGCGATCTCTTACACTGGCCGTACACCTCTGGTGATCGTCGAGGGGACACTGAATAGTGCACGGTACGTCCAAACCGTCATCGAACCCATCGTTCTACCATTCCTAGACCGGCAAGGGAACTTGCTGTTCCAACAGGACAATGCACGTCCGCATGTATCCCGTGCTCTAGAAGGTGTAAGTCAACTATCCTGGCCAGCAAGATCTCCGGATCTGTCCCCCATTGAGCATGTTTGGGACTGGATGAAGCGTCGTCTCACGCGGTCTGCACGTCCAGCACGAACGCTGGTCCAACTGAGGCGCCAGGTGGAAATGGCATGGCAAGCCGTTCCACAGGACTACATCCAGCATCTCTACGATCGTCTCTATGGGAGAATAGCAGCCTGCATTGCTGCGAAAGGTGGATATACACTGTACTAGTGCCGACATTGTGCATGCTCTGTTGCCTGTGTCTATGTGCCTGTAGTTCTGTCAGTGTGATCATGTGATGTATCTGACCCCAGGAATGTGTCAATAAAGTTTCCCCTTCCTGGGACAATGAATTGACGGTGTTCTTATTTCAATTTCCAGTAGTGTATATGGTCGTTGTGCACACAGCAGTCCATGGAGTCGCCAATCAACTAATGATTTATTTCATTTAAATCTGACGTTTAGCCACTAAGCCACACATGCATGTAATGTTGGTTTGATACTTCTTTTCTGGTACGTGATACGCCTTTCCCGTAAATGTTTTAGAAGAGTGCCGAGTTGTGAAAAAACTTGTCATCGCTAGCCACGTAAACAAAAATTACCGCGTGTGTGTGTGTGTGTGTGTGTGTGTGTGTGTGTGTGCGCGCGCGCCCCAATTACGGGTCTTAAATCGTGGCTCAGTGCGCCCGAGATAGCTGCGCGGCCGCCGCTATGCCGGTTGGACGGTGCGCCGGTATTACTGCAGCGTGTTAGTGCACCTTAATGGCGCGTAATAATCCGGCGTCGAAAAACAAGACTGCCCCTCCCGTCGCGGTAAGCAGGCGTCCGCAGTGAATGGGCTCGCGAGGAATGCGGTCCCGGCACGGCCGGACCGCTGCCTGCGTGAGCTGCGTGCGTGCGTGCACCTCCCGCACCGGCCTGCCAGCTGTAAAGAAAGCAGGGAAAGGAACGGAAAGGAAAGGGTGGAGTCGCTGTGCGTGAGTCGCATCGCACGCTCCTTTACGGCTCGCACGAGACTGCTGCACCTCGCGCCCTCGTCCTCTCGCTGTCTATTTTTAGCCCAAACAGTGTTTCGAAGAATGTAATCTTTTTCATAATAATAACTCTCCCAGGAAACCACACTTGAGGCCGGATAGTAAGGTTTTTTACAGGCCGAGGAATGAATATTCACATTAACGAGAAAACACGGTAAGTGCCATCACTTGATTACACAGAAATTTCGTTCACAAGGGAACCTCTCCATCGCACCCCCTCAGATTGGGTTATAAGTTGGCACAGTGGATAGGCCTTGAAAAACTGAACATAGATCAATCGAGGAAACAGGAAGAACTTGTGCGGAACTATGAAAAAAATAAGCAAAATATACAAACTGAGTAGTCCATGCGCGAGATAAGCAGCATCAAGGATGTGAGCTCAGGAGCGCAGTGGTCCCGTGGTTAGCGTGAGCAGCTGCGGAAGTAGGGGTCCTTGGTTCAAGTCTCCAATGAAAAGTTTACTTTCCTTATTTCCGCAATGTTATGCTCTTTCCATTCGTTCATCGTTGTCTCTGTTCACTGTAATAAGTTTAGTGTCTGTGTTTTGCGACCGCACAGCAAAACCATGCGATTAGTAGACGAAAGGACGTGCCTCTCCAAGGGGAGCCGAAAACATTTGATCGCAAGGTCGTAGGTCAACCGATTCCTCCACAGGAAAACACGTCTGATATATTCTATAGGACACTGGTGACGGCATATGCGTCACATGACAGGAATATGTTGTCTACCCACCTAACTTGTACACTTGAGAATGGGTAAAAGATTCTTCTACCTTGCCCAATTTAGGTTTTCTTGTGGATGTGATGATCACTCGCAAAAAGTGATGAAAACATAAGAGTTTGTCACATAAACTGCAACAAATGAATGCAACAGCTTCACAGTCGCACAGTTTTTCCTGTGCTCTGTCGAAAGATATGTTTTTAACGTTTACAAATTTTTCCGTGTGTAGACGGTCAAATCCTGCAAATGTCCAAGCAAATCTGAACATGTCCTGGAATTTTGGAGAGCGAAGTTGATTATGTGTGGGTGCCTCAACGTTGATAATTGCCTGAAAATAAAAAATTAAACTTTTCACTCGAGGGAAGACTCGAACCAAGGACCTCTCGTTCCGCAGCTGCTTACGCGAACCACGGGACCTCGGCGCTCATGAGCTCACAACATCCTTGATGTTTCCTATCTTTCGTATGGACTACTCAGTTTGTATATTTTGCTTATTTTTTTCATAGTTCCACAACACTTCTTCCTATTTTCTCGATTGATCTGTGTTCAGTTTTTCAAGGCCTATCCACTGTGCCAACTTATAACTAAATCTGAGGGGGTGCGATGGGAAGGTTCCCTTGTCAGTGTAAGAGATGTCAAAATAAGCGAACACTTGTCTCGGCCTATCCGTAGATACAGGACCGTTTCTGACGAAATGTTTCCCTTGTAATTCATATGCCTTTTAGCAGACTGAAGTCCATCCAAACAGTGTATAGCGTCGCTTCTTCGCACTTTTGCGCCCATTGTTCGACTCCCTATTATTGTTTTTATTTTAACTTTAAATGCTAACATTTTAGGTTAGACTTTAGCGTGACTATCATTGGTATTAAATGAAACAACAATCATTGTTTCTGTATCTTCACGAAGCGTTTCAAATGTTTAAACCTCCAACTTCAGGTGGATTTAATTGGTTAGTATGTTGTGTTACGATTTTGTGGAGGAACTTGTGGCACTGTTGCCAGTGGTCACAGGTTCCTTTCACTACCGTAGAACATCACATGTATAATGTCATGTTTCAAAACATACCTTGCGTTTATCGTCTTTTGTGGAACTGAATATACAATGGATCTGTATATCAAACGCGTTCCGCTTTTATAGTTCGAAATTTTATCGTGTTATGAGTCGAATAACTGTGCGATTTGCTGCAGACTTTCGACGAGTTCGCCACTCATCACCCTCAAGCATGAAGTTAGCCCTGCAAAGCCGACAGTGCGAGGAGATTTCACCAGCAGAAAAAGAGTTTATAACAGTTTAGGTTCAAGGTGACGCCAGTCATTATACTGACGATAAACTGAGTAGCGAGCGAAGATGATGAATGACAGAAGTGTCCAAATGTTGCATGAAGGGAGACTATTATATGACTAATAAAGCGAGATTTCATCAAGGAAATTCTCCAACGAAAATCTTCTTCTTCATTCCTCATGGTCTAGGCCATAGCCCTGTTCCGTCTTCTAAGTGTCTAGCCATTTTTTCTTGGTCTTGCTAGGGTCTCGTACCTAAAAGCCTGAAATTTAAGACTCATTTTGGTAGTCTTGAATCTGGCATTCTTCGTAAATGTTCTACCCAGCTTTGTCGACTGCTCTTGGTGTTCTCATTTATAACATACATCCCAAGTTCATGTCTTCGTTTCTTACTCTATCTTACCTTGTTCACTCCGCTTAGAAATATCAGTTTTGCAGTTTGGATTCTACTTTCTTTCTTTTTAGTAGTTATCCAAGTTTCACTTACAAATAGTAATGTGAGGGTGGCCATTATCTCATAAAATTTGATTAATGAGCCTTTCTTACTTTGTTTCCCAATGTTCTATTGATTATTCCGCATGTCATCCGATATTTCTGCAGTGTGTTGTCGACATCAAGTTCAGTGTGGGACGTAATGAAATTTTCCCAAGTAACTGAAGTGAATAACTTGTTCAACGGCTTTGTTTCCTACTACAATCTTAGTCCTCATCGGTTTTACCCCGTTGAAAGTCATGACATAGCTTCGCTTAGTTTAGCGGAGCATAGCTCTGATGATGTTACGGGTATATCAACAACACCTGTTGGCAGTTGACGGTTTCCATTAATTATCACTTCTTTCCAGAGAAGCTGCATGGTCATCATTGGTATTTGTTCTTTCAGAACAGTTACTATCTTCATATAGTTAAAGGCTACCCGGCCATTGACCTTCTTCTGTGCGAATGCGCACACTTTTCCCGAACTCTTACGGGAATGGTCACTATAGTTGGCGCGAGTAGTGAGTGAAAGGGGAAAAATCCTTTAGGAACATTACGAATGTAGGTTGTGGACGGTTGGGAATGTGGGCTTCACGGGAAGCGTACAAGGAACAAGTCCCTGCAGTCGCGCTATCCTTTGTGTCCTCGGTGCCTCAGATGGATAGAGCGTCTGCCAAGTATGCAGGAGATCCCGGGTTCGAGTCCCGGTCGGGGCACACATTCAACTGTCCCCATTGAGGTATATCAACAACACCTGTTGGCAGCTGAGGGTTCCGATTAATTATCATTTCTTTCTAGAGAAGCTGCATGGTCACCATTGTTGTCTGTTCTTTCGGAACAGTGATTATCTTCACCTGCTGGACTAACACTATTCTCAAAAATCATTTCACCACCATAGCTACATTCTGGTGCACATTTTGACAGTGTAGTAGTTCAGGCTTGCCCTGTTAACGATATTAGCGTCGGTTAAATCAGTAATACCAATTTATCGCTTGAAATTTAAGTATAGTTTCCACAGTTACGTAGCATAGCTTAGCTTAGTTTAGCGTAGCATAGCTCTGATGGTGTAACGGGTATTATGATTGTGTGGGATACAATCGTCTTGACTAATTGATATTGTTTTGCCCGTGTCACGCTCTCTGCGTCGTATAAATCTTGCCTAAGACGAGTGTGATCTCTTACATAAGCTGAGATGATGTATCGCCGTCGCGCAGCTGTCCTCCATATATTGGTCTTACAAGGGATATTTACGTGAAAACATTATTAACAAAGCAACTTCTCTGGGACTCGCATAAATATTAAAGTTGCTGATGCAACAAATGGTCAAATTAATTCCATTGAAAGGCGTGAAGATTGAAAGTACGGACATAACAAATTGCGAAATTAGCTTGTCTAAACCAATTAGTCGCTGTATGGTTACAGTAAATATTAAGACTAAACTGATTTACTCAAGCCCGGAATAAAGTTTACGACTTAATGCGAAATTGTTGAAACTCATCCAGCAGGTAACTCAATAACAGCTCTCAGTTATTGCGGTCGGATTTTTTATCAGGAAAACGTAGCGGTGAGAAGAAACTTTGTTTCCGAGCAATAGAGGAAATGGAGTTTTTGAAGTTGTAAAGATGGCGTATTAACAGAAGACATTTCGAGAGCAGCTGAAGCTTGTAGAAGTTTCTCCTCTGGAATCTCACAGAAACTTCTACTTCTTTTTGCGAGCAACGAAGTTACGGAAAGACAAGCGCGACCGGTGGCTGGTTGTTTCCTCGTCCTGTTCACTAGCATCTGCGTACCACTCCGCGTAACAAATACTGTCAAAACTGTCGGCTCTCTAGCAGCAGCAACGATTCATCTATTACACAGGGCTGACTGCTTCACCCAGTGCTTCCTTCATCATGATTGTTAAAGAGCTCCTACCTTACGAACTTTAAAAAGCTTTCGCACTTGGTCGTCGCCAGATTCTTTCGCAGGTCGTCGCCACATTCTTTCGCAAGCCTTTGTCGACGACACAGATTGGCGTTGTCTTCGCAATCCTTACTTTTTGGTCATATCCGCCTTGTGTTGAATTCATTTACATTTGGCAACAGTATACTTAATCTTTCTATGTGTGTTAGGTACTGTACTATGGTTCATTCAAGCAAAATGAAACCCACATTCTAAACAACACTGTCGCTACTTATTTCGAGCACGGACAGTTTATTCCAGCTGCCTGTCCCGTTATCGACATTTATAACTATTTAGAGCTCGTATGACCAAATGTTGATGTAAAAAGTTAGTTCATACTGAAATCGCATTTGAACACGAATACTCCTGTTGCCTGAGTCTTATCTGCTCTAGTGTGCCGGCCGTGGTGGCCGAGCGGCTCTAGGCGCTCCAGTCTGGAGCCGCGCTTCAGCTACGGTCGCAGGTTCGAATCCTGCCTCGGGCATGGATGTGTGTGATGTCGTTAGGTTTCAGTAGTTCTAAGTTAAGGGGTCTGATGACCTCAGCTGTTAAGTCCCATAGTGCTTAGAGCCATTTGAACCATTTTTTGCTCTATTGTGTCATAAGAACGGCCCATCTCTTGGAAAAAGTCTTATATCTTGCCTTACTTCCAGTGAGTGAAAGTCTGTAAAAGAAGTGAAGCGCATCGCCGGTTATTTCCTTCTAGGGGTAAGAGCTGGGATGGTTCCTTTTCTTTATTATTGCTCTCTCAGCTCCGTCCTAACTCATGCAGAAAGAGCGAAAGCGCTGACATCCTTGAAACTCGTCTTTCATCGAGTCAAACGTTCCGTAATCTCAATGGTGAAAAACATCTCGCTCTGAGCAGAAACGGGGAGCGGGAGAATCGTGTAATCTGCGCCTACGTATTTACTATTTTTCTTCTCCGTTTTGAAGTGATGAACTTAAGAGCTTTACTCGGTTTATTCAGGATCTTTTCGTCGACTATATTCTCGAGTTATTTTCTTTATTGAGACTGCAGACATACTGCAACGTACACCTACTTTAAGCACTTTACTGTAATCAAGCTTCGGCCTTCCTCTATAATTTAAACAGCAACACTTCCTTCGATTACAAAATTAACTATTCACTGACACCTCAGTATGGTCCCCTTAATCCTTTCCTTATTTGGGCAAATTTCGGTATCAAGTTCTTTTTCTTCCAATTTGATTCACTGCCTCCTCATTATTCCTTCCAGCTAAGCATAAAATCTGCAAGCGTTTCAATAGCTTCTGTTCTCGTCTTGCATGGAGGTTTATCGCCCAAGTTCCACTTGCGCAGAAGGTTAGACTCAGACCTTCGGAAAAGACTTCCCAGCGTCTCAATTTAGGAAACTTCCTGGCACATTAAAACTGTGTGCGGGACCAATACTCGAACTCGGGACCTTTGCATTTCGCGGGCAAGTGCTCTGCCAACTGAGCTACCCAAGCACGACTCACGATCCCTCATCACAATCTTACTTCCGCCTGTAATTCGTCTCCTACCTTCCAAACCTTACAGAAGCTCCTCTGCGAACATCCATTCCGGAAACATCCCCCAGGTTGTGGCTAAGCCATGTTTCCGCTCTGAGGAGTGCTAGTTCCGCAAGGTTCCCAGGAGAACTTCCGTCAAGTTCGTAAGATACGACACGTACTGGCGGAAGTGAGATTGTGAGGACGGGTTGTGAATCGTGCTTGGGTAGCTCGTTGGTAGAGCATTTGCCCGCGAAAGGCAAAAGTCTCGAGTTCGAGTCCGGCACACAGTTTTAACCTGCCAGGAAGTTTCATATTAGCGCACTCTCCGATGCTGAGCGAACTTCTCATTCTGGTCTCAATTTATATTTCATGGTTTTCCCTCTCAGAAATGATTTTTATTGTTACGCCAATCTGGATTTTGTATGAAAATAGCCCGCATCTCGTGGTCGTGCGATAGCGTCTCGCTTCCCACGCCCGGGTTCCCGGGTTCGATTCCCGGCGGGGTCAGGGATTTTCTCTGCCTCGTGATGGCTGGGTGTTGTGTGCTGTCCTTAGGTTAGTTAGGTTTAAGTAGTTCTAAGTTCTAGGGGACTGATGACCATAGATGTTAAGTCCCATAGTGCTCAGAGCCATTTTTGTATGAAAATAGCAAAACCCGTCTACTTCATTTAGCGCATT
The DNA here is from genome assembly GCF_023897955.1 of Schistocerca gregaria. Classification (NCBI taxonomy): domain Eukaryota; kingdom Metazoa; phylum Arthropoda; class Insecta; order Orthoptera; family Acrididae; genus Schistocerca; species Schistocerca gregaria. The sequence continues at coordinate 306,305,292 of NC_064921.1, forward strand.
ATTTCTTAAGCATCTCCTGATTTACTTCCACCACACACCCATGTTCTATTTTCGATGATAATATTGTTGTAATCTATAACGCACTAGCCATTTCTGTTTGCAAAATCTGTAGACAGCTTTGCCAACCTTATTGTTCACGAGCTTCTACGTTTCTTTTTTCTGCAGGACAGTATTGTCACCATCTTCGATGAATGCTTAGTTCTTTCAGGTGTTTCACTACTTTTAATCGCCCCTATTTTGTCGAAGAACTCGAGGTTTACGCGTATCTGGGATGCGGCACCTCGCTCGGAGGCCCGTTACCTATTGCGAAGCTGCCCCCGTGCTGCGGTATAAACTTTCAGGAACGACTTTCCCGCCGGCGTTCATCACGCAGCCCGGTTGGTGTAGGCCCATTAAGGCGTTCTGCGTGCAGAATGGCGATCGCGTAACTCAGCGGGCCGCCGCCAGCTGTATCGGCGAAAGGAAAACTCCATTAGGGCGAACAAGGCCCTGTATGCCAGGCAGACCCAGTTAACCACCGGCACCAAGCGCTCAAGAGAAAAACTTCCTGCGCATTCCCGGCTCGCGACGGGACAGGAAGGAAAATTTAGGCAGATGCGAAAGCGGCGAGTCACTAATCTGTCGTGAAAGCTGCGAATGGCCCATGATACGATAATTGACAGTATAGTTCCATTTATAGGCAATTATTAATACACTGCTTCAGTCCCTTACACAGTTAACACCGATATTCGTTCCAATGGTCAGGCAGTCATTGTCATCACTTGGTTTACAGTAATTTTTCATTGTTGAATTTGTTTGTTACATGCAGATGTACTGCCCTATTTGTGCTTAGCGCTGCAGCAGTGAAGTTGCGTGTAATCTTGCATGTATCTGGACAAATATATAGGATGTTAAAAAAAAGGTATTCCATATTTAGGCAGGTGGTAGTAGTATGGACCGAAAAAAAGAAAAAAATACCCACTAAACAAGGGCTCTAACATGTGTATGATAGGAGCTGTGAAGATATGTTCAGTATAAGAGATGTTTCCTAGCAGCGAAGATGTTTTCATCTTAGAGCCCACGTTTTTCCTTGTTTCGGTCTGTGCTGCCACCCCTCCAAACAAGCAATCATTTCTCTTAGCGCCATGTATTTAGTGTATGCTGCCGTAGCGAAATCCCTGTGTTTCTCACTACACACTCTACAGTATTACGGTACTTACAACCCTTACAGTTCAAAGAAATTCAACAATGTCAACGTATCGTAAACCACCTGATGATAATGGCACGACAAACGGAACGCGTAATGTTGTTAACATAAAACTAAAAGTGACTAAAGCAGTGTACCAATAATTGTATCTGATTATTCACATCCCTTCACAAACAGTCCGTTATGGACGACATATTTGTTTTCTGTTTATGTTTCCGCATACTGGTCTCGCGTAAGTTATTTACTCAATAATAGCTAACATATACCCCAAAGTAGTCTGGCCGTGGCTGAAAAGAGTCTCTCCAGAATAGCTGTGTTGAATGAAAACAGTGGAAAACTCGCCGTAAGTTTAGTTTGCTTACGGATAGAAATGTAACTCGTCCTTTTTCCATTTTTCCGTAAATATATGATGCATTGCCTTGTTAGGATTTGAGTCCGTTCATTCTTCCATATTACCCATGAGAAATGATGATTCGCCCATGAGTAACACGCTTGAACTCTCACTCGTTGTGCAACTGATGTAATACTCCTGTCCAGGCCGACAGTTGTGGTCGAGCGGTTCTAGGCGCTTCAGTCTGGAACAGCGCGGCTGCTACAGTCGCAGTTTCGAATCCTGCCTCGGGCATGGATGTGTGTGATGTCCTTAGGTTAGTTAGGTTTAAGTAGTTCTAAGTCTAGGGGACTGATGACCTCAGATGTTAAGTCCCATAGTGCGTAGAGCCATTTGAACCATTTGAACACCTGTCTATAATGCATCCCCAATAGCCGCAATGTTTAATACATTATGAGACTCGTTGGTGAACGTACTGACCGCTGTCACGTGTTGTGCCTAACGCCTCACTGCACTGCAGTATCGTAGAGAGATGTGGACAGCACATGTTGATGTTTGAGTTCGAGGTCAGAGTAGCTGTTATGCTGTCAGGGAATAATTTCCGTGGTGGTACAGGGAGAAAAAAATGTAGCAGTTGTAGAGGACAGAGACTGATATATATACGATAGATCATGATTTTGGATGAGATGTCACAGGAGGGGAAATCTGGGCAGACCCCCACAAGCCACTCGGGGGGGAGGGGGGGGGGGGGAGTCTCAAAAGGAAAAATTTGCGGTTGTTATGGCGTAGAAACCAAGTCGCCCGTATAGCGGATTCACAAAGAAGTTGTGCAACACTGCTGTTATTGGTATATTCATGAAATGGCCAAAGCATACTTGGTCGAAAGATCGTGGATTTTGAACACTTGATGAGGCTAGAAGTCTGAGAGAATTATATGCTTCACATAATAATGAAAATCTTCGCCTGTTCTTGTACAATACATATGATTTGTTTACGTTGTCAAACTGGAACAAGCGGTCTATTTTGGAAAAAAAAAAAAACAAATCTTGATGTCATTTGTGGACAGCTCAGTTTACCGGTTTCGAGTCTTAGGTCATTGTCACAAAAGTAGCACCCACATCTACATCAGTACATAGCAAGCCACGATGTGTGGTGAACGGTACCTCTGGTACGACCATCATTTTTCCCCTTCTCTGTTCCATTAGCGAATGGTGCCTGGGGGGGAGGGGGGGGGGGGGGAACAACTGTGTATGAACTTCAGTGTGAGTTCTAATTTTTCTTATTCACTATTTTCCTTCAAACGCCCGCTCTCGAAATTTTAACACTAAGCTTCTCCGTGAATCACACCACAGCTTTTGGCGACTGCCATTGGAATCTGCTCAGCATCTAGCGACGAAACGTGCCACTCTTCGTTAGTTCTGATCTCTCTCTCTCTCTCTCTCTCTCTCTCTCTCTCTCTCATTATTTTTTAAATCCTACTTGAAGAAGTCCCAGACTAACGAACAATATCAATAATCGTTTGAACAGGTGTTTTCTCAACTACTTTTTTTCGTGGATAAATTACAGTTCCTTCCGATCTTCCTGGCACCTGCTTTCCTACAATTAATTCTACGTGGCCATTTCACTTCAGATCACTCCGTACAATTACTCCTAAGTATTTTACGGTTCTCAAGTTTCCATCGGGTTTTCACCAATAACGTAATAGGGCAGTAATTGACCTAGTAAAATTCTCTAGGGCTCCCAATCGCTTCAAGTGCTTTAAAATCCACGAGCTTTCGATAGAGTAGTCCTCGGTCGTGGTCGAGCGTTGAGTGGTGGGTCACCACTTGACATTGACAATGGCCATGGAGTACTCGGTCGAAAGTTCGTGGATTTGGAACCACTTGATGTGAGAGAATTTTCTAAAAGTGAATAATGCCGCGAAATTATGCTTCACATATTTTGACGGAAAGCTTCGCCTGTTCATGCCCAATATGTATGATTTGTTTACATTCAGCTATCACTGCAACAGTCATCGACCCTCTGTAGGTCTTCTTCCTGGATTTTGTCATTGCCTTTTGGTATTGCCACTTTACTGTAGACAATAGCAAAAATCTATAAAAACTCTTTTGCTTTCCGACTTTATTCACTGATCATTTATCCATATTGCAAACAGTAGTCGCCATACAACATTCCCTTGGGGTATTTCAAAAGTTATCTCTATATCTATCGATTTCGTGCCTTTAAGAATCACATATGGATTTCTATCTCTTAGAGAGCCATGAGTCCAATCATATACCTGGCTTGACACTTATAAGCTCGTACGGAGCGTTAGAGGAATACGCCGGCCTTCTAGCACACGTCGGCCGCTATGACCGCTTCAGTCACGAGCCGCTCTGCTGCTACGGTCGCAGGTTCGAATCCTGCATCGGGCATGGATGTGTGTGATGTCCTTAGGTTAATTAGGTTTACGTAGTTCTACGTCTAGGGGACTGATGACTTCAGATGTTAAGTCCCATAGTGCTTAGAGCCATTTCAACCACCGTAGCACACATTTTTGTCACTTGAAATTAAGGAGATTTAGATTCTGATGATGGCGAAATAGGTGGACTGTCGTAAGACCACAAGTTCTGTGAAGACCGTATTATTATCTAGAAAGTAGTCATACCATGGTGTTTTCCTTTTCTTTTTCCTAAAATAAAAAATCTATTTCCTTAAAATGGTACCTCAGGCGCATTTCTCTCGTTTCAAAACCATGGATGTCACTCGTCAGAATACTGAACTTGAATGTCATACTGTCATCCTGGGTACTGATTGTGTGGGAGGGAGAAGAGGTGGGGGTGAGGGGGAATCAAAATTTTCAATTGCTCTTACCTCATCTTTTGAGTTTCCGATGTCCTTCACCTGCAATTCCAATCTCATCCAGAAGAGCGGGGAACGGGCGGCAGAGCAGGTGCATGTGTGCGTTATGCGGGTGCCAGAGGTGGGTTCGGAGCTCATCTCGCACACTCAGCCCGGCGCGGGGGCGGCGCGGTTCAGTGGTATGCGTGGCGACGCACAGCTGTGCGCACGCACGGCCGCCCGCTGCTGCGGTCTCGGCGGCTCGTCAGCGGTGATTGCGTGTGTGCTTAAGCGGGCGTGCTCGCAGTCGCAGTAGGTCGATGCGGGCCCGCGCTCGGTCGATCCCGCGGTCGTAACGAGAGCGCCTGGCGGGCTGCAACCCGAAGAGCAGGCCCGCTCTGTCCGTGTGTACCGACCTATTCGGTTCAGCTAGTCGCTCTGCAATTCACGCGCAGATACCAAGTAAACCTACACTAGTGGCACACTTCGATTTTGATCGGCTTTAAACATGTTCTAGTAGAGAGCAAAATAATAGCCACCTATTTTTTTTATACGTGCCCATATGACCGTTAAAAGTGTGAATCACCCGCCAAGAAAAAAAGTGAGTTTAATATATCTGAATGAATATCGTTGGAACAGTTGACAGATATATAAAAAAAGAGCTTCAAATAAAAATTCTTTGGTTTTTAATGTACGTTACAACGGTGCATTCAGATTTTATTTCTACATTTTATTTTCATTTCGCCATTTGACTAACAGCGAAACATCGAGCATCGTTAATACCAAACTCAATTATATATGTTGAAGTAAGTGGTATCCCAAAGTCACATTTGTCAGAAATAAGCTAAAAATGTATCTAAAATAATAAAAGTGTGTGAAACCTTATGGGACTTAACTGCAAAGGTCACCAGTCCCTAAGCTTACACACTACTTAACCTAAATTATCCTAAGGACAAACACACACACACACACACACACACACACACACACACACACACACACACATGCCCGAGGGAGGACTCGAACCTCCGCCGGGACCAGCCGCACAGTCCCTTAGAAATATATCTATATCGCTGTACACGTGCCCGATATGTGTCCGCTTCAATGGGAATTGTCATGTTGGGTTATTTAATAAGTATTTCCGAGATAAATATATTCATTTATACTTTATTTTAATTTTATGAAATGTAAAATATTTTTGTGGTATTTGTGTTTTCTTTTTCACCTTTGGTATATTTTGGATTTTCAAGTTGTAAGCTTTTCAAATTTAATTACGTTTATTTGAAATTGTTTGTACATTATTGCTGTAACATTATCGTAAATGTGTACAGTATTGAGGAACTCAAATGGTTCAAACGGCTCTAAGCACTATGGGACTTAACATCTGAGGTCATCAGTCCCCTAGACTTAGAACTACTTAAACCTAACTAACATAAGGACATCACATACATCCATGCCCTAGGCAGGACGCGAACCTGCGACCGTAGGAGCAGCGCGTTTCCGGACTGAAGCGTCTAGAACCACTCGGCCACAGCGGCCGGCTATTGAGGAAGTGCAGAATTGCTCTGGTCAGACAAAAATGCTGAATGCTCTGATTTTTCCAGGGAGTGCTTCACTCCCTTACAGGCTGTATGGGCACATACAAAAGACTGTGTCTCTTGTTCTGCTCTACACTACAACATATTCAAAGCCGATAAAAATCGAAGTGTATCCCACGGGTAGGTTTACTTGTAAGAACAGGGGCGGACTAAAATATACTAACTTTCCCCCTTCACCGAACGAACTGGACCATGAACAAGTGAAGAAAACGAGAAAAAAGGTCATGCGGCTGAATGTGGCACCATTAGTTCTCATATACTAAACAGCTGTCGCCCCTTTACCCATAGAAGATGGATATACGAAAGTGCAATAATATTGTCCATACCGATTGACAACTTTTTATTTATTAATTATTCCATAACGTGTTTAGGACGCGCCCATAATCAGAGAACATGATGAAGTATTGGCAGTACATTACGAGTAAATAAACTTGAAATTTCACTCTGAAAATTTAGTACTTCTTCAATAGTCAAAATACATCTACAGGGAGGTGTGGCCGAGCGGTTCTAGGCGCAGCAGTCTGGAACCGCGTGACTGCTATGGTCGCAGGTTCGAATCCTGCCTCGGGCATGGATGTGTGTGATGTCCTTAGGTTAGTTAGGTTTAAGTATCTCTAAGTTCTAGGGGACTGATGACCTCAGATCTTGAGTCCCATAGTGCTCAGAGCCATTTGAACCTCTACGAGGGTATTCAAAAAGAAGAAACAGATTTCAAATATCTATTGCTTCCGAACTAAAAAAAAAAGATAGAAATACAATTCCAACGTTCCTGGGAAATGTTCAAATTTTTAAGCACTCAAGAGGAGCACCATGTGTTACACGACAAATATCAAAACGATGACTCATTTCCCGCCACACACAAAACAGTTGGTCTCTCGTCATCGAATTCACTGCCTCAACAATGCAATGTCGCAGACTTTCAAGAGTGTCAGGCATAGGAGGATAAAAATGCGGTCTTTTACGTAATCCCACTGATAAAAAGGGACAAGGTGTGAGGTCTGGAGACTTGGGAGGCCACCGGCGATGAAGTTCATCTTCTGCTTCTCCCAATCCAACGTCCTGGAATGGCGTCATTCAGGTAATGTCGGACGTGCTTAGGGGAGTTCTCAATTTCCAGCAATCCGCGCTGAAGGGTGCACCCCAGACCACCTACAGAGCATCACTGTTATGCTGTCTCAAACACATCGCACCCACCCTGTTTCACAGAGCGGGAAAGCCTCTGACGTCATTTCATGACGAGGCATGAGCGTCGAACAGGCATGGACGTCCAACGCACTTGTGTACTCGTGGTTTCACTGTCCTTTAACGAGTTTTCGTCGATTATCACGCGAACAGCCGGCCAGCTTCGGAATTTCCGAAATACTCGTTCCCTGACCCTGAACCGTAACAATCTGTTTTTTGTCAAAGTCGCTTATATCAGTGGATTTAACTTATCTCTGACAGAATCACTGCCACTTCATGTGTACTCCGTTTATTTTGTTCCCTTACCGTGTTAAGTGTCTGGAATTCAGTGTTACGGTGGGCAGTGGTCGTAATGTTTTGACTCAAGAATTTATTATGTTAAATATCGTAACGAAAAAATCAAGCAATCGAGACAGTAGTATTCACAAAGTTTCAGAATGATTCCATCGTTTTTTTAATTTTTTAATGTTTTTTTTAATTAAAAGTTTGTCAGCAGCTGTGCTTGTTTTGGCCTCATCGAAGGATACTTAAATACAAATGCCCGAGATCAACGTTTCTGCATTAACCGCGTGTTCGTTCTGTTGTACGCAAGTGTCAGCATACAGTTAGCACATATTCATAACTGTACATGTTCGTCAAGAACGAACGTCTACGTTACATCGGCGTCTGCTGCTGTGAAAATGTTTGTTATTGGTACCATTTTCAGTTTCCTAAGCATCTCAAAGGTACAACAAATTTTTAAATTACAGCACGTGTGTGTGTACCTATGTTCCGTCCCAAATGACGTCCGGTCCCATTGTACATAACGTAAAAAAAAGGTTTAAACAACAGACCTCAATAATTTATGCATTAACACATAAAGGAATTAACGACTTTAGCGGCTAGTGGGCATTGATTTAAATCATTGGGGAAGGTTAAAAATTTCTGTGGGGCAGGGATTCGAAAACGGATCTCCTGCTTATTAGACAGATGGGCTGAGCACTATTCCCATATGGCGCCGTTGTCCCCGCTGTGCCTTGTAAGCCGTAGACTCTGGTTCGAATCCGGGTCCGGCACATATTTTCAACTCTCCCCATTGATTTAAATCAGTACCCACTAGCAGCTAAAGTCATTAGTTCCTTTCTGTCTTGATTCATAATGGCTGCGGGTTCAGAGTTTTATCGAACATGCCCGGAAGAGCAGTCACCACATTCATTTAATTTATACATTGTTCAGAAGATATAGTATGTCATTAACGTAATGATATTCACCATCCTCCGGAGATACTTATAAACCAGTGGAACATCAGCGTTACGTCTCTGAACCACGGCTGTCCTCAAATGTCTGTAGCATCAGATACTGAAAAGAAAGTGGTTATTAGAGTTACTTTTCCTTTTTCACCAGCCCATTTTCTTTAGTATGTTGACGCTGACTGCCTGGTATTTACCCTTCTTTGCATCGTTCCCTCAGTTCGCATGCGTCCGGAATCTCCACGTAGATTTGTCAAAACGTGGACTTGGAGTCGGTTTTGGAGTCATGAGGCCCACGACTGTGAGTGTAGTTGCTCGTGTGTCAGAAAACAACCGAAAACACGCTACCAGGAACGAGATCTGAAAGCTGTAGCGTACGCGTAAAGTGGCCTATAGCAACGCAGGACCAGGTCGGATGTGAGTAAAGCAGCCTTCACCGGCGGTAGCCCCTCGCATTTTATGTGCTATTTACGACGTCACTCGACTGTTCGGCGCTTACCTTCAGTCTCCTGCATCTCTGTGGTGAGTGGGCGCGTAGCAGAAGAACGCACGTTGCGACACAAATGTTTGGTCGACACTCGGCTGGGCGTATACTCACGACTCGCGCAGGAGAGGTGAGAAGGCCGCCGACCCGGCATTCCAGACGGGCTGGGCGCCGGCGCCACTTTGCCGACCCATTCTTCCCCCGCCTTCCCCCCCCCCCCCCCCCCCCCATCACAACTACCACCACTTACCCTACCGCGCACACACTTGCGTAAAAAAGAAATTGCGACTATCGAGGTCATTGGATAACGGGGGCGGTCCGCAGCACTTGACGGATGCTCCGCAAACAGAGGCCTGTCTGGGAAATGCAAGCGCAGATTTTGTGGAACCGCTAAATTCTGTACTCTTCCCACAGTGCCAGGCGCTTAAGTGTGATTTGCAGAGTATCGATGTAGATGCATTTCAGGTATAGTCGATATGTACTTAACTACTGGTCCGCAGGTCGTGGTCTTGCGTTATCGTTCTCGTTTTCCGCGCTCGGGGTCCTGGGTTCTATTTCCAGCGGGGTCAGGGATTTTCCCTGCCTCGAGATGACTGGGTGGTGTTGCGTCATCATCATCATCATTATCATTCATACACATTACAGTCGGAGAAAGGCGACAGCAAACCACCTCCGCTAAGACCTTGCCTAGTTGGCGGTGAGGGTCCCCGCATCGTCCCCTACGCTCATCGGAATATGGGACCTCACCATCACCTAACTACTGACAGCAAAGTAGCGACAGTGTGTACTGTGTCGGTAGGCTGCGAATACTGAAGATGTATTTATCTTTAGGTGTCAGCTCATATTTTATTATTTGATGCTGTAGACGATAGATCGCGATTCAGTGTTTCGTCGATATCCTCGAATAGACAAAGGATAGGGGAGCAATGGGCCGTGATCTTCTCAAGTGAACTGCCCCAGTATCTATAAAAATCACGAAAGCCTAAATGCTGCCGATTTTCCGGTCGGAGGTTCGAATCCTGCCTCGGGCATGGTTGCGTGTGCTGTCCTTAGGTTAGTTAGGTTTAAGTAGCTCTAAGTTCTAGGGGACTGATGACCTCAGATATAAAGTCCCATAGTGCTCAGGGCCTGCTGATTTCCAAGTATATCCTCCTGAATTGAGATCTCTTGTTGTGAGCAGAGCGCCACCTCACTGTGTGTAATAATAACTTCGTACGTGATGTAACGTCGCTATACCACTACCAGACACACCTTCGTCGATGTAGTTCTATACAGGAAAAATAGGGACAATATGTGCTTCACCATGAAACGTTTGTATTTTACTCGTAGAGGTCACGCAATAACACTGAGAATGAACTGTTTAGTTCCGCTTAATGTGCTTCAGACTCGAAATAATTCACATACGATCTGCTTAAGTGACATTTTAGAAGCAATCATTAAAATGTTTTTCCTTTATTTCATCCAATTCTCGCGACATACACTAGTTCTACAATTTGAGACAGTGAATCATTGTACAGGCCATGACGTAACGGGAGAAAGATGACGATGTCATTAGATACCGAGGAGATTCTCGGATCAGTAAGGAATTAATACGTGCCCTTTCAAAGGAACCTTCGCGGCATTCGCTTACGCGGCGTAGGAACGTTTGTTGGAGTTTGGAAACGGAAAATTTTATCAATGTCTCGCGTACCAATTGGAATGACAACAGAGTAATAATAATAATAATGAGGCCGTTGTCGGCGGGACGTTAAATAGAAACCACGCAGGAAGGTATACGAAATACCGCATCATAGGAAAACCTAAATGTGGCTGGATGAGAGAGAATTTGAACCGCCGCCATAGTCCCGAATACGAGGCTGCGCCAGGAGAGAGACGAAACTATTGAAACTGCATACAGCATACGCAGCGCTAGGAACAACTGCAGATGTACCAAGTAACAGTAATTAACTTGTTCGCCGCTGCAAAGTTTGCGAAGTCGGTATCGCCTGCCGTGTCGGCCGTTATTAGTTCGTAGAAGTGCCCTGCGCTGGCAGCTAACGAGAAGCCGGCCGAGTGTTTTGCTTCTCAGCGCGGCAAGCGTGTTGGTGAACGGGACGGCAGCTGGCGCTCGCCTTGTCAGCTGGTATCGTACACGGCAGGGGGGAAGGGGTCGATGACAGCGCGGTGTACGGGCGCGGTCGATCCCGCCGCCGGTCGACACTCGACAGCAATTCATGCGGCGCCGCGGCGCCGGCACGAGAAAAATGAAGCGTCGTGCGCGCGTGATCTGCGTTATTATACACCGGCGTGCAGTGTGTCAGCACTGCGCCTCCAAGAATCCCTGCTACCGCAGCCTAGCTGGGCATGCCGTTCAACACAGTGTTCACTGTACAGGGGCTAACATGTCTCAGCCAATGCCACCTACTTTATTTAAATGACAGGGATGAACAATAATTATAAATGAAGCTATATATACATTAGGGGTGAATTTTCGGAGTAGCTACTGTAGAAGCCAGTGCAGGTATCCGTAGGTATATCTGCGGAAATTCGCACTAATAGCTACCTGCTGAATTTATCGTATGATTGTGCACAGTGTAACACGTGTATCATACTGCAATATTACCAGCAGCTCGCTCACATCTGAATCATTCCTGTTTCTTTTGCAGAGAAAGAGGTCAATACGCAGTTACCGAAGTCTTATAAGGCTGTTCTAGGACTCCGGAGTCTTTCCTTTATAGTTCTGAGTGCTGTGGAATCTTCACTTTATAGTGTCACGTACCATACTACTGTTGGTATAAAACCGGTGACTCTACCAACATTTCTGTTAAAAATGTATGTTAATAGTACACAATGCAATTGATACGGTGAGAAGTCAGCACATTGAGATGATTTACTATTGTGGTAATTTAACTTAAAAAAGATGAACTACGTGACAAACATTTAACAATATGCAACATACAAGTGCTTGTAGCACGATTTCATTTGAATGCTCAGTGTAGGGGAAAAATGACAGTCCGTTTCGATAATTACGATAGAACGTTATAATTTGCGGAAAGTTTTTATTAATATGTAGTCGTGATCCACCGTTTCGACTTAAGGCTCAAAGCGCAAATTACGAGGAACGTACGTAAAATGTTAATAAACGGTTACGAATGATCTTAAACGGTTACGAATGATCTTATTAGCAAGGCATCTTAAACATAAAGAAGCAACAAAAACGTTTTGTGGCACTCATGGATACAAAATGAAATAAGTTTAGGTTTCATTTGACTGAGTTGAAAAAAAAAGTTGAAAGATAAACACGAACTGAAGTAAAACGGATGATAAAAAATTATCCAATTTAAATCAGGTGATGCCGATAGAGGCCGGCCGTAGTGGCCAAGCGGTCCTAGGCGCTACAGTCTGGAACCGCGCGATAGCCACGGTTGCAGGTTCGAATCCTGCCTCGAGCATGGATGTGTGTGATGTCCTTAGGTTAGTTAGGTTTGAGTAGTTCTAAGTTCTAGGGGACTGATGACCACAGATGTTGAGTGCCATAGTGCTCAGAGCCATTTGAACCATTTTTTGACGCCGATATAAAGCGGACTGCAGCAGATGAAAAGTCTCTCTTCTGAACTACGGCGTACCGTACGGTTAAAGTACTTCAAAAGGCTTTAATATCCACGGATCCGGGTCAAAAACTTGCCGATGCGCTTTGCCGATGGCAGCAAGCGACCTGCAGACAGTTTTTCTCGTAGCAGATCTCTTGCTATAAGTGTTGACGAAAAACTCGAGGGCAAAAAGCAGACCGTTGACTTCGGGGTTGAACCTGGCTGCAAAGACCGCATTTGTGGTCGTGCCGCCACTGTGTTCGACCGCAGAAGAGGGCGCGTTGTGGTGCCCCGCGCCAGTCGATAGGAAACGGCAGCGAAATGCAATTACGATTACCCGCCGGCAGTCGGCAGTCGGCAGTCGGCAGCGGTGCTGGCGCGGTGAAGGGGCTCAGGGCAGCTCCGTCCGCGCAGACTTCGTGCTCCCCGCGTGACGTACGTCGATCTTCACACCGGCCGACTGCGCCTTTCTGGACATCACGTTCACTTCACACAGTAATCGTTTGGGAAGTAGAGAACATTTCTAAATACGGGCAGCACACTCACAATGTCAACTCAGTACATGGGAATCTACATCTATATGGTTACTCAGCAATTCACAATTAAGTGCTTGGCAGAGGGTTCATCGAACCACAATCATACTCTCTCTCTACCATTCCACTCCTCAACAGCGCGCGGGAAAAACGAACACCAAAACCTTTCTGTTCGAGCTCTGATTACTCTTATTTTGATGATCATTCCTACCTAAGTAGGCTGGGCTCAATAAAATATTTTCGCATTCGGAAGAGAAAGTTGGTGACTGAAATTTCGTAAATAGATCTCGCCGCGACGAAAAACGTCTATGCTGTAATGACTTCCATCCCAACTCGTGTATCATATCTGCCACACTCTCTCCCCTATTACGTGATAATACAAAACCAGCTGCCCTTTTTTTGCACTCTTTCGATGTCCTCCGTCAATCCCACCTGGTAAGGATCCCACACCGCGCAGTAATATTCTAACAGAGGACGAACGAGTGTAGTGTAAGCTGTCTCTTTAGTGGACTTGTTGCATCTTCTAAGTGTCCTGCCAATGAAACGCAACTTTTGGCTCGCCTTCCCCACAATATTATCTATGTGGTCTTTCTAACTGAAGTTGTTCGTAATTTTAACACTCAGGTACTTAGTTGAACTGACAGCCTTGAGAATTGTACTATTTATCGAGTAATCGAATTCCAACGGATTTCTTTTGGAACTCATGTGGATCACCTCACACTTTTCGTTATTTAGCGTCAACTGCCACTTGCCACACCATACAGCAATCTTTTCTAAATCGCTTTGCAACTGATACTGGTCTTCGGATGACCTTACTAGACTGTAAATTACAGCATCGTCTGCGAACAACCTAAGAGAACTGCTCAGATTGTCACCCAGGTCATTTATATAGATCACGAACAGCAGAGGTCCCAGGACGCTTCCCTGGGGAACACCTGACATCACTTCAGTTTTACTCGATGATATGCCGTCTGTTGCTACGAACTGCGACCTTCCTGACAGGAAATCACGAATCCAGTCGCACAACTGAGACGTACCCCATAGGCCGGCACCTTGATTAGAAGTCGCTTGTGAGGAACGGTGTCAAAAGCTTTCCGGAAATCTAGAAATACGGAATGAACATGAGATCCCTGTCGATAGTGGCCATTACTTCGTTGCACAAGAACGATGTTTTCTGAAACCATGCTGATTACGTATCAATAGATCGTTCCCTTGGAGGTGATTCATAATGTTTGAATACAGTATATGCTCCAAAACCCTACTGCAAACCGACGTCAATGATATAGGTCTGTAGTTCGATGGATTACTCCTACTACAATTCTTAAACACTGGTGCGATCTGCGTAATTTTCCAATCTGTAGGTACAGATCTATCGGTGAGCGAGCGGTTGTATATGATTGCTAAGTAGGGAGCTATTGTATCAGCGTAATCATAGATTGAAAAGTTTGTTTCTGTGTTCTTTTGACAGCTGTGTTGGTTAAACTCTGTTGTCACTATTTTATTTTACCGAAGGAGCCATCAGTCTTTGTATACAATTTCTTTGAGAAAACCATACTGGCTGGCAGCCATCCTGTTTTGTCTCACGTAAAGTAACTGCTCAAGTGAGTCACTCTCATTAAATCTACGGCTATTGAGCAATTTTCTTTTGCTAGGGGTCTGATTCGAAGCTGAAATTCTTTCATTTTAGGTCCTCACGGTTGAGTTCATATAAATAATTTTGAAGCTTGTCGTTGCAGAATTTCTGTTTTCACATTAATTTTTTGTCACATTTTCGTATATCACACAGTCTTTTGAATTTTCACACGAACAAAGCCGAAATTACATTGTTCGCCCTGAATACAAAAATACGTCCTATTACATCAGAGGCATGGTTACTACTACTTCACTCTGCGGTAATAACAATATTTCAAAGAGTTTACAATATTTCTTGACAAATGAATTTGTATTTCGATTGTTATTTCATAAATCAATCCAGAAATAAACTAATAAACAGTACTAGATTGCGTAATTAATAATAGAAATTTGGTGTGTGCCAAATAATTCGTAATTTCAAATGTTTCTAAAAAAATTAATTGTACATTCAGAAGTAGTATTTATCGATCATAACATCCAAAATAATAATTCCTATTCACAAATTTTAGCTTGAAATGTAACATATTGTGTATAAAATTATATGAATTTTTTCAGAAAAGCGATTGAGAAAATACTGATATGTCCAAAATTCGAAAAATGTTACTGGTATCGACTACTGCTGTTGAGGAAAAGTAATGCTAGAGCAGCTGGCCTGCCCGTTCCCCCGACTTGAATCAATCAGCCACGTGTGGGATGCGTTCGAGAGTCACGCTGCAGAGCTCCACGTACACCAACTACGACCCAGCTGTTGTTACCTGCGCTCTTAGAGGAATGGGACAATCTACGGCAAGAACTTCGTACCAACCTTGTGACCAGAATCACACTCCCTGTTACGAATCATGTCCCTCGTTTCATGGTGTCCAGGGGGTATTACAAATCGTGGGGACTTCTGTGTAATTTTCTGTGGATAAAAGTGTCATTTCTATTTGTCTCATTGCGTACTTCCTTCAATGACATGCTGTACTATGGGGTAGCTGTTCTTTTTATCTGTGACACAACTTTCATCGAGCTGTGTTACTTGTCAGTGCGAAAGTTACTTTTGTACTTAAGTTTTGTTCGCCAGCTGAAACTTCCCCTTAGAACGTCAGGAATGACAGTGCTGGAAAAATTCTTACGTTATTTGATACAGAAACAGCTGAGTAAAACTCAATGTACTCAGACACTTTTACCTTTACTTATTCTGATCATCACTAAACGGACACACAATATTTTAGAGCAACGCAATCTGACTTTCAATAATCCCAACCAAAGAATAGCCCTGACTAACAATAACCAATACCTTTCATGAATCACTTATGTCACAAAAATCTTTGTTACTCGAACTACTGCAATACAGCGAGCGGCAGTACTGCCAGCTAAATAAGAGTTTTTAACTACTGAAGTCATTAACTTCTGATAGGAATAGTTAGCAAATGAAAGATTTTGATAGAGAACAAACAATGTGTTGTTAATGTGGTCTTCAGTCCAGAGACTGGTTTGATGCAACTCTCCATGCTACTCTCTCCTTTGAAAGCTTCTTCATCTCCCAGTACCTACTGCGACCTACATCCTTCTGAATCTCTTTAGTGTATTCATTTATTTGTCTACCTCTACGATTTTTACCCTCCACGCTGCCCTCCAATACTAAATCGGTGATCCCTTGATGCCACAGTATATGCCCTACCAACCAATCTCTTCTTCTAGTCAAGTTGTGCCACAAATTTTTCTTCTCTCCAATTTTATTCAGTACCTCCTCATTAGTTATGTGATCTACCTTGATAGTGTTCAAAAGTCATATATCAGTTCGTGACATCCAGTTTTACACATTTCCTTTTTCTGACGGACACACGTCCAGACCGTCCGCTCATAGTAACCTCTCAAAACTATGGCATCTCTCCCCCCACATCAACCACTGCTGGCGGCTCACCTGCAACTGCCCAACGCTACGGGCTGTTCACATCCAACTGCCCAACACTACAACAATGAGTCCAACGGGCCACAGACTGCACACAGTCATAGAGGGCGCTATATGGCGTCACCAACATAAAAACCTAAACACCCTACTTACACAGCGTATATTCAGAAATTCAGAAGCTCTTCCTTTTTATCGCTAATAGTGCATCAATAATATTCTTTTAAGTAATTTGCACTTTTATATGTTTAAAAATATTAGTTTGTTTTATAATTGTTGATAGTGTAATTGTTGAAGTGTAAACAGTGCAATTGAGGGCTAAACAGAGTAGTTGAAGGCTAAACAGAGTAACTGTTGATAGCTACATAGTATGTCCATTCCGAAGCCAAAATAAAAAAGAAAAATCAAGAAGAGACAGTGTGATCGAGAAGTGGGGGAGAGTGATGGTAGTAGTTGAAGAGGTAGAAGAGGAAAAAGAGGTAGAGGAGGGATATGGATAGAACAAGAAGTGTGAGAGAGCATTTGGGGTGATCAAAAACAGGTATGCCGCCATATTACTCTTCCTGACTGATTGTCGTAAGACACTAAAGTGCACCACTGAGATGACAGAGCTGGCGGAATCTTCACAGGGACCGCTGTGAAGATGGAATGAAGAGGTAGGACAGGGAGAGGAGGCTGTTGCGGAATAATTCAGCGCGGCTTAGCGATAAGGGGAGGGAATGCGGGCCAGTAATCCGGAGCCTGAGACGGCGCCCACCTGCATAAAGCTCCGGGCTGGAGGCGCTCGCTATGATTCATACCGGGCTTAGGAGCGGCGCGCCACGGCGCTCGTAACGGCAAATTTACGGCGAGCCGTCCGCCCTCTTCCCGTAGCCCGCGCCGCTGTAATAAGGCGGCGCTCCGAACGTACACACGCGTGCGCGCCGAGCAAGACGCTCCAATGTTATCAACACGTCGCAGCGCGCCGCGGGCGTATACGTCAGCTCGCGCTGTGGGGCGGGATGCGCTGACAGCCTTAACAGGTGTTGTTCACGGCAGAGGGCTCTACGTTGTCACAAGAAAGATCGCACGGGCACGCTGTTTCTCGGGAGCCTTACCTGTCGCTCACAATGTACTTAAAATTAGGCAAAAAATAGCTGTGAGCACTATGCGACTTAACATCTGTTGTCATCAGTCGCCTAGAACTTAGAACTAATTAAACCTAACTAACCTAAGGACATCACACACATCCATGCCCGAGGCACGATTCGAACCTGCTATCGTAGCAGTCGCACGGTTCCGGACTGCGCGCCGGCCGGCTAAAATTAGGCACCTTCTCGTTCTACTGAACGAAGTGGCACGGTGGCTAAGACACAGGATGTCAGCTCTGGAGTCTGTCCCTCTCTCCTAACAATATCGCAGCGTGTGACGTCACAGTGACATCTACATCTACATGGTTACTCTTCAATTCAAACTTAAGTGCCTGGCAGAGGGTTCATCGAACCATTTTCATACTACTTCTCTACCATTCCACTCTCGAATGGCGCCTGGGAAAAAGGAACACCAAAATATTTCCGTTCGAGCTCTGATTTTTCTTATTTTATTATGATATATCAGCGGGATGTAGCGATCGTAGTACTATGTTATGTGAGGGTGGTAAAGTGTTTGTAAAACGCCATATTTGATCACAAAGAGGTAATAAATGCACCTGCAACCGATTCCTCAGATCACCATTAGGTATCTTAAGGCATTTAAAACAATGGCGATGTAAAACTTATAGCACCAAATTCATCACAAGTCACTGGTGTCCGATATTAAAATACCGGTGCACCCTCTGTATCACCGATTCTTGCCAGTTCATCAAACGTCGTACCTCGGAACTACGAGAAGGTACCAAGAAATAGCTGACCTCCCTCGTTTTTTTCTTGACTTCTTCTGTGTTGTCAAATTGGCGTCCTTTCTTGCTCCTTTTCATGCGTGGAAATAAGAAATGATAGCACGGAGCCAGGTCGGGTGAGTAAGGTGCGTGGGGCAGCGGAATCGTGCCTTTTTTTTTTAGCCAAAAACGTTTCTAACACAGATGGCTGTGTGTGCAGGTGCGTTGTCGTGGTGGAAGAACCAGTCTCCTGTCTGCCACAAATCGAGACTTTTCTACGAACCCTCTTGACAGTTGCTCAATTGTGAGCACAAGCTTTCGAACTTTTTAAATGTTTTAGTCGATTCGAGCAGTTGATGGCTATCCCGAACGAAGATTGTTGTCGATCTACAAGTCGCATTTTTAATTCGAGCAAACAACTTATACACTTGATTCATCTTGGTAAGCTGTTTTCAACATTAAAACAGTTTCAGCAGTATTTTTAACGAGTAGGAAACAAGCTTTCACAGTTACATGTTGTGCATTTAAACTTACCATCATAAAAAACGAATCGAGAACAGAACAGCGCTAGCAAAAATAGTCACTGCAGGTGAGCAGAACTGGCCAGGTTGATAACACAGGCGCCACTGAACTGGCAATGACTTGCGCTGTACAAACCTAGCGGAAATGCGTACTACGCAAGCTCTACCCACGGCAATGTTATTGCAAGTTTTTTTTTATTTTTATTTTTTACCCCCTCGTATGGCTAGGACAGTGACAGAGTTTCGCATTTACGTTCAATGGTATAAGTGCACGCCTCCTGCAAAATCCCTTGCGAATATTCGCTGTCCAGTCGCATTGTTGGCTTGTCAAAGGCCTAAATAACCTCATTTTGCAGGAAGAGAGGCAGTGAAGTTCTGAAGGTACCTGCCCGGGAGCGGAGCCATGTCAACTACAAAAAAAAAAAAAAAAAGAATAGTTCAAATGGCTCTAAGCACTATGGGACTTAACATCTGAGGTCATCAGTCCACTACACTTATAACTACTTAAACCTAACTAACCTAAGGACATCACACACATCCATGCCCAAGGCAGGATTCGAACCTACGACCGTAGCGGTCGCGCGGTTCCAGACTGTAGCGCCTAGAACCGCTCGGCCACTCCGGCCGGCCCGAAAATTTGAACCAAGACTGGGATTCGGAGTCGGGCCTTCTGCTCACTAGGGAGATGCACCAACCACTTCGCCATCTGGCCATCTGGCACAGTAGCTTTGCGCAACTACGTGGAATATCCTAGCAATCCTCCCTCCTCACTCCAAATTCCCATTCACACCTTAACCCACTTGGTACACAGTTTCATTTGTTGCTTCAGTCTGCGTGTGTTCATCAATTATATGAAACATTAAAAATCGAATCTCGATTGTCTCTGGAGGCTGTTAGATGTACATCCTGCAAATGGGATTGTGCCTTGTTTTATGTTTAGTAGTACAGCTGTTACTCTTCTTCTTTTCTTTTTCCCAGTATCGAATTCCAGTTACTAGGCAGTATTAAATTTTCCGAGGATAATGACGGTATAAACGCTGAGGAGGCGAGGGCGGAGCCGTGATCGATATCTGCAGCTGATTTATTAGCAGTCAGTTTCACCTAGACCGGTGAAAGGCATTGCAGTTGAACGGCAGAAACATGGCCACGCGAACACACAGTGCTGACGGTGTCCGACGGCCACTCCCTCGTTAGCATAACCCATCCTTCGGGAGAAGAGACGGAGCCGAGGAAGCGGGCAGATGGCGGCAGAGACGGCAGCGAGACAAAAGACGCGCGGGACAATGGAGGAGGAGGAACGCACCGACGCACGAGCGCGCTCGCGTCTCTGAGGAAGGCACGCATTGCGTACGGCGCACGCACTCGCTACGTGCGCCCGCCGAGTGTTTCCCACAGCGTGCCGGTGCTCCAGCGAAAATGTGGCCGTAACTTCCGGGGCGCACAAAGCGGGCCGCCGGAAGCGCGCATCCTTCATTGTTCGGCTCCGCCCCGCCGTCGGCTCGGATGACGCTCGCGGGGGCGTACTCGTACTTGCTGTGACGTCACTCTGTCGCCGTGTGTGTACTTTACAAAATGAGTAAGCACGTACAAAACGCGTAGGCAAGGTGAAACTCATGTAAGGCTTTCCAAATATTGACATCTTCTTGGTTGGCACCACAGCTTCGGGACTAAATTTTAAGAACCACGTAGTCTCAGCTAGGCTGTTAGTCTAAATGAGTACTACAGTAACCTCTACTACATACAGCTATGTACGTGGCGGAGGGTACCTTGTCATTTTATTTCCTGTTCCACTCTCAAATACAGCGAGGGAAAACATCCTCCGTACGGGCCATAAGTTTTCGCATCTTATCTTCGTTGCCTTTACGCGAAATGTACATTGGAAACAGTAAAATCGTTCTGCAGTCGGCCTAAATGCCGACTCTCTAAATTTTCGCAATGATGCCTGGCGGAAACGTCGTTTTCCTACCAGGGATTTCCATTTGAGTTCACGAATCATCTCCGGAATAGTTGCGTGCTGATTGAACATACTGATAACAAATCTAGGAGCACGCCTCTGAATTGCTTCGATGTCTTCCTTTAATCCGACGTATTGGGGAATTATTCTTCAGTTATTGTGCTTCCGAGATATTTAAATGCACTTACTTGGCTAATGGCAGATTGTCCTATTTTAATATTGGACAGTCTGCGTCTTGTACTGATGACCATACTCTTTGTTTTTGCCATAGCGAAGGAGGCATTCAACAGAAAGAGGAGACTCTTATGCGGCAAATTAGATAAAGGACTAAGGAAAAGGCTTGGCAAATGTTTTGTTGGATTGTGGCACTATATGGACCAGAAACATGGACGCTGAGACGAGAGGACGAAAAAAGGTTAGAAGCATTTGAAATGTGGATGTGTAGGAGAATGGAGAGAATAAGCTGGATGGAAAGAGTGAGTAATGAAAGAGTATTGGAAGGGGTTGGTGAGAGAATATGTCTGCTGATGGTTATAAGAGAAAGGAAAAAGAACTAGTTGGGACATTCATAGAGAAGGGAGTGCTTACTAGCAGATGCCTTGGAAGTATTGGTTTGTGGGAGAAGACTGAGAGGAAGAAGGAGATACAAGATGATAGACGACATAAAGGGAAGAGGAAATTATGCAGACCTGAAGAGGATGGCAGAAGACCGGACAGCCTGGAGAACTACCATGTGAAAATCTATCTTTACGCAGAACACTGATGATGATTGGGGAATGCCGAACACTCAAATAGTACTCAAGGCTGGGTCGCACTAGCTTTTTGTGCACCGTCTCCTTTATGGATGTGCTACACTTCCCAAAATTTTCCGTTTGAAACGAAGCCGAGCTTTCGCCTTCCCTACTGGCAACCTGACGTGCCCATTCCATTTCGCTTTGAAACATAACGCCTAGTTATTTCTTTGAAGTTACTGTATCAAGATGTACCCTACTAGTGCTGTATTCGAACGTTGCAGGACTGTTTTTCTTCTTATGCACATTAACTTACATTTTCTACATTCATCACACCAACTAGTTGTGCCTAAGTCATCTTCGAGCATTTGCTTGTTTTCAAATGCACAATTGATGTGCACACATCTGCCTCATAAGTAGTGTAGAACAGCAGTCACATGACTTGCCGGTATATCTGGAATGATCGTCAGGCGGATACGACGTGAGAATAGGTATCCACAAAACACACATACACTAAACTGACTACAGTTGTGTAAACTTTGGCCCGCATCTCGCGGTCGTGCGGTAGCGTTCTCGCTTCCCACGCCCGGGTTCCCGGGCTCGATTCCCGGCGGGGTCAGGGATTTTCTCTGCCTCGTGATGGCTGGGTGTTGTGTGATGTCCTTAGATTAGTTATGTTTAAGTAGTTATAAGTTCTAGGGGACTGATGACCATAGATGTTAAGTCCCATAGTGCTCAAAGCCATTTGAACCATTTTTTTGTGTAAATTTTTTCTTAGCCACATGTATAGGTTTGGTATGAGTAGACTTCTTTTTGACAAGAAAAGCTTTCTTTGCCTGTGCCATTAGTAGCGTGCACGTAAGAAAGACTATGCACAGTGGAAAACGACAGTGTGCCACCTAACGCTCATGCCAACTGCGGCATTTTGATGCTCGTGATTGTTTGCGGACGTACAATAGGGTTGGGTTCTATTTTAGTTTAAGTATGGTCTCGTATGACGTAACAATTGATCTGAGATGCTCTGTGGGTACTTAGCCAGTGTATTGTTCATTATGAGTTGCGTGAAACGTACACGACTTCTACTACATACAGAAACAACATCGATGAATTCTCGTGTATAGAAATTTTTATGAGGACAGACAGAAGCAGAAATAGAGGCCCAAGAGGGCGCTTAGCCAAGCATTGCTATTACCAGGATAAGGCACAGCTACAGCGTGTGGTGAGGGGGCAGTGACAGGGCTGATACCGCATCCCCCTTTGCACACAATGCATAAAACTGAAGCCCGGTCTCCAGTTTTGTGTTAAATTTATCTCTTATCTCATTTCTGCCACTCCTCATTATATTCGACTTTCTCCCGTCTGCTCTGATTCCATTTTCTGTGCTCACTAGACCATTCCATTCAATAAGTCCAGTAAACGTTGCTCATTTTCACAGTGTGTAGCAACGTCATCAGCGAGCTGTCACTGGCATCCTTTCACCCTGAACTGTAACCACACTCCTGAAACTTTGATTTCCTTCGTTGTTTTTGCTGTCTATTATTATATTAATGTACATCATATCAAAGGGCACTCAGTGATGTGGAGATTAGCCGGAATCGACACTTGGGTCAGCTTACGTGTTAAAGTGTACGTCCTGTTACCACAGTTCTGGGGTACGTTGAAGAAACGCTCAAGTCGCCGAAGTGGCATCCAGGTGAAAGACTTGCACCAGTCATTGCGCCATTGTAGTCATTATAATAATGTATGTTTCATTTGTTTATTGTTTGACAAAAAATGGTTCAAATGGCTCTGAGCACTATGAGACTCAACTGCTGTGGTCATTAGTTCCCTAGAACTTAGAACTACTTAAACCTAACTAACCCAAGGACATCACACACATCCATGCCCGAGGCATGATTCGAACCTGCGGCCGTAGCATATTGTTCGACACAAACACTTGAGACATGTATGGTGCAGCGGCCACTTAGTAAAAACAAGCTGCAGAAGGACTCAGTAGAGCCGGCCGGGGTGGCCGAGCGGTTCTAGGCGCTATAGTCTGGAACCGCGCGACCGCTACGGTCGCTGGTTCGAATCCTGCGTCGGGCATAGATGTGTATGATGTCCTTAGGTTAGTTACGTGTAAGTAGTTCTAAGTTCTAGGGGACTGATGACCTCAGATGTTAAGTTATATAGTGTCCAGAGCCATTTGACTATATCGACAGGTGTCGAAATACTCTACCAACATTACCTAGCATTGACTCAGTGATTTATGACTATACACGTCGATGATTAATGATTCAAACTCAGTTACAAACAACAATCTAGAGATCATTGACCTTGCGCGTCACTTCTTGTTTTGTGGACGTAGATGCCTGAAACACTAAAATCGGCAGCAGCCAGAAATCAGCAGGGCGATGTCATTTGATTTTTGTCGATTCAGCGGCTCGCGCCAGCCACCGCGTCGAGAGTCTTAAGATGTTGCGAGCAGCATTTACGAGGAGACTGCGGAGGATGACAATGGCGCAGGCTGCCACTCCAGGGACGGTCTCAATGGAGCCGCAGTGACGTCAGATGCGTGCATCGATCTCATGCAAGATGGAAGATCGCGGCGGCCGTAACTCTGCGTGTCCGCCTTGCCCATTTTTCAGGCCGCTGAATATTGATGCCTCGGCGCGCCTTGCGACCCGTCCCTCCAGCTTTTACGGTCACCGCCTGACCGGAGGCCTCGTAACGACCAGCGCCTTCAGGCGTTAACGGCCGCCTGCTGAACTAGTAATGCCTGCCCTCGCCGTAAGCTGCCCCTCGGGACACCTCCTACTTTGCTGGTGCAGCCAGTTCCGCCGTTGGCTAAACTCTAGCGAACAATCGACCGTGACGTCAAAGTTCCTGTGTCTCCTACGTCAGAGACGGATCAGCAGCGCTCACAGTTACTATAGGCTGTCTGTAAACTCGAGAGCGAGCAGCGCTTTTGGTGGGGGAAGTGGCCTTTCCCGGAGGAAAGCTGCCACCGGCCTACAGGTGCACACAAAATGTGTTGCCCGTTATTGTCTAGCAGTGTAGATCGGCGTGCAGTGATATACGTCGTTTCTGTTCGTGGCATCTTAAGTTGCCAGTGTGAGTGAGTTACCTTTGTATGCTTACCGATGTACTTCGATATCGAGAAGTGATGCATAATCGTCTAGCATTGCAAGAAAATGTGCAAAATAATAAGATGAGGAGGTATTTGGGGACTAACGGCCGTTTGATCGTCTCTAATGTTATTAATGCGTGTATTAAAGAGGCGACCCAAAAAGAACTGTTGGCTAATATTACCAGTACCAATCAAAGGGCTGCAATTTATGCAAACGTCAGCCTCACCTAATTGGATGAATAAGTAAGGAATGGAAAAATAAGCCGCATGTTTTACTGGAATTGTCACGAAGGAAAACTAATAATTTTGGGAGGAAAGCCATCGTTATAGACAGTTTCCAAATCACGTAAATCCTTTGATGCTTGTGGAACACTATTCACCTGATTCTAAGACATATATCTTAAAACATGTGCGCAATAGCTATTCTAAACACTGCTGAAATTTCCTACGAAACATGTACACCGATTCTGGACTTCTAAGCAAAAAGCTTGACATACGAGGTGTGTTCACATATTAATTTTTATTTTTTGGTAAGAACTTTATCTGTTAATCTACAGTAATGTTATCCTCTTCAAAATATTCCCCATTACATACTATACATTTATGCCAGTGTTTTTTTCCAATTCCCGATATACTTTAGGAACTGTTTCTTCGGAATAGTTTACAGGTCTCTTATGTGTGCATTTTTAATCTCTTCCATGCGTGTAAAACCGCTGTCCTTTAAGGTCTGCTTTGAAATTTTTATACCACTTGTCTGCCCTTAGTTCACTCAAAACAGGA
Organism: Schistocerca gregaria; assembly: GCF_023897955.1. Classification (NCBI taxonomy): domain Eukaryota; kingdom Metazoa; phylum Arthropoda; class Insecta; order Orthoptera; family Acrididae; genus Schistocerca; species Schistocerca gregaria. The sequence continues at coordinate 306,330,697 of NC_064921.1, forward strand.
TCACCAAAACCAATGTTTATCATTTCTAAAAATTTCATACACTTTATGCCATTCTTATAACAAAATTTAATACAGATTCTCTAATTTATTTTTATACAAAACAAATAATAGTTGATGCTACCAAAACACACGTAACCTTTTTGACAGATGACAACAGAGTATATACCCAATATGCATAACATTGAACACATGCTTTTGAGGCATGTTTACGAAGACAGTGACAAAAAGTAGTGCAAATCGGACTAATACAACACACAAAATTATAACACTCTTAGTCTTGCAAGAATTGTTAAGTACTAACGCAGTTCTTCAAAGAGAACTTCTACCTCTTAGTAGAAACACAAATTAAGTACAAGCCTTAAATTCTACAGACTGATCGCAGACAATAAATTTAGCAGTCTTTTTATCTTATATTTAGCCAAACTGCTCATAGGCTTTTTACGCCGTATTAATAAAAATGCCTCTTTTGTTTGCAGGTATGTCCAAAGAAATAAACTCTTACGACGAAAGTTCAACATAAAGACGTACCGAAGTTCGGGTGGTGTTGCTGTTGGTGAGTGTTTTAAGTTCGTTCGTTCTCTCTCTCTCCCCCCCCCCCCCTTACCCACATCTACCGCCCCCCCCCCCCTGTCTGCACAGCGTAATTTTCACAGTTTAAAGAATTTGTACATTCCTTGGTCCATATTAGCGTGTATTAACGGGCAACTGCAGGACACTGTCGTATGCACTACTTCCGAAAACTTTCTTCTGTCAATTTAGGTCAAAAAAAAAAAAAAGAAATAATCGTATGGTATTGTTGGCCGGGGGACCCCCATGCGGGGGAATTCCGCACCCGTATTGCAAGTCCTTTTTAATTGACGCCACTTCGGCGACTTGCGGGTCAATGATGATGATGATGGACACACAACACCCAGTCCCCTACCGGGAATCGAACCCGGTCCCTTTGCATGGTAGGCGGAAACGCTACGGAGGCGGACCATGGGTTACAAACAGTCTATCGGAAAAGCGCTCTTCTGCCTTCAGGATTGGGAACGTTGTGCTGTCCGTCGCGACAACAAAGAGCTGGCACAAAACGCTAACGCTAATTCATCCCGAGGGTCATTACACAGACGCACTCATTGTTCCAGGGAGTGACGCTAGAAAGCGCGGAGCTTCGTGCGTCTGCCGCTTTTAATGCTTTTGTGCAGCCGTAATAGCGGAGGGAATTCGTGCGCCATTACTAGAGGAAACCCGGCCTGTACAATAAGGCTGAAAGTGGTCACGTTTTGGCTCGCTACCTTGTACCTCTCGTCCGCTCTCAAGGTGAATCTTGTGCTTCTCAGCACCGGTATTCTTGCTGTATACATCACTACATTTTCTTAGTGCACCTGCAGTCATTAACGGAATTACATGGTAAGGCCGTGCATTTTAATTTTTTTCCGCTGAGTCGTGGCCATCCTTCATGCGAATATTCAGCTAGTACCGAAACGTTTCAGTGTAACGTGTTTTAACTCGTAGAATTAATTCCCCCAGCATTAAAAACCGTAGTTCTTCTCCGGAACCTTTTCTCTCTTTCCCCTAATAGACCGTCTACTTCTTACTAATTAATATGTGCTGTGACCTCGCTCAGATGTTCTACAGTCTTCTTGTGTCCTTTCTTTCTCCTCGCCTGAATTTTCACTTTAAAAATCGTACTGAGACTAATACCTAACCCAGAATTAAAGTTTTTCATCCTTTGTGTAGCATCTAGACTGCCCTTTTGTTCTTTCAGTACTTTATAAGCTACTCCCGTACTCTTCTTTCTATTCAGGGAGTTTAGTATTCCTCACTCACATCTCTGTTTCTGTGATTTCAAATAAGATATATGACTGTAAGTCGAGAATCCTATTTAGCAGCAAATTTTCTGTTATAATTTTTTGTCATTATTTCTGTATGTTATTTGAAATCATCGGTGCAAAACAGTTTGCCTGCATGTTGTATTCTGATAGTTCCAGACCTGGCATTGTTTTTGTTTTAAAAATAATTTACATTTATTTAAGAATAAAAAACAAAAAAGTGTTTTTGTTCTACCAATATTGGTTTATTTAGAGCCGGCTTGTGGGTTACTGTCACGAAACAACTGACTAGCGTTGTTTCCTGACGGTGCCCCAACAACCGCTTCAAAACAAGCAAATATTAGTAGAAAGAAACGCCTTTTATTTATTCATTTTTTCATCTTTAAATATGAAATTGTTCTGCCAAGAAGTGGCGGAAGAATCCGTAAATATGATTACATGTGGAGGGTGTTCGGAAATTCCCGTTACAAATTTCTAGGACTTGTAGAGGGGAGTGAGTAGATAATATTTTGAATTGGTATCCTTCTACGAAACTTACCGTTTGAAAACATGTTGGTAAGGCGACCACTTTTACAAGTGGCTGATTAGACGTGTTCGTGTACTCGTTGGCAGTTTTCAACGTGATGTAGTACGGCCTCTTCCAGTTGGCTGTGCAGCGTCTCCTTCGAGCACCACAGTCACGCCTGCTGATGGTTAAGGTATCGCTTTCTCGAAGCTGTTGCGTAATTATGACGAAAAGAATGTGCGATGGAATCAAAGGTTGTGGAGAACGAGTCTGATAATGGCGCGAGCAGTTCTTCCATTGCCGAGCTTCGCCATTCAGAAGGACCATGTTGGTGTATTCTGTAAACGAGTACTCAACCTTGTTGCTCTGACACACACACAGCCACGAATGAGGCTCAAACTACGTCAGAGAGGTAGGATGGACGTCAAATGAAATCAGCCGATCAGACGTACCCCCCCCCCCCCCCTCCTCCCCACGGCTACCTAGCAAACATGTTTTCAAATGGCCGTAGTACAGAAGTGGTACGTTTCCGGACATGGGTTCCTTTGCAAAATATTGTGTACCCACTCCCCTCTGCAAGTCGTAGAAGTTTGTAACAGGAGTTTCTAAACACCCTGTACATTTTGTGTGTGTCTTCAAGCGCCACAGACGAGGCCTATGGATTATGGTGAGGTATCCCTACAGAATATGAAGCGACTGATAGAATCTCTGCTTCCCCAAAGCTGCTACCGCTTCGTTCTACTTGGGCAGTGGAGTTTCTGCGCTTTCCTTTCCATTCGTCGAAAGGTCAACACGAAATCAGCAGATTTGAAAAATACAGGCTCTGGATTCTCCCCTCCCGCTCTCCCTGCGCCCCTCCCCAGGAACACACATATTCACCCATACGTTTATAAGTTTATAATTTAACAAACGGACAGTCAATCCGACACACCGCCAGATGTAGCTGCGCCGGTAAGAAAAATGAAGTGCTGGATACTTGGTGAGACTCCATCTCACCTACGCAAACCTACTGCTGGGTGATAGATGGAGCTTCTTTGCTGGAAGTGAGAAGCTTGTATCGCCTGCGAGAGCAAATAATCTGGTTTTCTAGCAGGCGCGAAGCCAACGAAATTCTTGGCTGATGGCTGGGAATCGGCGAGGGCGACCTCCGCACGTAAAAATAAGAAGTAGCAACCGAGAGGGAAAATCAGAGCAGTCGTAAACAACCAACTGGGAACATTCGATTTGGGGAAGAGAGGAAAACGATCAAGATTTAAAATAGATACGCTGGTTCTGCACGGTCTTTCTGCGCTCGGGTCGTAGTAAACATTTATGACGACAGCGATCTGTTCCATCTGTCTCTCTTGCTGATCGACAGAAACAGAGCTCTCTCGCAGACGCTAATGAGTACTCTACGAACTCCTGAGACGTCAACTTGACGGCGAAAGAAGACTGTCCGATAGCAAGTAAAGGATACCACGCGTACTTTCCACGATTGATCATTGCAAAATGCACTCGTCTCCTAGTTAACCACATCCCTTGAGAGCGGTAACACGCCCCGTTCTTCAGTGTAAATCTGTATTTAATTTTCCGAGTATCAGATGACAGCAAACGGGAAAGGTCAGTACTGTTTCAGTCACCAAGGGCACACCTGTGATTCGGATCACCTGCAAATAAAATGGCGATGTTAATTGCCCCGTTGCTCCGAAACGGCTTTGATCTTGGTGTACAAAAAATTAAAAAAAGGAGAATTGTACAATAATCTTGTGAAATAAGAGCTCAAAGACCCATCATAGTCGAGATCCTTGCAAATAAGTTCACGCTCCTCGTTCTCGTACGCAGTGGCCCCCTGATAAACAAGAGGTAGGCTGCATCCTTTTGGATCTTCTATTGGCCTGCTGAAGTACTGTGAACCTTGATTTCAGTGTATACCTGCAAATAAAATCAATAACGTAACTTTATTTTTTCGACGCGACAATTGAAACTTTGTCACTCGTAGGTGCTTTTGTACATAATACGAGTACTTACTGCACTATTTTCTTTAAAAAAATGTTGAAATGAGCTTTGGATCTACAACTGCACAATTCCTGAGTATGAATTCGATTTATCTAACTCTTTCTTTCTCGCGGATAGACAGGTTTCGGGATACACGCGGTCAAATGTCCACGGACATGTAGCCAGCGAACAACGAAGTGCAGAAATGGGATAAATCGACATGTGCAGTGTACAATCAGTATGTGGAACCTTATCCATACAAGTGTGATCCCCCCTCTACGCCTGAATCGTTGTTACATTTTATATTTTCTGTCTTAGTCGTTGAAACGTCCCCTTAGAAAAATTATACATGACTGCTTAAACTGACACACAATTTTTTTTTTTTATAGCGTAACGCAATCTGACTTTCAAAAATCCCTACAAAAAATGGCCCTGACTAACATTAACCTATACGTTTCACAAATCGCTTACCTCACAAAAATCTTGGTTATTCGAACTACTGCAACACAGCGAGCGCCACTACTGCCAGCTAAATAAGAGATTCAAACTACAGAAGACACTAACTACTGATAGGGATAGTTAGCAAATGAAAGATTTTAATAGAGAACAAACAATGTATTAATAGTCATTATATATATATATATATATATATATATATATATATATATATATATATATATATATATATAGCAGTTCATGACATCCATTCTTACAAATTTCAAAACTCCGCCATCTCTCTCCCCACATCCACCACTGCTGGCGGCTCACCTCCATCTGCGCAACGCTACGCGCTGTTCACATCCAGCTGCCCAACACTACAATGACAGACAACAATGCAAACTAGCCACAGACTGCGCACAGCACAGCCAGTGATTTTTCGTACAGAGCGCTACGTGGCGTTACCAATAAGAAAACCTAAACAGTCTACTTACATCGTTAACGAGGCTTACTACAAATTACCAACAAAAAAGGAACCACCCGCGAAGCGTAAACAAGCTGTTACACGCGGAACAGAGACTGACGAGATCAGTAAGAGCAGTTTGTCTTGTTTTCCACTTGAAGCTATCGTAACTTCCAACAGAAGCTCTCAATAGCAATGGGCCACCGCAGCGACTGCTCAAATGGCTCTGAGCACTGTGGGACTTAACATCTGAGGTCATCAGTCCCCTAGAACTTAGAACTACTTAAACCTAACTAACCTAAGGACATCGCACACATCCATGCCCGAGGCAGGATTCGAACCTGCGATCGTAGCTGTCGCGCGGTTCCAGACTGAAGCGCCTAAAACCGCTCGGCCACGACGGCCGGCCGCGACTGCTCAGAAGATGGCCTACTTTTTGAAGCCTGATAGTTTTGCTCGCATCCGGATAGGAATATCTTCTGCACAGCGAACGGCATGGGCCGCGTCCGCATCCTTCGCGGGCGTTTGTTTTCTCATGCCCACTAGCTGACCCAGTTTGTACTGAGAGCGCGTGTTGCCTGCAGAAAACACACACACACACACACACACACACACACACACACACACACACACACACACAGAGAGAGAGAGAGAGAGAGAGAGAGAGAGAGAGAGAGAGAGAGAGAGAGAGAGATAGAGATAGAGAGAGAGAGACTATCCAGCTACTGGATGACGTCGGAGCACGCGAAAGCCTCCGCTTGTGTGTGTGTGTGTGTGTGTGTGTGTTTGTGTGTGTGTGTGTGTGATCAGCACCGAGCCCACTATTTGGCTCGCGGGCGGTTTCCTGCACGCGAACAGCGACCTTACACTTCCTCCAACGCCCATCGCGTGTTGTAGTATACAGACTCATTTCCTCATTACAGAGAACTGCAGAAAATCTCATTTCTGAAGAGCTCACGCGCGCAGAGTGTAGCTGGAAGAATGTTGCTTCAGATGTAATCCACGAGAAACTTCCCTCTCACTCTCGCTAACAACCTTGCAGAAACCCGCTCTGCGAAACCCTTCTTTCTTCTTCTCTCTTTTCTTCCTGTCCCACCCCTTCTCTACCTTCCAAATTTCTCCTTTCTATGCTAATAACACACCTAATTGTCATATAATCTTTACGTTCTCCATTCCCTTTAACCAGCACTTCTCCTAATTGCACCTTTCTTCTTCAGGCTCCCACCATCGGCTGCATCATTGGCGTGCCTCCCGTCATTTATCATCTTTCCCTCTTCGCTGTCTTTCTGAAGCACCTTTGCGTTTGAATGCGCTCAGTGGATTACATCAGCGAAAACGGAAGTAGAAGACAACTTCCAAGGTATCGAATTCTCTGAGGATCTTCTGGTATGATGCTCATTACATCATGAGACGTCCCTGCTATATCACGCCTTAAGTAAGTTCTCTTTGTCTTGCATTTGCCGATTTCCCGTCTATCTCTTGTACTGGAAATAGATCATGAGTGTGTTTTACGTCGTGCAAGCCAACGGCCTTGCCGTAATTGTAACATCGGTTCCCCGTCAGATCAACGGAGTTAAGCGCTGTTGAACTTGGCCGAGCGCAGTTGGCAAAGCGGGTTACGCTCAACCGTTGAGCCAAATGAGGAGTTACTTGACTGAGAAGTAGTGGCTCCGTTCTCAAAAAGTGACAGCGGCCGGCAGAGCGGTTTGCTGACAACATGCCGCTCCATATCCGCATCCAGTGACGCATATAGGCAGAGGACGACACGGCAGTCGGTCTGTATTATAGGGACGGAGGTACAGAAAATTTTCTCTTCTAAAAATTTTGGTGTTACAAAAATGGTTCAAATGGTTCTGAGCACTATGGGACTTAACAGCTGTGGTCATCAGTCCCCTAGAACGTAGAAGTACTTAAACCTAACTAAACTAAGGACATCACACACATCCATGCCCGAGGCAGGATTCGAACCTGCGACGTAGCGGTCGCGCGGTTCCAGACTGAAGCGCCTAAAACCTCTCAGTCACCACGGCCGGCTTTGGTGTTACATTACAGTTCAGTTCGAGCATCTCTAACCCTGCTCAGCAGTAGATTTTACATTACTGTAAGAGCTTGAAATAGAGTTCTAACAAGACAAGAGTGGTCCCTTTGACTACACATTACTGAGAACACTATTTTCTATCTGCAATGCATGTCTAAAAAGCATTTTTTTATTTTTTTATTTTTTTTTTTTTTTTTACTTTCTCATCGCTACATTCAACACCCGTGCTCATCTCTGACGCCAGCATCGATTTACGTTGGCAGGCGCACCTGTCTGGCAGAAAAAAAAACTCGTTATTTTACCTGAGCGGCCAGTTGCGGAATAAGTAGACTTGATCGATGGATGCTCCCGCGATCTTTTACAGTCTTGCGGAGTTCGCGTTCGACCGCCAAGCATGCTTGCACCAATTGCATGATGAAGTATGCTCGTCAAACTTGCAGTTGGCTGTGTGGCAGCCTTGAGGCACCATACATCTGTATCCTACGTTTCGAGACTGCTACTAGCTTCCGTTGCGGTCGCATGAGCGAAATGCTTTGCCGCGTGAGTGTGCAGCTGCAATCAGACGCATCCTAATGACGTCTCCCGCCAGCTCGCATCAGCCACAGACGCACATATGCAGTGCTGCCACTGCGCACGGCGCGGCGGGGCTCGTTGCGCCGGATATGAGCTGCGTGGTGGCTGGTGCCTAGCGCCCACTGGCTGCAGTCGCCATAATTTCCGCCCTTCACGCTCCGGCGAACGCCACAAGCATTGCCACCGTCTGTAGAGGGGAGGGGAGGGGTGGTTGGGCTTGGGGTGGGGGCGGGGGGGGGGGGAGGGGAGCACAGCAGCGCATCGCCGCCAGGTGCGAACGCTCCTGTCCCTACGTGCGTACGTTACCTTACAAATGCCAGCACCTGGCTACCCGCATAGTCTGAGATAAAGTCGTCGCTGACACGCTGTGGCATAATCAGATAGCGCACTTCTTCCCCACAAAGGAAGACAAGCAGCCCTCCTTATAATCAACCAAGGCAAAATGTGCATCAGGGTTCCGCGGGGAAGATATCGGTAATTCGCAAAAAAACTATTAACAACACTGCGTTTCCTTTCGACAGTTTGAGAATACTACGAGGGTATTTTTGAGCAACATGGTTGTGGAGAGAAGCAGCGATTAGTATGATTAATATATAATTCAAGAACAGTCTTAATCCCATGAACCACGGACCTTGCCGTTGGTGGGGAGGCTTGCGTGCCACAGCGATACAGACGGCCGTACCGTAGGTGCAACCACAACGGAGGGGTACCTGTTGAGAGGCCTGACAAACGTGTGGTTCCTGAAGAGGGCAGCAGCCTTTTCAGCAGTTGCAGGAGCAACAGTCTGGATGATTGACTGATCTGGCCTTGCTGTTGTGGTAGTGCGAACGGCTGAAAGCAAGGGGAAACTACAGCCGTATTTTTCCCCGAGGGCATGCAGCTTTACTGTATGGTTAAATGATGATAGCGTTCTCTTGGGTAAAATATTCCGGAGGTAAAATAGTCCCCCATTCGGATCTCCGGGCGGGGACTACTCAAGAGGGCGTCGTTATCAGGAGAAAGAAACCTGGCGCTCTACGGGTCGGAGCGTGGAATGTCGGATCCCTTAACTGGGCACGTGTGTTAGAAAATTTAAAAACACTAAGCAGATTCAGAAGGATGTAGGCTGCAGTCGGTACTGGGAGATGAAGAAGCTTGCACAGGATAGAGTACCATCGACAGCTGCATCAAACCAGTCTCAGGACTGAAGACCACACACACAACAACAACATTATTATTATTATTATTATTATTATTATTATTATTATACCACCAACCGGTTTCAACCCGACGTAGGGGTCATCTTCTGGGCGTTTACACCACTAGTCGACTACTGGTGGTGTCACTCTTGTCTACATGACGGCAGGAAACTATCACTCCAGTTCCTGCCGCTATGTAGACAGGAGTGACACCACCAGCAGTCGACCAGTGGTGTAGACGCCCAGAAGATGACCCCTACGTCGGGTTGAAACCGGTTGGCGGTATAATAATAATAATAATAATAATAATAAATGCAATTAAGACTGTTGTTGAATTACTGATACTACGAGGGGAGTTCAATAAGTAATGCAACACACTTTTTCTGAAAGTAGGTTGGTTTTATTCGGGATTCCAATTCACCATATTATCCTCACTCTGTAGGCAACAAAATCCTATGTTTCATTATAGTCTCCGTTCAATGTGACGGCCTTACACCACCTTACCGAAGGAGCTGTATGCCCGCATAGTGTTACTCTGCAGGTCGACGTCTAAGCCAACTTCTTGCTGATAAATAAGCTCCCCATCGTCCACGTACTGCATCCTGTGAAGTGCATCCTTCATTGGGCCAAACAGATGAGAATTCAGAAGTTTAGAGATCAATTTTGTAGGTTATAGGATGGATGAGGTTGAACAGTCCAGTGAAGTTTTGGCAGCTCCTCTCGGTTTCGCACACCTGAGTATGAGGCCTTCCGTTGGCACGGAGATGGAGAAGGTCGATTGCATTTTTGTGGCGACGAACGCGCTAAAGTGGTTTCTTCACTTCCCTGACCATAGCGCAATACGCTTTAGAGGTGATCGTTGCACTATGTGGGAGGATACCAAACAGAATAGCCCCTTAAGAGTCCCAGAAGACGTTGCCGCTGCCGCTGACGTTGTGGTTTTAAACTTTTTCTTCGGTAGAGCGGTGGCGTGGTAGCACTTCATGAATTCGAGTTTTGTTTCCGGTTCGATGTAATGAACTCATGTTTCATCGCCAGTGACGATGTTCGACAAAAATTGTCACTGTAAGCTTCTTGAGGCGCAATCAGCTCCGCACAGATGATTCTTCGTGGGTGTTTATGGTCTTCTGTCGTTGCTTATATGTATAAATTACTGCCGGCCGGAGTGGCCGAGCGGTTCTAGGCCGTACAGTATGGAACCTCGCCACCGCTACGGTCGCAGGTTCGAATCCTGCCTCGGGCATGGATGTGTGTGATGTCCTTAGGTTCGTTAGGTATAATTAGTTCCAAGTTCTAGGGGACTGATTACCACAGCAGTTAAGTCCCATTTTTTTAATAAATTACTAGTAAAACCCTTCGCATCAGCAGTGCCATGTACGGGGAAATCAAAATAGCACACATTCTTTACAAGGAATTAAATATGCGGCTGGTAACTACATGTGGTTGTACAGGCAGTGCGGCATTTCCTTCTGCGTGACACCACACAACTGTCTTAATTCGTAATAGTGTAACACTGCTGTATCTTGCCAGATCAGAACAATACACTAAATTGCCAACACTTCCACCTACGTGACGTCTTCATGCGATGCCCTTGTCCCAGCACAGCGTAGGTCTTGAGCTCGTTCCTTTTGATGTCGGTTTGTATGAAACTGCAATGAAAATCCGAAATGACCAGAAGCAATTGTGGTGTGGAAGGAGGATGTTAGAAATTAAGTAGATAGAATAGAAAATGATGAGTTTATCACCACAGAGAAAGAGAGATGTAATGTGACATCTGGTGCGGTAACCAAAAAGCAGCTGCAAAGCTGGCAGAACAGTAGGGAAACAAAAATTGTAAAATGCAAAATAGGTGATTGGAGCGAGAAAGAGAGTTGAGCAACATGAAAACTATCGATAGTCTGAACACTTTGGCGCAGGAAAGAAGGGCTAATCGTTGACTAACACTGGGAATCTGATTGTTTTTTCCCTAATTTTGATTCTAGCTTAAAAGTTCAAGTTTGTGTTTACTTTATGACCGTGATAGCGAATTATTGGTGGCCCCTAAGCTCGAGATTTCAATTGGAACATAATCGCCGTTTAATACTTCATAGTCCGTAGAGGGGAGAACCGAAGAGTTTAGTGTTTCAAATTGAGGAGGGTCGCGGCATTGAAGTCCTCATTCGACCATACAGATTTAAACTTCCCATAAGCTCCCAAAATCAACTCCAGCTAACCTTGGAGATGTCTCCTTCTGAAATACTGTCGTCGACTGCTGGCACTTAGTTTTCAAAGTGTGAACCGCTTCTAGTGCACTGTATGTTGTTCGTCTTTGTTTATTATTCCCTTGTGTTAGACCTTCAAAAATACCAAGGAGGAAGGCGGCGAAAGAGCTTGGAAACACGGAACGCTTTTCCCGCCGGTTGCAGCATACACTGTCGACACACAACTTTCTCCTGAGTCCGAAAAGCTGTTTGGGATTTGCTGGGCGTAGTGGCCAGACAACGCCGGCAGACTACGCAACGGCCGCCGTATCTCTGTGAGAAGTGGACCGTGCCAAATCTCTCTCTCTCTCTCTCTCTCTCTCTCTCTCTCTCTCTCTCTGTCTGTGTGTGTGTGTGTGTGTGTGTGTGTGTGTGTGTGTGTCATATATGTATATCCCATCATTTTCCAGAAGCCAGCAAAACGGCAGTCAGGAAATATCTCTCTACCAAAGTTTCAAGAAACGAAAATCGTGTCCGCTGGATTACAGTTGTACAATCCGTAGTCGTCATAACCATCATAACCGTCTTAAAGGCTACGGCATTCGGCCTCTTCCATCTCAGAATCGATCACGCTATTTTTCTTACGGGACTTCCAAACTATGTCTTTCCTGTTGGTTTGTATGTTACTGCAGCCTTAGTTATGCTATTGTTAGACATACTCGTACTCTGGCCATGGTCTTTCCAGTTCAGACTGTATTTCTCCAATTAAAGTTGTAGCTGCTTCTATTTTGAAGTCAAGTAATGAATATCCTGCTAGAAGCGGCAGAACTTTGATGATTCGATTCGTCGTAGCTGATCAGATATTAGGTTCTAACATTTGCTACTGTGCAACAGCAAAGGCAAGGTAATTACTTCGTAAAGTTTAATTAATGTTTCTTTCCGTAGGTTATGTTTTGATGTACGTTTTATGGTTCCGCAGAAATGTCTGAATCTGGCCAATTTGAGCTCTGTATCATCTGGCTTGGAAAATTTAAAACTGCGCCCTGCATATTAAAACTCTTACTTATTCAATTATTTGTCTATCTATATAAAAAAAACTTTGGCTCTTAAGGGTTCCAGTCCTGGAAATGACGTCACATTTGTTTTATTTCTCGCTTTTCTCGTACCGTATTTAGCGGCAATTTGACTCAACTTACGTACTGTAACTTGAACCTTTTCTTCAGCTTCTCCAGTTATAAGCTGATCATCAGCAAATGGTGGTGCCATGAAATTAAAATTATCACTTTAACGTGCCGTTTAATATATTGGACCCTTTATGAATGATGTCGTCAGTAGAGACATTGAAAATTTGTGAGTGACAGTGGACAGCCTTGTGTAACCCCATGGTTGATATCGACGGATTCTGTGGCATTCTTATTTTATTATTTTCGTGTAGTGACTGTACTGTCGTAATCAGATGTACAGGACCTCCCATTTCATTTAGTGATTTTCATAGCATTTTCCGTTTTACTTTGTGAAACACCTTTTCCTAATTTCACCAACTGCGACATAATCGCATGTACAAACAGTGATCCAATACTATAAAATGCTTTTTTATTCCAGTCTCTGATCACAAATGAATTCTTTAGACGAAGACCGGTTTCAGTCTGTTATGACCATCCTCAGATCTTTTTTTACACCACGTCCTAAAGTGATACGGCCATAATGGTATCGTCAAAACATATGCTGATTATATTTATGTGTTTTGACGATGCCATTATGGCCGTATCACTTTAGGACATGGTGTAAAAAAGATCTGAGGATGGTCATAACAGACTGAAACCGGTCATCGTCTGAAGAATTAATTTGTGATAAGAGACTGGAATAGAAGAATTTTACTTTTCATAATTGATAAAACGTAAGAAGTAGTTAATATAAATGCTCTTCTTTTGTCTATTACTTCTGCCAAAGTGAACAGACAATCAGAACATGATCTACCTTTTCTAAAACCATGATGTACTTCTACGGTACGTGCTTCTACTATTGGTATTAATATCTTGTTTATAAATTTAGCACATTTATCTTACAGTTAGTACCAGAAAATTCTGCAGATTTATTGCACGGTAATTTGCGCAATTTGATTTATCGCCTTTCTTGTAAATATGGCATACGAAAGCTTCATTCCATTCGCGTGATACATGTCCGCTTAGCCAGCAAACCTTCATATAATTTAAAATTCTGTGCTTTTGTTAATCACACGCATGTTTAACCACACTCCTCGGTGAAGCGGTGAATGAACATGTATACAAACAGGCTATGATTCTATTTTTACGCTAGCCGTGTGTAAGGATGTTGTTATCCATGTATTCTTGACAGTGGCGAAATTCCGAAGCCGAACAGGAGTGTATGTAAAATATCCACGGGTGTACTGCCGGTCTACAGTGTCCAACGGGCCCGCTGTACACTGTAGACCGGCAGTACACCCGTGGATATTTTGATTATCAAATACGCCGGGAGAAACTCAAGAATGATAGGAGTGTGTTTATTCAGACAGAACATCCTTTTCGGAAACTTCTTTGGAAATGATTTCGGATAGAAATATGAAATAGACGCTAAATGAGTTCACTTTGACATTCTTCCTTCACGTAGCTCTTCGGTGGCGGGCAGTGTATGGAAATAAGATAGACACGTGACACCTGTGAGGAGAGGGCACTGTTTGCTGCAGTGTCATTAGTGACCAGCCAGATGCAATGCCCTTATCTTATTTTCTATTATTTCACATTTCACGCAATATCCTGTAACTTCTCCAAGCTACTGACTTAATTCAGAACTGTCATAGCCTACCCCAGTTACAAACGTTGCTACGGTTGAGATCTCGATACTTATTCGTAGCTGGACCCATTACATCACTCCTTCAATCTCACATTCTCATCAACCGCGTGGAAAATTCCATAGTGTGTTCTGAATGACGTACCATCAACCTTGGTCAAGGACCGAGAGCTTGGATGTTTCGGATGCTAGACATTAGACAGCTGTCGCACATGGCGGCAGCAGACTAACGGGAGCAGATGACAGCAGAAAAAGATGAATAAAAAATAAAAACAGGCCTCCTTTCGCGGACGGGAGCTATATCGTGGCACTTGGGCCGTCTTCTGGGTGACACATCAGGCAGCGACGAAACGAGTGCAAAAAGTCGTCTCACAGTGCCGCCTGTTAAACTTCCAGACGGATCTAGCAATGGTAGGCAGAGAAATTGCATCATCAAGAAATAACCAGCAGAAAGTTAAACTAACGCCGTATCGGTGTCTTAATGGGAAAACAGGGTCTCGTTACGTACGTCAAACTGAAATTAGAAATCAAGCTTTCCGGGCATCATTAACACGTATTCGTCGAGAGATAAAGCAGATAGATAGACAGAAGAGAGAGAGAGAGAGAGAGAGAGGGAGAGAGGCGGGGGGGGGGGGGGGGATATTTTATGTCCTGGCAGTGGTATGTTCGTTGAAAGCTTCAGTTTTGATTTAATACAGGGAGTTTTTTTAGTCTTCGTTTTGAAGCAGGTTTTGCATGTCTCACGTCTGAGTAACTACTGCAGCTTGTATCCATTTACAGCTGCAGTTTACGCTCCCAACGTCTCCCCCTCCCACGCACACACAAAATTCCAAAGACAATTTAGTTAAGCTGGACCACAGTTTGTCAATTAATAATAACGTGTCAAACAGATTATTTACCTCACCATTGAAGCAAAATTCAGTATTTACAAGCTGCGACCAGAAATACCTAGGCAGTGACAGTTGCGGTCTCACTAAAGAATTTCTGAGGTAGCACCTGCTTCATTAAACCAGTTCCACCACACTGACAGGACAGCAGATATGTTGGTAACGAAAAGGTAGTAGACTGCTTTATTAGCAAATATAATCGTTATAGCAGAAGACACACAATGTCACTTAAAAATGTGTTCCGATTATCATTTAATATTGGAAACTCGTATAACAGAACTAAATCGCATGTGAACTAGTTCACAGTCGTTTAATCGGAAACATCTACATCTGCATACATACTCCGCAGTCCACCATACGGTGCGTGGTGGAGGGTACCTCGTACCACAACTAATATCTTCTCTCCCTGTTCTACTACCAAACAGAACGAGAGAAAAATGACTGCCTATATGCCTTTGTACGAGCCTCAAATGCTGGTTCTCTGAATTTCCTCAGTAGCGATTCACGAAAAGAACGCCTCCTTTCCTCCAGAGACCCCCACCCGAGCTCCTGAAGCATTTCCGTAACACTCGCGTGATGATCGAACCTACCAGTAACAAATCTAGCAGCCCGCCTCTGAATTGCTTCTATGTCCTCCCTCAATCCGACCTGATAGGGATCCCAAACGCCCGAGCAGTACTCAAGAATAGGTCGTATTAGTGTTTTATAAGCGGTCTCCTTTACAGATGAACCATATCTTCTCAAAATTCTACCAATGAACCGAAGATGACTATCCGCCTTCCACACAACTGCCATTACAGGCTTTTCCCACTTCATATCGCTCTGCAATGCTACGCCCAAATATTTAATCGACGTGACTGTGTCAAGCGCTACACTACTAATGGAGTATTCAAACATTACGGGGCACGTTTTCCAATTCATCTGCATTAATTTACATTTATCTATATTTAGAGTTAGCTGCCATTCTTTACACCAATCACAAATCCTGTCCAAGTCATCTTGTATCCTCCTACAGTCACTCAACGACGACACCTTATCGTACACCACAGCATCATCAGCAAACAGCCGCACATTGCTATCCACCCTATCCAAATGATCATTTATGTAGATAGAAAACAACAGCGGACGTACCACACTTCCCTGGGGCACTCCAGATGATACCCTCACCTACGATGAACACTTACCATCGAGGACAACATACTGGGTTCTATGTCATTTATTGCTATGTACCTACGGTCAAGTTTACGCGAAGACAGTTTACGGAATAACCATTGGCAAGATGGGACAATCGTTGAACGTTCATAGTAGGGCGTCAAAGTCGTCGTCAACGCCGTCGTCGTCATCGTCATCATCATCATCATCAGCAGCAGCAGCAGCAGCAGCAGCAGCAACAGCAAGACAGGACAGGACATGTGTTGTTGTGCAAGAGTGCGTGACATGAACGCTGTGAGAACAGGACGAACAATTATGTCTTGGACCGACTGGCTCTTACTAATTGTCCGATATGGCGTGTGAGTGCCATCGCAACCAGGCTACTGCACATGCTAACTACTGTGCGTCCTGCATTCTAGATACCCTCCCACTCTAGCGAACCAGCAGAGCGACATCATAATTGCCCTACAACTGCTGACACAACAGCCGCAAGCCTGTAATTACCGCAGAGGATAGCTTTTACACAAACAGCTATGTTCTACTAAGGGTTTGCTCCCCCGCCGGTTTGTAATAATATTTTGCCCGGGGGGAAACCGCGTATACTCCCCCCCTCCCCACCCTTCGTCCCTCTTCCACGCGCTGCCACAGCTCTACCGAGAATTTCGAACAATAACAGCGCATCTGGTCTGCCGGGTGCTCGTTTGAATATAATAGAAGCAACTTTGCTACTGTTTCCTCCTCTGCCGCTGCGAGAGGGGACGTGCGAAATTATTAATGGCAGCGCCTGGCGACTGAGAACGGTTTTGATGCACGTTGTTCGCCGCGCTAGGCGCGTGTGAGCAGAGCTCACGCCGACAATGACATGGACTGGGGGAGGACGCATCCCCTGCTTTCACTCGAGTTAATAGGCCTGCCCGCGCCCTGCCTGCAGCTTTATTGATACGCGCGCAACCCTTCGTACCGACAATGGGGTCAGTCCAGGGGTTGGCGAGGCTGCGATCGGCGCAGCTCCGTATTTATCACGCCATTGTCGTCTGCCGAGGGGAGGGGGTTGGGTGTCGGAAGTACGGCTGGGGGACAACTGTGTCCTTTTTTTTTCTCTCTCTCTTCAGGACCCCCAGTCATTGATCTTTCCATCAGTAAAAAGATTTTTTTTTAGGAGCGAATTTAAAAATGGGCGAAGGCGAGGGTCTCCTTATAAATGCAGCAAAAGCTTAACAGAGTCTCCCTAAAGATTCGTAATAAAAGTCAGGGAATGATTCTTAGGAGCCAGCCGGTGTGGCCGAGTGGTTCTAGGCGCTTCAGTTTGGACGCGCGGGACCGCTACGGTCGCAGCTTCCAGTCCTGACTCGGGCATGGATGGGTGTGATGTCCTTAGGTTAGTTAGGTTTAAGTAGTTCTAAGTTCTAGGGGACTAATGACCTCAGAAGATAAGTCCCATAGTGCTCAGAGCCATTTGAACCATTTTTTTTTTAATTCTTAGGATGAAAATTGGACAAAATGTTCCCATCAACAACACCCACCACCATGAGGATATATGCATAAGATCTGCAGATGATTTTGCTTCAATAGTTGACAGTAAGAAACGCAAAACGTAGTTCCTAAATTTTCAGCAGTTCCGAAAAAGTCTGAACTTAAGAGTCAAATGCTAAAATAATTATACTAAAGTATATCGAAATGGGCCGCGCGGATTAGCCGAGCGGTCTTGGGCGCTGCAGTCATGGACTGTGCGGCTGATCCCGGCGGAGGGTCGAGTCATCCCTCGGGCATGGGTGTGTGTGTTTGTCCTTAAGATAATTTAGGCTAAGTAGTGTGTAAGCTTAGGGACTGATGACCTTAGCAGTTTAGTCCCATAAGATTTTACACACATCTGAACATTTTAAAATCGACATTGAGGATATCGCCCGACATTCTGATTGAAAGAAATAATAAAATAAACAATACTTGGAGATAACGTTTAGTACCGAAAAAAAACATTTAACAATTGATTCGGCATGTGCTGTTAAATGGATGTGAAAACTGCACTAGGTGAAGGCAGAAAGCGCACTGAGGTGACGGAAATATAGCTTTGTGGGAAGGATGGGCAGAAAGAAAAATCAGATAGATGTTCCGAAAGAGATAAATGAACAGAGAAACTTCGCACAAACGATATTTAAATATCACAGTGGCCGAATTCTCTTGAAGCTGATACATCGGCTGTATTGTAAATATCTCTTATTGGACATTTATGGAGTTTTTAACAGGCGCATTGGAAGGAAAAAATCTGTAAAGAAAAGCTAGGGGAGGCCAAGAAGGCAAATACCTATTGGAAATAACAAAGTAACAAAATTATCAAGAAATGAAAATATGATGATGATGATGATGATGATCAACTACCACGGTGTATTACTACCGAGTATCATGTTACACTGCTGCAGTACGCACCCAGTGACTACATCACGTAAGATCCTTATAGTGTTCACAATAAGCAGCAATTCATCTGTGGCAAAGTTCCATCAAGCATGCACTGCATGGCTGGCGAACTGCTTCGGTCACTTTAACGGTAATACAAACAAACTGGCCTCCGTGAAAGGGCAGTACGCTGGTTTGTTCACTAACATGTGCTGACCGATCAAGTTATCACGAGTATCTCACTATATCTCGAGTACAACTCATTGTAGATAATGGACTTCTAACGCAGCAAAGAATTCATCACCCGCCCTCATGCGTTATGAAAGTTACTGATGCCGTGTCGTCGTTATAGTGTCTTGCCGCTAAACAGGACATCGTGATAGTACACACGGTACCTCACCTTGTCGGACATGGGTTCATAGGAATATTTTATTGTGTTTTTGGCGCTAGGTTTGTTACAGGTGTCTAGAACCCTGCATTTTCGGCCGTACCATTCTCGTGTTTAAAATCTTCTTCTGTTTACATCCTACGATCCTAGAGTAAAAGTGTGGTTATGGGACATTACACATATTGCTACTACTATTTGGAATTCTGTGCAAGCCACTGCTTTCCCATGAAAACGAAACGGTCGTAATCATAGATATCAAGCAGATGCTTTGTAACTGTTTTCTAGCGTCATCAGATTTCACATAATCATTGATAATACAGTTCACCGACGGTTGTGCAGTTGCAAGGATTTATGACCTCACTTAAGTCTGTTACTTCATTTCCAGGTGCAGCTTTAAAAACTTTCCGAATTATATTTGCAAAAGATGATAAAAAAAAGAAAGAAAGAGAGGGAGAAAAAAAAGGAAGATGAGAGAGAACGCGAACAAATCATGTATTACTCTTTTCTGATCGCGCGGGTCGTTAAGTTTGAGGCAATACTTTGACCTACATGTGACACAAAATATTTGTTTGCCAGAAATGTCCTTGCTACTTCCAAACTGTGATGTCAGGATTGCAACTGCTAGTGTAAAAAAAAATTACAATTTATTCGTGTCACAAGATTTATGCTGATGCGTTACGGTTTGAGGCTGTTATCCATCACACGAGGAGAGTCGGCTTATCGGATCTGTTCATAGCAGGAAGAATAGAGAGTCTCTAGTACCAGTAGCAGCTGTTTACGATATGACAAGCACGCTATATTGCACCAAGACCACGTCGTGTGTTGGTGAAATATATCGCTTGTGCTATCGAATAAGAAAAGCTTTGTAAATGATACCAAACAACTGGTGATGATGTAACCGTCAATACGCGCTAAGTCCGCAGCTCGTGGTCGTGCGGTAGCGTTCTCGCTTTCCGCGCCCGAGTTCCCGGGTTCGATTCCCGGCGGGGTCAGGGATTTTCTGTGCCTCGTGATGACTGGGTGTTGTGTGATGTTTTTAGGTCAGTTAGGTTTAAGTAGATATAAGTTCTAGGGGACTGATGACCATAGATGTTAAGTCCCATAGTGCTCAGAGCCATTTGAACCATTTTTTGAATACTCACAAAGAATAGATTCGAAGCTTGCGACTGACGCAGAAATTACAACATTTTATCTTACTGTAATAAAATGTACGCTTCTCATTTAGTTACTTGTCGACAACTGTTACTTTCATACTTTCTCCGTCAAAGCGCCAGAGAACGTGCTTTCCCGTCAACATTTCTTCTCTACAAATACCAGTATTTGGTAAGTAGGAAGTGTCTGAATTGAAAAAAAAGGACGTGTTTACGAGTCAGTCGCCGTTTGCTTCAAGGCTCGTTTCGGAAACTACGTTTCGTTATGAAGTAGAAAGGGATGAAAATAATCACCTTGATAGGAAAAATTCACTAGCACGACGGTAACTGAAGTTGAAGTAGAAACAAATTTGTATTTTTATCTTAAAAATACAGCAGTGTAATTGACGCAATCTTGCTCGACATGATGCAGAAACATATCGAGGTTTGGTCAAAAGAATTAGAAGCGACTGATGTGACCGACTGTTTCCCATTGAATAACTGGCAAAGAAAGCTGTTCTCCACAAAGTTGATGCGTTACTAAGTTACTGCACAGACAGCTGCGACGGGCGTCAACCAACACAGTAATTTACCGCCCGCAGTGACCTTTGAAGGACAGCCTAACATTCTGCGTGTTTCGTCAAGAAATGTCACACTCCCCTTTAGTCTCTAAAAGGTCGGTTGCTGTCGCAAGGTCCAACCAGGTCTCTGCGCGTTGACATTACGCTCTTCACTGGGTTAGACGACGCTCTGCCGTCTAATTTGGGGTCTTGAACGAAGTTTAGCTCAGGCAGACTGGCACTGTTAGGTACCTTTCGATTCGAGGCGACAGATTATCCGACGCTAACAAATCAAATTCATTAATTTGAAGAAAAAAAAAGCTGAAAACTGGGTGAAATAACGCAAAGAAATTAGTAACGCAGTTTATGCGAATGCCAAGTACCGGTAGTATAAGTATTTTAAGAAATGAAGGAAGGTGTGAAAAACAAGGTTATAGTTCATCATGTACATGGAGGATGCGGTGGAGGAAATGAGCCTTACGAGAATCGCGTAGCGCATCTTGAACACAGTTTCAGAACAAATCAGGGGAGATTTATCGGACATGCAATCGCGTCGATCACAATGACCAGAAGAGTATGGAGGCATCTTCGAGAACGGATGAAAGAAACCATATGGGTGAGGAAGGAAGGACTGAATCGAAATGAGGATCAAGGTAGAAGCGGAAGACGAACGATATCCCAGAGATCGGCAGTAGATACATGGAGTGAATATAAAGTAGTGGTAACACTGTTATAATACGTACAAAACTGACTTGAGAGAAATTAGAGGGAAGGTCAGCGTTGGCCGTTATTTTGATGGTTTATTGACAGCAAACTCGAGTTTTAATCACATAATGATCATCTTCAGTGCTGCAATGTACAAATTAAAACTCATAGGCAATGGTTTCAAGTTATTATCAGTAACCAAAGCTATGAAGCGATCACAATAATTGACAGTACGTGAGGGACGTTACAAGCCCTCCACGGAATGCGTCGTACACATTCAGCGCGCCCAGCTCTGTTGATGTCTCGCAAGGACTGCCCTATGCTACGGATGATGTCTTCTCTTTCGCTGTAACGCGTGCCACCAATAGGTTCCTTCATTTTGCCGAACAGGTCGTAGTCGCTGAATGTTCCAGTATCTCTCAGCTCTAAGTGTGTAGGAGCTCCAGCACGGGGTTCGCCATGTGGCATCATGCACTCTCATGAAGGATGATGGATGCAGCGCCAGAAGGTGTCGTCGCGTTCTTCTCAGTGTGAGACGAAGATGATGTCCCAAGAAATTGCAGCAGTAGGCTGCAGTGACCGTCTGTCTCTGTCGTGCGACATGATGTGGGATTAACTCATAGATGTCGTAAGCCACAGTAATCTTCACTTCGGTACCAGCTGGTCCACGGCGCACTCTGTGCGCGCGAGGGGAACCGAGCCGTTTTCTGTAATTGGATCGCAGCTATAATCGTGGTTCGAACGACCTATTCCGGGTTTCGTCCACAGTGATGAACCCAAGAATATCGTGCACAATGTGGCGCACTGTTTGGTGGCACTTGCCTACCACAGTGGCTAACTCACGCGCAGTCCATCAGTGATCCATATGCAACAGGGAGGCCAGTAGCTTAATTATCATATTGTCCGTCGGTGTCGCCCCGAAAACGGCCGATCTTGAATGTCATCCCCACAATTTTGAAACATTGTCACCCCTCTCGCCAACGTACGATATGGCTCACTTTGTTGTGCGCTCCGACCATGTTTCGCTTCAGTATTGATCCATGTACGTTGTTCGTGTTTTCTAAACATTCTGTTACGGCGCTTGAGCTTGGCCTCCGCCCTTTCATACAGTACACAATGCAACTGTCTCAAACACAGCCGTCACCGCTGACTGCACTACTTCAGCTCACCACCTGTTGTCAGCTACAGACATCGCGCATGCCATTTGACGCACATTCTTCATGTCATGGCATTGTGCCACTACTTTTTCCGGATCAGAGAGAAGAAAAAGGATGTGAAGGGGTTCTAAGTGGAGAGTAGGAAACTCCAGTCTTTGAAAGGACTGTGGTTCTGTAGAGATCAAAAAAATGGTTCAAATAGCTCTGAGCACTATGGGACTTAACATCATAGGTCATCATCCCCTAGACTTAGAACTAATTAAACCTAACTAACCTAAGGACATCACACACATCCATGCCCGAGGCAGGATTCGAACCTGCGACCGTAGCAGCAGCGCGGTTCCGGACTGAAGCGCCAGGCTGGCTGTAGAGATCGTTACAAATAAAGAAAGATAATACGGAGCAATAAATTTCTCAAGAAATGAGCCGTGCATTCAGTGATTTAGGGAGGCCATTGAAACCTAAATCTGTGAGTCTGGAAGGCGATTTGAAGTCACTTCTCCCGAGTCAGATTCCAGTGACATGACGACTGCACTACCTTTCTAGGTAAGCCATCCAAGCATATTTGACTGACACTGGAAGAAGTAGCAGAATATGCTTCCGTGAGACGAAAACAAATTTAAAAGAATTTATGGCGATTAGGGTTGTTATTTGACAAAGCGAAAAGTAAACCAGACTGCAGCGGAAACTTGGTAGCGTTGCTAGCTAACCCACGTGTCTGGTCAAAGTAGTGCCCTCACAGTGCAAACAGAGAAATGATAGTGGAAAATGTCATCGTAGACAGGCGCGACAGCTTGCACTTCTACGCTGTTTATTAACAGTGAGGGAAAAGAAAGAGGAACAGTGCAAAGGTTGACGGAGCGAGCAAGCAAACCGTTGAAAGTTGACTGATTTTCAGGTTTGAGAATCATGACAGGAGCAGCACAATGTTGACCAGAGTGGGATTAAAGAATCTACGGCATAGATGAAGACGCAAAGTGCTCACAATAAATAACCCATTGGCAATAAAGACAACTGTGATATTAGGCATTCATTTGTGCAATATTATGAACGTCGAAATGGAATAACAAAAATGGTTCAAATGGCTCTGAGCACTATGGGATTTAACATCCGAGGTCATCAGTCCCCTAGACTTAGAACTGAGCGCCTAGAACCGCGAGACCACCGCGGCCGGCGAAATGGAATAACAGCTTTGCAAAAGCCTCACAGTTTATGTCGAACAGAGATGAACTTAGAAGCTAGTGAGAACATTGTTTTGTGTATGAGATTCGATTTTAAAAGTTATCAGAGTAAATAAATCGACTCGCCTGTCAGTACTAGAGGATTCGCAGTAGGGTCTCGTATACCGAGAAAGTCTGCCATTAGAAAGTATAAGGTTAAACGAAGAAAAGCGAGTCACCACTTCTGTTCACAATGTGAACAGTTATTTTTTTTTTTTTTTAAGAAAACTTTTTTTATTTAGTCTTGACTTGATGTTACGCTGCGCTTGTGCATGGCAAGCATTTTTGTATCAGTAGCTGTGCTTTGTGAGCTTTCTTGATGGTTTGTGCACCGTCGCCTAGATTCTTATTCAGCTCTACACTTCTCGCTAAAACTGCGCCCACTGACTGCAGAGCTTTAACGCCCGCGGCACGAGATATAGCCGCCGTGAAATGCCGGCTAATGGCTGAAGTTGCAACAACTGCACCGGCAATAAGCAACTCAAGTGGAGGAGCGAGAGAAATGCGCGTAGTAAAGGAGGATACGAGTCGAGTAGGACCGGGGGCAGTAGGCAAGCAGGCGCCGAAGAACGGAGCAGCACAATGGATGTGCGTGGCGCGCCCAAATCCGCTTACCGGCTTAGCGCGTAGTTGGTAAGCGGAAAGGACTCCCCGGCTTCAGATTTTAACCTGTGGCGCAAAAGCCGATCTGCTGCATAGCTGGCCAGTTGCGTGTGGGAAGCCTTACCTCCAACGCTGTATGGCCGTTTATCAGTGTGCAGGTAGGACGCGGCTCATCTAATATAAATCGATAGATTTGCTGTTCATCTACACTACTGGCCATTAAAATTGCTACACCAAGAAGAAATGGAGATGATAAACGGGTATTCATTGGACAAATATATTATACTAGAGCTGACATGTGCTTGCATTTTAACGCAATTTGGGTGCATATATCCTCAGAAAACAGTACACACAAAAAGCTCCTCTGGCCGTAATAGCGGGCTTGATACGCCTGGGCATTGAGTCAAACAGAGCTTGGATGGCGTGTACAGGTACAGCTGCCCATGCAGCTTCAACACGATACCACAGTTCATAAAGAGTAGTGACTGGCTTATTGTCACGAGCCAATTGCTCGGCTGTCATTGACTAGACGTTTTCAATTGGTCAGAGATCTGGAAAATATGCTGGCCAGGGCAGCAGTCGAATATTTTCTGTATCCAGAAAGGTCCGTACGGGACCTGCAACATGCGGTCGCGCATTATCCTGCTGAAATGTAAGGTTTCGCAGGGATCGAATGAAGGGTAGAGCCACGGGTCGTAGCACATCTGAAATGTAACGTCCATTGTTCAAAGATCCGTCAGTGCGAACAAGAGGTGACCGAGATGTGTAACCGATGGCACCCCATACTATAACGCCGGGTGATAAGCCAGTATGGAGATGACGAATACACGCTTCCAATGTGTGTTCACCGCGATGTCGCCAAACACGGATGCGACCATCATGATGCTGTAAACAGAACATGGATTCATCCGAAAAATGACGTTTTGCCATTCGTGTACCCAGGTTCGTCGTTGAGTACACCATCGCAGGCGCTCCTGCCTGTGATGCAGCGTCAAGGTTAACCGCAGCCATGGCCTCGGAACTGATAGTCCATGCTGCTGCAAACGTCGTCGAACTTTTCGTGCAGATGGTTGTTGTCTTGCAAACGTCCCCATCTGTTGACTCAGGGATCGAGACGTGGCTGCGATGTTTCGTTACAGGCATGCGGGTAAGATGCCTGTTATCTCGACGATACGAGGCCGTTGGGATCTAACACGGCGTTCCGTATTACCGTCCTGAACCCACCGATTCCATATTCTGCTAACAGTCATTGGATCTCAACCAACGCGAGCAGCAATGTCACAATAAGATAATCCGCAATCGCGATAGACTACAATCCGACCTTTATCAAAGTCGGAAACGTGATGGTACGCACGAGGCATCGCAACAACGTTTCACCAGGCAACACCGGTCAACTGCTGTTTGTGTATGATAAATCGGTTGGAGCGTTTTCTCATGTCAGCACGTTGTAGGTGTCGCCACCTTGTGTGAATGCTCTGAAAAGTTAATCATTTGCATATCACAGCATCTTCTTCCTGTCGGTTAAATTTCGCGTCTGTAGCACGTCATCTTCGCGGTGTAGCAATTTTAATGACCAGTAGTGTAGTATAAATCGATACAATTTATAGGCGAATTGTCAGTCGACTTTTGGGGAGCGTGATAGCTAATTGTGGTGCAGTTTCAGTGATAAGTAACGATTTTCCGGAATAGAAAGGTCACACATTTGTGTCTTGCATGCTCTGTCCTAATTATCGGCTTGAACTGTGTAACAGATTCGACTCTTCCCTCTGGAAGTACACAAAATTTCAGCCTTGTTAGTACATTAGGTACGTGGTCAGTATCCAACAGTACCACCATTATAGTGTTTTATGACTACACATGCACTCATAATTCAAATTTCTGGCGGTCGTTACTAACTCGACATCGACTACCTATTGACAGAGGGAGGGATGAACTCACTGTTTAGTCCCTTAACCGCCAAGTAACCAACCTTTATCATGTCTGGAGTTTTCCAGGTAAGACCGATAGAGGAAACCATTAATGAATCTCCTTGGGGAGGATCATAAATATGGGAGTTGGAAGACACGCTTCTCATGCCTGAAACTGAAATACTTCTTTTCTCGAGTTTGTTTATTTGTTGTTATCTTGTCATTATTTATTCTTATTCCGTGACTGGGTCTAGATAGTTTCATTGCACAAATATTGTAATTTTACTGTTTCTTTTATTTCGTTTATGAATACAGTTTTAGATGTTTTTACACCAAATATGTGTTGTTAAAACAATCTTTTTAACTATAGAAAGATTTTAGAGGTTTTGAAAAGAAATGGTTCAGATGGCTCTGAGCACTTTGGGACTTAACATTTGAGGTCATCAGTCCCCTAGAACTTAAAACTACTTAAACCTGACTAACCTAAGGACATCACACACATCCATGCCCGAAGCAGGATTCGAACCTGTGACGTAGCGGTCGCGCGGTTCCAGATTGAAGCGCCTAGAACTTTTGAAAAGTACTTAACGGATATTGTGCAAATAATTTTTATCTACTGTCACTCTATACGCTTGAAATTTATTCGCAATTGCGAATATGGAGAACCATCAGCTGCAGCATGGAATGACGACAGTCAAAATTTGTGCCGGACAGGGAGTCGACCCCGGATTTCCCGCTTATCGCGGTCGCCTTACTATTTGGCTATCCGTGCACGACTCACGTCCAGTCCGAAATCTCCATACGTCGTGTACTCGCACTGCACAATGTACATTGTAGTAGAGCTGAGACATTTTACTTGAAAGCCGGCGGATAAAAACAAAATTGCAGAGCCTGTGTTATTCTGAATTACGATGCAATGTTGTTTCGGACATATGTGCATACTCGAAGGGATATCGCATCGCACTTCTGGACAACACGTGCACTGACTGAAACTGTTGTAAGTACTGCGTAAATTTCCTCTACGAATGTTACTGTCAAATCTCGAAAGCGTTACAGAGATAGAGGTACTGTCGAAAAATTAACGGAGGCTGGTACTGTTTCATTGGTGATACCACGCCAGAGTTCTTATCGCCAAACACCCCTAACCGCATTTCGTTAACATATGACTCGCTGCATAGTAGTAGTAGCGTCAATGATACAGAGTTCTCAAATGTGAAGCTTTGAAAACTGATCACAATGATTAAATGTTATATTACGTACTGAATGTTAGAGAATTATGTATACATTTTGACTAAATATATTCTCTGAATTTTATCCATAGTGGATGCTGTCGAACTCCGTGACTGCTCCTTTATGGGGTGTAGAAAAATATCCGCTACCACTCACAATAAAAGATTATTTATTTGTCACACGACCGGTTTCGGTCTTGCGCCCATCTTGAGGTGTTTATACATTCCTGTACGTGTTTGTACTTTTGGAGATCGATAAAGATGAAGCATCATTATTACAGTTATGCTGTGGTGATAGTTTTGCCACTTAGTTACACACTTACGGTCATTTTGACGTCCATATTTCAGTTTTACCAAGTATAGCTTCATATTACACTATTATGATGTGCACTCGTGAAATATACTATGTATACATACGAACAGTCACCACAGTATAACTGTAATAATGGTGCTTCATGAATGTATAAACACCTGAAGATGGGCGCAAGCCCGAAACCGGTTGTGTGACAAATAAATAACCTTGTATTGTGACTGGTAGCGGATATTTTTATACACCCCATAGATATATTCTTTGGGTGTAGATACTGGCTTGAAAATGAACTAATACGTTTGAAACGAGTCACCGTGAACTGTGATGTTAACGCAGTTAACACAGAAATTTAAATAAATATAGTGAGAACAAATGAAGCCCCTGGTCCTTCTGATAGTGTCAACGCGGTCCGACACCCCACTGTGGGGGGTACAGAGAGCGCTTCCAGTTAACGAGGACTCCCTGGAGTGAACAAGTAGTTGCCAGGAATACTAGGTGCAGATTTCACACACTGTTGTGTGGGCGTATATTTCGCTGGGCAAGTTCCCATACATCAGAGAGAGAGAGAGAGAGAGAGAGAGAGAGAGAGAGAGAGAGAGAGCGAGAGAGGGGGGGGGGGGGGGAGGGGCGGGGGCAGCATCGGTCGCGAACCTCGGCAACGCCGCCAGCCGGCAGGCAGCCGGTATGCAAACAAGAGGCGCGCCGACCAGCCGGAGAAGCGGCGAGGCACGCAATTGAACAAGTCCGCCTCGCCTCTCCTCGCGCCGTGTCGCACGCACCGCCTGTGAGGAACGCAGAGGTGCGTCACACGCAGCTCCGGCACAGAGCTAATGCTCGCGGGCCGAGGACCGCGCGCTTCAAACGCCAGCAGCTTCAATGGGGGAACCCTGAACGTGTGTCTATTAATGAACACTCCTCGACGACAGGCGCGGCGGCTGATCCAAGTTGTCTAAACGGTGCTGTTTGATTAAACCTCAATTTACAAGTAAGTGCCGCCATATGACCACCTTCTTCTGCGCGGAGGCACAAACAGTGCCCGAACCCTTGCGGGAATAGGCAGGAAGCCGCGAGTAATGAGTATAATAGGCAGGTGCACTATGAATATAGTGCGGGACAATAAGTTGGGAATGTGGGCCTCACGGTAGACGTGCGCGAGATACGTCCCTGCAGTCGCACTATCCTCTGTGTCCTCGGTGGCTCAGATAAATGTCGACACGGTAGCCTATCGTGTTCGGTCAGATAGTTTGCCTCTGTAAAAAAAAAAAAAAAAAAAAAAAAAAAAAAAAAAAAAAAAAAAAAAAAACTGAGTGGAAGGATCAACAAACGAGCTTAAAACGATGTCATGTGACCTCCGCAACGACCAAACACAACGATCAACAACGAACAAAATGAAAAAAAAAAAGATGGATAGAGCGTCTGCCCTGTAAGCAGGAGATCCCGGGATCGAGTCCCGGTCGGGGCACGCATTTTCAGCTGTCCCCGTTGACTTATATCAACGCCTGTATGCAGCTAGGGGTATTCATTTCATTGTAAAATATTTTCACACCGTTCCATAAAATTTGGGAAAATTGCCGGATGTCTTTGCCACCCTCCAAGCCATTAAGCCCTCTATTAGCCGAACATTGTATTTCCACTTCATTTCCATTGGTTATTTGATGAAA
Organism: Schistocerca gregaria; assembly: GCF_023897955.1. Classification (NCBI taxonomy): domain Eukaryota; kingdom Metazoa; phylum Arthropoda; class Insecta; order Orthoptera; family Acrididae; genus Schistocerca; species Schistocerca gregaria. The sequence continues at coordinate 306,359,968 of NC_064921.1, forward strand.
TACATCAAAATAAAAAATTGTTGCCAATACGACAAACTTTCGGAGCTCAATCGTCAGTGAATCAGTGGAATTACGACTCTCCGTGTCTCTTATTACACGAGACGGCAACTTCCAGTTAAATTCTACGTGCAATTCCGTCGTAGAAAAATTTGAGACTCTGCGTAGACCGCGTCATTTTCCATGCGGAGACAAGCTATCTGACATGGATGAAGATAGCTTTCTCCACTGAGGGAGACGCGCAACGTACTGACTTGCATGCGCTAACGCCATCTGGACACACCATGGGGGGGGGGGGGGGAGGGGGGGTCCTAAATACGTGAGGTGAGTGCCTTCCCGTCAGTATTCAGCTGAAGATGGCAAGAAGCAAGCCTCTGCTCCGATATATCAAGTGGCAGCAGGTTGCAGGCATCCGGCGGTTGTCCCGAAATTTTGTAGAACGAACGAGGAAGTTTTAATCGTCACGGACTTTCACACTCTGAGGAGTGACTGAAATTTAATGAGAAGGTACTGCTGCAGCGAAATACGCCTCTGTTTTGATGACTGCCACCCCAATTCGTGTATCATATCCGAGGGTGTGGCGCTCTCTCCTCTGCTTCACCTTCTTTGAACTTTTTCAACCTCCTCCGCCAGTCGTATCTGATGTGGATCCTACACCGCATAACAGTACTCCAGAAAAAGACGGACATGCGTAGTGTAAGCAGACTGTTTACTAAACCTGTTGCATTTTCTAATTGTTCTGCCAATAAATCGCAGCATTTGTTTTGCTTTCCCCAGAACATTATCTGTGTGATGTTTCGCCGGGCCGGCCCCGGTGGTCTCGCGGTTCTAGGCGCGCAGTCCGGAACCGTGCGACTGCTACGGTCGCAGGTTCGAATCCTGCCTCGGGCATGGATGTGTGTGATGTCCTTAGGTTAGTTAGGTTTAAGTAGTTCTAAGTTCTATGGGACTGGTGATCTCAGATGTTTAGTCTCATAGTGCACAGAGCCATTTGAACCATTTGTGTGATCTGTTATTCCTAAGAGTTCAGTTGAGTTTTTAGCCTTTAGAATTGTCTGATTTATCATGTGACAGAAATTTAGCGGATTCTTTTTAATGTCCATGTGGATGATTTCATACTTGTCATGATTTGGAGTCAAATGTCAGTTTTTGGGCTATCCAGATAGCTTGAGTAAACCATTTTGCAATCCGTTTTGATCATCTTATGACATTATGGGACGGTACAGATCGATGATACATGACCGGCGCCGACAGTTTTCCCTGGATGCCAAACTAGTCTGACAAATCCATGTGCTTTTGTATACGAAAGGAAACGTGACACGGCAAATAAAACTCAGCACGTTAAGACAACACAGAATAACGGCAACAATGCCAGTATACACGGTGATACCGTGATGATGAAACTTTCAGAGAAAAAGAGAATTGCATCTGCTTGAGGTAGGGGACCCTGGTTAAAAAACGACCGAATCTGAAGTTATAAAAGAAAATCGTTGTGAAGCCTATGGCAGTGGACCTCTTCTACTGCAACCTTTCTGCTTTCCATAGTATTGCAGGAAGTACTATGAACTAAAAACAGAGAAAATGTACCGTAAACGTGGGTTCTAAAATGTATACCTAAAGAGACATGAGCACTTGTTTATATTCGCTGCTGCGAAATTTGTATGTGTTACTAAACAAGTTCGAGGTAAAAGAACTGACATACTACAATACTGCAAGCGAAGAGTGTAAACATTTTCGTAACTGGGAGAGAAAATATTGAAATTTACTTTACACAACTGTTCTTAAAAAACTTCATCAAAACTTTATTGCAAATAATTTTATGAGATTAACGTATTTTTTATTAATCATTAACTACAAAGTTGTTCAATTCACAGGAAATGAAAGCAGCAGTTTACAAAGTATATCACATACATAGAACTTGATTTATGTGAACTTTTTTTAATGGAGTATTGATACCCACCGGCATCGAAGGGTTCTTAATATGTACTGGGACTGATTACGTAATAATCGCAACACCGCTAAAAAAATTCTAATTTTTTTGTTTGTAATGAACAGACGATGGCGAAACTTTTCCGAATCATACTAGTGCAAAGAACAAAACAGCTGTGTTAAGCATCAAAGCAGACCTACAATTTTTACCGTGAAACCTGCGTCCGTGTTTTTCATTTCATTTTCTTGTCCCCTGACGTCGGATGCAACGTAAGACGGTGCGCGGTTCGCTTTGGCATGCTAACACGCCGCCGAGGGTTGGTAGGAAATGCGCAAAAACAAAACAAAACAAAACAAAAAGGAGAAGAAAGTCCCGTTTTCCGATACGAGCATCTTTTGCGTCGCAGCAGAAATATCGCAGCAGATCTTCCAGTCGCTTGGTAGATGGCAGCCCAACGAGATGAAAGGCTCCGTTACTTTTGGCTAAGGCCGATAATTCCGCCGCAGACGAGATGTTCCTTTAATCACAGAGTCGCGTACCTCTGCAGGGAGCAGATGAAAGAACAGAACCCGGAGCGCGGAGTGCGAAAGTGCAGAGCCCACCGCTGTGCCAAAGTCTGCGTCGCGCGGCTGGCCGGTAGGTGCGAAACGAGTGACGTGTTTCCCGCCAGTGGCGGCGGCGGCGGCGGCGGTGACGGAAACACTCATTAGCGAATCCCCGGCACCCCTGATTTCTTTTCATTAGTCTGTCGCGAATCACCTGGAAACGCGTTCGCGCAACCCCGCACACCGTGTAGCCTAGCGGGTCACTGGCTTTCAATGGCACTGGATCGCATTTCTGGTTAGCGTCACTAGGTTGTGCAGCTCGGTAAATCGGTAGCAGTCTGTATTATGCTGATAATGTGTGCCTGGATCAGTGCTTCCGTACGTACGGCCGTAGTTACACGTCTGGAAAACGGACCGCTCTTAGTGTCGCGTGTGTGTTGCGAACTACACTAATTTACGTAACGATCTTTAGTCCAGGCCCTTTTTCTAACGGGCGAGCTTTGGCTCCATAGTTGTAAGGACTGAAGTTGCCGTATGAACCCCCTGTTTAAGAAAGGGCTTTTACGAAAGTAATTCGGCCACGGAGACATGGTTATCACTAACATTGTACAACGGTTTTTACCAAATTCGTTCTGTACTTTCAAGAGAAACGAAAAAAATCGCTAAAAACCATTCAAAATCTACGATCGCGTAAAAAATTTCTTTATTTGAGACGGCCGGTTTCAATAGTCACTGCTGTCATCTTGGTTGTATAACATACTGATTTTACGCTGAACCTCGCGCACAAGATGTCACGTGGATAAAATTCAGCACATTATAAACGTATGTCATCGATGAAATATTTAAAAACATAAAGCAACTTGTCCAAAAGCCCATGTCAATATACAAATTGCTTACAGATGCTTGGACAAGGTGTTTTATATTTTTAAATATTTAAGCGATGAAAAATGTTTATAATGTACTGAGTTGTATCTACTTGACATCTTGCGCGAGTTGTTCAGCGTAAAATGAACATGTGTTGCTACCAAGATGTGAAAGACCCGAAGATGATAGCAATGACAGTCGAAACCGGTCGTCTTAAATAAAAGAATTTTTATGCCATCATCACTTTTAACAATTTTGGTTTTTAACAATAAAAACGTATCACCTTTCAATACTCTGAAAACGTGAAAATTCAATCGAAAAAAATCAAAATTAGAAAAGTAGAAACAGTATGGGCGACCAGTTTTCCCGTTATGATATATATGTTGAAAACTCATTCTTCCAACGCTTCTTGGTAGAACAAGTTTAATAATTTTCAAATAAAAGCGTACAGTTGTGAATGTTCCACAAGAGTTATTTGCGTCTTACGGGACCATCATCAAATTGAGTGCTGTTGCCAAAGAAGACAAACGGAATAGTGGTGAACTTGTTACACAATAGTCGCCGGCCTTTGTGGCCGAGCGGTTCTAGGCGCTTCAGTCTGTAACCGCGCGACCGCTACGGTCGCAGGTTCGAATCCTGCCTCGGGCATGGATGTGTATGATGTCCTTAGGTTAGTTAGGTTTAAGTAGTTCTAAGTTCTAGGGGACTGATGACCACAGATGTTATGTCCCATAGTGCTCAGAGCCATTTAAGCCAACTTGGGTGCAGCCTTTCACCACTACTGTTCAATCTGTACATCAAAGAAGCAATGACAGAAATAAAAAAGAGTGGAATTAAAATTCAATGTGAAACGATATCTTATCAATGATCAGATTCGGTGATGACATCGATATTCTCTGTGAAATTGAAGAAAAGTTGCAGGACCTATTTAATGGAATGAACAGTCTAATGAGCACAGAAAATAGTCTGGGAGCAGATCGAAGAAAGACAAAAGTAATGATAAGTACCAGATATAAGAACAGCGAGAAAGTTAATATAATTGATGATTACGAAGTTAATGAATACCACTACCTAGGCAACAAAATAACACATAACGGATGGAGTAAGGATGACTATAAACCAGACCATCACTGGCAAAATGGACATTCACGTCCAAAAGAAGTCTACTAGTATCAAACGAAGATCTTAATTTGAGGAAGAAATTTCTGAGAATGCACGTTTTGATTACAACATTGTATGGCAGTGAAAAAAAATGGACTGTTGGAAAACGGGGATAGAAGAAAGTTTAAAATCAGGTGTGCTGGTGAGATAAAGAACGAGGAGGTTCTCCGAAGAATCGGCGAGGAAAGGGATGCGTGCAAAACACTGACAAGAAGTAGTAGCGGGATGGTAGGACCTCTGCTAAGGCATCACAGAATAATGTCCATAGTACTAGAGGGTGGAAACTGTAGAGGAAAGCCGGCCGGAGTGGCCGAGCGATTGTAGGCGCTACAGTCTGGAACCGAGCGACCACTATGGACGCAGGTTCGAATCCTGCCTCGGGCATGGATGTGTGTGATGTCCTTAGGTTTATATATATTGATGAAAATAGGGACTAGAATACATCCAGCAAATAATTGAGGACGTAGGTTGCAAGCGCTAGTATTGAGGTGAAGTAGGTGAGACCGGGAGAGGAATTCGTAGCAGGGCGCATCAAACCAGTCATAAGGCTAATGGCCCAAGTTTTTAACATGTGCCAGATTCGCACGTACGCAGCCTGGGAACGTCTTGGGAGACCACCGCCCTCTCTACGCATCCTCACGCCGCTGAAGGCTTGAGATGAGCAGTGCTCCGGACCGTGATTGTAAACAAGCGGGCCACGCAGTGGAAGGATTACGAAGCAGGTGACGCTGCACGCGGCTAAGCCGATTAGCTGCAGAGGTGCCGGCGCCACGGCTCAGCAACACAGCGGACAGCTGCGGCAGTCGCAGTCAACCAGCTCTCGTCGCAAAGCTCTGCACCCCCATTCCCTCTCAGCCTCCTCTCTCTCTAATCCTGTATCTTCCCTATTTCCTTCTCCCATCATTTATTCCCCCTCCTCGTTTCCCTCTTACTATACAGGGTATTTGGAAATTCCAGTTAGAGGAGGAATGAGTAGATAATACACTGCTGGCCATTAAAATTGCTACATCGCGAAGATGATGTGCTACAGACGCGAAATTTAACCGACAGGAAGAAGATGCTGTGATATGCAAATGATTAGCTTTTCAGAGCATTCACACAAGGTTGGAGCTGGTGGTGACATCTACAACGTTCTGACATGAAAGTTTCCAACCGATTTCTCATATATAAACAGCAGTTGACCGGCGTTGCCTGGTGAAGCGTTGTTGTGATGCCTTGTGTAAGGAGGAGAAATGCGTACCATTAAGTTTCCGACTTTGATAAAGGCCGGATCGTAGCCTATCGCGAATGCTGTTTATCATATCGCGACATTGCTGCTCGCGTTGGTCGATATCTAATGACTGTTGGCAGAATATGTAATCGGTGGTTTCAGGAGGATAATACGGAACGCCGTGCTGGATCCCAACGGCCTCGTATCACTAGCAGTCGAGATGACAGTCATCTTATCCGCATGGCTGTAACGGATCGTGCAGCCACGTTTCGATCCCAGAGTCAACAGAGGGGGACGTTTGCAAGACAACAACCATCTGTACGGACAGTTCGACGACGTTTGCAGCAGCATGGTCTATCAGCTCGGAGACCATGGCTGCGGTTATCCTTGACGCTGCATCACAGACAGGAGCGCCTGCGATGGTGTACTCAACGACGAACCTGGCAGTACGAATGGCAAAACGTCATTTTTTCGATGAATCCAGGTTCTGTTTACAGCATCATAATGGTCGCATCCGTGTTTGGCGACATCGCGGTGAACGCACATTGGAAGCGTGTATTCGTCATCCCCATACTGGCGTATCACCCGGTGTGATGGAATGGGGTGCCATTGTTTACACGTCTCGGTCACCTCTCGAACAGTGGACGTTACATTTCAGATGTGTTACGACCCGTGGCTCTACCTTTCATTCGATCCCTGCGAAACCCTACATTGCAGCAGGATAATGCGCGACCGCATGTTGCATGTCCTGTACTGGCCTTCCTGGATACAGAAAATGTAGGACTGCTGCCCTGCCCAACACATTCTCCAGATCTCTCACTAACTGAAAACTTCTGGTGAATGGTGGCCGAGCAACTGGCTCGCCACAATACGCCAGTCACTACTCTTGATGAACTGTGGGATCGTGTTGAAGCTGCATGGGCAGCTGTACCTGTACACGCCACCCAAGCTCTGTTTGACTCAATGCCCAGGCGTATTAAGTCCGTTATTAAGACCAGAGGTGGTTGTTCTGCGTACTGATTTTTCAGGATATATGCACCCAACTTGTGTGAAAATGTAATCACATGTCAAATCTAGTGTAATATATTTGTTCAATGAATACCCGTTTATCATCTGCATTTCTTCTTGGTGTAGCAATTTTAATGGCCAGTAGTGTATTTTGAATAGTAATCCATGTCTGGAAACTTACAGTTCTACGAAGGTTTCAGTTCAGATGTTAAACTCATTCACTTCTGTTTGAGGAACTGAATAGACTGATGACCTCAGATATTAAGTTCCATAGTGCTTAGAGCAGTTTCAACCATTTGAGTAACTGAATAAATCGTGACGCACTACAATAATTAGGTCACAATTCCAAAGGAGGCATAACGAGACAGCCATTTATCACTTACGCACTTTTGTTTGTATTTACACTTAAACATCACGTGTTTACATTATTCCAAAACGTAAAAGATTCTAGCATAATGTAAGTACAGAACATTGTTTCTGCATTCAACGGCTGCTCGATTTGGCTACCACCAACGTTGTTACAGACATAGTATCTACGAAGCGTGTTCTGGTACACACTCTCCATCCAGCCTTGTATCTCTTCAGTTTTAGTGCAGCAGCCACAAGTCGTCCCACCAGATCTTCCTCCTTCTTTTGTGGCCAGATCGTCTCTTAGTTATTGTCGATGCTGTTTAACGGTCAGACTACCCGGGTAGCTCAGGACTGAAAGAGGGATGCCACCTAGAAAGTTCGGTCATTTAGGTGGCTCTCTCATCCATCCTACGTAGGCAATAACAGAAAAACTTTGTTGTTTCACCCTTAGTAGATTCATTAAAAATGCATGGCCAATAAATATGCAGAAGCAGCCGAAGGACGGGGAAGGTTGTTGTAGAGTTTTTAACGATTTAAAGGCTAAGCGGAGTCTTCCTCCCTTAGATAATGCAAATAAATCGATTCGCCCTGTCTCTCTCTCTCTCTCTCTCTCTCTCTCTCTCTCTCTCTCTGTGTGTGTGTGTGTGTGTGTGTGTGTGTGTGTGTGTGTGTGTGTGTGTGTGTGTGTGTGTGTACACATCTTTCATCTTCTCGTTAATACGTCTGCAGTCATAGTCGTCGAATGCCATTCACGACATACGAAAGTGTTAACAATTCTTTATCGAGACTTTCTATTAGAAACTTACGCGTATACTCCATCATTGTAAGCAATAAAAAATACTTGCCATGTAGGCTTTCACGGCCGGCGTCTTCATCAGTAAACACTTCCGGGCTAAATTGCCATGGTCGATCTGTAGAACTTCTCCCGGACGTTTGTCGTCGACTCACCTCGGAAGATGTTCTCCGTAGTTGAGAACGAAGCGTCCGGGAGAAGAAGTTCTACAGATCGACCACGGCAATTTAGCCCGGAAGTGTTTACTGATGAAAAAATACTTGTCTTCGCCATTAAGTAAGTCCTATAGAGAGGAGCCCAGTCTCAGTGACAGTATGCAAATGCAAAATCAAACATCAGGAAGACGAGAATGTGATACCATTCCTTCTGACAGCCGTTCGAGATATTTTGTACAGAACGTGTACTGTTTCTGAAAAGACCAGGATGTTCTTAATTTTGTTGTTCAGTTTTCCCAGGATTATGTAAGACAATCTGCCACTCGCATTACTTTGTCCTCCTCTCTGGATTTTCGTAAGGCGCTTATTAACATCCAGTTGTCGCAAGTGAAACACAGTATTGCACAGTATATTACATCGCAGAAGACGTTAATTGTTGAGATGTATATGTCAATCTCGCAATATTACATTGTCAGAATTTGTTTCTTGTTTTACCCTCGCATTAGAGGCAAGGGTTGCAAAACAATATTTAAAATACATGAACTCCGCTTGACCGGCCGCCGTGTCATCCTCAGCCCATAGGTGCCGCTGATGATTTTGATAGGCAGTATTTGGCAGGATGAAACTGTTTATAATGGAATAATACGTTATTTCAAAAGAAACAGTTAACTATAGTTTGTTACCTGAAAATGTCCGCCCCTGGTAAGCTGAGTGGTCAGCGCGACGGAATATCATACCTAATGGTCCGGGTTCGGTTCCCGGCTGGGTCGGAGACTTTCTCCGCTAAGGACTGGGTGTTGTGTTGTCCTTACCATCATCATTTCATTCCCATCGACACGCAAGTCGTCGAAGTGGCGTCAACTCGAAAGACTTTCACCAGATGAATGGTCTACCCGACAGGAAGCCCTAGCCACACGGCATTCCCGTATCTGAAAATAAATGGTAACTATAGTTTACATGATGTGTGCCCTCAGTGGAAGCTATTCAAATTGGAAAGCTAAAGGTAGGAAGCAATGGTGTTTATATTACACAGCTGCGTTGGATGAAGACTTAGTGCCTTAGCAACTGGGTGAGATACAGTCATGTTACAGATATTGCCGTTGTCAATCCACATCAAGCTGATTTTCACTTACATTTAACATCGTATAGATGGTAAAACTGTCAAGGCATAAGCGAGTTAAAATAACAATCGGTCGTGAACTAGCTGTGGCGTATTAGTATGTCAGTTTTTCTCATTACCCAATCACAGCCACATGTTCCGGTGCTAGATCGGTAGCGCGGGTGTTCCGTGTCCTTCTGTATATACTCAAGTGCACACTGGATTCAAGGACAGATGAGCGGGGAGGTGCTTCCGCGTAACCGCGTCTTACGAAATGGCTGTCGAGTGTGTCGCTAGGTGCTAAGATCGCCCTCGTGGGCTGAGGTGAGGTGACGGATGAATAGTGGCTGCAGCAGATCGTGAGGAACCGACAAAGTGGCATGGGGGAGGCGGAAGGGAAAAATTGGACGTACTGGAAGGCCACATGCGCGAACGGCAGTCAGTCATAACACTGGTTAATTGGTGAGCATTCCTACTCTGTAAAAATGTGTGGAAGGGGTGATGAATCTGTAGCACAGCGTACTCCCGCGCTTGTTTTCGTTCCGTCGCAATTGTCTTCTCATCGTTGTGAAGTCTCGTTTATCAATGTTCCTTACATTGAAGGAGTGCGTCGTTTCGGTTTCGTATTAAGAAGCTAAGTCCCTGTTTTCTAGCCGGCCGCCGTGGTCTCGCGGTTCTAGGCGCGCAGTCCGGAACCGTTCGAATCCTGCCTCGGGCATGGATGTGTGTGATGTCCTGAGGTTAGTTAGGTTTAAGTAGTTCCAAGTTCTAGGGGACTGATGACCACAGCAGTTGAGTCCCATAGTGCTCAGAGCCATTTGAACCAACCCTGTTTTCTCTCCCTGCTGTCAAACGCCACATTATATTATATTCAGTTAACCGTGGACAGATTCAGTTAATCTTGGACAGCACAAGACCCAAAGGACCCAGCGGAAGAGTCGATCTTGTCAAAAAAATATGACGCGGCTTAAGAAACCAGAAGATTTAACTTTAGTGGCAACGTCCAGTAAAGAACGGAGACTTAGATAACAGTTTAAATAAACTTGACAGTGAATGGTTCATAAGGTATCCTTTCGCCAGGAACTGTTTTCAGATCTAGAAAACTAAACAGATTGTAATTACGCTCACATTGCGGAGTATTGACGATGTTTTTACATCGATAAAACGAAACTCGTATGCTGACATAAATACGCATTTTCTTCTAGATGCACAGACGGACTTAAATACGAGCTTTCAAACTTCACAGCATTTGATGAGTTCTTGTCGTTTGTGCACATCCACATTTTCATAACGAAGCTAACAACCCAGTCAAGCCCAGTTGGTCTGTGTCGTGATGTGACGTTTGAAAGATGTGCAAATCGAAAATGGAGCAGCAACAGTAATGTGTCATAGTCTGCATCATCATTATTATTCGCATATAAGGAATATGAGTGTGATACGAATGAAGACTTCTTTGATACTGGCCACACTAAAGTATTGCAAAAAGAAAGAGAGAGAGACAGAAATAGAACGACTTCATTGTCGTTGCTTGTCATACCTTGTGCTCTTGCATACACCTTCGTAACTGTACTGTTAATATTTGAAGCCATTTCTCCTCAGTTGCTGCTTCAGTCATGTTTTATCGCATGGATTGTACCAAATATGTTTCGCCTATCTTTAGTGGTCTGTAATACAAAGAAAATTATCCAATTGCGCGTATTTTATTAAGAGATACGTAGTGATTATTAGAAATATAGTTAAATTTAAATGGTCTGCCAATAACCAGTACAGAAGTCTTATAAAAATGTATAATTAAATAATTTTCATAGACCATTGATGATCCTAGCATGAACAGCGAAACATGTTTGCTACACGCAAATAAATGCAGTTGCAGAACACAGAATTTTTGTCATCTGTATGATAAAGGATAACTGTTTTAATTGCTCAGCACAACTGATTGCAATGGCCGCAGGAAATAAACGTGGGAAACGTTTGGTTCTTGTCCCCAAATAGCCTGTATACTTGGCGATAAGGCTTAGAAGCACGGAAGGGGTTCTTCTATTTAGCCTTTTAATCGGCGACAAAGACAACTTTCAATATCGTTTACCAACCAGAACAGGTATATAAGCTGCATTTTCATTAACCTGCATTTAATCTTAGATGTCATTTGAAACATAAGTTTAAGCACTGCTATTTAATTCCTCTGCAGTCTAATATAAATATGAGAGTGGTAAGAGTGAAATAGTGATTCCGGCAGATAGATTTTTTTTTATAGCTAATAATCACAATTTTGGGGAAAGAAACTGCGCTCCGTCGAAAAATATCAGTGATTAGCGTAGTGTGACTTCCTTTTAGTTTATACACAATCACGTTCGATGAAACAATAATGACCGGTTGCGGTCTGGAACGGCTATTTCTACAATGGCCGTCTTCATATGCTGTTGGCCATATGCAGCATTTGCTTAACAAAACAAATCATTATATGCGTTATCCAAGGAGTGAGACAGATGGATTCAATAGGAGTGAGGTCCAGACATCCAACCCGCCGTCTGGATGAGTTCTTTACTGCGGTTTCAGTTAGTCACTTCCTTAGAATAGAGGAAGAGTTGTTTGGAAACAACACGCCGGATCCCTTGCGCCCTCTGTTAATTAATCCGACTTGTGTTTCGTTTCGTTTCCACGCCTCGTTTACTGAGTTCAAAGTCAATACTTCTCAGCAATCCAACGGTCTCGCCCGTGGAGGTGTGGAATATTTGCACGTCGAGTGCTAGCCAAAAGCGGCTGGCCTTCTCTGCAGAGTCTTCACTGCCAAGGATAGAAAACAAGCGCGGTGCTGCAATATTCATATTGAAACGCGTCTGTTTTGTTTGCCGTGCGTAAATGCCGACTCCCGTGTACCGAAATCTCTTAGAGGAGTTTCGCGCTGTGCGCAACAAGATCCTTGGAAATGTCGCAGGGACCTGAATTTCGTGCAGCTCGTGTACCGACGGCACTGAAACACTTCGCACCTATCCTTTTACTGTTAGTTGGAGACTAAGTAAGACGAACTGTTTGTGGTAGTGTGATGTTTCTTCCTCCAAGCAACACAACAACATGTGTTTCCTGATCAGAAGTTCATATCTGCATGTGAATCCATCTCGCAAATCGTGAATGTTAATGTTAATTCCTAACCTTTTTTTACACACTTGGAACATCTCACAAGATTGTGCGTGTGATGTTCCTTGCCAGCAACACAGGAATATGTGTTTCGTCATCAGAAATTCATACCTGTGGGTGGATCCGTTTCGCAAACGAACGCTAATTTACAGAATTTCCAAAGCATTCAATATAAAACATTGCAAGTGATGAAGAGTAATAAACAGCCGAATTGGAAACGATGAGTTTAACAACAGTAGATAGCTGCACAAGTCACAGAGTGTGCATAAACGACTTGAAAATGTAATTTACACGTTGTTACAGTAGGCCAAATAACTTTTATTCAGTGCTGCAGTACACTCCAAAATGGCACACACACGTGATACTATTTTTCTACCTAGACATCAAGTCACTACAAACAACGATCAGAGAATTCTATCAATCGATAATGATGGAAGCTGAAGATATGTATTAAATTTTGTGCCACAGCCAGGACTCGAACCCGTGTCTTTTTTATTACTAGGCAGAACGACTGACCATTACACCACCGTAACACTATGGTCAACATTGCTGCACGAACTACTCAAGTTGACTGCCCTCCCCAGCACAAACTTCAATTAATATCTTCAGCTTATTTTCCCCTTACATTGCCACTATCGCCAGGGCTCTTGAAATATCACCCCAGCGTTGGACGTAACGGGAAAGCCCTGTAGCACATTAAACTATCCCCGAGACATTTCAGTCTCATTTTTATCTACGATAATGATGGAAGAAGACCCGGGTTCGAGTCCCGGCCGCGGCACAAATTTTTATTTATTTCTTTAGCTCCCGTCAGTATCGTAGATAAAGATGAGACTTAAATGTCTTTGGAAAAATCTAATTGTAAATTCTATCAATCGTTCAAGTCATCGACGATAGAAGTCAGCTCGTTGATTTGGGTCTAATGGGGTATCCTCATCTTTCAAGTAAAATTTTACTTACCGAATTGTGAAATGCGGTATTAGTTTTATCAGCATATATTAACAGGACAGTAAAACGCGAAGAATATACAGAAATACAACAGCGAGTCGTGTGTCGTCCTGCTGAATTGCTATTTATTCTTCGTGTTTTAATTTGGTACTGATCTATCGAATGGCACGAAAAATTTCGCTTTAAAAATCAATTTGTTTGAAACGGGAAACATGCCGACGTTTTTCTTGACACTGAGCGTCACATGAAACATGATGATCAGTGTTCGTTTGGGCCGGCTACATCTACTCGCTGCAAAAACGAAATTTCAGGTAACTCTCGAAACACCAGAAAAAAGGCTCCTGCCGACACTTACGAGAGATATAGTACCGGGTGGTTATAATTAAACTGTAGTAACTCTAGGAGGTTCAATGTGGTCTTTAATTATCGCATTGCAGCGGAATGTGGTAGATATGCTACTATGTTAATGTGGAACCGATTTACGCTGGTGAAAAAAGAAAGTTCCAGTTTTGATCACCAGGCGCAAGTCTGGCGCTGTACAGCATCTCGTCGACGTGTTCGGTGCTCATATTGAACAAATTGCGTAAGTGGCGTATTATAATGTCTACGTTTTACCTTTCTCACATGTTAGAACGTTCCCTGCCCAAGTCCTGTTCCTAATCCATTGCTTATAGAAATACTTCTATAGTCTTACTTGCATTCACAGTGCCAGATTTCTACCTGGTGGCCAAAACTAGTACTAATTTTTTTCCAGCATAGATCGGCTCCGCGTTAACGCCTTAGAATGTTTACCAAATTTCGCTGCCATACGATTAGTACAGTCCGCCCTAGACCTATGTGAGTAGCTGCACTTTATTTATAACTACCCGGTACGATGTCGAGGTCTTAATTGGAACAGCGGATAGGAAGCTAACCAAACTACGGAAGTCTTATGGATGTGGTCTTCGTAAAATAGGCAACAGGAAGAACTTAAAACGATCGACGACGATACGTCAGAACCACGACATTTTAGCGTGCAAAAAAGTGGTACGCCGTGGATCTAGTCGCTGATGATTAACTCTGTCAGTGGTCATGATTCCAGTTTCAGTGTTGAAATCAGGTACCGCTGTAATCTTCATTTAATCAGACTCGTACTAGATGTCTATCTCAAATAGCAGACAAATAACGCAATAAATTTAAGGGGGAAAATGCTTCTGTTGCTATTTTCCTTGTGGTAGCGCAGCTTTGTCGTTTCGGTGTGCTGCAGTGAGGTGACCGACCAGCAGCTATAAGCGCATGCGGATAACTGCGTTCTCGTTCCCGTAAACGTCATTGTTACAGGGTAATTTGCCGCCATAAGCCGGCACGCGCCCTCGAGTGCGCACGTACTGGTAAGCGCATTTCACTCAACGAGCCCTCGTCAACTAAAGCTAGGCTAGAGGCAGCGCATACCGCATGTGTAATACCAAACGCAAATAGTCTACAATTAGCACCTGTCTCACAACCAATTCAGTGGAGCTTGCGCTCTACCATCAAGTTCCAGCAGTATTCCAATGAAGATAATGACTCAGTCCATTGATGAGGAGGGGTTGACAAGAATGGAGAAAAAAGACACGGATAAGAAAATTCTTTCTCCAACGAAAGAACTCAGTAAATACTGATGTCGGTTTGAGGAAGACATTACTATAGTAAAGTGGACATAAACTACCGAAAACCGAGCATGAAGTGTAAGAGGTCCATGATTAAAGAATTTGTTGCTAGCGCACTCGAGCAGATGTAATTTCGATGATTTGCTCACGCGCTGCCTGCGATATGTAAGCTATAAGAGAATCTCAGACCAAAGAGCAGTGTTGACTGCAGTAGGAACTGTGTAGCAGTAGGAGTAAGTAGTTAGTAGCGAGCAGTCTGGTGTATCGTGTTGGCTGGGCCGGTCGTGGTGGAGCGATGGCGGAGCCTGAGCGTTGTAGTATAAGGTAAAAGCAGCCTCGCGCATACGTAGTATTGTTACATCAAGCCCCATGTAAATGTTTTTAAAAAAATCCCTTAATAATAATCTTTCTCGTAAAAAGTAACTTTTGACAATCATTCATTTCAATTTAAAGAATTTACTAATTTCTCCAATCCTTGGTCATTCCGATTATTGAAAAGAAAAATCAGTTGTTTCTTTTATACATGCCAAATCTATCGGCCAGCATTGCACTGAGCTGCGCCAGAAACATTTCTTATAGGAGCAGATATATACGCGTTATCCGGCGAGCTAATTGAGGTAAGATTTTTCAATTTATTCAGGATGAATGTTCAGGGCCATGACGCAGCACTGCTGACGTCCTAAATTTACCAGTTTAAATTTACAGTGATTATTGAAAGGTTATAAGTGAGTCACATTTTTTATTATTGAGAGAATAGTCACATTTTATTATTGATAGGTTACGCAATTTTCCTGTTGGTAGGTTATACTGAATGTGAACGACATAATTATATTTTTTTACTGTTGAGAGGTTTAGGAATTTTTCTGTTTTGAGGTTACACTAAATGTGAATATTATTCATATTATCTTATTTTGTGGGGAGGTTACAGAAGAAAGTGGAACAATTTGTAACACAGTGATGCACAACAAACAAAAAATTAAATTGCTAGAAAAAGTATGAAACGACAAGACGTCGTCAGAAGGATAGGAATCAGTGGAAAACTTTCGAAAAGAAGGCCGATTAGTTAAATATATGCAAAATGCTGGATGATTTGTTTCTGTCTGTGTTCAAATAGATTACATCTGAAGAGTAATAAAGAGCCTGTAAATGCGTCTTCGCCTACGGCTGCATCAGAATCAACATTTCGGTGAGGCCCCCAGCACAGGAGAAATGATAAAATCTAAGAAATGAAAAAAAGTGCAAAGACTTAATGTTAGTCTTGAGTTGTCGACAATTTTTAGACAAGATGAAGGACTTTCCCATTGCGACGATTGCTGTTTTAAGGGTTATTGCCAAAAAATCCAGCTTTCGTCACCGTTGACAATCCCGGAAAAAAAGTTTGGATCGTTTTGAAGGACTTCTGTAAGCTCCCTGCGGACGTCGATGTTGTGATGCTGCTTATCACCATTTGAAGCGCCCACCTTGAAATCTTCTCTGCAATCGTTCTCATCTGCAATTCTCCTGACAGAGCACGTTAAGACGTACCAGATCTCTCAAGTTGTTATCTGACATGGTTAAATTTGGAGATAAGCGATCTATTGAGTGAAAGTTGTGAATTCAGAAAAAATCCTAATAGTCAAGATCGCAAATATAATTTTACTGATCAATAGTTTCGACTTATCTACAAGGCATCTTGATAATAACAAAATACATTGGTTAGTGTATATATGCCCGATAGAAACACACACACACACACACACACACACACACACACACACACACATATATATATATATATATATATATATATATATATATATATATATAGTAATTTCGTCACAGTAGTTTCGACCTACGACGTTTATTTTCAGGACAGGCCTATTAAAGCTCCACTAATAATGGTTGGTTAGGCGACAATCGTCCACACAGATAATAACACACAATAGATAGTCACATGGATTATTAGACCTTTTGCAGAGTAGTTGCATTCAGTAAGTACAGTTGAACTAGATTGCACTCTATGAGTAAATCTACTTTGCAACATTGATCTGTCGTTCCAAGTGACTATGTATTGCGTGTGATTACCTTTGTGTGGATTGATTGTCGCCTAACAACCACTGTTAGTGCAGCTTTAATAGGCCTGGCATGAAAACATTGTTCCCCGAAAATAGTCGCCACGTTAATAAAACGCAACTGTGACAGATTTATAGCCGGCCGGAGTGGTCGAGCGGTTCTAGGCGCTACAGTCATGCCTCGGGTATGGATGTGTGTGATGCCCTTAGGTTAGTTAGGTTTAAGTAGTTCTAAGTTATAGGGGACATGACCACAGAAGTTAAGTCCCATAGTGCTCAGAGCCATTTGAACCATTTGAACAGATTTATAATAAATAATTTCTTATCCAAGTTGTTGGCCCTGTGCTGACTTCCTGTTTGAAATGCAGAATACCATAATTAGTGTTGTTATTTTGTACTCAACGGAACGTTTTTCATCATGATGGAAGCCAAGAGTTTCCTGATATTATTGATAAATGTGAAAGCTGTTTATGAATAACGAACAAGTTTATGTAAGTTCGATGAAGTATAGAAGTGGTTTGATATGTTTTTGTTTTAAATTTTTAAATTTTACCTTTTCGTTAAGGAATTAGCGTTTCCTTGCACTATGTGATAAGTACTAATATGCATTGTTTTCTTTACTTTTACTAAAACATCCAATTTTCCACACAAAAAATCAATTGTCTAATAAAACCTAAATTAAACTTTGACAGGTTCAATTTTGTTATCAGCACTGTTTATTTTCAAGCAACAGACAGTAGGATAACTATGTAGAGCAAAACTCTTCTGTAGGTTACCCAGCCTGTTATATATCGTTACTCAATTTGTAGACAGCGTGCCGGCCGCTGTGACGGAGCGGTTCTAGGCGCTTCAGTCTGGAACCGCTCTGCTGCTACCGTCGCAGGTTCGAATCCTGCCACGGGCATGGATGTGTGTAATGTGCTTAGTGTGCTTAGGTTAGTTAGGTTTAAGTAGTTCTAAGTCTAGGGGACTGATGACCTCAGATGTTAAGTCTCATAGTGCTTAGAGACATTTGAACCATTTTGATCTAGGTGGCTTACCGCTTCCAGTGTTTAGGGGAGCCTAGTAAGACACTGCTTGCATATATGAGGAAAGCGATCGTTGTGAGATAGCGCCAAATAGGTACGCAACATACCCAATGTAGAAGTAATGCAGGTACGATCTTATCTGGCCAAAGCTAGTAGGAAAAGTACCGTAGTATTCGGTTACTTATGATAGTTGTGACGTCGGTGGCATTTGTTACGTTATATACAAAAAATACATATATTTTTATTTTTAATTTATCAGCATGGTTCTTTCGCTCAGGGATATTGTCTTTTCTTATCACTTTTACTTAACGTGCATAAGTAAATATGAAACGGGTTCTTGAAGGGCCTCAGTTATTCAGGTACCAACTTTAGATTTTGAACGTGATGACTAAAATATAGTTGCCGTTAACTGAATTGAATGTAAGTTTGTTAATTTCTATTTATTGACTGCAAAGAAAAGCTTGAGATAATTTTGATTGTTGCCGTCCAGCGGCCAAGATAAAACTTACTGGACTCATGGAATTTGTATTATTTAAAAAATGAACTTTAACGTAAATTTAATATATGTTGCAATTTAAAAAGGTTCTTATAACGAAATCTCTCGCATTTACAGTTACTGTTAACAATGAAAAATAAATTAATACTTCGGCGCGTAATGGCCGAGCAGAGGCTGCATCGGATGGTGAACTTCTCGCAGCGGAAATTACTGAAAAATGCTTATTAAAAATAGTTAGCCACTGAGGTGACAACTATTACAAGGAAATTAATTTTTGTGACCGCTACTGTCGCAGGGTCGAATCCTGCCTCGGGCATGGATGTGTGTGACGTCGTTAGGTTAGTTAGGTTTAAGTAGTTCTAAGTTCTAGGGGACTGATGACCACAGATGTCAAGTCCCATAGTGCTCAGAGCCATTTGAACCCTTTTGAATTCATTTTGTGATAATAATAACAATTTTATTTTAGCAATAAATACGAATAACTTACATAAAATATGTGTAGCCGCTCAGTGGCTGCCTTCCGTATAGCGAAACAAAACAGTGTGTGTCCCATAAAATACGCCCTTCCTCCTCGGCCGTACAATCGCGTCTCTTTCGATCCTTTTTTTATTTTCATAGACATATCAGTTGCTTCAAGAACATTGACTATATCTTTTACACTAATTATATTCACAAAATACTACTGTTTACAACCGATAAAAATGTCTATATTTATGTGACGTACCGTCACATAGTCTACGGTAGTTAACGGTAATTTTAGGTATCACGGTTTGGTGTTTTCGGAGGGGGAAAGCGTAATGACTTCCTAGCGACGATCTGTAGCTTGACAACCGGCGATGTCACAGATGCAAGTCCGATTTGAGTTCCATCTTCGGTGCGGAAGAGACGAGTGAAGTTGGGCGCAGGCCAGGCCGCGACGCGGCGCATCGGATTTGTGCGAGGGCGTCGCGGCGGTGGCGGCGGGCGTAAGACGAGACGGAAGCCCGCAGCCCGGCGCGGCGGTGGCGCGCAGAGCCGGCCAGGTGGGCGGAAGCTGAGGCTACCACCGCCCCGCGCCGGCTTCCCACCGCCTGCCTGCTTCCTGCTCTTCACGGCGTTTCCGGTCTCAACCACGCATTTCGTGTAATCCAACCAGCGGCAGCCCTTCCGCTTGGGGCAGTATCAGCCAGGACCCCTAGTGGGCCGGCCGGTGTGGCCGAGCGGTTCTAGGCGCTGCGCTACAGTCTGGAACCGCGCGACCACTGCGGTAGCAGGTTCGAATCCTGCCTCGGGCATGGTTGTGTGTGGTATACTTAGGTTGGTTAGGTTTAAGTGGTTCTAAGTTCTAGGGGACTGATGACCTCAGCAGTTAAGTCCCATAGTGCTCAGAGCCATTTAAGCCATTGCAAGACATGTTTTTAGGTTGATTTGCACCTCCAAGTATATGTGGCAAAAGCAAGCCATTAATGATTACAATCCGCTGTGCATCAGGTCAGGTGTTTGAAGTGTGGACACGTAGATGCAAAACAGTTAGTCTATACTGACAGGCGTAGCCCACATATCGTGCAGAAAACATCAGGTCGTAAAGTATGTGACGTGTTTGTGAGAAGACTGTTTCACTCAGATGTGTGTACATTTCAAGGTACCGAAAATAATTGCAGCTGGACACATTAAAACCTGTATATTATAATAGAACAGCATTTTTTGAGATCATATGGTCAAGGTGTTATCGATGCTGAAACCGACGACCGAGCGACGTGGCGCAGTGGTTAACTCCACGGACTCGCATTCGGGAGGATGACGGTTCAAATCCGTCTCCGGCCATCCTGAATTAGGTTTCCGTGATTTCCCTAAATCGTTTCAGGCAAATGCCGGGATGGTTCCTTTGAAAGGGCACGGCCGATTTCCTTCCCCAATCCGAGCTTGTGCTCCGGCTCTTAATGACCTCGTTGTGGGCGGGACGTTAAATACAGATCTCCGCCTCCAGAAACGGACGGAACCAATATATAACGAGCAACTGGAGAGCAGAGATTCCTTATACCAGCAGCTGCAACGAACAACACTGATCTTGTCGGTAGTGCCGCCGCTTTGCAGACTCCCACGAATTTTCTACCGGCATTATGTAATGGGAGTTTTGTGGTCTGGAGAGCGAGCTGCGTTAGCGTGTGAATAAATGCGTAGCTTCCGACGCGCGAGCTACGTAACCGGTGCGTGAGAAACCGGGAAGAGCACGGGCTAAGAGCCGGGTGCTGTCGCCAGGACAGTGTTTGGCAACAATGCTTCCGGGCGTGACGCAACGCGCCCAGCCTCCTATGCTCTCCCGTATTCCGCGCGCGGCCCCGACGGCAGCGGCGACTGCTGGAAGCCAGCAGCGTGGGCGGCGGAGCAGGTAGCCACGGCTGTATTATTCAGGCGCGGGCCTGATCAATTATTCGCGTCGCCATCGATCGACATTTCGCCCGCCCCGGAGCGCAGAAGTCTGCTGACCCTCTCGCAACTTTGCTACTTAAGCTCGGGCGAATTAGCGGACTTCGGGGCACTCTCTGCCGGCGTATATGCCATCAACGGCTTAACGAAACCCGCCTGCTGAAGGCTATATAGAGATGCAACAGAAAAGTAGATAAACTCGGATTACTCTTTAATCTTCCTTATTGCAAATAACAAAGGACTATGAGTCGGGGAAATTCAAATCACAAGCCTGATTCCGCATTCCCCTCTCTCTCTCTCTCTCTCTCTCTCTCTCTCTCTCTCTTTCTCTCTCTCTCTCTCTCTCTCTCTCTCTCTCTCTCGTGAGCCACAGGACCAATTTCAACCAAACTTGTATGTATATAAAGGAGCCCGTAACGGGACACCCTCCTCTAGCATTACTTTTCCTCAAGAGTAGATGTCGAGTTCAGTTTTTTTTCGTATTTTGGACAGTTCTATATAATCTCACTTGTTTTTCTGGAAACTTTCATATTATACACAGTACGTAATATTTAGAGCTAAAATTCATGAAATGTAATTACGTTATAAAATATTTTAGTTTCGGTGTTATTATCGATAAGTACTAGTTCTGAATGTACAGTTAAAATTATTTTTTAGAAACATTTGTAAATCACGAATTATTTGCACACTTAAAATTTCTATTATTAATTACGCAACCCTGTGCTGTTTACTAAGGTTATTTCTGGGTTGATTTATGAATAGCCGGCCGGTGTGGCCGAGCGTTTCTAGCCGCTACAGTCGGGAACCGCGCGACCGCTAAGGTCTCAGGTTCGAATCCTACCTTGGGCATGGATGTGCGTGATGTCCTTCGGTTAATTAGGTTTAAGTAGTTTATGTTATAGGGGACTGATGATCTCAGAAGTTAAGTCCCATAGTGCTCAGAGCCATTTGAACCATTTATGAATAACGTAAACTAGTAGAATTCATTTGTTAAGAAAAATTGTAAATCCTTTGGAATGTTGTTATTTCTCCAGAGTGACAGACTCGTAAGGTTGTCTCTTATGTGATCGGACGTATTTTTGTATAATAGGTGCGAACAATGTAATTTAGGCTTCGTTGATGTGAAAAATCAAAATGGTATACTAAAATGTGAGAAAATCATGGAAAATATATTTACGTAAAAAATTCTCCAACAACAATCTTCCAATTTATTTAGTTCAAACCAACCGTGAGGACGTGATGTTAGATTTTCAGCTTCAAGAATCAGACTCGTAGATAAGAACTGGAGCCATCTCAACATGTCAAGCTAAGTAAACTTGAAAGTTTATTGCAACCTTCGCTCCTCTCAAATCTTCATGAAAGACTTTGCTTATCAATTACATGGACTGGTCATTGTTTAATGTGGACAATAGACGGAAGAAGGCGGGAGACTATAAGCCCATCCACTCACTTACCGGCATAGTGGCCAACACAAAAGGTCAACTGCCATCTCTGCGTGTTGGTTAGTTTTCACTAAGTGAAGATTCGCATGATGTGGGTACTGCTATGTTTGCGTACGTCTGGTTATCATTAATCATTAATATGCGCTCATGTGAAGGTAGACTGGATCGAAAGTTGAACGAAAAGTAGCGGTTTGAAGGGCAGACGAAAATAGATGCGAAGGCAAGAGCCAAGGGGGTAAAAAAACCTCTGCGGTAGTTGGGTTGGGTAGTAAACAACATGCTGGGAACACCAACGTTCGAAGCACGGACATTTTTAGGTCGGCACCTTCACAGCTAACCTGCCTACGTATTCACTGCTAATAAGTTTTCCAAACAGTGAAAATAAATTAGCCTTTCAAACGAAGCCATACGCAAATACAACTGACATGCAGTTACTACCAGAACATCATAAACTAAGGCTCTTTGTCGGGAATAAACCCATGTCGTCATTGCTGGTATAGCTCTCCCGGCCATGCAGTGCGGTCCTGGTTTCTCACGTGTTGCTAGGTTTTACTGCTCGTAAAAGAGCATTACGCGTATGTAGCACCTTTACTACCACAGTCAATACCCTGGCGTCAACAACGCCAACGAGTTCGTGTGTCACCGTAATAAAAGGTGTCTCCATATTTAA
Organism: Schistocerca gregaria; assembly: GCF_023897955.1. NCBI lineage: Eukaryota > Metazoa > Arthropoda > Insecta > Orthoptera > Acrididae > Schistocerca > Schistocerca gregaria. The sequence goes on from NC_064921.1 coordinate 306,382,885, forward strand.
CGCTCATTTATTGCTCTGATCACCAAACCTCTCAAGAGTAAGATGCTTCGAGTAACAATGATGTTAGCCGTGGAGGAGATGAAACTATGCCAGAGTGGATAAAGAGCGAGGGGTCGGTTTTCCTGCGACGTGAAAGTCGTAGGATATTCTCTGTAGCGCCAGTTGTGTTGATAGTTCGAGTGAAACAGTCTGTTGCTCGGTGAATCCCTGTTACAGTTTAGAAGAGAATGCCACGCAGTGCTTCCTTTAAATTAGGAAAGAAGTCACGAGGACGTAACTCGTAATAGTGTGGTGGCTGAGACAGAACCCATTAGGTCGAACAAATCAGTCACAACTTGAGCCATATGCGCCCCAACATAATCCTGCAAAATGATGAAAATGTGACGTCAGCCACATGAGTGCTAAAAGGAACCGTTAAACTCCGGTTACACGATAAGTCGGTCAAATCTAAAGGCCGTAAGATCATCCAAATACCTAGGAATTACAATAGTCAAACCAAAGACTGCGTTTTATCGGCAGAACGCTTATAAAGTGAAAGAGCTGCTAAAGGGACTGCCTACACTACGCTTCTCCGTCCTCTTTTGTAGTACTGCTGCGCGGTCTGGGATCTCTGCCAGGTAGCATTAGCGAAGTGCATCGAGGAAGTTCAAAGAAGAGCAGTGCGTGTTGTATTAGCGCGAAATAGGGGGAGAGTGTCACTGACATGATACAGGATTTGGGGTCGACATAATTAAAACAAATGCATTTTTCGTTGTGTCGGAACCTTCACGCGAAATTTCAGTCACCCACTTTCTCCTCCAAATGCGAAAATATTTTGTTGATTCGGACCTTTTTAGGAAGAAACGATCATAATAATAAAATAATAGAAATCTGAGCTCGCACGGTTAGATATGGATGGTAGTTTTTTTTTCGCGCGCTAATTGAGAGTGGAATAACAGAGAATTGTGAAGGTGTCTAGAATGAAATATTCACAGTACAGCGGTGTTTCAATTGTGAAGGTGTTTTGACGAACCCTCCTCAAGGCACTTACGTGTGATTTGCAAAATATCCATGTAGATGTAAAGGTAGACTGATCCTGCAGAAAGTGTCGGTGCCTCTTTTTCTGGGATGATAGCAGGCTGTTTTCCAAAAATGATCAGCTTGGAGATAGAAACAGTGACACTTTCTGCAGGACCAGCCCATCATCATGCAGGATGATGCTCGGCCGTATACGACGCAAGTTGTGAATGACTTTCGCGATCGATTCGACTGGGAAGCGCTGTACCACCCACCACACTGCCAGAACTTACGTCCTTTTGACTTCTACTTGATTCCTAATTTGAAGAAGCACTTCATAGCATTCGATTCAGAATACTTTCAGAGGCTCGTCGGCCAATAGACCGCTCCATCCGAACTATCAAGACAACGGGGGATGCTAAGGGTATCCTACGAATTCAACGTCGCTTGCAATGCAATATTGGTGGCTCCTATGAAGGAAAGTAAAACTTTGAAACACGTCTGTTTTCGGTACAAGTTGTAAATAAATCGTTGTCTGCTGTACCCTCGTATATAATTGAGCGTATGGTGTCAAATGACAATGTGCGAAAATATATACTGAAGAGCCAAAGAAACTGGCACTTCTGCCTAATATCGCAGAAGTACCACAGCACGACGTGGCACGGACTCCACTAAAGTCTGAAGTAGTGCTGGAGGCAACTGACAGGGCTCTACATAAATCCATATCAGTGTGAGGAGGTGGAGATCTCTTCTCAACAGCACGTTGCAAGGCATCCCAGATATCCTCATGCGGAAGTTTTTAAACTCAGAATAGTGTTCCTGGAGCCACTCTCTAGCAGTTCTGGACGTATGGGGTGTCGCATTCGCCTGCTAAAATTGCCCTAAGTCCCCCAGAAAGCACCATGGACATGGATGGAGGCAGGTGATCAGAAAGGATGCTTACGTACGTGTCAATTGTCAGAATAGTATCTGGACATATCAGGGGTCTCATCACTCCAACTGTACACGCCCCCCACCATTAGAGAGCCTCCACCAGCTTGAACAGCCCCTGCTGACATGCAGGGTCCATGGGTTCGTGCGGTTGTCTCCATACCTGCACACATCGATCCGCTCGATACAATTTGAAATGAGAATCGTCCAGCCAGGCGTCATGTTTCCAGTCATCGACAGTCCAACGTCTGTGTTGACGGGCCCAGCAGAGGCGTAAAGCTTTGTGTCGTGAAGTCGTCATGGGTACACGAGTAGGCCTTCGGCTCCGAAAGCCCATATCGATTATGTGTCGTGGAATGTTCGACATGCTGACACTTGATGGCCCAGCATTGAAATCTGTAGAAATTTGCGGAAGGGATGAACTTCTTTCACGTTGAACGATTCTCTTCAGTCATCGTTGGCCCAGTTGTTGCGGGATCTTTTTCCGGCCGCAGCTATGTCTGAGATTTGATGTTTCACCGGATTTCTGATATCCACGGTGTACTCGTGAAGTGGTCGTACGGGAAAATTCTTACTTCCTTGCTACCTCGGATATCCCGTGTCCCATCGCTCGTGTGCCAACTTTAATACCACATTCAAACTCACTTAACTCTGATAACCTGCCATTGTTGCAGCAGTACCCGATCTAACAATGGGACAGTGCTCAAATGGTTTAAATCATACCTAACTGGAAGAGTGCAGAAAGTTGAACTAAAGAGTTCACATTATATGCAAAAAACTGGTGATTTCTCAAACTGGGGAACAATCAAGACTGGGGTGCTGCAAGGTTCGGTCTTGGATCCTCTGCTGTTCTTAATATATATTAATGAATTGCCATTCTATATTCACGAAGATGCAAAGCTGGTACTTTTTGCCGATGATACAAGTATGGCTATCACACCCGACAGACAAGAATTAACTGGTGAAATTGTAAACGATGTTTTCCAGAAAATCATTAAGTGGTTCTCTGCAAATGGGCTCTCATTAAACTTTGACAAAACAAAGTATATACAGTTCCACATAGTAAATGGAATGATCCCATTAATAAATATAGACTTCGATCAGAAATCGGTAGCTAAGGTAGAATATTCAAAATTTCTAGGTGTATGCATTGATGGGTTGAACTAGAAAAAACACACTGAGGATCTGCTGAAACGTTAGAGTTCAGCTTCTTATGCTGCTAGGATCATTGCAAATTTTGGCTATATACATCTGAGTAAATTAGCTTACCACGCCTATTTTCATTCTCTGCTTTCGTATGGCATCATATTCTGGGGTAACACATCATGGTGTAAAAGAGTTTTCATTGCACAAAAGCGTGTAATCAGAATAATTGCTGGAGCTTATCCAAGATCATCCTGCAGACACTTATTTAAAGAGCTAGAAATCTTCACTGTAGCCTCACAATATATATTCACTTATGAAATTTGTTATTAACAATCCGAACTAATTCAAAAGTAATAGCAGTGTACATGGCTACAACACTAGGAGATAGGATGATCTTCACTACTCAAGGTTGAATCTAACTTTGGCTCAGAAGGGGGTAAATAATGCTGCCACAAAAGTCTTTGGTCGCTTACCTAATAGCATCAGAAGTCCGACAGATGGCCATATAGCATTTAAAAGGAAATTGAAAGAATTTCTTAGTGGCAACTCCTCCTACTCATTAGATGAATTTTTCGATATAGTAAGTGGATAATTTCCCAACCTCCACAAAAAAAATTGAGTGTCATGTAGCATTTTGTCTAATGTAATAGCTTGTATAGACACCTTTTATTAAGCTGACACGTTTCACATCATTACGAAGTGTCGTATTCATGATCTATGGAACAAGTACGAATCTAATCTCAACTGCGCCAGAAACTTGTCTGATGGAGGCCCTGCCGACCGCAGCGTCGTTTACAGATATCTGTATTTGAATAAGCATGCCTATAAAGTTTCCTTGGCACTTCAGGGCATAAACGAAATACATAATGGTGATATCGACCACTATGCTGAGCAAAGTAAAAGGTGTAGATAATCGTTCGGAAAACATAAAACGGGCGTTCTCCGCGAGTCTCGGCCTGGAAACGAGATCCGGCAGGGCTCTGCCCCCCCTCCCTTAGCTGATGGCCACCAGCAAGAGGCGTCAGGAGGACACGCCCGTGGTGTGGGAGGCAGCCCAGCCCAGCCCAGCCTACCCTGAGGGCAGGGCCAGTTCAGCTCCAGCGTGTTCTCCGCCCTTCACGTCCGGGAGATACAGCATCCGGCGCACAGCTGAGTGCAGAGCAGCCCAGCCTCGACACGGCCCTGAACCGCGCCGGATCTGCCCACACGGAAGTGGGGCTCTGCCGCTCAATCTCTGGCGCGAATCCGCTCGCGAGGCCCGAGTCGTTACGTCTCGAGGCGCCATGCTTGGCAGGCGTACTACTACTCTCCTCCCGCCCCCATCGATACTCTTTTATTTCTTTTGTGTGTGTTGCTGGGAGCAGACGGGCGTGGGCAGCCATTACGGGCCGAGATATCAATCTCAGCGAAGCTGGCTGGGTATTACCTTCTGGTAGGGGTCGACAAGTGTCGCGCCGCGCGGCCAGAGTAATTTTATTTCACTGCACTTTTCAACTGCATTCCCGCTCCGGGGCCTTTCCTATCCACGAAGCTACATTAATTTGTTTTCACTTAACAGTGTGTGTGTGTATGCGTACACAGTACAACCTCAACAGCTGATCTGAACTGATCTGAATACAGCGTACAGTTTACTAAATTCGTGCCGACGGCAGGAAACGATCCGTGAGAGCATACATGGTCATATTTTCGGAGAAAATAAGTTCCAAGCGAACTACAGACACTTGAAGGTGGAGGTAAAACGTCTATGACACTGTTTTTTGAAGAACGAAAACATATATGAGAGCTCAACTGTGAATGTCAAATTAAATACCTTTCAGCCGCGGCCGGCCGGAGTGGCCAAGCGGTTCTAGGCGCTACAGTCTGGAACCGTGCGACCGCTATGGTCGCAAGTTCGAATCCTGCCTCCGGCATGGATGTGTGTGATGTCCTTAGGTTAGTTAGGTTTAAGCTGTTTTAGGGGACTGATGACCTCAGCAGTTAAGTCCCATAGTGCTCAGAGCCATTTGAACCGTTCAGCCGTTTAGTTTCCAATCTTATTTTGTTGGGCAACCAGTTTCAGCGTTTTACTAAGCTATCTTCAGGTCCCTGGACGACTTGCTTCTGCAGATATAGAATTATTTGCAAAACAAACCTCAATATTTGATAAAATAACAACATTTAATAAGTAGTGTAGACCTCGAATGACGGATTGATGTGGTTAAATAACTTTTAATTCAGTACAGTTCTGAACCGTTGACATAAAAAATCCACAGGAGCTTTGGAATAGTGATAACAATTAGTGAGGATAACAAGTGGTGCAGAAATATAACAAAGAGAGTAACACAATTTTTTTAAAAAAACTTGCGTTGTTGAAACACCGATTTACACGCTGTAAAAGATCAATCAGCAGTTAGCAGCCGACACAGAAGAAGATGAACACACAAGTAAAAATATTAACCATAAAAGGTGAGGTGGAAATGCCGTGTGGCTAGGGCCTCCCGTCTGGTAGACCGTTCGCCTGGCGCAAGTCTTTCGAGTCGACGCCACTTCGGACACTTGCGTGTCGATGGGGATGAAATGACGATGATAAGGGCACTTTTTTTTCACTAGCTGCTTATTTTTTATGACCCACCGTCTAATTTCTTATGGTGGGTTGTGTGTTGCCACTTAGCCTCTGTGACTGGGTCCGGAGTGACTAAAAGTAACACCACACAGGCTCCCGTCCCCACTCACACAGTTGCCGGTGTCCCGCCACGTGGAGGCGGGCTCTATTTGTGTAAATCCATTTGATATCTTTTTTGTGCAGCATTAGAAAAACCTATACTAATACAAAATCAAGTAAGATACTAATAAACAAAACGGAATTAAATAAGGACAACACAGTACCTAGTCCCTGAGCGGAGAAAATCTCCGACCCAGCAGGGAATCGAACCCGGACCGTTAGGTGTGACATTCCGTCGCGCTGACCACTCAGCTACCAGGGGCGGACAAAGGTGAGACGCGAAGCAAGCTTAACATGAAGTTCTCGCCGAATATCTATTCTTTTATGATCGTCCTGGAGTACCGAAGTCGTAGCCTTGAGTGTCACGTGCCAAACTTACAGAGCTTAGACTAGTAAGTTAAGAGCCAGGCCTGGACTGTAGGAACTCACCAGAAGTGTGAAGGCGCCAAGACGAATTGCTCACTCGGCCACAACATAGTCCACCCTTAGCCCATCGTCTGTGATTATGCCACAAGTCACTCCAGGACACAACTGGCCCAGCAAATTGTAGCGATCCTCCTAAGTCGGCATTGGACCGGGTGCACCCTTTAGGCACGGAAGGTAAACACGCTCTCGCCAGTTAAAAGACTTACTGTACTTGTATATACTATCGATACCGCGTATTGAAATGGATAGCCGGCCGAAGTTACCGAGCGGTTCTAGGCGCTTCAGTCTGGAACCACGCGACCGCTACGGTCGCAGGTTCGAATCCTGCCTCGGGCATGGATGTGTGTGATGTCCTTAGGTTAGTTAGGTTTAAGTAGTTCTAAGTTCTAGGGGACTGGTGACCTAAAAGTCCCATAGTGCTCAGAGCCATTTGAACCATTTTTTTAATGGATAAAATATATTAAAATGAATGTTTTCTAGCGTAATATTCTCAGTTAACGATAATAAATATCAGGGCATAAGATAATCGAGTTTGGCTGAATATGGTAGAAACATAATCGTTCACCAGTGAACCTACAGTCACGTCACAACCGTTATTGTTTCGTATTGCGAAACCGCAGACGTTGCAGCTCAAAAGATTCTGTTTGTAGATTTCAGTCAAAAATGATTGGCCATAAAGGGTTAAGGAACGCGTAATGTACTCGGGGCACCTTCGTCTTGCTAGACTTGCCTTTGTTCTACGCTCCGCTTTGAGGCGGCGCCAAAGGAGAACAGTTGGTGGGCTTGCGTGAGGTGGTCGTAACAGCAGCAGCTGTGGCGACAGTTGGCGCCACTGAATGCAGGTGTACCAACAGCTGTTGTGTGCCCAGGCCGAGCAGCTGACTGTGGCTTCACCTGCCTCGCCTCGGGACAGCCATTCTACACAATGGCCAGAGGCCACAGAATGAATCTGGTGGAAAACCTCAATTAACTCTCAAGCCATTCATCTCAGGAATATACTGCAAAGTAGTCTGGCAGTCCATACACGTGTCGTCGATTGTAGGGCACATCACTTAGAAAAGGGATATAACAGCATGCAACATAAATTACAGCAGTGCGTCCTGCAATAGCAAAAGCGTAAACAGGGACACGCAACTAATTCCGATCGCGAAAAATTCTATGCTGACGTACGACACAAATAAGAAATACTAGCGATAGGACAATAATTTTCCTGAACAAGCACTGCGGATTGCAAACTGGAGACCCCAAACGCAACACATACAAATTAACTTCAAGTGAAATTAAGTAACAAAAAGATCTCATACAGAAATAATATATACTATCTGATAAAAAGTATCTGGACAGTCCTATGTAATCCAGAACTGACCACCAGAGGTCAAGAGAGCTAGACTTGACTGTGTAAAAGGAGTTGTTGTTGTTGTTGTCTTCAGTCCTGAGACTGGTTTGATGCAGCTCTCCATGCTACTCTATCCTGTGCAAGCTGCTTCATCTCCCAGTACCTACTGCAACCTACATCCTTCTGAATCTGCTTAGTGTACTCATCTCTCGGTCTCCCTCTACGATTTTTACCCTCCACGCTGCCCTCCAATGCTAAATTTGTGATCCCTTGATGCCTCAAAACATGTCCTACCAACCGATCCCTTCTTCTAGTCAAGTTGTGCCACAAACTTCTCTTCTCCCCAATCCTATTCAATACCTCCTCATTAGTTACGTGATCTATCCACCTTATCTTCACTATTCTTCTGTAGCACCACATTTCGAAAGCTTCTATTCTCTTCTTGTCCAAACTAGTTATCGTCCATGTTTCACTTCCATACATGGCTACACTCCAAACAAATACTTTCAGAAACGACTTCCTGATGCATAAATCTATATTCGATGTTAACAAATTTCTCTTCTTCAGAAACGCTTTCCTGGCCATTGCCAGTCTACATTTTATATCCTCTCTACTTCGACCATCATCAGTTATTTTACTTCCTAAATAGCAAAACTCCTTTACTACTTTAAGTGTCTCATTTCCTAATCTAATTCCCTCAGCATCACCCGATTTAATTTGACTACATTCCATTATCCTCGTTTTGCTTTTGTTAATGTTCATCTTATATCCTCCTTTCAAGACACTGTCCATTCCGTTCAACTGCTCTTCCAAGTCCTTTGCCGTCTCTGACAGAATTACAATGTCATCGGCGAACCTCAAAGTTTTTACTTCGTCTCCATGAATTTTAATACCTACTCCAAATTTTTCTTTTGTTTCCTTTACTGCTTGCTCAATATACAGATTGAATAACATCGGGGAGAGGCTACAACCCTGTCTCACTCCTTTCCCAACCACTGCTTCCCTTTCATGCCCCTCGACTCTTATGACTGCCATCTGGTTTCTGTACAAATTATAAATAGCCTTTCGCTCCCTGTATTTTACCCCTGCCACCTTTAGAATTTGAAAAAAGAGTATTCCAGTCAACATTGTCAAAAGCTTTCTCTACGTCTACAAATGCTAGAAACGTAGGTTTGCCTTTTCTTAATCTTTCTTCTAAGATAAGTCGTAAGGTCAGTATTGCCTCACGTGTTCCAACATTTCGACGGAATCCAAACTGATCCTCCCCGAGGTCTGCATCTACCAGTTTTTCCATTCGTCTGTAAAGAATTCGCGTTAGTATTTTGCAGCCGTGGCTTATTAAACTGATAGTTCGGTAATTTTCACATCTGTCAGCACCTGCTTTCTTTGGGATTGGAATTATTATATTCTTCTTGAAGTCTGAGGGTATTTCGCCTGTCTCATACATCTTGCTCACCAGCTGGTAGAGTTTTTTCAGGACTGGTTGTCCCAAGGCCGTCAGTAGTTCTAATGGAATGTTGTCTACTCCGGGGGCCTTGTTTCGACTCAGGTCTTTCAGTGCTCTGTCAAACTCTTCACGCAGTATCGTATCTCCCATTTCGTCTTCATCTACATCCTCTTTCATTTCCATAATATTGTCCTCAAGTACATCGCCCTTGTATAAACCTTCTATATACTCCTTCCACCTTTCTGCCTTCCCTTCTTTGCTTAGAACTGGGCTGCCATCTGAGCTCTTGATATTCATACACGTGGTTCTCTTCTCTCCAAAGGTCTCTTTAATTTTCCTGTAGGCAGTATCTATCTTACCCCTAGTGAGATAAGCTTCTACATCCTAACATTTGTCCTCTAGCCATCCCTGTTTAGCCATTTTGCACTTCCTGTCGATCTCATTTTTGAGACGTTTGTATTCCTTTTTGCCTTCTTCATTTACTGCATTTTTATATTTTCTCCTTTCATCAATTAAAATCAATATTTCTTCTGTTACCCAAGGATTTCTAGCAGCCCTCTTCTGTGTACCTACTTTATCCTCTGCTGCCTTCACTACTACATCCCTCAGAGCTACCCATTCTTCTTCTACTGTATTTCTTTCCCCTATTCCTGTCAATTGTTCCCTTATGCTCTCCCTGAAACTCTGTACAACCTCTGGTTCTTTCAGTTTATCCAGGTCCCATCTCCTTAATTTCCCACATTTTTGCAGTTTCTTCAGTTTTAATCTACAGGTCATAACCAATAGATTGTGGTCAGAGTACACATCCGCCCCTGGAAATGTCTTACAACTTAAAACCTGGTTCCTAAATCTCTGTCTTACCATTATATAATCTATCTGATACCTTTTAGTATCTGCAGGGTTCTTCCACGTATACAACCTTCTTTCATGATTCTTAAACCAAGTGTTAGCTATGATTAAATTGTGCTCTGTGCAAAATTCTACTAGGCGGCTTCCTCTTTCATTTCTTAGCCCCAATCCATATTCACCTACTATGTTTCCTTCTCTCCCTTTTCCTACACTCGAATTCCAGTCACCCATTACTATTAAATTTTCGTCTCCCTTCACTATCTGAATAATTTCTTTTATTTCATCGTACATTTCTTCAATTTCTTCATCATCTGCAGAGCTAGTTGGCATATAAACTTGTACTACTGTAGTAGGTGTGGGCTTCGTATCTATCTTGGCCACAATAATGCGTTCACTATGCTGTTTGTAGTAGCTTACCCGCATTCCTATTTTCCTATTCATTATTAAACCTACTCCTGCATTACCCCTATTTGATTTTGTGTTTATAACCCTGTAGTCACCTGACCAGAAGTCTTGTTCCTCCTGCCACCGAACTTCACTAATTCCCACTATATCTAACTTTAACCTATCCATTTCCCTTTTTAAATTTTCTACCCTACCTGCCCGATTAAGGGATCTGACATTCCACGCTCCGATCCGTAGAACGCCAGTTTTCTTTCTCCTGATTACGACATCCTCCTGAGTAGTCCCCGCCCGGAGATCCGAATGGGGGACTATTTTACCTCCGGAATATTTTACCCAAGAGGATGCCATCATCATTTAATCATACAGTAAAGCTGCATGTCCTCGGGAAAAATTACGGCTGTAGTCTCCCCTTGCTTTCAGCCGTTCGCAGTACCAGCACAGCAAGGCCGTTTTGGTTAATGTTGCAAGGCCAGACCAGTCAATCATCCAGACTGTTGCCCCTGCAACTACTGAAAAGGCTGCTGCCCCTCTTCAGGAACCACACGTTTGTCTGGCCTCTCAACAGATACCCCTCCGTTGTGGTTGCACCTACGGTACGGCCATCTGTATCTCTGAGGCACGCAAGCCTCCCCACCAACGGCAAGGTCCATGGTTCGTGGCGGGTGTAAAAGGAGGAAGGTAGTATTGTGTTGTCAGTAGAGACGCAGTTGCAGTAGAATGGGTGTATCAGGAGAGCTCAGTGGTATAAACGTGGCTTGTCTGTATGTATTAAACTGGGAACTTAGAAACGACTCAGAGGCTTCTACCCGACGTAGCCCTCTGGTTCACACCCCCACAACAGGCCACCCACCCAACCGCCCCCCCTCCCCCCCCCCCCTCCCCCGTCACACACACACCGAACCCAGGTTTATTGTGCGGTTCGGCCCCCAGTGAACCTCCCCGGGAACGCCTCATACCAGGCGAGTGTAACCTCAAATGTTTGCATGGTAGAGTAATTACAGTGTACACGTATGTGGAAACGGTGTTTGCGCAGCAATCGCCGACACAGTGTAACTAAGGCGGAATTAGGGAAACCATCCCACATTCGCCGACGTAGATGGAAAACCGCCTTAAACACCATCCAAAGCCTAGCCGGCACACAGGAACCCGATACTGATCCGCCGGGGCATTCGTGTCGACGACCGGCATGCTTTCCCGCTCGGGAAGCAGCGCGTTAGACTGTCCGGCTAGCCGGGCGGGCAACGTGGCTTGCTAACCGAAGTAACAAATCCATCAGCGATGTAGCAGCGCTTCTTAAATCTGCCCTGGTGGACTCAACTGTAAACACGAAGGAACAGCCACAGCCAAACCGAGACCAAGCAGGTGTCATCTACTGACGGACAGAGACCGACGAGCACTGCGGAGGATGGTTGTAAAAATCGCATGAAATCAGCAGAACGTATAACTAGTGAGCTCCAAAGTGCCATCAGGAGTCCAGTTAGCAGACTGACTGTGCGCAGGGACTTGAAAATAACATGGAAAAAATAACATGGACAGTGGTCCAGCAGCTCCTCATAAGCCACATATGTACAATGAAGCGCCTGAGAAACTGGTGTAGGCATGAGTATTCAAAGACAGAGATATTAAGCAGGTAGACCTGGGCACTATGGTCGACAACGCCCTTATAAGACAAGTGCCTGGCGCAGTTGTTAGATCGGTTACTGCTGCTACAACGGCAGGTTATAAACATTTAAGTGAGAATCGACGTGGTGCTACAGTCGGTGCACGAGCGATAGGACACAGTGTCTCCGAGGTAACGGCGAAGTGAAGATTTTCCCATACGACCATTTCATGAGTGTACCGTGAATATCAGACATCGCTGCCACCGGAAAAAGAGTCTGCAACGACGACTGAAGAGAATCGTTCAACATGACAGAAGTGCAGCCCTTCGACAAATTTCTGCAGATTTCAATGCTCGCCCGTCAACAAGTGTCAGCGTGCGAACCATTCGATGAAACATCATCGATTTGGGCTTTCGAAGTCGAAGGTCCACTCATGTACTCTTGATGACTGGAAACATGTTGCCTGGTAGGACGTTTCAAATTTTGACGAGCGGTTGGATGTGTACGGGTGTGGAGAGAACTGCATGAATCCATGGACCCTGCATGTCAGCAGGGGACTGTTCAAACTGATGGAGGCTCTGTAATGGTGGGGGCGTCTGCAGTAGGAATGGAACCGTTGATACGTCGAAATGAGGCTCTGATAGGTGACACGTGCGTAAGCATCCTGTCTGATCAGCTGCGTCCATTGATGTCTATTGTGCATTCCGACGGATTTGGGCAATTCCAGCGGGACAATGCGACAATCCACACGTCCAGAATTGCTATAGAGTGGTTGCAGGAACGCGCTGCTTAGTTTAAACACTTCCGCATGAGCATATCTTGGATGCCTTGCAACGCGCTGTTCGGAAGGGATCTCCACCCCTTCGTACTCTTATGGATTTATAGACAGGGCGGCGGGACCAAACGGGAGCGGCTCGCGAACAAACAAAACGAACGAAAAAGGACTGACACGAACAAACGATGGACGTCCGAGCAAGACCTTACGAACAACAACACGCAAGAATGAACGGAGTCACAAGCGAAAACCTCACGAATCAATAACGTCCACTCGTAGACGGAAAAAAAGTAAACACGCTGTCTGTTGGCGAGATATCGATAGACTCACGCGAATATCAGATTGCGTCGGTGACGGAGAGGCAGGCGCTTAAATACTCGATAGGGTATGTCGCTGTTTGCCGCTGGGACCACTTGCTCCACGTTATAAGAGGGCCAGGAGCGGACGCGCAACCACGGCTTACTGCGCGACGGCTGCAGAGACATCTAGTGGTAATCGAGGTCCATGTTGGTAACATTCCTGAAATGGGGTGATCTCTGAGTCTTTACATGAACCTCTGGAATGAAGCTAGAACTCGATTTAGCTTCAGACACCAGTCCAATGTCAGTAACTTCCCTGGTTCCGGCTCGGCTCTTGAGGAAGAATGGGTTGCGATTCCTCTACAGTCATCGAAACATCTCATTGAAAGTGTCACCAGAAAAGTTCAAGCCGTCATCAAGGCAAATGGTGGACATAACGCATATTAATATCAACTAACAGCTTTTATTAAGGAACTAATCCGTCGTTCACCAAGAGTGATACAAGAAAGCCGCGCGGGATTAGCCGAGCGGCCTAAGGCGCTGCAGTCATAGACTGTGCGCCTGGTCGCGGCGGAGGTTCGAGTCCTCCCTCGGGCATGGGTGTGTGTGTTTGTGCTTAGGATAATTTAGGTTAAGTAGTGTGTAAGCTTAGGGACTGATTACCTTAGCAGTTAAGTCCCATAAGATTTCACACACACTTGAACATTTGATACAAGAAAACCGACGGAAAACGTAGCTCAAGTATGATCGCGCGGAAACCTCACTACTTTCGGACCCAAGTTCAGCGTCTTCAACCAGTGCATGACAGTTTGTGCAGGGAGGTTGAAGGTTATTATTATTTTCTTACCTCGTCCAGAAAAGAGTAAAGCGAAATGACATTGACCAGTTCCGTCGTTCGAGAGCGAGAAATAAGTAACAACCTTATTTATTACCAGTACTTCATAGTTAAATGGCGTTACATAAGATTAATATTTGATTGCTTCAGCATCCAATCAAGAGTCCCCTGAATCAGCCTCAGATAACTCTACATCTTGGTACTCGTACAACGGCTCGTATCAAACGTATCATAAAATTGTCTGGGAAACTGTAATGTGCACAAGATTTGAATATGTAACAACTTTTTAAACATCTTTACTGAGTGCGCCAAAAAAGTTCTACATAAAACGAGAATCTCAACAGCAGCTAGAACTCGCATTCATGCGCCCTCCCCTAAACCACGGCCCTTTCATGACGTCTGGTGAGAGCGTGCTGATGAAAGAAGCTTTCAAACTACTTTCCTCACAGGTATCAAAATTATCTTTATGTGATCGGTGTGAGGAGCTTGTTAGCTGTTTCTTTTTTAGACTCGTAAATGCCTTTTAAAACATTTAAATGCTTCCCCCCTCCCCGTGCACTACGTAATGAGGCCAATGCCTTACATCTTTTTAATTCAGGTTGCGACTGTGCAGTTCGACACTGAGCCCCCTGTAACTGACCGCGAGTCAAGAAAAACTGCCAATTAAGGTACACGACTAACCATCCTCACAGCCCTATATAATATTTAAAATTCAAACTTGGTCTCCCTCGTTGATGTGAATGAGTAACAGCAATTCAGAAAACAAACAAAAACAAAAAAAAACAGAAGTCGTCAATATGCAAACAGATACCATTATATAAGACCCATCTAAAAAAATCTGTGGTAGAACTATGGAAACAGAAAGCAGGTAGAGATGTATGTCATGTGGATGTACTACGAAATCGGAGACGGATAACTGCATTTGGGCCGCATGGATTGACAACCCTACTTTCGATAGGCAGACCCTGTGACGATAGATGGCAGAAAAGGTCGTCGCAGAAACTTGTTCCGAACAACCATGGTGTTGTTCAGTCATTGTTACAGAAACTGAACATTTCCCGAAGATGTCAAGAGGGAAGAAACCAGGAGAACAACATACCTCGATACATAAATGTCCACTAGCAAGATGCGTAAAACGAGATGGCTCCATAATGACTGGTCGTGTTTGTAGTACTTTTTTTTAATTTTAAGTCGTCAATCTTCTGACTGGTTAGATGCTACCCCCACCAATTCTTCTCTTGTATCAGCAGCTTCTTCTCAGAGTTGCACTTGCAGCCAACATCATTATTATTTGTTGGTCGCATCCCAATCTGTGTCTTCCCCCACAGTTTTTATCCTCTACTTTTCCTCTTACTACCATGGAGATTATTCCCTGATATACTAACAAGTATACTTTTATCCTTCTTCTTGTCAGTGTGTTGCTTTCTTCGACGATTCTGTGGAGAAACACCTCATTTCTTACCCTACGAGTCCACCAAATTTTCAGAACTCTCCTACAGCACCACATCTCAAACACTTCAGTTCTCTTCAGTTTTCCCATAGTCCATGATTCACCACCATAAAATGCTGTGACCCAAAAGTACATTCTGAGAAATTTCTTCCTCAGATTGAGGCTCATGTTTGAAACCATCATATTTCTTTTGACCAGGAATTCCCTCTCTTCCCGTGCTAATCTGCTATATATGTTTTCCTTCCTTCGTCTGCCACGGGTTATTTTGCTCCCAAGCTAGCAGAATTTCATTAGCTCATGATCTCCAGTTCTGATAAGTTTATTACTTATCTCATTTCTGCTGGTCCTGATTATTTTCTTCTTTCTTCGGTTTTACTGTAAATCAATATTCTGTACTCACTAGTGTGCTCATTGCATTCAACACGACCTATAATTTTTATCCACTCTCAGTGAGGGTAGCAACGTCATCCAACAAGATGGACAACTGCTCGCGTAACAAATTAATTTGATAGTAGAAATAACGTTCTAGAGTCCCGTATTCCACCACCAAAGATACCACACCATATGTTTGGATATTCAACTTTGTTCATAGACGTTTGCGCATCAGGTTTTCTGATTTCAAATTAATGAGATTTACATAGACGTTTACGCAAATGAATAAGACGGTGAATGAAATAGAAGTGAGATTTTTGTTTTAAATATTTTTATTTGACAGTAAGAAGTGCAGGTACTTTTTCTGCGTTGTTCCCTGCTTTCGAAACATTTCTTTCCAGTGCTTATAGAACGAAGATGGTTGTATCTGCGCACATTCGCTTCCATCCCAGTGCCATCGTTCGAGTTTTGATATCCCAGAGCTTCTATGGGTGGACGGAAGACATTAAAATCGTACTGAGATAAGCCTGGGCCAAATGAAAAGTGTTCACATGCTTCCGAGCCGACTTGCTCCAAGGCTGGTGTTCCGGGACGCATATTGTCATTTGAGGCTATATTCCTGTCTAACCTTGCCACACCAGGAAAAAAAGGAAAAAATGCTGGCTGCAGCGACCGGTCCGGGCATGGCGCCCCCCCCCCCCCCCCGCCCCACACCATCACCACTACCTGCTCGCTAATGATGCACCCGTGTTTCATCAAATGTGATAATGTGAAAGGGAAACGGATCTCCAGCATCTGAAATTTAGTCAACAGGCGCACATATACCTGCAAACGGTTTGTCAAAAGTCGAGGAACTCATCCGGGGCACATTTTCCTGACGCTAGCTCTTCTGTGATAAAAGTGCTTCCATAACTTACCCTGACCCCATCTCTGTTCTAACCAACCTTCAAACGCCTGTTACCTTCAAGTAATTTCAAACACAGCAGATAGTTTTGCTTGTGATACTGGTGCGAGGTCAGCGATCATGGTCCTCATTCTCAACTTCTTCAGGACCCTCCACGAATTACTTGTGCCACGTAAAGACTTGTACCTTCCCAATTGTTCAGTCATCTCCTGAACGTTTCACCTGCTCTTACCTTTCCGAGCGAGAAACTTGGTAATGATTCGCCGCGCACCTGAGACAGCAGACAGGTATCCGTTGCTCATAGATCGTGGTAATGACTAACCACGGAAACGAGCGCGTTTGCACTCGACTGTTTCCCGCCACTCGCCAGGAGTGATAAACCATCACATATCAGCACTTGCGAGCGCAGGGGTCTCGCGTATATTTCAGATTTGTGATGAGGTGGCGCTTTGCAGCTGTAAAAAAATTGTGAAACTTCATTCTAGATGTCCATCAGCTGTTTGCTTATACGCTCTGCTACGGTTTTCGATCAGTGGACCAAAATCTTCCTTACCACCTCTTCCCTGAACGTTAGTATCGTCATAATGGTATCGTGATGTAGAGAACGTGGAATGAATGCTATGAGAAACTGGAATGAATGCTATGGGCAGAAGGTTTCTCTGTGGCCTATAGAGGACTGCTGACTGCTGTGGGTCCAGATGGAAGAAGATTCTGCCCCCTCCCCCCCCCCCCCCCCCCCCCCCCCGCCATCACTCCCACCAGCTCCCCGGGTCGTGTTAGTTCCGTAGTTCCGTCTTCTGCCGACTGTCGCAGCGCCGTGCGACAGGCTCGTATTTCACTCGGCGTACGTCTGAAATGGATTCGTCCACGACGGTCGGCCATTAGGGGGTGGTGGTGGTCCGCTGTGCGTGTGTGTGGCCCGGGGCTGCAAAAACTCGCCGCTAAGCGGGGTTGGAGCCGTTTTTTTGTAACCTGTCGCGAGTCACGGGGGAAAGCAGTCGAGAAGAAGACATCTCGTGGAGGAGGCACTCGTCTGGCTCACTAACAGCATCGTCAACTGCGATTTTTTTTCTTTCACCACTCGGGCTTTGATCTAATTTAACTTGTATACATTTCTTTTGAAATTCTGAAGATAACAAGGACAAAATCAGGGAGTGAAAGGTTACTCACAGCTTCTACAGAAATCGGACTGCAGTTATATGTGTCGAAAAAAACGCAGTAGATTGGGAGTGCGATAGGGTCGTAACCTATCTCGAATGTTTTTCAGTGTGTACCTTCAGCAAGCTGTGAATGAAACGAAGGATAAATGAAATTAAAATACGATGATTAGAAATAAAGACATTGAGCTATGCTGATGAGATTGTAATTCTGTTAGAGCCGGGAAAGTTTTTGTCAGAACAGTTTAGCGGAATGGTTAGTGTCTTGAAAACAGATTAGAATAACAACAAAAGTGAAATAAGGTGATAGAATTTAATCGAAGTAAATCAAGCGATGTTGAGAGAATTACATCAGAAAATGAGACACATGATGTAGTATGTCAGTTTTATTATTTGGGTAGCAAAATAACAGATGATGGCCTAGAGAGGATGTGAAATACAGCCTGGCGATGGCAAACAGGAGATAATTTCTTTGGAAGTCTTTGCTGAAGGTATTTGTATGGAGTACAACCTCATGCGGAAGAGACACTTGGCCAATAGACGATTCAGACAGGAAGAGGATGAAAGCTCTTGAAATATGCTACTACAGAAGAATGCTACATATTACCTGGGCAGGTTAGATTATTAACGGAGAGATACTGAATAGAACTGTGGAGGAAATAAATTTTAGAGACTGATTGACAGGTCATGTCGTGAGTAATGGAGGGAAGTGTGTGTGTAGGGGGGGGGGGGGGGGAGGGGGATGCCTAAGTTGCCAACTGTATGCGGGTTGCAGGAGTTAGGCAGAGATGATGAGACTTGCACAGGATAGTTTAACATGGAAAACTTGATCAAACTAACTTCGAACAGAAGATCACTCCAACAGCTGCAGGATTTCTCATGTTTGTTTGCAGTTATCCTTTGTATATTGATGATATTTCATATCCAGTTTTGCAGCCACTCTAAATGAGCATTTATCTTTCAATTCGCTTTTCGTTTTGTTCATTTAAAACATCGTCATTCGTGTGGAGTGAGTGAGGCAGATTTATAATTTCAATGTTTATTTCACACTACAATAATGAAACCATAGTCACAGTAGATAAAAATTTTCTCGAAGAAAAAAAAAGGGGTTGCTTTATCGGTTTCAACTAACTACGTCGTCATTTTCAAATGTAAAACTTCTATCGGATATATATATTTATAATTCTGGTTTGCTGCAATATCTGAAAACGATTTACTTCGAAAGTTATTGAAGTGGTGTTTTTACCTACAGCATTTTGTCTAATTTCCACTCACACCTTAAGAATCGTCTGCAAGAATGTTTTTCAAGTATTCCTGCGTTTGACACCGATGTTTCCGCCACTTATGCTTGCAGTGCTACGCATTCCTTGACATAAAACACGACAAAATATTGCACTAGAAATTTTGTCTCGGGTGCAAACGTATGTTCATGTTCATAGGCAACTTATTTGCTTGTCCTGTTTTTCGCTTTATCTAAACTTGTTCTCTTGATCTACGGTTTGCTACAACTGTACTATGTAGTCTTGTTTACGTTAGTGTGTGTTTATTTTAAAATATTAGAATCAGTTTTGTTATATGAGAGAGAAGACAGAAACTGATAGAAAATAAATTCGTTGTTGATCCAGTGGGTTCTTACCTTCTTACCGTTTAAATCTTGAAACGCAATTTACTAAAAATTTTGCCGGCCGCGGTGGTCTCGCGGTTCTAGGCGCTCAGTCCGGAACCGCGTGACCGCTACGGTCGCAGGTTCGAATCCTGCCTCGGGCATGGATGTGTGTGATGTCCTTAGGTTAGTTAGGTTTAAGTAGTTCTAAGTTCTAGGGGACTGATGACCACAGATGTTAAGTCCCATAGTGCTCAGAGCCATTATTTTACTAAAAATTTTCATGCTTTGGCGAGATATAAGAATTCCTGAGGTTACAGCACTTGACTGCTTGCTAAAGTATTTACTTTAAGAAAACATGTTGCTTTACTCCAGGTTCTCACAAAAATGCTACTTTATTATTATTCTACTCGCATATTCCTACACACGTTTCTTTTGTTTTCAGGTGAGCATCGGGTGGCTATTGCACTGCGTCTCAGAACCAGTCGCCTTGCAGCTTTTGTGCGTATTTCAAGATTAATCAGGTGTTGAGTCTCGAGCGTAAGTATTAAATAAATTAATGAGAGTACTGTCTACTGTTAGCAGGTGCCACTGATTTTCAATTTAGGTATTAGCATCGAGGTTTTACTGTTATTACACAGTTATAATGGGAATATTTGCCGTTAAATGGTCACTGATTTTTATTGGTGGACCCAGAACTTTCCCAAGCAGCTACAAAAAATTGAATTGTTCAACGGATTATCTCCAAATCGTTTTTTTCTCATACAAATACTGGTCTGTTTCTGGGAGGACATTGTGTCTCATTGGTTTCTAAAAACGAAAAATGGTGAGCTAGCGCGACTAATTGTGACACGCAACCGGAAGTTCGTCGGTGCAAGATAACATCGACCGTTCACTCCTTTTAAAAGGGGTTTAGCGACGCGGAGAGGTAGGGGGCGCAACAGTTTGCCTTTTGAAAGGGGGATGACCAAGTTCCAATTCCCTATACTTCCTGCAGAAATCAGATTTTCTATTTTTAATCTGAGATTAAATGATTCTGTAAGGCTGAATCGATACAAGCACCTATTCACAACGAGGTGCGGTTCATTACTGACTGGAAATCCACGGTTTGCGCACACACACACACACACACACACACACACACACACACACACACACACACACACGTGTGCGGCGTATATCGAACTACTGTTATGACGTGGGAGACCGCCATTATATAATAAAGGAACCTACGAAAATATGACGGGAGTGTGAGAGCTCCATCGAAAATAAGAAATTTATGTTGCAGAAATGAGTTCTATAAGATAAGTAAGTTTTTAAATAGAAACTAGTCACTGAATGGAAGCAGTATTCAAACGGCTTCATTGTTCAATACTTTAACTGTTGCAGGGTCGAAATAATTAATCTGCAGGTACCTGCGAACACAATGAAAATCATTAAAGTTGTTTTTCTCGGTAGGGTACGGGGAAACCGAAAAAAATACAGGTTAATTCTAACAATAAGGTAAACAGCAATCAATAACTCTTATTAACAGATCTAATATTTTATAAGAAACAATAGCGCCGTTACCGGTTCCGAACCTAGAGGTCTGTCATCATACGACCAAATCCAACATTATATTTCCAAAACTTATTTGGAGCTAACTGTACTTTTAGACGTGAGTAGCTGTTGACGATCGACTTAACGGTTGGTTAAGGCGGGTTACTGCTTGTGATCAGAAATTCCATAAGACGGACCGTCTTCAAAGACGTTCTGGTCGTCATCAGCTGTTACATCAAAAGAGAAAGTCACATACGATACATATTGTAATTCTGATCATTACGAAAAATTGAATAAATATGTGCCTTACAAGCCACGGACTCATCATGTCCATTTTCGACTGAAGCCACTGAAAACGCCTGCAACGGATGGGCAGTGGTGCCATCTCAAGCTCGTGAACGAGCTACAGTCACGTGTAGATCAATTGTCGCCTTTCGAAACGGTAACTTGCTCTGGACAAAAAAAGTAAAGTTTTAGTTCAGTGTAGTTGTTTGTAACATTGTATTATTGATAAGTCCACTGCTCATGGTCTCGCGGTAGCGTCTCGCTTCCCGAGCACGGGGTCCCGGGTTCGACTCCCGGCGGGGTCGTGGATGAAACCTGCGTCGAGATGTCTGCGTGTTGTTGTGTCGTCTTAATCATTATCATTCATCCCCGTCACGGTCGGAGGAAGGCAACGGCAAACCACCTCCACTAGGACCCTGCTTAGTAAAGCGGTGCGGGCCTCCCGCATCGTTCCCCACGCTCAGTAAAGAAGCATGGGACTTCATTTCCATTTTTCATTTTCATTATCAATAAGGTTCAAAATCTTCAAATGTGTGTGAATTCTTAAGGGACCAAACTGCTGAGGTCACCGGTCCCTAGAGTTACACAGTACTTAAACTAACTTTTGCTAAGAACAAAACACACGCACACACACACACACACACACACACACACACACACACACACACACACGAGGGAGGATTTGAACTCCGGCGGGAGGGGCCGCGCAATCGGTGACATGGCGCCTCAAACCGCGGGGTCTGATGGAAACCTATGGGGAAAGACACTGATTAAGTCATCGTTTCAGTGACATCGAGAGCTTTTGAAACGGAATCTTACCACAGTGTAACAATACAGGCTGAAGAGCTCGGGTTTGGGATTGTTCACGAAACTATCCCCGACTGGAGCGACTTAAGGAGATAACGGGGTAAGGTGACCCGGGATTACGATATCGGCATTGTAAGCGTGCTCAGCTTTCTCGACCTTTGCACCAGTTCTCACGGCCAGACTGTAGAGGCGCTCCGTTATTGTAGAGGTATCGAGCCCAGAGCAGGTGAAAGCAGGGTGTGCGGTGAACAATGGAGGTGGGATGGAAGGAGCGGGGGCGAGCAGGTTGTGGCAGCAGGCACGCCCCGGCGGCGCCGACGCCCTCCGGGAGGTTGGCGCCACTGCTACGCCCAAACATCGGCCCCGTCTGCGGCGCGCACGTGTCCTTCAGGATGTCACCGACAGAGGTTCTTCACTCTCGAGATGCTGTACGTCGTCGTGACACCAGCAGTGGCATTCAGCCAGCAACATGCTGACTCGATCGTGGTTTACGCGACCGCAGTGCGATTCAGAGGCAGTTGTCGGCTGTGTCGAGCTCGCAAATCACATTTTGTATACGAAGTGGTCGGGAGTAAAGTTCGTGCTTTCTATGAAAAGGCGCATATCCTGCCTTAGCCATATGCTACTCATGTTTTGTCTGTAGTATACAAAAAACAAAAACGTAAATATCCGTGAACGTATTAAAGGCAAAAAGTGAAGTTCCATGTTAAATCAATGTTCAAATGTGGGTGAAATCTTATGGGATTTAACTGCTAAGGTCATCAGTTCCTAAGCTTATACACTACTTAACCCAAATTATGCTAAGGACAAACACACACACACACACACACACACACACACACACACACACACACACACACACACACACACACACGCCCAGGGAAGACTCGAGCCTCCGCCGGGATCAGACGAGATCCATGTTCAATCAGTAAAGACATCAGCTTGTAGAAGTTCCATCACAAATCGTGCCATAGAAATTCCCAATAGTCTTCCACATAAAACAAAAGTTGGTTCATATGGCTCTGAGCACTATGGGACTTACCTGCTGTGGTCATCAGTCCCAAACCTAACTAACCTAAGGACATCACACCCATCCATGCCCGAGGCAGGATTCGAACCTGCGACCATAGCGGTCGCGCGGTTCCAGGCTGCAGCGCCGGCTCGGCCACTCCAGCCGGCCGGGTTCGATTCCCGGCGGGGTCAGGGATGACTGGGTGTTGTGTGATGTCCTTAGGTTAATTAGGTATAAGTAGTTCTAAGTTCTAGGGGACTGATGACCATAGATGTTAAGTCCCATAGTGCTCAGAGCCATTTGAACTCCAGCCGGCGTCAAATGTCTCCCTTGTTTGTTTTATTACTTACTTTTATACAAATCATTGAACAAAACATTAGCCATTTATTTTTTAAATTTCATTTGTATTTTGAAATTTATTTCAGAAATAATGATCTCTTTAACACCTCATTTACTTTCCTACCGTCTTCTGCTTTCGAAATATCGCAAATCCAGTGCTTGATTCGAAAGATGCCTTTTTTCACAGTTAAATATCACACCAGTGTGATTTTTATGCGCAAAATAGCTAGGTCTTGAAGATATAAACAGAAACTTCATTTCCATTTGATGCAGCAGTTGTTCGTGAAATATTTGTTTCCCTTCAAATCACTCAAGTGTTTCTTTATTACCCTGATTAATTTCAGGTTTTTTTTCCAACCAAATCTGACCGTAGTCAGTCTGTCCATGACCCAATCTTCTTGTGGCTATGAAAATTCGGACAACAATACATCGCGTAATTTGTACGCAATCTTTTTGTTTTCGTTCCACTCAAACATTTAACCAAGAAATCTATATTTTTGCCTTGTAGATATTGTTTAATGTCTTTGTAATTACATATGTTCTAGAGCAAATAAATATGGAAGCTTTGAATTGTTTGAACGACGCTTTTCCTATTCACTCAATCTTTGTCAAAAACCATACACTATGAATTTCGCTTTGGTCTTCAATAAATTTTACTATAACTGCCTGTTCCTACATCCTGTTACTTTATATCGATTTTTCCGTAAAAAAGGGCGGTCTCTCATAACCCCACTTTCAACGTTAGGTGGAAAATGGCACAGCACACGGCTCTCACAACGTATAGAATTTTGGCGCCGACGTGTGAACGAAACGGACCAGTCGTGACCGCTAAGACTTATTACAGGAACAAAACACCATGGTCACTGCAATAGATTCACTTGCGTCGTGTTATCGATTGAGGTTAAAATTACGTGTGTAAAATGGTTACCACGGGGTCTCCACAGTGGAGGAAGGTAACCGTAATTGCTTCAATTAGTGCATGCAGGGAACAGTCGTTCTTCTTTTTGAGGATGCTCCCAGCTGGTCTAACAAGCGTCTGCACTTGAAACATTTTTTCAACCAATAACTTAATCGAAGATCGCCTTACTCCGTGTACGAGCTTTACGGGTCAGGCTTTTACAATGCCTGTGAGCCAAAACTCTTGCAAGATGTCTTCGATCGGCTAACTCATTCACACGTTGTCTGCTTCCTTCGAGTGTACAAAAAATGCCGTCTTCTTCCTAGTTTCTAACTCCTACATTCAGAGATTTTGTAGAACATTTGTATCGCACGAGCCCGCTAGCTGGTCAACGGGAAAAGCTGTGTGTGTGTGTGTGTGTGTGTGTGTGTGTAAACAGCCACAGAATATGTGTGTATCTACGAGTAGATTCATGGTCATGAAAGGTTAGAAAAGAAAATCAGTACACTGATGATGGGGAAACTTCCCCGTAACATGTATGATCGAGAATGAAAAACATTTGTTTGCTCTAGGCCGCATCATTTTCCAGCACATTTGTTAGCAAATTTAGACACCGAAAGAGAGCTGTAACCTCAGGATGTATATTAATTCTTGTATCAGAAAAAGATGTTCCCTATGGAGAATAAAACGTAACTTCGGTCGACATTTCTGGAAAAAAATACATAATTTTTAATATGACGCTCAGAACGTGTTGATAGTGTGTAGACCATATAAAACACAAGACATTTACATCGTACCCCTACGACTGTGCAATTTGAAAGTGTTTTTAAAATGTCTAGTATCTTCAATGCACCTCAAGGTGGGGACTGATTTCGCATGTCGGTGCTCACCTTTCCTTACACGACCGTGTACTCAGCAACGCCTGGTTTATTTCTTATGCTTATCTGAGTAGGCACTAGCGACCAGGCTGCGTGATTTACGGGCTCACTCTGGAGTGATATTAACCGGACTTTTATAATCCTCCTGTCTGTGGAAACCGTTCGCTACTTATCTGCTCCATTAATGCGTTCCCTTCGCTGTCGCCTGCTTTTCCACAGTGCCGACTCTCGATAAATATTCCAGACCAGACAGCGCGCACCAACTGCGTCGTTTCTTTTTCTCAAGTACCGCGCTTCATAAAGGGTGTTGATCTTAGTATTTTTAGCTGAGTCGTGCTCAAATCTCGTTGTTCAGTTTCTTACGGACGCGACTTTTTGCTACACACACACACACACACACACACACACACACACACACACACACAAAAATAGAGTACCTACATTT
Source organism: Schistocerca gregaria (assembly GCF_023897955.1). Taxonomy (NCBI): domain Eukaryota; kingdom Metazoa; phylum Arthropoda; class Insecta; order Orthoptera; family Acrididae; genus Schistocerca; species Schistocerca gregaria. The sequence continues at coordinate 306,408,320 of NC_064921.1, forward strand.
GTTGATCTCTCTTATATACTCGGCGTTCAGCGCTAAACCCCTATGGACGGAAATTTTCAAGTTCTTTTTTTGGTTTATCGCTTGCTTAAATACTTTTGCCGGTATGCCGGTATACTAAGGACCTCCTTGCATATTCTAAAGCTTTTACACGTGCATTCTTGGTGTGCTATGTAGATAGTTACTGTATATAGTCAATTTTAGATGGTCTTACTTCTTTGTTTATTCTCCGAGATAGCAAGAAGTTTCAGCAAGTAGTTTCTGATTGCGTTCATATTCAATCGCAAGTGTCTACGTCTTCGTCCATTGCAAGTGGGACCACTGTGAAGTACTAACCATAGTACCTGCTATATGTTTGGATTTCTTTCCGTTCCATTCATGTACGGCGCACAAGAAGAATGACTACGCGGAATTAGTCTCGTCTTCCGCGGCTCTCAGCTAAAGCAATCGTAGCCCGCTGTGCTTTATTGCTAGTCGGAGAATAAGCAAAGGAGTAAGACCATCTAAAATTGACTATATACAGTAACTATCTACATAGCACACCAAGAATGCAAGTGTAAAAGCTTTAGAATATGCAAGGAGGTCCTTAGTATACCGGCAAAAGTATTTAAGCAAGCGATAAACCAAAAAAAAGAACTTTAAAATTTCCGTCCACAGGGGTTTAGCGCTGGTATTGAAAGTCTGTAAGTGGAATAATTGGCGTTTGTCTGATACTTTCTTGTGAGCCAGGCAAACTTGTGACTTCTCAGAAGAAACGACTCCACCATACAACTCTGCAAAAACGGCTGCTCTCCTCTCTCATTGACTTACTTCTCATTAAAACGATCTAATAGTCAATCAACCGATTTAAATTTTTTTTTTCATCCTTACCGCTCTTTCCTTCACAGCCGGCCGATGTGGCCGAGCGATTCTAGGCGCTTCAGTCTGGAACCGTGCAATCACTACGGTCGCAGGTTCGAATCCTGCCTGGGGCATGGATGTGTGTGATGTCCTTAAGTTAGTTAGTTTTAAGTAGTTCTAAGTTCTAGGGGACTGATGACCTCAGATGTTAAGTCCCATAGTGCTCAGAGCCATTTGATTTTTTTCCCCTTCACTGTCGTTTCTTATATTCGACATTTTTACCACTTTTACACTGAAAACGTCTCCTTCTGCTGCGTTTCATCCTTCCTTTCTTTGAAAGTTGACATCAACTTTAATGTAGTAAGCCTTTTACCTATACGTAACTAACGGAGCTGTACCTCTAGCAAAATACAGGTATTGGTATTTATCCAAATATGGTTAACCTCTTTCTTTTTAAATTAAACTTTGTTCTTGTGTGACTACCTATATAGCCATAAATTTGTTAATAATAACTCTTGTTGCGATGGGCTTGTTTAGAACTTCACGATTTTTTTTCATTTTCTTGATTTTTCCTAACGTTAATTTTGTTTATTACCTAGGCCATTTTTTTCTTTCTCATTTACAGTTTCTTACAGTTAGTCGTTCGAAAAGGGCACTGGGTGATACTACTGCAGTAAGCGGAAAGGGCTAGATTCGTAGAAACACTGTTAGAGATATTGCAGCATGAAGAAAAGGGTTACAAACCACTAGCAACTAGCAACGAGATTCACTGGACTCGCATTCGGGAGGACGACGGTTCAATCCCGCGTCTGGCCATCCTGATTTAGGTTTTCCGTGATTTCCCTAAATCGCTCTAGGCAAATGCCGGGATGGTTCCTTTCAAAGGGCATGGCCGACTTCTTCCCCTGTCCTTCCCTAATCCGATGAGACCGATGACCTCACTGTCTGGTCTCCTTCCCCAAAACAACCAACTAACGAGATTCATTACTAAAGGAGCCAGGAGAAGAGAAAGCTACTTGGTAACAGAGGAGGTAACGGAATGAAGATTAAAAGCTTCGCTTGAATAATGCAGAGACGGCGGCAGAAGGTTTCTCGCGCAAGGTTTCTGGCTGAGCACCTGACGTAATTCGTCCTTTTAACCATTTAAAAGGTAGTGTCACCCGCAAGGGGAGACATTTCCTTCTCCTAGCAGCGAGAAGGCACGGTTCATACATTTTTCAGTTGAGCTTGAATAATACAGAAATTGTTTCACAATAAAAAAAAGGGAGATAATACCAATGTAAGACAGTGCGATGATGTCGGTAGCGAGAGTAGCACCAAACGCATTAAACACTGCAAAAGTGTGGGTTTTTTTACAAGCTAGTTTCCGTAGCGCAGTGAAGGGCACATGGTTGCGCTCATCCTATCGCGCCTCAAAAGCATTACTTTCAAACGACTTCATACAATTCTGCATCCGTCATACCTTTCTATTCGTATAAATTGTGCGTCGCTAGGTCGTACAATAATGGTCGGTTCTACTTGAGTGTAACTATTGTGTCTTCGGAAATTCTCTGTTTCTGTCAGTTAAAAAAAAAAGAAAAATTATGTTGTAAGTAAACTGATTGATTGACCAGTAAGGTAGCCGACACACAATACGTAACTGTGCTGAAGTACGCTTAAACGTAGCTAGTTTCTTTTGTATTTGTATGTTCTTCGTAGAGCTCATATTTTATATATCTTTTATAATTTTGTACTCACCCTAGTTGTGTTCAGGATGAGCTCCAACTACGCTCCGTCACGAAAGTAACATAAAATTTTCTAAGTAACGACTTTCCCAGGATAACATGTGTGCGATAAAAACTTCCTTTAAAGGAATTTCTTGACGTCACTTGGCCGAAAAAAAGAAGAAAGAAAACAGATGTGTCTCGGTTCTGGCGAAAACGGCAAAGAAGCATCTGGCAGCATAAACAACAAGCGTGGCTTTAATGCGCGGTAATTCGGCTTGTGAATGTGTCATTCAACGCACTCTTGTTATCCACGCTAGGCATTCCTGTTCGAACTAACAAGACAAGCAGCCTACAACGCGTTACGTTTTTCGGTGAAAATTTGAAGATGAAAAAAAATGGTTCAAATGGCTCTGAGCACTATGGGACTTAACATCTGTGGTCATCAGTCCCCTAGAACTTAGAACTACTTAAACCTAACTAACCTAAGGACATCACACACATCCATGCCCGAGGCAGGATTCGAACCTGCGACCGTTGAAGATGAAACATACTGTTCTGATAACATCTTCTTCATGTTTCTTTGCCTTCTCAGAATGTGATGCAAGTACGCATATTACCTCTGGGCCTCTTCTTTATTAAGCCGACAGTTTCAGAGCCGTCCGCTGTGGTAGAGCGGTTCTAGGCACTACAGTCTGGAACCGCGCGACCGCTACGGTCGCAGGTTCGAATCCTGCCTCGGGCATGGATGTGTATGATGTCCTTAGGTTAGTTAGGTTTAAGTAGTTCTAAGTTCGAGGACACTGATGTCCCCAGTTGTAAAGTTCCACAGTGCTCAGAGCAGTTTATTTAATCCAACCGCCGCCATTATCGTTTATAGCTTGACACCTTTTTGGTTTGCTTTTCACGAGATTTTCTGCATAGTCTTTCGATAACGATCTCCATGTCGTAGTATATATTGGATTTCCTCTAAGCTTCATCTTAATATACGACCAGACATTTTAGATTAGATTTGCAGCCGGAGACATCGCAGGCTAATCCGTTGTGGACACCCCATTATTTTGTTTCCACGCTATACAGAGACGACTGCGAGTGTTTAGGATCATTATCCCCAGGAAGCACCCAGTTTGCCTCGTTCGAACGAAATAGATTCTTAGCGAACCTCAAAAGGCATTTTTGATAAATATTGAACATTTTTGTAGCGTTTAAACTGGCTGTAAATAAGTGCAAATAGACAAAACTGCAACCGACAAAACAAAACGTCCAACTCTCACACTATGAATCTGCACACTGTGCAAAGGCGCATAGAGTACAGATTCGAGACCATACCAGAGATGTTGCTGCGGACGTTATATTTGTTATTATGGAGTACACTTTTTTATGGAACTGACTGTACTTTCTCTGTGGAAATGATTGTGTAGTCTGTCAAGAACGCGAATTTGCTTGGAGGGTATGTCGCCACCAAAAGGGCAAAAGGCTTTTGCAGAGACACGACACGGAGCCATCGGCCTCCCACGTCTGCCGTTCTTTTTGTTTTGGTTTTTTCGCTGCAGATACCACACATAGCGGCTGATCCCCTTGTTCTCTCGCCACATTAGCCGGCAAGCCAAGCGTGCTGAGGCTAAATGTCAGACCCTGTTTCTGCCCACCTCTGCGCTCCGCAGACTAGCTTTGAAGACTGTCGATGCACGCGGCTTTTTTGCGATACAGCATTTGTCTTGTAAGTGACATCCGGTGATATTACTCTGACACAGGTATCAGTAGAATTACATACATAACATCTGTCGCTATTGCTTGCTCAGTCAGATTCAGCTCTGAGGTTAATTCTTCTTAGGTTGTAAAGTACTTCGTTTTTGGTGCCTCTCGAAAACAATGCGCAAATTCTTGTTACGAATGTAATAGAGCAACTTCGTAAGTACACACTGGTCTGCAAAAATAGGACGATAGGAAATTTTGCATGATATTTCACTGCCAATTATCATATCTCGATGAAACTTGGACCATATATAAAAAGAATTGCTACAGTAAAGTACAGAAGGTAACAAAGTAGTACTCAATGAAACGAACAGGAACGTTCCTCAGCTGTATTATTACACATTTTTGTTACGACCGGTTTCATTCTTTGAACATCTTGAGGTTGGCGAGTTATTCAAAGACAATAATTCAGCTGAAGTCACAGCGATTTTGATCATTCCCTGCTCATAAAAGACGGGACCTGGTTGTTAACAAGGAGTGCCGTCCACGGACGGCAATGCATGCCCTGCAACGGCTTACAAGGTTGGTAAGGAGATCTTGTGGTAGGGTGTTGCATTCCTCCACCAGCGCGGTTGACACCTGCTGGGTGGTCCACGTGGACGTGTTGCAAAACGTTTCCCCAATGCACGTGCTCAATCACGGGCAGGTCAGTCCATTAGCCGAACATCAGTTCGTTCCCAGAGGTCTTCCACGTGTGCAGTTCGATGCGATCGCGCACTGTTGTCCATGAAAAGGAAGCCAGCGCGGAGTACACCCTGGGAAAGACGCAAATGGCGAAGTAGTACAATGTTACAGGTGAGTGTACGGTGTACAAAGGAGGTGAGGTCGTTACGCTCATGCAACGTCATGTCTCCCTACACTCGTGGACCACCAAAACAATCATGTTCGACAAAGCTGGACGATACTCATGTGGCGAGAGGGGAACACGTAATTCAACCTGCCGTATTTCTTTCGCTTATGGAAGGACGGGAAAATGATAATCTCTCTTCACATAAGGATCTCCCTATCGTATTTCCGCAATCCCTACGTAATGCATAAGTTGGAGGAAGTACAATTATTACGTATTCCTAGAATACTGTCTCTTTAAATTTGCGCTACAACTTATTTCAATAATAACTTTGCCTGTCCAGTTCCAGTTGATTAATGGGCATCTTTGTTAAATTCTCGTAAGAGCTCCTCTACCTATTACTATGGTATAGACGAAGCTCTAAGTTCCTTTTATGTATCATGTCATGCCTACATGATAACGACGTTTGAGATTAACTCCAGAATAGGTTTTAGTAGTGACTTGTATTCCGGTTCCCTTTGCACCGCGCTTGTCCAAAACCCTTCCATTCGCCTGCTACAGTACTTAATTTTTATCGCTTCGTATTATTACCCTAGATACGTAAGTTAGATGACACGGTCCAGTGGGTTGCCAATCATCTTACACCAGTTTTTGCTCTTTGTTATTACGCAATAATTTAAAGAAAACTGTCATTCGATATATCATCTGGAAATCCTGTACAAATCGTTCGGCATTTCCTTGCCACAATCCAGTGACCTCAACGACAATAGCGTCAATTAACAATCTTGAAGATGCTTCGTATGATCGTCTCCTTGCTATCAGACAACTTTTTCGTACAATTTCGAATGCCTCCCGGAAATGTAAGAAAACACACTTTACTCACTTCCTTGAATCTACTATTTAAGAATTAATGAAGACCTCTGTTCACACAATGGTTTTTCTTGAACATGGATTCTTGAGAGACGCAGTCTCCTTTCCTCCAGGAAGAACAAAATGTTAGAGCTCAGAATATGCTAGAAGTGGGCGCTAGGGACATTGGCCGCAAAATTTGCGCACCCGTTCTGTTTCGCTTTTGTAAACAGGAGGTGAGCGTGTGTTAGACAGATGTTTCACTCCACGCCCGGAGCTGCTCGCTTTGCTGTGGTGCACCAGAAACCTCGTTCCGCTCAGAAGAACTGCGGTGAGTGTAAGCCAAGCTTCCGTGAGAAGCGGTGGTCAGAGCCAGGACACGTTAATGGTTATTCTGCGCACACCTGCTGACGCACCGCGTCGTGTGTGTGTGTGGGGGGGGGGGGGGGGTACCGTTCCCCAGACACAGCCACTGCCAGCAAAGCATCACAGCATTGGAGAGCCACGCAGGTCATCCAACCGTACTCGGTTCTTACGTCCGTATCATCATAACTGACATTCCTCTATCGAGATGGTTAAATGGGCACGTTCCGAAAGCCAGTGAATTGGAAGAACAACCTTATTCCGTCTTTTATCACAGCGAAAGTCTTGGTGTACACGACTATTACCAAGTTTAAAAAATAAATCTTTAATTGCATTCACTTTTTTTTAGCTAAGGGTGAGGTTATTCATCTTAAGGTTAGAGCTGAGGCTACGACCGTGTTTTAGAGAAAGGATTCCGTTAGCAAATTCAGATTCCCTCGTTATCGCCTATAAATGTCTCGGCGGAATTTTTCCATTGTTATGAGATTCATTTTATTTTATGTTGAATAAGAGGTAAAAAATTGGCATAATAATGCGTACAATTTTGGGATTATGGTCATTACATTTTAAACATGTTGACGAAATGCATTCTTTAATCGCACATACTTCACTTAACTGTCTGTCGCCAGTACACTTCGTTTGCAAATATTTTAGATTTATTCAGACTATCACTCAATGAACGAAATGTTGGGCCTAAAATGAAAACCATTTGTGCTTGGAATTTTTTGCGCTTTGTTAATGTTACATTGTATTACTGCATCTATTTATACGTTACATTGGGCTATGGACACTGATTTGTAGAAACAACTTCGAAAGTTATTACAATTGTCTATACAAACAAATGCTGAAAAGTAATCAATAATACTTCGTTCAATATAAGTATTATATAATACAGCAGAGATACGCCTGTACTGCAGATAAACACAGGTAAATGAACATCAGCATGTGCTGCTAAATGTTATTAATGAAATGACGATAATCCCAAAAGTATAATAATCGTGCAAAATTTTACATGTTATTTGACAGAAAATAAAATACAGACACTGACGAGCGTGAAACTTCACCGAAACGTGTACGTGATAATGAAGAACATTGTGTTTCTTCGAGATAATCCTTTTTCTCAAAAATACCCAAATGTGCAGGTATAAACTGAGTGTCCGCCTCCGTAACTGAAAAATAAAGAGGTCAGCGCGGCTGACTTGCCATGCTGAGGCCCCAGTTTCGATTCCCGGTATTGCTGGGAATTTTTGCTCTGTGGGACGTCTGAAACCGGGTGCAGTCTGCCTCTTGATGCCAATTGAGCAGCTGCTTGGCCATGTAGCAGCGGCTCCAGGTCACGAGGACCTTCAACGGCCGGGAGAGTAATGGGCTGGCCCTACGCCCACACATACTGCATCCAGTGACACCATTGGCAGAGGATGACACGGCGGTCGGTCGGTGCTGATGAGCGCCCCAGGGCCTGTATACAGATTTTTGTTGTTGTTGTTGTTGTATAAACTGAATCGTGTGAAAATGCACAACGATTTATAAATACTAAACTTGTCAACTTCCAGATTTATGAGGCTCTTTTAATAAAGTGACTTGCAAACTTCATTTGTAAGCCCGTTAAATGTGAATAACTGTAATCAGAAATAGCAGTTCTCTTGAAAACAGTCAACAAATCGAAAACGTCTGATAAAATATTTGTTGCGGAAAGAGAGTAATTCAGATTGAAGCGACATGCAAATGGAAGCAGAAGTGGATGCCATATTCAGTTGTAAATTTCAGAAAAATTTATTTGAAGGGAGGACTTTGGCTTTTGCTGTTCTGGGGAAGATGAACCTGAAGATGGTTATAGTAAGCCTGTGTTATTTTTCTCATAATTTAGCGAAAAAACGAAGTGTGATAGTAAAATTGGTGCGTTCTATCTAGTACATTTAGTAACTGATAAGTATGGATTTATAAATAATTATTAGACGAACAAGGCATCGGACTTATTACTAAAGGTTACAGATTCTATCTTGTGTCAAATGTTCTAATGTTGACTTCACAAGAAGGCTCACCAAACGGAACTTCACTGCGAAAGCCTACTATAATTTACTTCGTTCTCTTAGTATGAGGGATATAGTCAATACTGAAGGCATACTGTTTACGATAAATTGCTGATACTTCCAAGCCGGCCATTGTAGCCGAGCGGTTCTAGGCGCTTCAGTCTGGAGCCGCGCGACCGCGCCGCTCGCTGGTTCGAATCCTTCCTCGGGCATGGATGTGTGTGATGTCCTTAGGTTAGTTAGGTTTAATTAGTTCTAAGTTCTAGGGGACTGTTGACCTCAGATGTTAAGTCCCATAGTGCTCAGAGCCATTTGAACCACGGAACTTAAGTTAAAGCTGGGTTCTTTATAGATGATTTACGAAAGATCTAAAGACAACACCATATCATGCCTTTTGCAACTAATCGTTAAGTACATCAACATTCAAATAGACTGCTCAATGTCGAAATCTCGGAAGGAGGAAGACAGAGCATAGGTTCCGTCGTTTTAAAAAATGGACTGAAGCGCCTAGAACTGCTCGGCCACAGAGGCCGGCTGTGAATTCCTAAGGGACCTAAGTGCTTAGGTCACCAGTCGCTAGATTTACGCAATACTTATACTAAGTAAAACTAATGCTAAGAACAAAACAAACACACACACACACACACACACACACACACACACACACACACATGCCCGAGGGAGGTCTCGAACCTCCGGCGAGAGGAGCTGCGCAATCCATTCATGTTGCCTCAAACCGCGCGGCCAATTCACGCGGCGTTTTTTGGTGATTGAAACCTGCAGTGTCTGAAATAAATGCCAAGGTTGGCACGAAGAAAGAAGTTCTTTCACCAGACTAATGCACCATGTGAAACCTCAGCCACTATGATGGGAGAAGTGCAAAAGAATTAGGCTGTGAATTGGTTCCTGATCCACCCTATTCACCAGACTTAGCTCCAACGAATTCTTTTAGCTCCAACGAATTCTTTATGTTCCCTAACTTCAAACTTTGGCTTGCTAAGAAGAAATCTTCATCAAGTGAGAAAGTGATAGTTGCAGTCACCCAGTGTTCTGCAGAGCTTAACAGAAACTATTTTTCCGATGAGATGGAAAAGCTGGAGGATCGCTGGACCAAGCGTATATCCCTCAAAGGAGACCGTCGAGAAGTACCGTGAGTCTTTTTCTCACTTTTTATTTTTTTAAATTTTTATTTTAGTAGGCTTATCAAGTTACCGTCGTATCGTGGGGCAGAGCGCGAGTGAGAGACCTCCCCCCCACCCCCCGCCCCGGAGTTACTTACACACACACACACACACACACACACACACACAACACTGAGAGAGGAGGAAAGCTAGTTTGCCGGCGTTTGCTCACGCAATTAAGGCTGCGGCGCTGGAACGGTCCGTGGTTCAGCGCCGGCGAGCAGAGCACGGTTTCCGTGGGCGCTAGCAGCCGGTGCCAAGCGCTCTCTCCTGCAGCTGCTGAATATGCAGGCGTCTCGCGCAGCGCGCATCCTGATGACCTCTGCGGGGGCAGGCGCGGGTGCCGGCACCCTGCTCGGGGATGAGGGAACACTTCCTCGGAAACAGCGTGCGCTTTGTCTTCGAATAGTGACATCGAAAACGTTCCTGAAAGTGTCGGCGGTACCATTTCAGTAAAAAAATAAAAAATAAAAAAAATCCAAATCTGTCACTATGTATCTTACTTCTTAAGACCAAAAATAAAAATAAAGAACACTGCGAATGATGTCGTCCATAGGTCACTGGAATGAATCTGACTATGCAGCGGAGTATGTGCTATTTCTTGCTGGCAGCTTAAAATTCTCTGTCATTGCTACACTAACCTGGAAGGGTCCTATGGTTTAATCTGCTGGGAATTTTCAGAGCAGCGTACACCTCGCTGCAGGGTGGAAGGATTCATTCCCTGAAAAGAGGGCTAGGATGAGGCTAAGTCATTTCTCCACCATGTAGAGGAAGTACAGCAGAGTATGTAAGGCACTGTGGAAAGTAACTGAGATGTACTGGCAGAAGCGAACCTGCGAAGACAGTCGCCCCGCAGTCGGTAAAAGCAGTCGCGGAAAGCAAAGCTCCAAGTTCGGTTACTGCTCCGGCGATTATTCGTGACTACCTGTGTACCTCTACAGTAACGTTATTAAGGTTGAAGCTTAGCCGGAAACAGTGACATTGAGAAATATTAACAGCACTCTTTACTATCTATTAAAGGTGCGAAGAGTGGGAGACTTAATGAGTGGTTGAAGCTCTAGCACAAAAAAAAAAAAGTCTTACGGCGTGAAAGCAGCTTCAGCCGCCTAACACCTGATCGAAAAGGTTTTTCTTATCCTCCGCAGGCATGTTTCCTTCGCGAAGTAGGAGAGCTGTGTATGGAAGTGTAGATTTCCTGTAATGGTGTGTCATATCGTATCATGTCATATCAGAGATAAAGCAGTAAGGGAGAGGGTGAAACGTGGTACCATCACACAGCCTACTACTCTGGAAAGGCGCTTAGGGATCCGTAGCCTAAAGCAATGGGAAGATTCTCAACAGATCGCGGCCTAACCGGATGGTCACACTTCGCTGATCTGACGGAAAATGGTATAGCCACTTGGGCACGGCCGTTGACTTTAGTAAGCTCACAAACTACTTGGGTGGTGCCTGTTCAACGGTCAGTGCTTACATGTATCACCGGCAGTGGGACTCCCGTTCGACATGCACGCTATCAGATATAGTTTTGCGTGCATGATCATCATCTTCACGAGAAACAGCCGTTGGTTCCGAACTAAGAAAATTACTTTTAAAAAACACCATAAGATTAATATGCTAATTTCTGAGAAGTCTGTTCTTTATTGTGTGAATGATAAGAAACACACTTCCTGCACTGATTTACTCATTCTGAAGATGACTAAGAAAAAGAACAACAGGCAATACGGGTCGCTATTCATCAGATGGTTGCACGTGAGGTTGGTCTTCCCGCACTATGAAAAATTTGTATGAAGTAAGCTGCTGTATGTTTCGCAGTGAGGGATTGTTGTTAGTGATTCGTTTCTCCTTAGCTTGTAATTATGGATCACACAGGAGGCTGCAGCAACGTTGTCTTAAATTTCATGGTGGCTCAAAGTTTTTTAATACGCGCACGTGACACGTGAGGACGGGGAACTTACACATCAATGTTTCCGCAAACGCAACTAAGTTGCATAATGCCACAGTCTACTTTATGTGGATGAACGGTTGTAGCAGTTTTCGCAGAATGACGCATCTGACCTCCATTGCCGTTGCCGACTGTACATTGTTCTTTCACTTCTGAGCAGGTGGTAATGTCAGTTTCCCAGAGAACTACGTCATGTCTCTCTTTGTCCATATGGAATGCCCCCCATAACTTGCTACGCACACACACACACACACACACACACACACACACACACAGAGAGAGAGAGAGAGAGAGAGAGAGAGAGAGAGAGAGAGAGAGAGAATGAAGTAAATGAAGTAGGAGATAGAAACAGATAATCCATTCTCGCAGGTAAAGATGCAAAAAATCTGCTAACGACGGCGTATACATGTGTGTGTGTGACGTCACGAGGTGAACAAAGCTGCTACCATCGCCACCGTGGCCAGCAGTTCGATCGCCACTTCCCCTCACCCCTCCCTCCGCCATCTTGGCATGTAAGGGGAGTGATAGCACTTGTTTCTGGGCGTACCCTTTTTCCGGTATTGCATTCCCTCCCACCCCACCCCACCCCACCCCACCCACCTTCCTCCCACGCCTTTCTTCTTCCGTTGTACACCGTCCTCCGACGATTGTCTGTGACGCCGTCGCATTGCACGCCATTGTCGTGGGACAAATGCGTATTCCATAGGGCCAGAACGCGCGTATTGTATAACGGGGACCGAGCGCTCGAGGCGAACCGTGCCTTACCGACCGTCTCGTGTAAATGCCAGCCATCAAACAAACGCATTGTTTGTTCTATTTTCATCCTTTTGTATCTTCAGGACCAGCTTGCTATGGGAGTGTATTTTATTTAAAAATAAAACTTTCTAGGACGAGGTTTCAGCTATTAACAGCAGGATGCACAGTGCTAATTTTCTCCTCTTTCTTTGGCTCCTATTCTAGCTGTTGTTGTTGTTGTTGCTGCTGCAGTTGGTCTGGCTTCCTGCAGTAAACGGCAGGCTTCGGAATTGTGTAGCATCACGATGTGGGTCAGCAGTCTGTGATGAACTTGTTTTGAAAAAAAAAAAAAAAAAAAAAAAAAAAAAGCCGTACGTTTTTTAATGTCAACCACGTGAGTTTCAAGTGCTTCTACCCTCATCTGCAGGTATTTTTGGGAGTTGGATCCGTCTTACACAAAAATTCAATTACATTGTTTCCTCGTTGCAGTGAATTTTTCAGTATTTATTTCGAAATCAATGGTTGCCAGTTAAAACTACTGCACTGTTATCCGTTTTTTGTTGTTTAATCATTATTCTCACCATTTACGTCACCATATGATGCGAAGCCCACCTTACTTATACATTACATATTCGAGGGCGTGTGCTGAGAAGTAATGCCTCCAAATTTTTTTAGTGAAAACTTTAAGAGCTTTTTAAACGAAACACGCCTTATTGACATTTTAATCTTTATTATTCATGTCAACATATTTCCACCCATCTGCCTTCACTCGCGCGAGATGATCGTTCACAGCCGGCCGGGGTGGCCGAGCGCTTCTAGGCGCTTCAGTCTGGAACCGCGTGACCGCTACGGTCGCAGGTTCGAATCCTGCCTCGGGCACGGATGTGTGTGATGTCCTGAGGTTAGTTAGGTTTAAGTAGTTCTAAGTTCTAGGGGACTGATGACCTTAGAAGTTAAGTCTCATAGTGCTCAGAGCCATTTTTAAAAATAAATATACTAGCTTGGTTGTTCATATTTATGTTTGTATGTCATTCTTTACGAGTAGTTTAGGGGTTACGGCTCCATTCTCAAGCTCTCATTCTTGTAATCGTTATACTGTCATAGTGGCTTCTCGCAACATCGCCCGTCACAGCGACACATTCGCAAAGAATCAGATATAAATAAATAAAATAGACTTTGACGTGTAGCAGAAACCTCTTGTCATTGAAGAAAACCATCTTCAGCTATGGGCCGAAAATTCTCTTTTGAAAATAATGGACAAGGTCATGAAATATTAATGAGAATTCTTGGAATGCGGGTCGAAACGTGACCTGATTGAGTGCCAGTTTGGTATATGAACGGTCTTCTCTTATTCTTGGAGCATCGTTTCCCAAAATGTCGACCAGTTTTTCATAATTAAAGATAGTTAGTGCTGTCAGTAGTGTCCAATGCTGAAGAAAAAGCCCTTTGCATCTGCACTTAAAGCTGTGTTTTCCATTATTTGACAGGATTGCTTACGACCGTCTAAACAACAAGGAACTCACTTTGATGTTGAAACGGTTAGGACGAGAGGCAATAACGACGACTTTAGGGAACTTCTTTTAATAGCCGGGGGAGATTATTTCTGTCCGTATTTATGGCGCTACTGAACTTCGGAGTCGACAAGGGAGGTCCTATAAATGTGTCTAAACGCCAGGGCGCAGCAAGGCGTTACTCATCTCCTTTGTTCTCAGCAGTGTTGTCTGATACACGTGGGAGAGACGTTGGTGATACTAAAATGACGATTAAAGAGCCCTTTCAGTTCGAGAAAGGTGCTCATCTGTTATTCTGTGTATCTGATTTGCAGAAACTTCTGTCGTCAACGTACGGAACATAAACGTCAGTTTCAAGCCGAGCAATGTTATACCGTAAAGAGTGTTGAGAATTATTAGTTTCATATTTGCAGCAGTCTTGCGTGTTGGCATTGTTGCATCAGTTACGTAGATTGGTAATGGCTGTTGAAAAAGGAATGTGGAAGGTGATAGTTTCTGTCACACTTGAGTGAAATTTTATAGCACAGAGGAAACAAACCATTGTTAAATGTATTGCACTGTTGCGACATTGTTCTTGCAAGTGTAAAATGATGGAGAAACATGTGGAGGCAAAGGGTAGGAAAATTACGAATCCTTTGGTAAAAAATTCTGGCATCAGACGAGGAGAGTAGAGGGAATTTGGGTAGGGATGTAGAAGTTACGTGTTTGTACTCTGTATTACACAGTCTATATTTTAGTTCATATTTACTAGTTTACAGTTCGCTACCAAAGTTACCACAGAAATGTGACAGACATTACAATACAAAAACGTGGCCGGCCGGAGTGGTCGAGCGGTTCTAGGCGCTACATTCTGGAATCGCGCGATCGCTGCAGGTTCGAATCCTGCCTCGGGTATAGATGTGTGTGATGTCCTTAGGTTAGTTAGTTTTAAGCAGTTCTAAGTTCTTGGGGACTGATGACCTCAGAAGTTAAGTCCCATAGTGCTCAGTGCCATTTGAACCACTTTTGAACAAAAATGTGAAGTTTGCACGGCGAAATAAAATTGTAAACATTGTTATAACTAAGCGAGAACACCCAGTCTCGACGAGACGATGACGAATCTCCGGGAAGTCTTACAGATTATATAGGCTTAGGTACTTAAACTTTGTATCTAGTTGACTTTAACGGGAAAAAGAAAAAAAAAATATTTAACTAAAACAAAACGAAACGGTTTCATGGCATAGTCACGGTGCAAATATTACCGAGGTCACATTAGATACAACTGACGGGCTTGTTGTTTGTGACAATCAGAGTTGCCGTTTATTATAAGCGTTCTGCCACAGGTTTTACCTTTGTGTATTGCTGGTTTTCTTAGTTAGAAATGCTTGCACGGTAGCACTAACCATTACGAGTAATGGCAATAGAGTTGCTGTGTCTGAGGTCTGCTTTGCTGTACCTATACTTAAAAAAACGTCATCGAAAATCTGAGTGCTGTCTTGTATTCTCAGTTAAAGCTTTTAAAGGGCATTATATCAGATGCTGTTATAGAGGTCAGATTTACTCTTTCCATTTGGCTCTTTCGGGTCCCTTTCCGTGTACTTTATAAGGAGGCGTAAGTCTGCTTATTGTTAGTAAACTGAGTGGCCAAAAGAAACAGGATGGGTTGTCGTATTTGAAGATATGTTGCGTAGGGCTCGAATGTAGACACGGTATCTCAATCTCTTACGGACAGGTGTGTCGTGAACGTGGAAGCACGTCGCGAGTTAACCTGCTGTACACGTGGGTTATTGATTGTGCAAGACGCATGTGACCTAGCGTATTGGACATTACACGAAACTTGGGTAGTACAGAAAGTCCGCCTGGGACGGATGTGCAGTATTTAAGAGAAAATGTTTCCACATAGTAGACCTCCGCATAGGACAAGTTGGCGAACAGGCGTTACGTCGCCTCCACAGAACTATACGGGGCGATCGACGATCTACTGAGATTGCGGTTGACTTGAATGTGGGGCGTCAGGAACCGATTTCTACCAGGACAAATGCGCTGCAAAGGCATCAGTCAGTGGATACATTCGATTCGGCTGACATGTTGAATCTGTACCGCTTGAAAATCGTGACTGATCTATCGTGTGCCATGCTTATGAAGGTAAGATCGCTGGTCCACGTTTCCATCAGCTCCTTACTGCACCGCTGTGGAAAGCCTCAGCTGTCGGTTTTAAGCGGTCCCTCTTCTGAGCCGTCCTTCATGACCACGGGGCGGCTTGGTTGGGGAAGCAATAAGAAGACTGCAACTTGGCGAATACCTCGCTCGCCAGCTTGCCAGCTTCAGCGATGACCTAGGCCCGCTGGAAGGCGGAGGGAACTCAAGCTGCAGGCAGTCCTCTACAGGCCGACTCAAGTGAATGCGGTCTTATAACCAAGAAGAAATGTGACGAGACGGCTGAAATAAACTGTTCGTTAAACCGAGACTGAACCAGGAATATTGTTGCTCTTGTTAACTCCGAACGATGTAGAGGATGAAACCAAACTTGGGTATTTTCGCCAGTTAAAGCGAGGTAGAGCTATGTTGGTTTGAGAGTAATATTTTTTATTACCGTCAAATTCCAGAAATATTTTAAAAAAATTCTATAAAAATGTAATTACGACAAATATCTCTTTCTTAGCATTAATCCCATAGTAGTCACTGTCGTCAGCTAAACTAAAGGAGGGAATTTACCAAACACAACTCACCAAACAGCCGTATATTTTCATAAGTTGTTATATTTACAGGACTCGTTTCAGCATGTCATTAACGCTATCTTGAGGCCCCTAAGCACTCCATGCATAGAGCATCGGATACATCGATGCAAATCTTCGTAAGTGCACACTCTACAAAAAGTTCACCGAATCCAAGTATTGATGCCTCCGGCTTTGCACACGTCGATGTATCTGATTTTCTGTATATGGAGTGCATAGAGACACGAAGATGGCATTAATGAGGTGCCGAAATTGGTCGTGTAAATAAAATAAAAACTTCTGAAAATAAGCGGCTCTCTGGTGATCTTTCAATGGTAAATGTCTGCCCTGCTGCTGTTCCGTATCCACGATGGATCAACAGAGATTACTTCAACTCTGTGTTGTGACATGGAGATTGACGACGAGTCCAGCGTTTTCCCAAACGAACCTGGGCAATCGCCAAAAAGTCGGCAACCAATCTGGCCGGTACACCAGAGAAACGGACGTTAACTAGCAACACTGATTCAGTCTGCGTTTGTGTGATCTCCCTGTCTCGCAAACTAGTACACTGCGCGATAACCTATACAAAAAAGTCCATAATTACGATAAATGTTATGTAAATATTCCGGTTGAAGATGAAATCTATCACAATTTTGAACGCAAGTTATCTGTTTCTTAACCGCATTAATTAATAGTGACCATTTTGTGTTTAAAGGAATTAGAATTACATTAATACCTTCAGCTGCTAACGGGCGTTGATATATATCAACGGGGACAGGTGAAAACGTGTTCCTCGACCGGGACTCGAACCCGGTATCTCCTGCTTACATGGCAGACGCTCTATCCATCTTAGCTACTGAAGGCACAGAGGATAGCGCGACTGCAGGGATTATCTCGCGCACGCCTCCCGCGAGACCCACATTCTCACCTTGTATGTCCACACACTACATTCGTAGCGTCCCACCCCAACACAGTCATTACTCATGGAACACATTCTTACCAAGTCACGTAAGAGTTCGGGGAATATGTGTGACATGTCCGAAAGAACAGACACCATATCCATAAAAGTATATTTTGCGTTTAGATCCATCTAGTAGTAAAGAAAAGGTTGTTAAACGTTTGCCGTAGTCCTTTCGCTAAATTCTTTCAAAGCATTCGCTGTGACCTGTAAAGTAAGTGTAATACCTTCACTAGAAATCTAAAAAATGATGTTGACAACCACATTATCAGAATTACATTTACATTCTTAATAGACGAGTGCGGCTTGTTTGTAGGCTATGTAAGAAAATGGCTCTGAGCACTATGGGACTTAACAGCTGCCCCCTCGAACTTAGAACTACTTAAACCCAACTAACCTAAGGACATCACACACATCCATGCCCGAGGCAGTATTCGAACCTGCGACCTAGCGGTCGCGCGGTTCCAGACAGAAGCCCCTAGAACCGCTCGGCCACTCCGGCCGGCCTATGTAGAAGATTGGAAAATAAAAAAAATTAAAAAAAACCGCTGGTGCTCAAACATTTAATAGCCTTTTGACTACCCTCAAAGACAAACCTCTTCTAAAAGAAAAATCACTGTACTTCATCGTTACCTACGTTAGTTTTCTCAAGTGAAGTTATCAGAGCGATTTATTACTCTGGAGCACTCCAGTCGCAAGTTACATTTTTCTCTTCGCAGAACACAGTGGCAAAATACACACCGTGTTTTGTGAATTGTAAAACCAGTGGAATTCCACAGAAGCATGTGCCGTGTTTGTGCGCGCATTTCCACAAAAGATGAGTGTGCAGAGTAAAACGGACGCCTCGAAACAAACTGTAGGAACACTCAGAATATAGTATCGACGTATTTACGCTCTATTTTTATTGGAAAATTGCTACTTGAAGCTTGTTTACAGGACAGAATATTTATGAAGCACAGTTATTTGCTTAATAGGCGAACCTGGATTTCCGTAATAGAGTGCGTTACTTGAAATTCTCCGGTTGCAGTGCCCACATAGGACTCGCTATGACGCCAGCAGTGAGCAGTTCGGCAATCTGGAGAGCATCTGCCGTGCTGTTGGCTGCTGACTGCGGCACCAGAAACCAGGATGCGGGCGCGCCGACAGCTGCTGGGTTGGGCTGACTCTCCTCTCCGAGCCGGGCATGTCTGTCCTTGGAGGCGCGCTGAGTCGAGTCGCAACAAAGACGAGAGGGGGCCGCGCTCACCTGCCGCTTTGTCCGCCGCCTGAATATCTCGCCACTCTAAACACACACACACACGCACACACTACCTGATCTTCCGCTTCACCTGTCCGTCTGTCTGCACTCATCTTCCCCCGTCTCCCGACCTCCCGTATACCTCTTCCTCACGTCCTCCTCTTCTTCTCCCCTCTCACCCCCCCACCCCCCACCCCCCCGCAGGACCAGCAATGCTGCCCCCCTCCTCCGCCCGTCCCACGGGAGCATCAGTGTGTTACAAGTTAACAATTCGCACAAAGCTCAAAAGTTTTCAACAGATTGTCAAAGCTACTGAAACCACAGCCTGAATCAGATTTCCTTTTCCACATTTCCCGAAATCGTTGACAGGAGCGTGGTCTGTAACGTGTACGCTTTCAACGGACCAACCGATTTCTGTTTATTTTCTGTAAACGCTCGTTTAAGAGGAGCTTACGATTTCATCAGAAGTTGTACATATTGTAGAAACTGTTAGGTGGAGAGACGATGTTGGACTCGACAGCATCTCCAGTGAAGTCGATTCTGCAGCAAAATGCCTTAAAGAAACTTTTAATCGCCAAGATTGCATTCAGTACTGTTTATTCCTGATGATTGATTTCAACATTTAAGACTGTCATCTTTTGGTCTTTAAAAACTTGTTGTTATGCCTCCTGTTCCATTATGAATGCATCACATATGCCGTGCTGACTTTGTAGTGGATAGTTAAAATCACGTGTGCAGTACAGTCGTAATGGAACAGGACTTGAACAACAATTCTTTTAACGACCAGAAGATGACAGTCTTAACTGTTGAAACCGGTCATTAGGAATAAATAGTATTGAATGAGCACTTGGCTATTAGATGTTTCTTCACAGAAAATACATATGTCTCCTTCCAGTCTCTAACTATGAGAAATTTCAGTCAAGATGACTTGGTTTTCGGTGAAATTCATTCACATAATTGAACTCCAACTCATTAAATTTTACTTTTGTACAAGAAGGCACAGTAAGCCATCACAGTATCCCGTAAAAAACATTCCAGTAGCCAGTTTTATGGGCAATTAAAAAAATGTTCTTGTTATATACAGTGGACGATCAATCTTCGCTGCATATTGTTGGCTAGAAACTGCAGTAACTGACGTCCATTACTGCTTTTACGTGTATTTCTTTACGAGGACTACGGAAATTTATGTCGTGGATGCCAGAAAGAATATTCTGTATGGATAAATGATGATGATTATGATAAACAGCTTTGTGGACCGGCATCAGCAAGGCGTTTCGCGCCCGCATTAAAATGTAAAGTCGAGTGTGGAGAAATATCGTAAATTACTAAAATGAGAACTGCGAATACAATAAAAACGTAAAGAAAGTCCTGAAAACTGGCGCGTGCACAAAAACACACACACACACACACACACACACACACACATTGTCTGAGCCAACACAGAGAAAAAGGAGAAAAGCTGTGGAAAGAATTAAAAGCTGATCGTTGGAGTAAGAATGGATGAGCCAGTCACTCTGCATCACACGAAAATATCTAGTCCAAAAGCTGAGGCCACAGTCCAGACATTTAAAATTTTAAAAGCTTGACCTCACTCACTTCGTCATCAGATAAACTAGGGAGCAAATCCCCAGTAAATTCTCTTCTGTCAGTTTGCATTGTTCACCCTGGTCCTCCTGGTTCTTGCGCGATACTTAGTGGAAGAAAAACAATCAGTAACCAAACGGCTGGTTTGCATCCCCCAGTGCGTGCATTGTCATGATACTACTAAAAGGAAGCCGACGACATAACGCTGTTGGAGCTGGTTTGCCCTTGCCACCCTTCGACATCGTGAATAGTCATCCAGTCAGTTACAGTTAAAAGGGCATCTGAAAAATAGTGGAATTTTTCAAATACACAATGTGCTGCCTGAAACGAATATCTCGTTAACTGTTAGAAAATCCTAGCACCGCGGGATTTTGCAGCGTTGGAAAACCTCCAGAAAGCGACTCAACTTCGTTCCCATCTATTCTCAGATATAAGTGAAAAAAATAAAATTAAAGAATTTTTCAGTCCTCGTGGCCTGTACCTGGTCTTGCTTCCGACTTTTCTCCATCAGATGAGAGTAGATTCAAGACTGTGTTACATGAGACAGCTACCACGCCATCCCTTTGAACTGCGCCCAAGATTGCGTTTCACGCTATGCGTTTTTATTGAACTGGTGTAAAAGTTCGTAACGTTTCTCCATTAGTTTAATGAATACAACAGATACACAGAGACTTTTGTTATCAATAATATATTCTCCTTCAATATTTACAACTGTCTGCCAACGTTGGGCTAACTTTGGTATTGAGGCGAAGAACTCGTCGAGTCATGTTCATCCAGCCCGCCCGGTTGGCCGTGCGGTCTAACGCACGGCTTTCCGGACGGGAAGGAGCGCCTGGTTCCCGGCACGAATCTGCCCGGCGGCTTTGTGTCGAGGTCCGGTGAACCGGCCAGTCTGTGGCCGGTTTTTAGGTGGTTTTCCATCTGCCTCCTCGAATGCGGGCTGGTTTCCCTTATTCCGCCTCAGTTATACCTCTACGTACGCGTACACCACCATTACTCGTCAGGTGTGAGACGTTCCCTGCGGGGTCCACCGGGGGCCGAACCGCACAATAACCCTGGGTTCGGTGTGGAGTGGCGGAGGGGTGAAGTGGACTGCGGTAGTCGTCGTGGGGTTGTGGACCTCTGCGGCTGCGGCGGGGACGGAGCCTCTCCATCGTTTCTAGGTCCCCGGTTAACGTACAACATACATACATACATATTCATCCGAAAAAGAAATTTCTTGAAGGTTGTTAGATAGAGCGCGGAAAAGGCGAAAATATGAGGGCGCAAGATCAGGAGAATAAGGTGAGTGCTGAATGACTTCCGAACACAACTCCTGTACAGAATTTTTTGTCAGTCTAGCTGAATGCGGGCTGGTGTTATCGTGGAGTAGCACTACTTCACGCAGTCTTCCTGGTCGTTGTTGTTAGACTGCGCAGCAAGACGTTTCAGCTGTTGGCAGTAAATGTCAGGAGTGGTGGTTACACCTCGGGGAAGCAATTCGCGGCACACCACACAGTCGCTGTTCCACCAGATGCGCAACATTAACTTTTGCGGATGCGCTCAGGATAGGAATTGTCAGTGTTGTTCATGAGCCACAATAAATGTCAGGAGTGATGGCTACACCTCGGGGAAGCAGTTCCAAGTAAACCACAGCGTTGCTGTTCCGTCAGAGGCATAGTATTATCTTTCGTGGATGCGCGCAGGGTAGGAATGTCCGTGTTCACGAACCAGATGACGAGTAAGGTGAGGTGCATATGTGGTCACCCGCTTATTTTTGTCATTTTGGCTTAGATCATGACGTACCCATACAGCCGATTTTTAAACCTTCCCTACTGCGCGTAAACGTCGCACGGCGGCAGAATGATCACAGTTCATCATATTTGCCAGTTCTCGAGTACACTGACGAGGATGATTGTGGATTAGAGCGTTTAAATGTTCTTCATCAAACCCCGGTCTTCCCCCGGTAGCTGGGTGGCCAGCGCGACAGACTGTCAATCCTAAGGGCCCGGGTTCGAGTCCCGGCTGGGTCGGAGATTTTTTCCGCTCAGGGTTCAAATGTCTCTGAGCACTATGGGACTTAACATCTATGATCGTCAGTCCCCTAGAACTTAGAACTACTTAAACCTAACTAACCTAAGGACATCACACAACACCCAGCCATCACGAGGCAGAGAAAATCCCTGACCCCGCCGGGAATCGAACCCGGGAACCCGGGCGTGGGAAGCGAGAACGTTACCGCACGACCACGAGATGCGGGCTCCGCTCAGGGACTGGGTATTGAGTTGTTCTAATCATCATTATTTCATACCCATCGACGCGCAAGTTGCCGAAGTGGCGTCAAATCGAAAGCCTTGCACCAGGTTAGCGGTCTACCCGACGGAAAGCCCTCGTCACACGCCATTATTATATCAAACCCCGAAGGTCTTCCTGAACGTGGAGACTGACTAATGTCAAAACGAGAAGATCATTTCCTTGCCGTGCTTTGTCCACTGACATTATCCCCATATACGGCGCAGATGTTTCTGGCTGCTTCCGTTGACATCACCCCTCTGGTGAACATAAACAGAAGAATATGTCAGAAATGTTCAGATATCTCCACTTGTCACGGCGTCCACAATTTCACTCACTATCTCCAAATGGCAAAACGACAATTGTTGTTGTTGTGGTGTTCAGTCCTGTGACTGGTTTGATGCAGCTCTCCATGCTACTCTATCCTGTGCAAGCTTCTTCATCTCCCAGTACTTACTGCAACCTACATCCTTCTGAATCTGCTTAGTGTATTCATCTCCTGGTCTCCCGCTACGATTTTTACCCTCCACGCTGCCCTCCAATGCTAAATTTGTGATCCTCTGATGCCTCAGAACATGTCCTACCAACCGCTCCCTTCGTCTTGTCAAGTTGGGCCACAAACTCCTCTGCTCCCCAATTCTGTTCAATACTTCATCATTACTTATGTGATCTACCCATCTAATCTTCAGCATTATTCTGTAGCACCACATTTCGAAAGTTTCTATTCTCTTCTTGTCCAGACTATTTATCGTCCATCTTTCACTTCCATGCATGGCAACACACCATACAAATAATTTCAGAAACGACTTCCTGACACTTAAATGTTAACAAATTTCTCTTCTTCAGAAACGCTTTCCTTGCCATTGCCAGTCTACATTTTATATCTTCTCTACTTCGACCATCATCGGTTATTTTGCTCCCCAAATAGCAAAACTCCTTTACTGTTTTAAGTGTCTCATGTCCTAATCTAATTCACTCAGCATCGCCCGACTTAATTCGGCTACATTCCATTATTCTCGTTTTGCTTTGTGTTAACTCAAATAGCAACAGTGGGCTACAAATAAAAAATGACAAACGATAAATAAACCCTTGGCACCCGGAATACCAACACGCAAAATAAAAATGCTACGAACTCGTGCACCAACCTAATATATTAGAGTAACTGAAGGTCTGATGATACCGTCACACGCGCACGCAATCTTGGCGGAATATTCCTTCGGGCTTATGGGTTGCCCTTTTTCCTGCTGGAGAAGCAGCAGCAGAAACATTGTTGTCGTGTCGGCTATTTGCCCGCACTGCCGAGGTCGGCTCATCCGTCAGCGGGTGCCTTCCGCGGGGATATACGGCCGCCTGTGGCAGCGCAACTCTGCGCGGGTCCAAAGCGGCGCCGCCTACCGCAGAGCAATATTCTGGCTGCTGCCGCGTCTCCTGGGAAATACGCCCAGCCGCATCGCCGTCGCCGACGCGAGAAGAACTTTGCAGGTCACGTCCTCTGGACACAGGCACTGAGGGGAGCAGCACACACACACACACACACACACACACACACACACACACACACACACACACACGACGAATCAATCCTTCGCTTGGAACACGTATCTGAATTTACATAGTTCTCCGCAGAGATTTTGAATGTATTTATTCACTCGCAATTCACCGGAGTTTGTATAATATATGTCACAGATTGCTTTGTTGATGCAATGGCATATCAAATCAAAGTTGCAGAGACAAGGTTTTTTCTTTTCTCTTTGTCTGCTACCGGACGACTTTTTCTTCAACGCTGGGTAATTGCCTATTTAACGGTTAGTGAGCTATAGTTGTGCCATTTAGCAACGCTCGTAAGGGTGCCGCGCTACGTACCCATACAGGCTGCAAATATTAACTTTGACCTCACTGTCGTACCCAGCTACCGTTTCGAGTTTGAACTCTCCGAACTGTAAGAAAGTCATACTTTTGCTACCAAAACGAGGCACCGAGAAAGGTGACTCAGTAGTTAGCACAATGGACTGACATTCGGGAGGACGACGATCCAAACCCGCGTCGGGCCATACTGGTTCAGGTTTTCCGTGATTTCCCTAAATAGCCTCAGGCAAATGGCGAGATGCTTCCTTTGAAAGGGCACGGCCGACTTCCTTCCCCATCCATCCAAAATCCGATGGTACCGATGACCTCGCAGCTTCATCCCCTCCCTCAAATCAACCAAATTACCAACGAACCAAAACGTGGGCGGGGTTCGCTGTCCTTATGCAGCCAAATTATTGAAAGGAGTCTTTCCATTTCTAACTGTTGAAAATATTTATTGCCAAAGAAATTTCGTCATTTTTCAAACAAGCTGAAATCAGACATCGCCCCGCCGTATTAGCCGAGCGGTCTAACGCGCTGCAGTCATGGACTGTGTGGCTGGTCCCGGCGGAGGTTCGAGTCCCCCTCGGGCATGGGTGTGTGTGTTTGTCCTTAGGATAATTTAGGTTAAGTATTGTGTAAGCTTAGGGACTGATGAGCTTAGCAGTTAAGTCCCATAAGTTAAAAAATAATCAAACAACGTCGCCATGTGAAACACGCTGCCATAAAAAATAAAATACCGTTAAACTCATTCCATTAGTAGTATTTGCATGTGGTGTTAAATACCGCGACTTAACGTTTAACGTAGACCTTAATGAAGGGTAGAGCCACGGGTCGTAACACATCTGAAATGTAACGTCCACTGTTCAAAGTGACGTCAATGCGAACAAGAGGTGACCGAGACGTGTAACCGATGGCACCCCTTATCATCACGCCGGGTGATACGCCAGTATTGCGATGACGAAAACACGTTTCCAATGTGCGGTCACCGCAATGTCACTAAACTCGGGTGCGACCATCATGATGCCGTAAACAGAACCTGGATTCATCCGAAAAAATGACGTTTTGCCATTCGTGTACCCAGGTTCATCGTTGAGTACACCATCGCAGTCGCTTCTGTCTGTGCTGCAGCGTCAACGGTAACCGCAGGCATGGTCTCCGAGCTGATAGTTGATGTTGCTGCAAACGTCGTCGAACTGTTCGTGCAGATGGTTGTTGTCTTCCAAACGTCCCCATCTGTTGACTCAGGAATCGAGACTTGGCCGCACGATCCGTTACAGCCATGCGGATAAGATGCTTGTCATCTCGACTGGTAGTGATACGAGGCCGTTGGGATCGAACAGGGCGTTCCGTATTACCCTCCTGAACCCACCGGTTCCATATTCTGTTAACAGTCGTTGGATCTCGACCAACGCGGGCAGCAATGTCGCGATACGATAAACCGCAATCGCGATAGGCTACAATCCGACCTTTATCAAAGTCGAAAACGTGATGGTACGCATTTCTCCTCCTTACACGAGGCATCACAACAACGTTTCACCAGGCAACGCCGGTCAACTGCTGTTTGTGTATGAGAAATCGGTTGGAAAATTTCCTCATGTCAGCAAGTTGTAGGTGTCACCACCGTCGCGAACCTTGTGTGAATGCTCTGAAAAGCTTATCATTTGCATATCACAGCATCTTCTTCCTGTCGGTTAAATTTCGCGTCTGTAGCACGTCACCTTCGTGGTGTAGCAATTTTAATGGCCAGTAGTGTAGTTCTTAATTAACAGCCGAGGTGGAACCTTGGCACTGTCGTTTGGGAAACGGCCGTGTTTAATGTTACATGCAGGCTGCGGACCCATCCCACATAAAAACTACAGTAACCTTGCAGCGGATGAACGAGCGTATGTGTATTGACGGCGCCTTGCCACATCCTCGGAGACAGCTAACGCGTACGTCAGCGGACAGACAGGGAGACTTGGCCGGCGACTGTTGTGGCAGCGCAGGGCGCCCCGGTCGGCCTTGAGCCTGCCGTGACACCCGATACAGCAGGCGCGCGACCCCCGCGGCTGTGGCGCGGCTTTGCGTCGCTCGCCCGGGCCTGGCTTGTTAGCCCTGCCCTGTCCTGCTACGTTAAGCCGTCCGACTGCCGGCGTTTTTAGACCCGTGCCTGAGGGCATTGCGGCTGGCGCGGTTGCGGTCCGCTTCTGGCCCGCGCTAGGCTTAAGAACAGGAGGAAGGCAACTGCAAAACCAGCGGTTACCGCGGTGTACCATCGTTCTTCTGGCGACATTCCCCACGGTATACACGTTACGGCGTTTGCTTCGTGCTGCGGTAGGATAGAAGTGGGCTAGGAAGATGGCAGAAGACATTAATCGCAATAAAGTAGCAGGAATCTCATTTGAATTTGCATGTTTCTGTCGTAAAAATTGGAAGGCTGCTATCAATACGGAGGTTGTTTCGAGCACCACAGTGCTTTTCTAGGTTGATCCTTGAGGAGATTGTATGCCGTTGACTTTTTCCGACCTCTGAACTGGCTCACGCAGCCTATTACTGGGATTCGCACCGGTTAACGTGGACTACGAACGACGATGGAACTCGGCATTGTTTACAATAAACAGGTGAACGAAGTAATCCGCGACGGACTAAAAACCTGGGACTGAGCTAGTACAGAACCTGAGTCCTTTGGGTTTCTCAGTGTGGCTGTTTGCCATTTAGCCCAAGACTTTTTTTTCTGACACACTTGCACATGTGTGTCTGGAGGGGAGAGGGAGGTGGAAGAGGGACATAAAAATATATCTCATTTGAATTATTGGTTCGGATTTATTACTGAACAGCTATCCACCTTACTTGTAGCGCCAATAACGGTAATTTACAATGACTCGTGACAAATAGTAGAATATTTATTACGTGTAAATTTTATAATGTAGTTGGTAATGGTGAAGTCAGTACATCGAGGATTTCCCAACGACTTTCGTAAGACGTGGTATCGTCTTTTCAAGAGGCGAAAGTCACAGAAAACACAAGAAGTGATAGATCCTACCGGGGATCTATGCGTAGTAGAGCTTTCGATAGATGTTTTGACTGTTGCCAAAGCTGCGTCCAATTAACATATATAATTGGATGCAGTAAAAGGAATCGAGACCAACTTAAGCTTAACAACGTGCGAAGCAGGTATTTAAGAAAGAAATTTGGACGAAGAGGACGGCACTACAATTCCAAGACATCATTTACTCTGAAACAGTATAGTGATTTCAGTCGTGTTCAAAAAGAAAGTTGCAAGCAGTATTTCTTTTTGCCTCGGTATCTGTGCACTGGCAACAGATTTCCCGACTCACCCCCCCCCCCCCCCCCCACCTCTCTCTCTCTCTCTCTCTCTCTCTCTCTCTCTCTCTCTCTCTCTCTCTCTCTCTCTCTCTCTCTCTCTCTTCCCTCCCCCCACTCCCTCCCTCTCTACTTTAAATCGTTATCTCACGGCGGTGGTACAGTAATGCAGGTGCCTCCCAGCGTAAAGCACCGAGCGAGTTCGAGGCGTGCTGAGACACTACGTTCGCAATCGCGAGATCAGAGCTTTAAATGAAAGAAAAATGTCCAGGTGGATTCCTTGAGAGAGGGACAACGATGACGCCCTTCCGCAAAAACAATCTCGTACTCCATACCTAATGACCTTCTCGCCGATGAGTTTTTAAATGGTAAGTTTCCTCCATTTTTACCGTCACCGTCCATCTCAAGTTATTCGACTTTCGAGCTACTCATGAGCTTGTTGCCCGCATCTCGTGGTCGTCCGGTAGCGTTCTCGCTTCCCACGCCCGGGTTCCCGGGTTCGATTCCCGGCGGGGTCAGGGATTTTCTCTGCCTCGTGACGACTGGGTGTTGTGTGATGTCCTTAAGTTAGTTAGGTTTAAGTAGTTCTAAGTTCTAGGGGACTGATGACCATAGATGTTAAGTTCCATAGTCCTCAGAGCCATTTGAACCATGAGCTTGTTTAGCCACGTATCCTGAGGTAACTTATGGATTCTGTCGCTATGATTGCAGTGTTTTGCTTGCGTGAGGGAAACGAGTGTAACCTCTTCTCAGCGCCCGGGCTACTTCTGGAAATTGAAGGGTGTTGCCTCGCTTGGGAAAGGTTTGGATTTTAAACCGAGTCCCCTTCTTGTCGTGAGGCATATGTTGACCGTGTGAATTCCTTCATCGCCGGGATTCGTACCGGCTGCCTCGGGGTCCAGTCCGACTGCAGTAGCAAGTGTTGGCGGCGTCGGCTACGTAGGAGGGTCAGTAACATTGGTGCCGTTGGGGCTGACCTTGATACGCGAAGGACGCGGAACGAGGAGGCGGTCACCGTGGCACAGGAATGGGCCCAGTTAGGAAAACGAGCGTGTGTCAGCGCTGCGAGGGCGGTATTTACAGGCAGAGTTGCGCGTGGCAGGTAGTTGGGACGGTGAGTTGGCGGCCGTTGTCCAGGAGACACGCTCCGCCGGCACGTGACGGCAGGAAGTCTGCGTCGCCGAGCACGCCGCCTGCCTTCGCACTGCCATCACCGGGTCGTGGCACCCCACGTGTATCACCGTCTGACTCTGCAAATCACTCTGAAGTACTGCGGAAAGTCATCATCATCGCCACCACTCACTCGTTAACTGTTTGACAAATCGCTGAGCTGTCATTTGTACTCAGGTGATTCATATGTGGAAATGGTTCCGACGTGTTATGGCCGCACGACGGGAATTAGTGGCTTCGAACGCGGAATGGTATCTGGAGATAGACGCATGGGACATTCAGTTTCCATAAACGTTCGGGAATTCAGTAATACGAGATGCACAGTGTCAAGAGTATATCAGAAACACAAAATTTCAGGCATTACCTCTCACCACGGAGAACGCAGTGGCAGACGGCCTTCATTTAACGATCTAGAACAGCGGCGTTTGCGTCAGCATTGACAGACAAGTAAGACTGCGTGAAATAACCGCTTAAATCAATGAAGGACCACGACGAACGTATTCGTTAGGACGGTGTGGCAAAATTTGGGGTTAATGGGCTATGGGAGCAAGTGATCGACGCAAGTGCCTTTGCACGACAGCCTGCAGCGCCTCTCCAGGGTTCGTGACCATATCGGTTGGATGCAAGACGACTGGAAAACAGTGGCATTGTCGGATGGGCTCCAATTTCAGTTGGTTAGAGCCGACGGTAGGATTCGAGTGTGTCACAGAACCCACGAAACCATGGGCCCAAGTTGTCAACGAGGCACTGTGCAAGATGGTTCGAGCTCCGTAATGGTATGGGCTCAGTGTACTCGGAATGGACTAGGTCCTTTGGTCCAACTAAATGTTTATGTTCGGCTACTTATCCCAAATATGTTGTGTCTCCAGGCAACAATTGTACGCGACTCGTCTGGACAATTCGAGCGAATGGCTTGGCGATCCAGATCGCCCAAAATGGCTCCCAGCGAACATTTATGGTCATAATCGAGATGTCAGTACGTGCACAAATTACTGGACCGGCAATACTTTCGCAATTATGGACATCACACACATCCATGTCCGATACAGGATTCTAACCTGCGACCGTAGCGGTCGCGCGGTTCTAGACTGAAGTGCCTAGAACCGCTCGGCCACAACGGCCTGCTCGATATCCTCGAACGCCGACAATTGAACACATTCGCTTGGAGGCAGACCGCTAACTGACGCGTCCCGGACATAAATAGTGTGCAGTAATAATGTACCATTCTTGCCCACTCGCTTTCGCGCAGTATATCTGCACAACACTCAGTAGTATTGAGGGTGTGAGGGCCGCGGCACAGGTAATCGTACTGGAGTTACAGCAACAGCGCAATGGCTTCCGTGAAGAGGCCAGACTAACATACATGGTGAGTCAAACAGGGACTTGCAAATTTGGAATGACATAGAAATGCACTGATATAACTTACAGGACCGGTATATATGTCATTTTGTAGCAAAACAATCTCAAGTTTCACATAAAAGTGCCAAGTGTCACTTCGGATCGATGTGACTACCATTTGTGATGCAGTAAACATTCCATCAGTAATCAGTTTCTTCCCACTCTCGATGCAGTAAATCAAGCGTAACCTGTGCAACGGCATCATAAATTCGACTGTTTGAGTCGTCTAAATTATTTGGTAGGGGAGGAACATACACACGGTCCTTAATGAAACACTGTCTTTAAGGAAACCCCCAGAGAAAGAAATCCAGTGGTTTCAAGCGAGGTGCCCGTGTTATTGGCCGCTCATGGCCAATCCACCTGGGAAGCAATTATCGAGGGTATTTCTAACTTCCGTGAGGAAATGAGGTAGTTCACCGTCTTGCTGTCAGTACACCAACCCATTTCGGTCATCTTCATCGATATGTGGAATTAAAAAGTTTTCAATGATATCCATATACCGAATACCAGTAACAGTTTCCTTACGAAGAAGAAAGGGGCGTATTTAAATTTTCTAAGGGCACAAAACGAAGTTCTTCTGCCAAGAGTAAATTGTGTGTCGGTTTGGAGCTTCCTTAGCGTTTTCGGTGCGAAATTTACTCCGAACAGTTATTGCAGAGTTCGTTTCATAAAACCAAAACACGCAGTGAGCACACTCTGCACCAGTGGAAGTAGCCATTTTAACTGTGAACTGCGCCGGCGCTCCTGGTGGCGGAATGGGGTACTGATGCACTACGTTAATCAAATTTGAGTTGTGTGCTACAAAATGACACGTCTACCAATTCTCTAAGTTATCTCAATAAATTTCTGTATCATTCCACTGTTGTAAAGTCGTTTTTTACTCATCCTGTATGGTTCCTGAAGACGGACGCAAGCCTTTTCAGTAATTGCAGGAGGCAACCGTATGAATGACTGATCCAGCCCTGAAATAGTAGCCAACATGGGCGTGCTGTACTGGTGCTTCGAACAGCTGAAAGCAATGGGAAACTACACCCGTTTTATTTCCCGATGGCCGCGCGGGATTAGCCGAGCGGTCTTGGGCGCTGCAGTCATGGACTGTGCGGTTGGTTCCGGCGGAGGTTCGAGCCCTCTCTCGGGCATGGGTGTGTGTTTGTCCTTAGGTTAATTTAGGTTAACTAGTGTGTAAGCTTAGGGACTGATGACCTTAGCTGTTAGTCCCATAAGATTTCACACACATCTGAACATTTCCCGACGCCGTACTGCTCTACTGTATGCTAAATGTAGTGCTGGAGCTTAGGTAGTTGACAGGATCGGATATCTGAGGAAGAGGTATTAAATCGAATTGAGCAGAAAGAATTGCAGAGCCTTTCCAAGCGTCGTTGTCTTTACGAAGCCAACACTACCACCGCTCACTGCCAACTGTCATTCACAAAGTTATTTTATTCCATTTTGTACAGCCGCGGTAGCTGAGTGGTCAGCGCGACAGACTGTCAATCCTAAGGGACTGGGTGTTGTGTTGTCCTAATCATCGTCATTTCATCCCCATCGACGCGCAAGTCGCCGAAGTGGCGTCAAATCGAAAGACTTGTACGAGGCGAACGGTCTACCCGACGGGAGGCCCTCGTCACACGACATTTCATTTTATTCCATTTATTGTGTTAACATGTTGATAATGCATTTACGAAATTATAACCAGCAAAAACTGTAATGGTTGACAAAGTTTCTAGCTTACCTGTTGCTCGTCACGACGTAATATTGTGGACGTTTTTATTTCACCCTCTTCCTTCACTGTCCGCGACGGAAAAATTTCAAATTATATATTTGACACAGTTTTATCCTAGAAGGCATTTTCTGTCTATCTATGGAAAAGTTCTTTCTTGACATACAGAGTTTCAGAAAACGCCGGCGGTGTGCGTCAAATGGCATATCTTGATGACCGTGTCACAATGGCCCGTGATCTCAGCAGGATTGCGCATTAGCCTTCATTTACGTGACTCACGTTCATGGGCTCGCCGACCGCATGACTTCGACGCTTTCACCACCCCACCAAGCCGTAGTTCTGTGCCACGTTCTCCGCATGTGCGCGCCATCAAATGTCAGAGGCTCCTAACGAGTACCTCCGACCTTGAGGTATGTGTTCCATGCATCAGGACCCATACAGATTTAACAAAGGTCAGTGTGGTCCACTGTAAGTAGACCATACTGGTATTTACCACTTGCTTTCTATCCATCACACGTATTTGACGCCATTAATATGTCGAAAATGAAGTTACGAAAGTTATGCGGTACAACCGTCAAACGGCTGCCACATGTTACATGAAGTACACGGACTTAGAAATGAGGACTTAATTTCGTAGAAGCCTCACTGCTGATAATAAAAGTTTCCTGATATTTATGATCTAGAAAACGGAACACTAGAAGATGCTTTTAAGACAGCTTGACGACATTTACTTGTTTGGGATTGCAAAGATGTGCGTCGCTCGTTGTCAGCAGTGCATGTGCAAGGGCTGTGGGTCAGGAGGTAGGCGTAATACAACAGTTCTAAGCATAACTTTATTGTAACTAACCATCCAGTACTCTGCAAACAGTAACAAAAGAAGGGACACGAAAATAACCATGTGAAGTACAGTACATATGTGTAGCGTGACAAGTTTTCGGACTCTTCCTCCCGCAAAGTTCTCTTAGTTAAATATACGGCACAGCTGAGCCACATAGAACACGCCCGGTATTCAGATCCTTGGGCGACGACCATCCCAATCACCACAGCTCACTATGACTCAAAAAGGTTAATGATCGGTACTATCCACGGTGTCACCAATACCGACCAAACGCATCTTCTGTCCGGAACACGTCGTGTAGCAGTTAGCGCAGTCCGGGGCTCCGCTCTTCCGTCTCGCCCTCTGGTTGTCGCCCTCTGGTTGCAACCGTTCTCCACGTAGCTGGCTCCGGAAATTGTCCAACGTTTTTGCCAAGATTTTTAGGGATATGGTTTTCGTATGTTCACAGGGTGACTGGCCCACCCATATTTTACTTCACTGGTCAGCCAGTGACGTTTTCCTGAGCCTTCCTTTTAGCTCCTTTGTCGTTTTACTTGTGTTTCAGTCTCCTGTGTAGCAGCGTATATTCTTTCCCGTTGGCTTAGCGTGTATGATCACTTGTATAAATGATGACTAACTGAAACCCTCAGCTGCCGACAGGTGGTGTTGATATACCTCGATGTGGACAGCTGATAATGTGTGCCCCGGCCGGGACTCGAACCCGGGATCTCCTGCTTACATGGTAGACGCTCTGTCCATCTGAGCCACCGAGGACACGGATGAATAGCGCGACTGCAGGGACTTATCCCTTGCACGCTTCCCGTGAGACTCACATTCCCTACTGTCCACAATTCCTATTTATGTACTGTACCTTAAAGACTTTTGCTGGAGAGCTGATCACTTTTTAATAATTTTTTTCCACATTCGATTCTCTTATGTGTCTAAGGGTGCTGATAACCTCGCCGTTGTGCTCGGACTATACGCGCGCGTATATATATATATATACGCGCGCGTATAGTCCGAGCACTTCGTTCATGGTATTCCACTCTCAATGTTATTATCGCTTTTTCCCTCTGCGTGAAATAACGATTTTTTTCGCGGATAGGTATCGAATCGTATAGTTCCGCATCTAGAACTACCGAACAGGCCGTCGTAAGTAGCATCGACCATTAAGGTATAAGGACAGTGTTATCCTTCCGGGAGCGTATATTGAACTCAACTGAGTGGGTTTCCTTACACGCTCCGGCGCTGGTTGTCACGCGCCCGCTCCTCGGCGAGCAGACGGCGCAGGGGGTGTTTGTTTACGTAGCAGCTGGCGCAGACACGCACCTTCCGTGCCGTGCACTGGGAAGTGCTGTACGGTAATGGCGGCGCCGCGCTATCGCGATCTGCCTAGCTAGCCTGCTGAATTATTCAACGTTATCGGCCGCGCGCCCGCGCAGCTCGCCGCAAACGGAGTTACAGCTAACCCTGTCCCGCCACCGGCCGTATCCACTTGTTTACATCGCTCCCAAGGCGGAACAGTGTCGTCAGCCGTCCGATGACAGCTACTCCGCTCCCAATGGCGACTGCGTGTTTCCTGCTCCGTCACACTTGACATTTATCCGTGCTCTCCGTCAGTTCTACATCTGCTTTCCTACAGTTGTCGCTCCTCCCGGTCAAACCTAAAGATCTGTCGTTCATGATCATTTGCACCAACAGTTTTTTGCTACGTTAACACGACCCTCGCGCTCCGATTTCTGGTGGTCCATCGCTTGCTTCTTAATACTGAATTATGTGTTATAGTTAAGCGTATCGTTTTCGACCTGAAATCTGTTTTTCTCTCGCCTCCTCTTCCATATATATTTTTCTATGTTTCTAACGATAGCTCGTTATTTGTTGATACACGGTCCAGTCACAATAAAGTGACCACAGCCTACGGTCGACGTCAACGTGCGATAGTTACTCACAGGTGCTAGGTGAAAAGTCTAAAGGCTCCCGAAAACGATTTGCGAAGCAAGCTAATACACGTTAAAACTGCGTTTTTCGGTTTAACCACACTTTGAAGCAGACGCTCTTGGTGTGTATTTTGGGCAGTGAGTACGGCGGCAAATGAC
Organism: Schistocerca gregaria; assembly: GCF_023897955.1. Taxonomy (NCBI): domain Eukaryota; kingdom Metazoa; phylum Arthropoda; class Insecta; order Orthoptera; family Acrididae; genus Schistocerca; species Schistocerca gregaria. The sequence goes on from NC_064921.1 coordinate 306,443,108, forward strand.
GACAAAGCAGTCCAGGCATTGACTTTGGCACTGTGTTTAAAGAAGAAAATAAGACTCTGGGGCAGGGAATGGCTTAAAATGAAAGATTTACCCGGGAAAATATGCTAAGGGAAATACTACTCTCAGAACCCGGTGATAACAACTACTTTCTGCGAATGGACAATGTAACTTTTTTAAACTTGTTAAGGCCCTCCTAGAACAAACTTGTGTGTCATGTTAGCTCTTATGTAATATGCCAAACAAGCCCGTACACGTATCAAGAAAAGTTATCATTTCTTACTTCTGAAGCAGGCGCTTTCGTGTGTGCTGTATTTTGGCGTTTGTGGGAATGGCTAGAAATGCAGATAAAGCACTACTAACACTGCCGCCGGCAACGTGTTTAAAGAAGAAGAATACAATACACTGGACCAGAGAATAGTTTAATATTAGCACTATACAACTGAAAACGCGTTAATGGAAATGTTACACTCAGAACCTGATGATTACGTATCTTTCTGCGGAAACGTTTAATAACTTGCTTAGCGGTACTATGCCCTCACATTGAAAACTTATTCTCTTAAAATATCAGAACATGGGAACGTGTAGCGCACATCGTCCCTCGAAGAACCGGAAATCTTCTATTTGTTTTATTTCATTCCACTATGCTTGTGTCTTAATGTATGCGTAATATCTGGCTGGAAAGGATATGACACCTCTGCCATTTTAGTAACTGCGACTGTTATTTTGTTTTTATATTTGATTGTAGTTTTTGTCCGCCCCGACAGCTGAGTGATGAGCGTGACGTATTGCCGTCCTACAGGCCCGGGTTAGATTCCCGGCTGGGTCGGGGATTTTCTCTGTTCAGGGACTGGGTGTCGTGCTGTCTTCATCATCATTTCATCCCCTTCCGGCGCGCAGGTCGCCCAATGTGGCGTCGAATGTAATAAGACCTTCACCAAGGCGGCCGGACCTGCCCCGTAAGGGGCCTTCCGGCCAATGTCGCCAAACGCTCAGTTTCCATTGTAGTTTTCATAGTTGTGGAAACTCATGATACAGTGAATAAATTGTAATAAAACATTTTTTCACCAAACATATGTGGCGACACAGATGGCGTCCACACTCTTGTCAAACTTCGCGTCAAATGGTTCAAATGGCTCTGAGCACTATGGGACTTAACATCGAAGGTCATCAGTCCCCTAGAACTTAGAACTACTTAAACCTAACTAACCTACGGACATCACACACATCAATGCCGCCCGAGGCAGGATTCGAACCTGCGACCATAGCGGTCGCGCGGTTCCACACTGAAGCGCCTAAAACCGCTCGTCCACTCCGGCCGGCAAACTTCGCGCCAATCTCAATTTCTCGCGCGTCAATCGAAATTTCTCACAAACACATCAAACAAGATGCATGCGTAACAAACACGTCAAACAGCACCGTACATGGTCACATATTCGACAAGCGTAGTTGCGTTTGACAGAATGTTTGATCTTTACAGGAGCCTTTACAATGAAAGGGACTGTATCTAAAGCGGTTCGGGCAGGGGGTGGAGAGATAGAGATGCATAAAACAGTACAGTCGTTGTCACAAAGCGGAAACGAATGTCCAGAAGCGCGTGATCATTGGTACTTTTTTCTAACCTCATTTTGTTCGTTTTCGTTCGTTGTATCTGCTCTGGGCGGACGTCGAAAGACACCCGTTTCAGTTCGTTGTTGTATCCATTAACTCAGTTTTTTTTATTACAGAGGGCAGCTAAGTCTCTGACCGAACACGCTGAGCTGCCGTGCCGGCTGCCTTAAAGAAACTCCCTGCATTTAAACACGATCGAGAATCTGCGGGACTACCTCCATCGGGCTGTTCACGGCGTGCCACCACATACCTGTCACCACCTCCCACAACCTCCTATACCTCTCGCAGCGGCCCGCGCTGCACCACGTGGCTATTCAGGGTTTTGTTGGGTGGTCTCAGTAATGTGACTGGACAATGTATTTGTCCTGACCAGTTTATTTCTGTTCTTTTCGTAGCATTCAATAATGGTCATTAATCTGTCACGCTTCTCTGCAGCTCATTTATCATCGTATCTTCTACTCTACTTGCATCTCTGCATGTTCGTTCACAGTGTTGTTCAATTTGTTGACCATGTGAATTTTATTAAGATGGTGGGGGGTGGGGGGGGTGGGGGGGGGGGTGGATAGGAGTAAATTTCAGACAGCGATTAATTTTAAAGTTTCCAAGATACTGTAGTTTCTCTGCGGAGACAGTATCTAACTTCGACCACTGCTTGCTGGGAACCATATCAGCACAGACTGATGATGATAACGTCTAATACATACCAAGTCAGATGCAATGTATTTAAAGAAAGCCATCGTGCAGCATGTGTCTCTTCGCAGGTGATTATAGGAGCGTCAGTCGGTTTCCCCCTCTCAGAAACACAACCGAAGACTACAAAATAGACCGATCTCGTGCAAATCTATCTAAAATCCCGTAAGTTGAGACCGATGGTGACAGACGACGACAAAAGGCAAGTTACGAAATGGTATATGGCCAGATAGCCATAGAGTCAGCTTATACTAAATATGTTTTTATCATATTACATTGGTCTCTCTCTCTCTCGTTCTTTCTCTCTCTCCCCCCCCTTTCCCTCCCCCCTCCCTCCCTCCTCCTAGCATCTTCTATTCAGTACCATACTCGACACCGAATGTTCTTTGAGGCCTTTTCCTTGAATACCGTGTTTTATACCCGATGCCACCATTCTCCATGCCCGCTTCCCACCAATAACCTTTCAATGTGTTTGCCGGGACAAGACGGTTTCTGTCATATTACTCCCTAATGAATGTCAGGAATTGTAACTTATTTTTTCACACACTTTTCGTCCATCTACTTTTGTGCGGGCTTCATGTTATATGTAATAAGTACTTTGTTTCAGCGATGGGGTTCTGAGGTTTTATGACAAGCGTTATAGCCGCCTCAAAACACACACAAAGCCAGAACATACGATCGAATTTATACCCTCCCCCCCCCCCCCCCCATTAGGTGAGTAGTTGATGCTGTTACCACACGGTTAGCTCCAGCTCGCCTTTTGTTTTCAAGTAATCCAGTTACAGAAGTCGCTGCTGACGAATACAATGTGGCGTGCACTTCTTTCTGTCAGTCTTCGTAGCTGCAATACAGGCCGCCCGTATTTGGCAGCGAGCCTTTCGCGAAACGCAGGGCATTGCACCAGAGCAGGGCACGCCAGACGCGGGGCGGCTGGAGAGCTGATCACATATCGGAGCGGGAACCGCAACCTGGCAGCGGACTGCCGTACAAGGAAGGTACGGCGAGGACTGGTCGCGGCCAGCCTGCTGTTCGGAGCGCCGACCGCGGGTGACAGCGGCGGACCGAACGCGGCGCGCATGCGCAGCAGGGCTGCAACAGCAGGTAGCAGTAGCCCTTCGAGTAACGGAACGTTCTGACGTGCGACGTTTTACTCTCTTTAAACTGCAGGTGCGCGCGCATACCTTGAAAGCAGTTCTGCAAGCGAGCTTCTCCTTTTTATATGGTCTCATCAACTCCCCTCTACTTCTCTCCCTCTTTCTATGTGTTTTTTTTGCGAGAGCAGGATACTGGCTTACGTAATGAGTTATCAGCTACAAGTGGGAGGGGACAATAAGCTAAGACTATCCGTCGAAACTATAGTGTACCACCAACTATGCTAATATTAATTTTAGTTAGACAGCTAGTTTCATGTTCCATCGATCATTTGCACGATAAATCCTGATTGTATGGAACGAATCATTTTCACGTCACAAATCATTGTGTAAATTTGCCTATATACAGATCATTCGCAAGTGTCCTTTTTCTTTTAGACGACATACAGATGTGAGTTAGTAATTCTTAACAACCTTCTTTAGATTACAGTAACAGAAATTCTTCTATAGGATGAAAGGGATTGTCAATGAGAAACTTTTCAGTTTATTTTCAGATTTTATTTTGCTGTCTGTCAGACATTCTATACCACTGGGAAAGTGACCAAAATGTTGGTTGTAGCATTGTGCACACCTTTGTGTGCTAAAGACAACCTAAACGTGATGGACGTCAAGTTTTTCTCCTGGAATTTTAATTTACATCATTGTACCTTTAACTGCAGTTCAAAGGACTTGAACATTTCAGAAAGACCCAAATCAACATATATATGTACGGTGCGTACTTTTCCCTGAAACTGCGATGTGAATCAAATACTGACGGCGCCACGTGCGTTTTTGGACGAACATCGTGTTATTTAACTTTTATATTGATTCTCAATCCTAATTTTAGTCTACAACATGATACTTAATCTAATGAAATGTTTTCTGTCTGAACCTACCTCAGTGAGTGTTTCGTTGGTCCTCAGGCTGATAAGTTACTTCACTTTTTATCATAATAGAGTTTTACTTCACACCTAAACAACAACGGATTAAACAATTCAAACACTGCGACTTAAGAAGACTAAGACTGACTGACTTAATGGGAACAATGACTGTTTACAACGTGCCACAGTGACATAGGAGACGTCGAGACGAATAGTTTACGACACACACATTTGTGGTCTATCAAGTCAGAAAACACCGTCAAGAGCTGAAGCTACCTCGCATGAACTCCGCGCAAGGTTTTCGAATATCCTCCCCCTCTCTAACGCCACCGCCTTAGCATTCGTGTAAATTATATCTCACTGTTTTGTGAGTTTTAACAGTCTAAAGTTAACAGTTAAATCGTCTGCTTCTCTGCCCTTCATACTGCGAGACTACTGTGCTTGTAAGGATTCAGACCGAATTGGAAACCTTTCAAAAGTTTTTTTCCTTTTTTCTTTTATTACCTGTTCATGTTAACGAAAGTCGGTGGAATAAGAGGGTGAGAATATTAAACATCTCACAAAGTCTACGTGCGCTATAGCTTTCTTAGCTTGGTACGTTAATTTGAGGGAACATGCACTTCAAGCTCGAACTCTTACTGGAATCGGTGAAATGCTGCGTATAGTGAGGGATAATGGGCAAGAGACACTACATCACCAGTCTTTGAGTAAGTTGACAATGCGGGGCTGGCGAAAGGCGTGGAGGTGCGATGACCAACCTGTTTGGATGGCAGACTGGTCTAGCGCATCAGTCTAGTGAACAGGAGACCCAGGTTCGAACCCCGGTCTTTCCAGCTTTCCCCATTGATTTAAATCAGTTCCCGATAACAGTTATTGTGTTTAATTCCTTTTTGTCCTTATTTGAGGGTGTTTCCCGGCTTGATAGACAACAAGCGTCGAATATAACAGTGTTCGTCTTCACTTTCCCTACACCACTGTATGATATTGTAAACTCACTATTTACAATAGTGGTAAAGCAGTCGTACTTAACTTCATTTCTTTAGAAAGGCTTCACAAAGCTTCTCTCATACATTTCTTCGTGTTTATTTTTAAAACCAATGATATACTTTGTAAATTTAGCACTTCGTATGGGGTCTTTCATATCAGAACAGAGTTACATATCTCTTACAAAATTTTGCTATTGTGTTGTGCTTTGGCTATTGCCCACATGTATTCGTTATCATTTTTTACATTTTAGTAGTGTACACTCCTGTTATCGTATCGCGTGGTCTTAGGCGCCTTGCCGTGTTTCATGCGGCTGCCCCCACCCCCTACCCACACCCCCCACCGCGGGCGGAGGTTCGAGTTCTCCCTCGGGCATGGGTGTGTGTATGTTGTCCTTCGCGTAAGTTAGTTTAAATTAGATCAATTAGTGTGTAAGCCTAGGGACGACGACCTCAGCAATTGGGTCCCACGGGAACTTACCACAAATTTTCCGATAGTCGTAATTTTAGGCATAAATCCACATGTTTCTACCAAATAAAGTATACAATACCTAGGAGTGATTACTGAACGTAACATTTAATAGGAGATTCTTCGCAGAACCGGCGAGGGAAGGAATGTATGGAAAACACTGACGAGAAGAAGGTACAGTATGATAGGACATCTGTTAAGACGTCAAGGAAAGACTTCCTTGGTATTACAGGAAACTGTAGATGGTGAAAACAATAGAGTACGACAGAAATCTGAGATAAAAGGTTGGGAGAGAAGAGGAATTCGTGGCGAGCCACATCAAACCAGTCAGGAAAATGATGACTTAAAAAGAACAGAACACTTGTAATATTCAGATTTCATCTTCAAATTAAGCAAAACCTTTCTGAGTTGCATCCAACGCGTTATCTCACAGCCAAACTGCACAGTGATGTATCAAACTCACGAAGGAGCAGTGGTTTACATTGCGAAAACTTGGGGTGTCATATTCTTCGTTTAACCACTGTCTCAGACACTATACTAGTCAGTAGTTGAGGCAGCGACATTTGAAGAGCCAGTGTTCTACTACGGATACAGCCGTTTCTGTGTCACCATGTTCTACATAGGAAGGAAGGAAGTTGACAGATTAATGTCTTGTCAGTGTGATGTTCATTTAAGACATGTTTCACATAGTGACTGTGAGGAAGCCCTTAAAGGCACTCCGGAGTACTGTTTTCTGAACGATAGTGCTGACTGCGCAGGTAAAATTCCCGTATCTAATGGCGCTGCGATTTAGGCGAACAAAGATCCCTGACGTTTCATAAATTTGCGGAGGACAGTCCGTTTCGTAGCTTTTCTCACTACTCTGCAGGAAGAAACGTGTGCTGTTAGAGAGTAGGACAAAAAAAGAAATGGAGTCCTGCTTCGTCGACGCAGCTTAAGCCTCGAGCTTCCTTCCTTCGAATCATACTTTTTAATGATCTTCAGCTTGGCGCTTAGTGCAGCGAAAAATGTAAGCTTCGTGTGTGTGTTGCGGAACATTTTATTCGTATTTAGCCAGAAAATTTCACCTTCTCTCCGACCTTTCCCTTTAAGGCTTCGTACAACCTCCTCACATTAATACAGACGCACGCGCTCTTTACAGCATACACCATTATAACAAAAATATTTCTCCATTGCTTTATCATATATAGTGGTATATACCAGAATGCAATACTTCCGGAGTTTGGACCCTGCATATGGGAAAAGAACGCTTGTTTTATATGCACCTAAACAACCTAGGACAGTAGAAGTTTATCGCTTGTGATGTCGTTGGCAAAATTTTAATAGTCGTCCTTTTGATTGTGTATTGTGAGGACTTTACTATTACGTTAGTTGTTTTGTACCTATCATTTGACGGAGGCGAGTACGGAATAAGTGCAGTGCTTCTCCTATTTACCGAACCCGAACAGAAGAGGAAGATATTGTACGTGGCTTAGCGATTCTCAAGTACAGGCGGCTCGAATCATGCAGAAATTTAATGATGGTAAGGTTCAGATAGCCAGCGGCCTTGCGGCTGTGGTAACACCGGTTCCCGTCACATCACCGAAGCGTTGTAGGGGTTGGCTAGTATTTGGATTGATGACTGTACAGGTTTGCCGAGCGCCGTTGGCAAGTGGGGTGCACTCAGCCCTTTTGAGGCCAGTTGAGGAGGTGCTTGACTGGAAGTGGTGGCTCCGGTCACGAAAACTGACAACGGCCGGCAGAGCCGTGTGCTGACCACACGACCCTCCATATCCGCATCCAGTGACGCCCGTCGGTAGATGATCACACGGCGGTCGGACGGTACCGCTGGGACTTCTGAGGCCTGTTCGCGCGGTCTTCATGATGTAGATGAGTTGCTAGATGTAGTTAAATCACTGCTCTGTCGTACAGACAGTGGAAGAACTGTGAGCTTTTGTGCACGGTCTCCTTCAACAAAGTCTCCTCCACAATTGATACACCGCTCCCATCGCCGGTTCCAGTTCCGGAAGCAGTCTTTGTACACCTCTTACTGGATCACGAGAAGTGGCGTCTGCGTAATTTCTTTGATCTCACCTGTCGTTGCAAATCTTCGTCCTTTCAACTAGATTTTCAGCTTCAAAAATAAAAGTCTGCAGCAGCCAGGCCTGGAGAGTACGAAGAATGAGGCAGCACACTGATTTCGGTTTTTCTGCAATAGTCGCACACCGTCCTGATAGTACCATAGACTAACAGTTTGTCCTTGTGATACTGATTCATGATGAAATAATTCTTTGATAGATGTCGAAGGGCGTCCTTAACGAAAGCCATCCTTACCTTCCGTTCGACCATTTTTAAACCGTGTGAACCATTCGTAAGACAGAGTAATACTTAAGCACTCATCACCGTAGTCATCCTGCATTCTTGAGTTTCACGCAAAATTCAACGCAGACGTGTTGCTCCTCTGACTCTGCCATTTTGATATTCGCAAACTGTGGGACACAGCATTCTACTCATTACAGCACTGAAACTTCTGGCAGTTATATATTAAAAACAGGCGTGTGCAGGGATGCCAACCGCATTTCGCTCCAACACACTATTGGCGCGAAATTAAGAATGTTGCGAAACTTTTTGAACAGATCTCCTATAAATGACCAAGTTAGGCTGCGCATCGGCAAACTGGCGTACCAAGTCTAGTGGCTAGTGACTGCGCAACATTTGCAACCGAACCTTGAATAGGCGACCCATAACAGCATTTTACTGCAAGTACATTCCGTTTACTCTCAGCGTTGTCTTACTTTCTTATGACGCATTGTGCTCCCGACAAAGTTCCCTACGAGCTGCCTAGTCTGAACCAGCAAGCAAGTCCATGAATCAGCGGCGATTTAGAAACTGCTGCCCGAATGCCCGTCGTGCGTCATCCAACAGAGAGGAAATAATAATGCTACTTAAGAAGTTGAGACCTTCGTTGTAAATCGGCGAGGGCAACTTTCTAAGCTGACATTCACGGTACATGAAAGCCAGCCGCATGCGGCGCCGCGTCAGGGGTGGTTACCTCGCGAAGATGCACTGCGGGACTACTTTCATGCGTGCGCATTAATAAAGACTTTCACTGGCTGCCACCCAGACCTCGGAGAGCGCTTTCTCGGGCACTTGGTCGTCACTGCCCCCCCCCCCCCCCCCTCCCTCTGTTCGCAGCAGCGCTTCCTCCTAGCGCGGCCTTCGACGCGCTCGTCGTAACAGGAAGAAAGTGAAGGGTCGCCGCGGTGAGAGTTTGCCCCCCAACAAGCTCACTGCCCGTGCGGATCTCCTAGCCAAGTGTGGAGCGCAGTGGTTTCCGCCGCAAATCGGGGTTTCTCTTCGTTGGGCTCCTGATTCGTTTGATGCGAACCTGCAGCAATTCCTCTCCTGCGCCACACTCTGATCTCATAATAGACTTAACAGAAAGTGCACAGTTATCTGTGACGTATATTCCATACAATATGTACAAGAGCCAAAGGCAACACTGGACGACCAAGAACGAAGTGCTCTGATGGAAACGGGTGTAAGACAGGGCTGCAGTCATTCGCCCCTCCTGTTCATCGGAGAATCAGTGATGGAAATAAAAGAAAGGTTCAGGAGTGGAATTAAAAGCCGGCCGGAGTGGCCGAGCGGTTCTAGGCTCAACAGTCTGGAACCGCGGGACCACTACGGTCGCAGGTTCGAATCCTGCCTCGGGCATGGATGTGTGTGATGTCCTTAGGTTAGTTAGATTTAAGTGGTTCTAAGTTCTGGGGGACTGATGACCTGAGAAGTTAAGTCCCATACTGCTCAGAGCCATTTTTTTGGAATTAAAATTTGAGGTGAAAGGATACCAGTGATACGATTCGCTGATGGCATCGTTATTCTGAATGATAGTGAAGAAGAAGAAGAAGAAGAAGAAGAAGAAATAGAACGTGATCTGCTGAATGGAATGAAGAGTCTAATGAATACAGAATAAGAGCAAATCGAAGAAAAACGAATGCAATGAGAAGTAGTAGAAACAAGAAAAGAGAGAAACTTACAATCAGGATTGAAGGTCACGAAGTAGATGAGGTTTAGAAATTCTGCTACCTAGGCAGCAGAATAACCTATGACGGACGGAGATTTCTGGCCAACAGAAGTTCATTAGTATCAAACATAGGCCTTAATTTGAGGAAGAAATTTCTGAGAATGTACATCTGGAGCACAGCATTGTATGGTAGTGAAACATGGACTGGTTCAAATGGCTCTGAGCACTATGGGACTTAACATCTGAGGTCATCAGTCCCCTAGAACATAGAACTACTTAAACCTAACTAACCTAAGGACATCACACACATCCATGCCCGAGGCAGGATTCGAACCTGCGACCGTAGCAGCAGCGCGGTTCCGGACTGAAGCGCCTGGAACCGCTTGGCCACAATGGCCGGCGAAACATGGCCTGTGGAAAAACCGGAACAGATGGAAATCGAAGCATTTGAGATGTGGTGCTACAGATAATTGTTGAAAATTGGGTGGACTGATAAGGTAAAGAATGAGGAGGTTCTGCGCAGAGTAGGAGACGAAAGGAATATGTGGATAGAGATGGGACCCCTCCACGCCCGCACCAACGTGGTGACCAAACCAAAAGTTCTGCTGTCACCTCCGTCAACATGTTAATTATCTAGTAAGTGGATCACAGGATGCTGGGCTTTGATGTTATCCGTGCGTCTGGGTAAGACTACTCATTAACACGGTCCATCAGGTGATAGATAGTTGACGAAACGCGAGTGAGGGTATCAATTTGAAGAGCAGAGGGAAAGAAGTGCCAAGGCTCGTGCCGTGGGAAAAATCCTCTGCGACAGTGGGATGGGTAGTAAGAGCAGTAGTGGCTTACTAGCTGCGATAGTTCATGCAAGGTTGGATTTGTTAGTATGGGTATCATGCATCATTACCGTGGCAAGCGATGGCGATGTATCCCAGTTGCTGCTACATTCCTGGAACAATCAAGATCGTTATATAGTAGTGGGAGATCGGCCATAGATCATCTCACTGTGTGGGTGATGTGAGGAGCTTGTCTGCATGGAGTGTACGGTACGGCTTCCCTGCAAAGTGCCAGTTATTCGGCAGTGTATTCCAGCTGGATATCCAGTAATGGCGTCTGATTAGCAGGGGCTCACCTGTACCGTTGTGTTTGCTTGTGCTTGGCCATAGATGTTAGGTCCTTACAAGTATGTCTTTTGGTGTTTTATGTTTCCATCTATGGTTGTGGTCGTAGTTCCCCAGATTCAGAATAAACTGGTTCTGCGAATGTATTAGTATTGTGGTGAGTTTGTGGATTACCTCCGTGAGAGTCTCAAGTCGGTATTCCCGGTGAAGGTCCGCGATGTGTGTGTATCGTCGAGCATTGCTTATGATTTTGAGTACTTTGTTTTGTATGAGCTGCAGAAAACACTGACAGGAGAAGGGACAAGATGATAGGACATATGTTAAGACATCAGGGAATGACTTCCGTGATTCTAGAGGGAGCTGTAGAGGGTAAAAACTGTAGAGGAAGATAGTGGAATACAGCCAGCAAATAAGTGAGGACGTAAGTTGCAAGCGCTACTCTGAGATGAAGAGCTTGGTACAAGAGAAGAATTCGTGGCGGGCAGCCCCAAACCAGTCAGAAGAGCGAAGACTTAAAAAATAATTCCGTAACTGACTATGCAGCACGTGCTCCGGGTAGCGCTAGCGCTCATGCAGTGTCCAACCCATGGTCAACAGTATGGAAACTTCTGCGGTCTATTTTACGCCGGTACCCGTACAAGGTCCAGACGGTGCAGCAACTGAAACCTCATGATCCGTAGCTATGTTGTGAATTTGAGCTTCCGTTTATGGCACGGATCGAAGTTGATGACATGTGGCCGGGCAATATTCTACGGAGTGACGAGCCACATTTTATAATACGTGGTGCAGTGAAGGCGCAGAGCTGCCGAATTTGAAGTACTGTTAAACCGCGTGTTGTGCGTGAATAGCCATAGCACTCGCCGTGTGTGACTGTGTGGTGTGGATTCACAAGCAGCTTTGCTGTCGTCATTTCTTCTTTGTAGAGAATGCGCCCAGAGTCCTCCCAGGCCTAAGGTGACGCTTGCACAGGACTTGATTCCTAGTTTGGAAGAGCGCAACTGTGTGAAAACCACTGTTTTCATGCAAGATACGGCAACACCTGAAGTCCCTCGCCCAGTGAAATATCTGCTTAATACAATCTTGCACTAACATGTTATCTCCAGAGGTTTCCCAGATGCATGGGAATCCACGTGGAGTTTTGGCATTGCTGATATCTGAAAGAACGCGTTTGCCAGGGACACGTTCAGTCTTTATCTGATCTGAAGGCCAGTGTACACGAACACATTGCTCAGAATCCACCGGTGCTGCAAACAACTTCTGATCACGTCGGTTTACGGATGCAGCATCTCGCCGGCGTCTCCGGTGCTCATATTCAGCAAATTGTGTAAGCAGCGGTTAATAATAAAATCAACATTATGCCTTTCTCTCATGTTTGACCTTTCCTGCCCACATATGTAAAGAAATGAAACGCCTACAGCCGTCCTTATGATGTCATTTATTCTGTGGCTACCAATTTCGGTGCTTCAGTGCACGAATTTCAGGCATTAACTGATGCAGACGGGTTAACACCATCCGTATACGCGATGCTACCTATATCAGCGATGTTGTCTCCAACCATCAACTATGTCTGGAGATTTACAGGTAGTCTGCGAAAACTGATTTTTTTAATTCTTTTGGCTTATCTTTATGTTAAAGTATTTATTTATAACTATTTTTTCTAATGCGTGAAGACAATGCACTGAAGCAACGAAACTGGTAGCCATACAATAAATGACATCATAAGGACGGCTGCAGCTGTTTCATTTCCTTACATAAGTCAATGGCCGTAATCCCACAGACCCCCAACCACGAGGATGGACATACAAAAACGCTTCTGCCCACGTCCCGTTCCTAATCCATTACATACGGGAACATTTCTATACTTCTTTCTTGCATTCACAGCGCGAGATTTGCAGCTGGTGGCCAAAACTGCAACTAATTTTTTTTTTGGCTGTAAAACGTTTCTGCACAAAGGCATAATACTCTCCTGGAAATTGAAATTAGAACACCGTGAATTCATTGTCGCAGAAAGGGGAAACTTTATTGACACATTCCTGGGGTCAGATACATCACATGATCACACTGACAGAACCACAGGCACATAGACACAGGCAACAGAGCATGCACAATGTCGGCACTAGTACAGTGTATATCCACCTTTCGCAGCAATGCAGGCTGCTATTCTCTCATGGAGACGATCGTAGAGATGCTGGATGTAGTCCTGTGGAACGGCTTGCCATGCCATTTCCACCTGGCGCCTCAGTTGGACCAGCGTTCGTGCTGGACATGCAGACCGCGTGAGACGACGCTTCATCCAGTCCCAAACATGCTCAATGGGGGACAGATCCGGAGATCTTGCTGGCCAGGGTAGTTGACTTACACCTTCTAGAGCACGTTGGGTGGCACGGGATACATGCGGACGTGCATTGTCCTGTTGGAACAGCAAGTTCCCTTGCCGGTCTAGGAATGGTAGAACGATGGGTTCGATGACGGTTTGGATGTACCGTGCACTATTCAGTGTCCCCTCGACGATCACCAGAGGTGTACGGCCAGTGTAGGAGATCGCTCCCCACACCATGATGCCGGGTGTTGGCCCTGTGTGCATCGGTCGTATGCAGTCCTGATTGTGGCGCTCACCTGCACGGCGCCAAACACGCATACGACCATCATTGGCACCAAGGCAGAAGCGACTCTCATCACTGAAGACGACCCGTCTCTATTAGTCCCTCCATTCACGCCTGTCGCGACACCACTGGAGGCGGGCTGCACGATGTTGGGGCGTGAGCGGAAGACGGCCTTACGGTGTGCGGGACCGTAGCCCAGCTTCATGGAGACGGTTGCGAATGCTCCTCGCCGATACCCCAGGAGCAACAGTGTCCCTAATTTGCTGGGAAGTGGCGGTGCGGTCCCCTACGGCACTGCGTAGGATCCTACGGTCTTGGCGTGCATCCGTGCGTCGCTGCGGTCCGGTCCCAGGTCGACGGGCACGTGCACCTTCCGCCGACCACTGGCGACAACATCGATGTACTGTGGAGACCTCACGCCCCACGTGTTGAGCAATTCGGCGGTACGTCCACCCGGCCTCCCGCATGCCCACTATACGCCCTCGCTCAAAGTCCGTCAACTGCACATACGGTTCACGTCCACGCTGTCGCGGCATGCTACCAGTGTTAAAGACTGCGATGGAGCTCCGTATGCCACGGCAAACTGGCTGACACTGACGGCGGCGGTGCACAAATGCTGCGCAGCTAGCGCCATTCGACGGCCAACACCGCGGTTCCTGGTGTGTCCGCTGTGCCGTGTGTGTGATCATTGCTTGTACAGCCCTCTCGCAGTGTACGGAGCAAGTACGGTGGGTCTGACACACCGGTGTCAATGAGTTCTTTTTTCCATTTCCAAGAGTGTATATACCATGTTTCCCTACCATACGATAATTGCAGCCCTCTACTGGAACTCTGTGAGTAAGTGCACTTTAATTATAGCCACCCAGTACATTGTGGTGTATATCACTGTTAACGTACCACTATCATTACCGGAAAAAAACACGTGTATGCAATCAGGAGGGCCAAGAGCAAAGTGGTCATTACTGTTGTGCTTAGCAAGTGCCATGACTGAATGGAACGAGTTCGTTTTCAGTGAAGTCAGGCGGCACATACCATCGACATTTGCAATGTTGTAGTGCAATAAACACGAAAAGATAAAGGGGGTAAAAGTATCAAATGAAATGCAATTACTCTCTAACGAGCCACCTGAGACCAGGAATCGGTTACACCGAAATTCTCCGAAAATATCCCGGAACCATCAACAAAATTTTGCCGGCGGAGTACAGATTCACAATGTTTCTCGAACCTTCTCTGAAAGTGGGTTCGTTGAATTTTAACGTAGAAATGAGTACGCGGCGGCCTGTGTTACGTGCAGCGCCCTACCAGCACGTATCCCTAATTCGATTAGCTGCCGCCGTGTAATCCGCATCCGGTCTCGTTTTCCCTGGAGTGCTGACCTAGTCTCCCTCCATCCATATTTTACAAGCACTCTTCAGCCCAAGAGCCTCGCTGGAGTTGCGCGTCATTAAAATTCGGGCCGAGCACCCTGTTCGTTACAGTTAGTGCGGCTCCGGAAAGAACGCGGACGGGGAACGACTCAGTTCCCGACACACACACACACACACACACACACACACACACACACACACACACACACACACACACACACACCTATCCTTCCTCGGGCCTTGGCCGGTTTTTTCGATCGGCAAATAAATCTCCCTTGGCGTCCGCCCCTGCGACCAATATTTCCACCACGGCGCGGTGCCATCGAGCAGAAGACGCAATCTTTGTGAGCGTGTTATTTTTTCGCCCCGTCCCACCCGTGTAAAACGCCGCCGATATTGAAGTGCCCTTCCGGACGGCAATAGAGGCCGAGTCCGAGGATCCACAATCCTCGCGACCTCCTTTTTTCTCTCTCTCTGGCCTTTGCCTAGAAGGTGGGCGATAAAGCCCCGCCCCTCTCTCGTCAACCCTTCCCCCTTCCTTATCAGCTGCCTCTGCCGGGAGATGGGCAGGGGGGGGGGGGGGATGATAGAGGAAGGGAACGGGCGCCTGGTCTGGTGATAAAGCCTCTCCCAGACGGCCGTGTTTAC
The DNA here is from genome assembly GCF_023897955.1 of Schistocerca gregaria. Classification (NCBI taxonomy): domain Eukaryota; kingdom Metazoa; phylum Arthropoda; class Insecta; order Orthoptera; family Acrididae; genus Schistocerca; species Schistocerca gregaria. The sequence continues at coordinate 306,458,611 of NC_064921.1, forward strand.
TTCAGTTTCTCGGCAGTTTGTGTGTAAATGCCGGTGAAGATTTCCTTCGGAGCCTTATTCTATATGTAAGTTTCTTCTGGCAACTCCTTGCTTCGCAGTTTCGCCTTTCCGGTTTCCTGTCATCTGCCGAAATTATCTTGTTTGGCTTTCCAGAGGATTGGAGTCGCCCATAGTTACGGATGATGTAGGGGAAACGTTAGAATGATGTTAGCACCACCTCAGCAGTCACAACGCACATTTACATTCTTTTAGACTGTACGACTTTGCGAATTCAATTTTACTGAATCGCTGGACGAGGTTTTTCGATTCTTATTTTATACTTTTCTTAAGCAGTTTGACATACATCAATAGGTCGTCGGGGACTTCTGTGTGATAACCAAGTTTGCTTTTTTATGTATACCTGCGTCCATCGTAGAATCGACAGAAGGAACATCAAAGACTATATTATGTTCCGGGCAACCGCAACTGTTCAAAGGCCTGATGTTAGGAAGAACTCCGCTTTCGGCTGGTAAAATTGTTGTTTATTAAAACACGGTCGCTCCTAGTCCTAGTCTGAATAGTAAATTTTGCCTAGGACACATGCGAGCGGTTCTAGGCGCTTCAGTCCGGAACCGCCCTGCTGCTACGTTCGCAGGTTCGAATCTTGCCTCTGGCATGGATGTGTGTGCTGTCCTAAGGTTAGTTAGGCTTAAGTAGTTCTAAATCTAGGGGACTGATGACCTCAGCTGTTCAGTCCCATTTGAACCAATTTGAGAAGCCAGGAAATCGGTCGTGTTTTAATAAACAACAATTTCAGCAGGTGTAATCGGAGTTCTTCGTAACAGCATGAGCATCTGTCTGTTCAATAGTGTACTTTATTTCTTGGTGGAGGAAAAGCAAATTTTAATTTTAAGTAAATGCCCGCTAGTGAAGATGAGAAGTCCAGAATCGAAGTGAAAGTGCAGCGTAGAACAACAGTGTTAAGCTCTGTGAGTGAAATAATCTTGAGTGTGTTCTGCTGCCACATCTCCTTAATATTAATGTTAAGAATAGCGCCACTGCATTCTATACGGACATTCACAAATGAAAAAGTGACATAAATTTGCCGGTGTCTTGATTTAAAATGCTTAATCGCCCGATAAAACGTTGAAGGTTCGTGTTGGAATATGACAACTACAAAGTTTCTGTTTTTTTGGCCCTGTTTTCAGAGTTTTATTGAGCGATTAAGAATTCTGAATCATCTTACCGGCTCGTATCTGCCACTTGTCATCCATGGGTGTTCTTTTGTAATGAAACCAGTGGCGGCTTAATAACTGCGCCTAGAATGACTGTCTACATCTACATGGATACTCTGCAAATCACATTTAAGTGCCTAGCAGAGGGTTCATGAAACCACCTTCACAAATCTCTGTTATCCCAATCTCGTATAGCGCGCGGAAAGAACGAAGACCTATATCTTTCCGTATGAGCTCTGATTTCCCTTATGTTATCATGGCAATCGTTTCTCTCTGTGTAGATCGGTGTCAACAAAAATTTTTACATTCGGAGGAGAAAGTTGGTGACTGGAATTTCGTGAGAAGATTCCGTCGCAATGAAAAACACCTGTGTTTTAATGATGTCCACCCCAAATCCTGTATCATTTCAGTGACACTCTCTCCCCTATTTCGCGACATTACAAAACGTGCTGCTCTTCTTTCAACTTTCTCGATGTACTCCGTCAATACTATCTGGTAAGAATCTTTTTCATCTAGCATCGACTTACGTATGAAATTTAGGAAGAAAGTTTCTGAATCTGCGAGTCTGCATCATAAACCTGTGCGTTAAACGAGAAGTGGAAAGGGGACAATGTAGTAACAGGAAAAAAAGTGTCAAAGAGAACAATAAAAGTAAGAGAGGACGCACAAGGCTATAGATGTATAGGTGTTTAAACAATACCCAAAGAAAGAACACATTTAAAAATCATTACGAGACAGTTTTTGGAAACATATACTTCAAATCATGGAAATGGGAAGTCGGAAACGGTATTGTATGATAATAGTAAGCATGAGTGATAAAATAAGTACAAAAAATGGTAAAAACTCTGTAGGAAAAACAACAAGAGTCTGGTTATCTATGAGGAAGTGACATAACCAAAGGTCGTCGACGCAGAGCACTTAAACAGCTGAATGTCAAATGTGAAGGAATATTTCTTAAAAAGAATGATTAATTCAATTTATTTGTACAACCGCAGTTGCATGTAATAAAGATTGTAAAAATAAATTTTTCTTAGAACACATACAGTTGTTAGTGGCAAACAGGCTGGGACATTGGGAATTCATGGGTGAGTGAAACTACAACAATGTTGCATTTTCCTAGCTAATCTTCATTACATTGAGTGAATAATCGCAATCTTTCAGCAGTGAGTCACACTAAAAGTGCTCAACTCAATCTCCCGCTGAGTGAATCACGATCTTGTTCTTCGGGATAACGATAGGAGAGAGCATAACTTGAGCCAACTGTATGCTCGCCAAGGAATACTGGTGTTGCCAGAAAATCTAACAACAGAACTGTAATGTTCAAACAAATTTCGGGCTTGCAGCTTACCGTCGTTCAGTTCATCGCACGATGTTTCGACTAGGCACCTGGCAGCCATCTTCAGTGGCTCACCTCAAGATGGCTGGCAGGTACCCAGTCGAAACTTCGTGGGATGAATTGAACGATGACCGGTTGTGAGCCCAAAATTTGTCTGAGCACTGAGTACGACGGTCATATTTTAAAATTCACCGAACAGTGGTGCCACGGAGGTCCATTCTCACTGGTGAGTTTCACCCATTTAATCGTCGGGTAAGAGCTAATTACGTTGGGTGTGAGGACTTCAAGAAGTAGAACATGTCCGTAATTAAATATTAAAAAGTTGGAATTGTTTTGTTGTTTTATTCACCGCAGAAGGTAATTGCTATATTGATGAGGCGTGCTTGCTCGCAGAAACTGCCTTGTCACAGGGTAATTTAGGACTGCAACAAAAATAATGTTGCCAACACAATGCTCCTACCGGCGTCGTTTTGTGCAACTCAGCTTACGTCTGTGTCGGGAGCAGTATCCTGACAGGCGACAGCTACGTAGCCAATGTAAGTTCGCTATTAAGAGGTTAGGTTGATTGTAAGTAACCGGGAATCATACTGTAAAAAGTGCAAGTAAGGACTGGCCATGTGTTACATTTATTTTTGGACCAAGACAAAGCTTACTTCTGCGACAATTATCCTAGTGTCGTGAGTCTCTCTTTGTGTCATCAGCGGTGTGTGTAGTCATACAGGTTTTGGATTTCTCAATCAGCTTATTCCGTTAATAGTATTTAATCTTTCGTAAATGGTCCAGAAACGTTGACTTATAAAGTGTATTCCGTCATCAGAAACGACGAAATTAACAGGAGGTATCAAAATGGGAAACATGGAAGTGGCAATTTTCCAGTATATTAAAGATTATTTACACGCTACGTTATTGTGCTAAAGTAGTTTCATCAACAATATTTTTACACTATGTCTAAGATGTCTCCGTTCACTTTACCAGCTATTTGCGACACTTTTGAGAATGCGCTTCACATCTGGAAGACGAACTTGCCAACAACATTGTTCTGTCATGTCGGGTTGCAGAAAAAGACATCGGTAGGGGCAGCTGAATAACCGCATGAATGTGTACAGGGTAAGTCGGTAAGAAAGATACATGCTTTGAGGGGTGATAGTATTAGTAATTATGAACAAAAAACTTCGGATGGACATTTGCTCTGTTGCGAGTGGTTTCTGAGATTGAACACGCTTAACGTACATTGTTATGTATTCTGTGTTCTATACAACATTGTCATTGTTTACAATGTACCACGGTAGTGTAGAGGAAGTTGAGAGGAACAGTTCGATACGGGACACTCATAGTCTTTCAAGTCGGGAAACTGTCCCAAACTGGCCTCTAAAAGAAACTACCTAAGCTACAATGCATGCGCGTCTTGCAAGATTTTTAGTGTAATTGCGCTCACTTCGGGCAAACTATTAGTTTAGAGGAAAAAAAAAATGAACGTATGAAGTTTTTCTGTTGAGAATCATAAGTATTCTCCCTGGACACATCTCGTATAGACAAATACTCACCTTTAGTCTGACGATGATGTGTGGCACTAATGTTAAAGATCTGATAGTAGTGCGAGTCTGGCCAACACAGTATCTAAGTTCTGACCCTGTTCATAAATGTACACTTAGACAATCGGGGATTGCTGTGTCAGTGTGCGATGACTGCGCCAAGTGAAGCCGGACGTCCACTTAAATCTGCGATCGGCAGATGAATGTTCATTTGAAAACTATTGCCAACCGTTGTGACTGAGCGGTTCTAGGCACTTAAGTCTGGAGCCGCGCGACCGCTGCGCTCGCAGGTTTGAATCCTGTCTGGGGCATAGATGTGTGTGATGTCCTTAGGTTAGTTAGGTTTATGTAGTTCTAAGTTCTAGGGGACTGATGACCTCAGATGTTAAGTCCCATAGTTCTCAGAGCCATTCGAACCACTTTTGGAAACTATTTGCCTTATATCAGGCGGAAGCAGAGTGTAATCTCCGTAATCAGCGGTCTCTGTGCCGTCAGAGCATAACTGTGGCGGATGGATGCGACATATGGCGGAAGTATAATACGGTCCCTGTTAGGGTCGCCCTCTGAGGCGTCGAATGGTAACTATCTGACACCACACTGGAGACTGCATCTGCCTATGGTGCCCTCTGTGTGTATAGTGTGGTCAGGAACAGTCTGAAAACCTTGTAAAGGTGTTGCAGGGCAGGTCGTGTTGAGAAATAACTGTAAAGAAAACAATTCGATACTCTGCGTCTATTCCGTGTTAATTAGCATAGAAGTTAGCCAATCAGTCTGTTGCGCGGTTCAAGCGTCCCGTTAGATACAGTGTCAGTTGTTCTCATAGCGACTGCTCAAGTGACTCGGGTTCAGTTCTTACTATCGTCCCATGTACAGTTTTTGCATCGCTCTCTTGTTCGGTTTTAGGAAACCAAACGGAGAACACGTTAGGCAACACCGTCTCTGGCGGGCAGCTTCAATTCGCGCGCGCAGTGGCCTAATTGGTTAACTTCAGTGCTAATGAACTCGTAAATGGCGCAACGCATCGAATTGTTTCCCATCCTTACAAGGTTTTTAGGCTGTTTCTGACCAACCTGTACAGTTTTGTTCCGTATCTCACGGCGCACACTGCAGTTGTAAAACAAAAGATCGTCTCCTAATTTGCAGTTGTTTATCAAAAAGTGAGGCTGTATTTGATTTGTCATTCTGGAGACGGGAAGAAATGGGCATAGATGAGTGGAACTGTTGCCCTTCATATACGAAAGGTGGTAAACATTAAGCGGCGGATTCACGACCATGTGGTAAGTGTACTTCACCGGAGAGGACGCGAATGGGTCACTCGATGCTTCCGGCTGGCCGAGGAGCAGATATACAGAGTTCTCGACACGGCTGTTGAGGCGGCGTCGCTGCCAGAAGTGGCTGGCGACAGTGGAACCACTTGAGGGCGGCGAGCCGTCTCAAAATACCGGCCGCACCGCACGCCACGCCTCTCCTCGGAGCGCCCCGCTTCCAGAAATACTCCTACGCTGCCGCCCGCGCCAACCACCGGCTGCGCTGGAGTCTGGGGACCCGCGCAAGCATCCGCACGATTTACCATGTTTTGCCTACATCTACATACATATTCTGCAATGCACAATACCAGCACTCCCTTTCCTGCTCCACTCGCAAATATAGCGAGGGAAAATGACACGCCGGACGTGTGACCGAGCGGTTCTAGGCGCTTCAGTCCGAAGTCGTGCTGCTGCTACGGTCGCAGGTTCGAATCCTGCCTCGGGCATGGATGTGTGTGATGTCCTTAGGTTAGTTAGGTTTAAGTAGTTCTACGTCTCGGGGACTGATGACCTCAGATGTTAACTCTCATAGTGCTTAGAGCCATACGAACTTTTTTTGAAAACGACGCTCTGTACGCCTCCGTACGACGTCTAATTTCCCTTGCCTTGTCTTCTCGGCCCTTACGTCAGATGCATGTTGATGGCAGTAGGATGGCTTTGCAATGTGTCGCAAGTGTCGGTCGTCTGACCTTCTCAATAGTTACGTACTGCATTCGGAAACCGCGAATACGATTGTACAACTACTGTGCAATACACTAGTGACATAGGAAAATTTGTGCCGAACGAGAACTCGAACCAGAACTTCCCTCTTTGCGCGACTGGTCGCCTTAATTGCTTCGGCTATCCGAGCACGCTTTTCAGAACCGACCCAAACTTCCATAAGCCCCAGTGTCTACGTCCCATAGTGCTCGCACACAAATCGTTGCGTAGGGAGAGACATTATTTACACGCCAGTTCGCCTTGCTTTGGCATGAAATAAAACTGAGCGAGATGGCACAAATGCCGGGACGGTTCCTTTGAAAAGGCACGGCCGACTTCGGTCCGCATCCTTTCCTAATCCGATGGGCCCGATGATCTCGTTGTTTCATCCCCCCCCCCCCCCCCCTCCCCGCAAATCAACCAACCTGCCATGAAATAAAATAGTGCTGTGTCTGTGTTTTACGGTCTGTGTAGTTCGACGCAATGATCCTTCGGACATGAAGAGGTCCTCCGCACAAACATGCAAGTCCGATTAACCACTGCATCGAACTAAACAGATACTGTAAAATGCACTTTTTAAACTGTGGCGGCCTGTGTGGCCGAGCGGTTCTAGGCTCTTCAGCCTGGAACCGCGCGACCGCTACGGTCGCAGGTTCGAATCCTGCCTCGGGCATGGATGTGTGTGATGTCCTTAGGTTAGTTAGGCTTAAGTCGCTCTGAGTTTTAGGGGACTGATGTTAAGTCCCACAGTGCTGAGAGCCATTTGAACCATTTTAAACTGTCCTTATAACGTCTTAATTATGTCCTTTCGCAAATAAAATAACAGTGAAAACATAGTGCAGCACCTCCTGGCCACATTGATGCAAATTCCATATTTAAAAAGAGAATAGTTCGCCTGTTTGGTGATGGCGTCTCCATTTGCTCCTGCAGAACTGTCGATCCTCAAGCAACTGTAGATGCTGTATCGACTTGACTGCGTCGAGTAGGGTAGCACATCACTGCTTTGCTTTACGCACTCATCTGCACTAACTTTTCTCTACAGTGGAGCTAGCTGCCTTTCCTCGCAGCTACTAGCAATTTTGTCTAAGTCGTCTTGTATCCTCCAACAGTCACTCAACGACGACACCTTCCCGCACACCCTAAGATTGTGAGCAGACAGCTACAGATTGCTGCTCACCAAGTCCAGCAGATTATTTTATCTATTAGACAATAATAGAGGTCTTACTATTTCTTCTTCCTCCTCTTATTCTTTCCGCCTTCCACTGTTTCTTCCTCCCTCTTCTTCCTTCATTGCTCTCTCCGTATCTTTTTACTTCTTCCTCCACTTCTCCTATCTTTTTTCTAGTTTCTCTTATTTCCTTCTCCTACTTTTATTCTGCATATCTTTCTTCTTGTGTTCTTTCTTCCTCCTTTAATTATAATTTTCTTCTCATTCTATAGGCTCTTCCTCCTCCAGACCCTCCTTAAAAGGAAGAAGAAAGAGGAGGAGTAGGAAAATGGTTCAAATGCCTCTGAGCGCTATGGGACTTAAAAACAATGGTCATCAGTCCCTTAGAACTTAGAACTACATAAACCTAACTAACCTAAGGACATCACACAACATCCAGTCATAACGAGGCAGAGAAAATCCCTGACCCCGCCGGGAATCGAACCCTGGCGCGGGAAGCGAGAACGCTACCGCACGACCACGAGCTGCGTACGGAGTAGGAAAGTACTGTCAACTGTCACCTTCTTCATTCCTTTCATCCTTGTTGTACTCTATTTCGCTTTCTGCTATTTATTAGTCCCTCACCCCTTTAGTCTTCATTACTTTTTTTTCCTTTCCCAACGTTTTCGTCTTCATCCTTCCCAACTATTTCTTCCTTTTTGTCCTTGATAGTTTCACTTATGTCTCATCATCATCATCGTCGTCGTCGTCATCTCCTCTCCCTCTCCGTCTCGGTTTTTGCCTTTGTCGTTCTTATAATTTCCTCTTCTGAACGATGAGACACAGTCGGTGTAAGGCATCGCATTCGCATCTGAAACCAGAGGCAGCCTTGTCTCCGTCTGGCCGTACAATTACAGGTCGTCCAAGTTTCCCGTAAAAAAGGCGAAATCAGGAATAGTTCCTTTGCAAACGAGCCTAGGTTTCCTTTTTCGTCCTTGTATAGTGTCTTTGTTTTATTTCTGATGACCTCATCCTTAATGGTCCATTAAACTGTAACTGTCTCCTTCCTTCGTCTCTATCTCCTCTTCCTCCTCTTCTTTATGTCCTGTTCTTCTCCTCCTTTCCTTTTAAGAGATCGACAAGACCATCTACCTATAAAATTCCTTTTCTGCATTTTCTGTTAAGTGGTGTTAGCGTATTAACGACGAGAACAATACCAAATGTGTTCCTTAGAGCTATTTCCCAAGCCTGTGAACTGTAGCACGCTACCACCCTCTCCCCGGAGCGTAGCCTACCTACGTTGGCGCCCGTCACACGTTTACGACTCTGACCTGTTGTTACATCCTTGTGTTGGTGTACGTTGTAAACTTTAATGTACCCTAATTATCCGGATACTTCCTCGGCATCTGCTGTCTCTCCTGGTAACAGCTTAACAAACTTCCTCTCGAATGTGAGCGGAGGAGATAAACCGGGCTTTCTGCTGAACGCGGGAACACCATGTTCTGCTTCCGTTTGCCTCAAAGGGATCGGTTACCGATGTATACATTGGCCCTTCTTCCAAAAACAGTTGTCAGGACTGTTTGTTTACCTCGAAACAACACACAGCACGTGTCCAGTCGAACGAAACCTACCGAATCTAGATTTTTGCAGAAATCAATTTCACTTACTATCGCTTCGGTGGTACGGCGTATAGAGTGAAGCGATCGCTTGGCCAATTTCAGGTTACCGTGGCGTGGCTTATTGTGTAACTACATTTAAGCTGGGCGATGTATGTCAAGTATTCAGTTTTATCTTGAATGCAAGGGAAAGTCACGTAAAAATTACTATTCTTTCCCTCTCCTTTAATCTCCTCTCTACATCCCTCTGCTTGCCTTCACTGTAGCACTTTAGATTTCGTATCATACTCCCTTTCCCACGTATGGAACCTATTTAATTTCGCTTAACAGAACCTAATGGCATATTAAGCTAAGTAGCGTCTTAACAGAAATAAGACGACCCAAAAGAATATTCAGTTTTCGTGACACTTCTTTTGATGATGTAATTCTGATTTTGTGTCCATCTGAGTTATAATTTGCCTCTGGCTAACGATATTAACCTGAGTTATTACATCCTGTCATTCCGTTTGCTGTGGCTTAATTAGCGGCGTCGGTTTAAGTTTATGACAGGCCGAATTATATGACACGCCCTCTCGTCCTTGTTGCCTACACTGACACCTGTTTCAAATCGAATTTATACGCGTTCTCTCTCTGTGGAATGTTACTTTTGCGTTGGACCGAGCTGCGTGTGGGAAGGCTAAATGTAGAAAGAACATGGAAAAGCTAGTATTTCATAATGGCCCTGGCTCCACAGTATGAAAGCCCACGGATACAGCATGAAAAACTTATTTGTGTATTGTCCAGAACCTTAATTTATCATGATAATTGAAGTTATTTTTCTTTTCTTTTTTTGTATCAGTTATTCGAGTAATGTGATTAAGTAAATGCCTGTCACTGTTTCCACAGAAACTTATACACGACACCGTGTTGTTCAGCTTATTTTAGCTGTGAAATATCTCTCTTTCGTTTGTCTAAAGTATAGGTTCTGTGATGTTTAGCTAAAATATGGAGAAGTTCTAGCTTATCGCGAAACATGATTGTCCTCTCTACTGATGTCTGGTAATGAAATCTCAAATGTCGATCTGCCCTATATGCTGTACGGAAGAAACAAATAGGAGAATTCAGATAAATTGGAAATTGGAGAGCTGTATTCAGAAGTAAAGTTCCGAGGGGTCTGGAACGAAAAGTCGATAAAAATTTATAGACTGTCCAAAACTTCCGTGCGTCCCAACGGGCGATGAAAGCAAATATCGGGAAAACAAAGGAAGACCTATATCATTGTGTTTATTTCCTTGTAGATCATCACATTTTATTGTGTTCATTACTACGTTACATCCGTACATTATCATATCCTTTTCTTGCGAGTGCGTTCTTCAAACCTTTAAACATTCTGCACCAAGACAAGGTAAAAACGATTAAAAATAAAAAGTGCATACTTCATGAACTGAGTTTGTAACAACAGATTGTAGCAACAGACGGACAGTCCAGAGTTCAGGCAATCACTCGCCAGTTCAGTGCCGGACAACGACGGCGAGCACCCATGCCATGAACGGCCCATACGTGTACCAATGCTTCCAGTCTCCAGCATACGTCACAGGATACATGCGCGCGGAAACACCGAGAACTCTCATATGCGAGTTTAGTTCATGAGGTAAAAAGAGCTAATCGACAAAAAAGTAACGTGAACACTTGGAGCTACTTGTTTCATTTTTCACTAGAATTTCTTCATGACTTGTTATCTCGAAAAATGATAAATGTGACTTGATGTGAACTCAGAACAGTACTTTACAACTAATCTGAGCAATGGCGAAAATGGTAATGATCTAACAAAAGTGAGCTACAGTTTATCGATTTGTTATAAATCGGACTATAGCTGGAGTAAATTGAATTAAATATGAGTGGTGTTTCAGACAAAACATTATACAGGAAATGATTGTTCCCTACAGTTTAGACCGGCAAGTACCAATCACTAAATTATGATGAAAGCGAAAAAAGTGCATTATCTGGCTGGTAAAAGTCACTAAGCAAACCATCATTGTACTCTGAACGCAGCAGTGACTTCGAGACTTTGACAAGTCATATTTAAAATCACTAGGCGCTGTTGATGAAATGAACCCGTATTAAATAACAGTGTCTATCAAACGGTCGGCAACAGGTACCAGCAAATTAGTTACAAAAACCTGTATGCCAACGTTCTTAACGTGCCGTCAAAAACTAAATATATAAGAAAAATACTTTCGTTAACTGCAAAATGGATCAGTATAGACAACTGTAAAATGCTTTAATACAGTCAACAGTAAAATGCATAAATACAGTTCATTAAACTTCGTATACTGTCATATTCACGTTCCATCCTCATGTGTGGTGTTTGATCTGCATACGCCATAACTTTTGGTGTCTGATGATATAGTCAGGTGACTGTAACTGGGATTTAACAAAACTTTATTTCATCATCACCTCTTGGTAGTCATAAAATACGAATGTCAAATATTTACGAGGCGTAGAACAGTACCTGCACAAAATGTACGCAGCAGAGTGTATATTCATCCAAACGCTCGCAAACATGAACCCGTTCCTCGCGTCCGAATTGCCCGCGTTGCGTCCGTGGTATTTGAATTTGGCACTTTGCGCCGACAGAGTATGACAGAAACGTACATAATGCGGCTAGCCCGGCACTGGCCCAGAGGAAATTTAAACGCTCGCAATTAATCCGCGCAGTGCAGTCGGCTGCCACAATTGGCCGCAATTAAATTCGGTACAATTTGCGGCCGGGTCCAGCTCTGCGGGACCTCGCGCAGCGAACTGCGCGGATGTCTTCCGTCGGCTGTTTACGACCTTGGTGGCGCCACAGAACTTCACAGCTATTACTTGAATTCTTGGTGCCGCGTAAGCGGATAGGCGGGGCGGGGGTTGATAAACCAGCTGAGCTAAAAATACGGCTTGCCTGCCTTTCTCTCTCCCACCTTTTGCGCCAAACCCCTATACTGGCGAGACATTACGGCATTGCCTCGGCCCGTACAGGTCGCCCGCTCGCTCCGAGAATGTCCTTTGTCTCTCCTTGTCCTTTCAGCAAGGTCTTAGAGGCGACGACGCGTGAAAAAAGAGTTATTTAGGGGCTCAGCGGCTTGGGTAACAAGGACCAGTAGAGGGGGTGCTGGCGAGGCCCGGTGTGATACTAGATGCGGGGGTAAGAGGGCGCGGGGGGGGGGGGGGAGGGAGGGAGTGTCTCGTCATCAGCGTAATGACTCTCGCCAGGTAGCGCCCAGCATAGCGCCAGCACTAATGAGCTGGCGCCAGGCACCGGCGCCGTATCCCCCACCCCACGCAACCCGTCCTATTCCACAGATCCCATGCACACATGCGCCACAAAGGCGCCGCCAGCGCTACGTCGGGATGCCAGATGCGGAGAAGCACACTTACCGAGAGCGATGGCGGCGTCGGCTTACCCAGCAGGGCAACGCCTAGACCGCCATCGCGGTTGCGCTGCTGGGAAGGAAATGGGCAATAAATGAGAGCGATGTTGGCAGCAAATCTTTCGTGAAAAAAAAGTAGTGGGTGTTTGTGTGGCGGGAGTAATACTTTTACTAACGAATGATTGAAACCTTTAGCATGAACTCTAGATCAATTACCGTAATGAATGAGATAGGAGAAAAATGCACAAAGCTGTCGCGCAGGTGAGAAAACGAAAACCGTGTTGTTTGTATATGACGTACACTGAAGAACCAAAGAAACTGGTACACCAACCTAGCACGCAGAAGTGTCGCAGAACGACGTGGCTTGAACTCGACTAATGTCTGCAAGTAGTGCTGGAGGGAATTGACATAATGAATGTTTCAGGGCTGTCCATAAACCCTTTGAGTATGAGAGAGTGGAGATCTCTTCTGAACATCTCGTTGCAAGGTATCCCAGATATGCTCAATAATGTTCACACCTGGGGAGTTCGGTGGCCAGCGGAAGTGTTTAAACTCTGAAGATTGTTCCTGGAGCAATGCTGGACGTCTGGGTGTCTCATTGTCCTGCCGCTATTTCGCAGGTCCGTCCGAATGCGCAATGGATATGAAAGTACGCATGTGGTCAGACAGGATGCTTACGTACGTTGCCACCTGTCAAAGTCGTATCTAGACGTATCAGGGGTCCGAAATCACTCCAACTCCACACGCCCCACACCATTACAGAGTCTCCACCAGCTTGAACAGGAGGGTGTAATGGTGGTCCCACTATCTACAGCCACGTCCGTGCTGCGGAAACCACCGTAGGGTGCATGGCGGAGGGTACGTTGTCCCACTACTCGTCATTTTGTCTCCTATCCCAATCTCAAATAGAACAATGGAAAAACGACTGCCTAAAAACCATCTAATTTCTGCACTCTATCTTTATGGTCCTTATGCGAAATGTATGTTGGCGGTAGTAGAATCGTTCTGCAGTCGACCAAAAATGCTGGGTCCTTAAATTTGCGCAATAGTGATTGCGGGAGGGGTCTACGGTAACAAGTTCGTAGAGTAGAGTCGTCAACTGCACAAGCATCAGTAAATCATGCTGGGTTCTCGATAGAAAAAAAACTGTATCGTAGGAGCACCAAGACAGCGCCGTGGCGAGCCCTCTTTATCCTAGGTACACTGGCCATCAAGAGTAGTGACTGGCGTATTGTGACGAGCCAGTTGCTCTGCCACCATTGACCAGACGTTTTCATTTGGTGAGAGATCTGGAGAGTGTGCAGGCCAGGGCAGCAGTCGAACACTTTCTGTATCCAGAAAGGCCCGTACAGGACTTGCAACATGCGGTCGTGCGTTATCCTGCTGAAAGGTAGAGTTTCGCAGGGATCGAATGAAGGGTAGAGCCACGGGTCGTAACACATCTGAAATGTAACGTCCACTGTTCAAAGTGCCGTAAATGTGAACAAGAGGTGACCGAGACGTGTAACCAATGGCACCCCATACCATCACGCCGGGTGATACGCCAGTATGGCGATGATGAATACACGCTTCCAATGTGCGTTCACCGCGGTGTCGCCAAACACGGATGCGACCATCATGATGCTGTAAACAGAACCTGGATTAATCCGAAAAAAATGACGTTTTGCCATTCGTGCACCCAGGTTCGTCGTTGAGTACACCATCACAGGCGCTCCTGTCTGTGATGCAGCGTCATGGGTAACCGCAGCCATGGTCTCAGAGCTTGCTGCTGCAAACGTCGTCGAACTGTTCGTGCAGATGATTGTTGTCTTGCAAACGTCCCCATCTGTTGACTCAGGGATCGAGACGTGGCTGCACGATCCGTTACAGCAATGCGGATAAGATGCCTGTCATCTCGACTGCTAGTGATACGAAACGTTGGGATCCAGCACGGCGTTCCGTATTACCCTCCTGAACCCACCGATTCCATATTCTGCTAACAGTCATTGGATCCCGACCAACGCGAGCAGCAATGTCGCGGTACGATAGACCGCAATCGCGATAGGCTACAATCCGACCTTTATAAAAGTCGGAAACGTGATGGTACGCATTTCTCCTCCTTACACGAGGCATCACAACAACGTTTCACCAGGCAACGCCGGTCAACTGCGGTTTGTGTATGAGAAATGGATTGGAAACTTTCCTCATGTCAGCACGTTGTAGGTGTCGCCACCGACGCCAACCTTGTGTAAATGCTCTGAAAAGCTAATCAATTGCATATCACAGCATCTTCTTCCTGTCGGTTAAATTTCGCTTCTGAAGCACGTCATCTTCGTGGTGTAGCAATCTTAATGGAGAGTTGTGTGCCGGCCGCGGTGGTCTCGCGGTTCTAAGCGCGCAGTCCGGAACCGTGGGACTGCTACGGTCGCAGGTTCGAATCCTGCCTCGGGCATGGATGTGTGTGATGTCCTTAGGTTAGTTAGGTTTAAGTAGTTCTAAGTTCTAGGGGACTGATGACCACAGCAGTTTAGTCCCATAGTGCTCAGAGCCATTTTTGAGAGTTGTGTATTTAGTTTGTACTTCTTTAGGCAAAGTTTATTTTATCTTCAACAGATACTAAAAAGAAATGAAGGAAAGTTCTCTTTAATAACTTGTGTATCTCAAAGGTTGCTACAGACAAACGTCAGCTCAGTAAGATATTGGTGTTATTCAATAAAACCACAGAACGGCGCTGGTCGGTGTGAAAGACGTTTCCTCGTTTTAATCCAGTCCTTCCTTGACGCACGATTTTTCACACTGACCTTTCTGTTCTCACGATGCGAAAAACGTGTCATGGGGCCATGTGATCCTGACGAGAGAGCGGCGGCAGAGTCTCTGTGGGGCTGTGGTGACGGATGGCCGCGCTGTGACGCTGGCCGCAGGAGAGGCGTCCAGTTGCTAGAGAGGAGAGCAGAGCAGAGCTGCGCAACGCGACGCGCCCTGGCCACGCCGACACCTCGTTACGGGCTCCAGCGTAACGCTACACCACCGGCCTCCCTCCGCGCTCTGTCCGCCAGCGCCGCGCCACCCAACTCCGGAACACCCACACTTTCCGTCCGATAAGCTGCCCCTGTGAGCGGTACAGTTCGCTGCAAGTGTTTGAGAGACAAGGTGAACACTCTCTGATAACCTAGCGTGCCTGAGGAGGACACGAAACTGTTGTTCGTGCTGGTATAGCCTGGAAGAAATATGAATATGTCACCCATACCTAAAAAATATGCAAGATCTGCAATAGCCATTGGCAACGAAGATTCGTTTCGTTCGGACTGATCGAGACGGCGCAGTGGTTAAGATTGAGGAGGCCGTTCAGGTTTTGGTATTCTGTGGTTTTACTGAATAACACCAACATCTTACTGAGCTGACGTATGTCTGTAGCAACCTTTGAGATCCGCGGGTTATTAAACCGAACCTTACTTCTTTTCTTTTTTATTATCTGTTGAAGATAAAATAATCATTTGCGTAAAGAAGCACAAACTAAATACACTACTGGCCATTAAAATTGCTACACCACAAAGATGGCGTGCTACAGACGCGAAATTGAACCGACAAGAAGATGCTGTGGTATGCAAATATTTGGCTTTTCTGAGCATTCACAGAAGGTTGGCGTCGGTGGTTACACCTACAACGTCCTGACACGAGGAAAGTTTCCAGACGATTTCTCATACACAAAAAGCAGTTGACCGGCGTTGCCTGGTGAAACGTTATTGTGATGCCTCGTGTAAGGAAGAGAAATGCGTACCATCACGTTTCCGACTTTGACACAGGTCTAGTTATAGCCTATCGCGATTGCGGTTTATCGTATCGCGACATTGCTGCCCGCGTTGGTCGAGATCCAATGACTGTTAGGAGTATATGGAATCGGTGGGTTCAGAAGGGTAATACGGAACGCCGTGATGGATCCCAGCGGCCTCGTATCACTAGCTCTCGAGATGACAGGCATCTTGTCCGCATTGCTGTAACGGATCGTGCAGCCAAGTCTCGATCCCTGAGTCAACAGATGAGGACGTTTGCAAGACAACAACCATCTGCACGAACAGCTCGACGACGTTTGCAGCAGCATCAACTATCAGCTCGTAGACCATGGTTGCGGTTACCCTTGACGCTGCACCACAGGCAGGAGCGCCTGCGATGGTGTACTCAACGACGAACCTGGGTGCACGAATGGCAAAACGTCATTTTTTTTCGGATTAATCCAGGTTCTGTTTACAGCATCATGATGGTCGCATCCGTGTTTGGCGACATCGCGGTGAACACTCACTGGAAGCGTGTATTCGCCATCGCTGGCGTATCACCCGGCGTGATGGTATGGGGTGCCATTGGTTACACGTCTCGGTCACCTCTTGTTCGCATTGACGGCACTCTGAACAGTGGACGTTACATTTCAGATGTGTTACGACCCGTGGCTCTACCCTTCATTCGATTCCTGAAAAACCCTACATTTCAGCAGGATAATGCACGACCGCATGTTGCAGGTCCTGTATGGGCCTTTCTGGCCGGAAAGCGATTCAGCTCCTACGACAAGGTGATAGAAGAGGTTTCATGTAGTTCAGTAATTGTTACCCTGATTCTGCCGTACACGAGGATTCTGCTGCACTGGCAGAGGAGCTTGGTTGTACCACGAGCGCAGACTCCCACAGTGAACGCAGAGGATTCCTCGGCGGCGACTAATTGGAGACGAGTGCGTAAATTTCCCGGCGACTTCCTGGGCGCGGAGCAGCCCACGCCTCTTCCTCCGCTGTTGACACTGCGCGGCCCACGTGTGTGTGTGGACAAGCGCTAGCGCCCGGCGGAGTGGAGCCCAACCCTCCAGGCGGGTTCCCGCCTCGGCTTCTGCATTGTGTCGCACACAATACGTGGCTTGGGCAAACATACGGAAAACCGCCCAAAGGAAAGAATGCATTAATTATTTGCAGTCGGCGGTGGGCTACGTTTAGATAATATGAGCCTCATGCAAGGCTTGCTTGCTGAATGCTGTTTATACTAGCATTCATACGAAATTAGCCTACATAATTAGTCTGTATTTTGTAACCAAGTGCATAATGGGAGCGTACATTCTCATCAGCAGTGTACGAAAAGGATTTGGCAACTCAAAACGCCTTCGGCCAAAGATTGCAAAGTGATGTTAGTGTTGGCAAAATACAGGGCGAGTCAAAGTTGGAAGTTAAAAAAGGGAAAATTGAAATGTGATGATGGGAACATAGGTTTGATGAGGGGCGTACGATTTTTACCCTCCACGCTGCCCTCCAGTACTAAATTGGTGATCCCTTGATGGCTCAGAACATGTCCTACCAACCGATCTAGTCAAATTGTGCCACAAACTCCACTTCTCCCCAATCCTATTCAATACTTCCTCATTAGTTGTGTTATCTACCCATCCAATCTTCAGCATTCTTCTGTAGCACCACATTTCGAAAGCTTCTATTCTCTTCCTCTCCAAACTATTTATCGTCCATGCTTCACTTCCATACATGGCTACACTCCATACAAATACTTTCAGAAACGACTTCCTGATACCTAAAACAAAACTCGATGTTAACAAATTTCTATTCTTCACAAACGCTTTCCTTGCCAATGCCAGTCTACATTTTATATCCTCTCTACTTCGAGCATCATCAGTTATTTTGCTCCCCAAATAGGAAAACTCCTTTACTACTTTAAGTGTCTCATTTCCTAATCTAATTCCCTCAGTATCACCCGACTTAATTTGACTGCATTCCATTATCCTCGTTTTGCTTTTGTTGATGTTATTCTTATACCCTCCTTTCAAGGCACTGTCCATTCCGCTCAACTGCTCTTCCAAGTCCTTTGCTGTCTGTGACAGAATTACAATGTCATCGGCGAACCTCAAAGTTTTCATTTCTTCTCCATGGATTCTAATACCTACTATGAACTTTTCTTTTGTTTTCTTTATTCCTTGCTCAATATGCAGATTGAATAACACCGGGGATAGACTACATCCCTGTCTCACTCCCTTCCTATCTGCTGCTTCCCTTTCATGTCCCTCGAGTCTTATGACTGCCATCTGGTTTCTGTACAAATTGTAAATAGCCTTTCGCTCCCTGTATTTTACCCCTGCCACGTTTAGAATTTGGAAGAGAGTATTCCGGTCAACATTGTCAAAAGCTTAAGTCTACAAATGCTAGAAACGTAGGTTTGCCTTTCCTTGATCTTTCTTCTAAGATAAGTCGTAGGGTCAGTATTGCCTCACGTGTTCCAACATTTCTACGGAATCCAAACTGATCTTCCCCGAGGTCGGCTTCTTCCAGTTTTTCCATTCGTCTGTAAAGAATTCGCGTTAGTAATTTGCAGCTGTGACTTATTAAACTGATAGTTCGGCAATTTTCACATCTGTCAACACCTGCTTTCTTTGGGATTGGAATTATTATATTCTTTTTGAAGTCTGAGGGAATTTCGCCTGTCCCATACATCTTACTCACCAGATGGTAGAGTATTGTCAGGACTGACTCTCCCAAGGCAGTAGTTGATAACTTCAAATGACGGTCAGTCATTTTCTATGGCCGCAGAGGCTGGTGTTCCGAACATTTTTGATCATATGCGAAGGTCTGTTTTGTCGGACATTCTGTTAACATGAGAATTGATCTCCTCGTGGGCGTTGTGAGTAAATAACGCCTCTACCGTGTGACTGGTACCCCAACCAGTAATTTGCAGACAACAAGTGAAAATGTAGGTGGCCCAGAGGCAGATACGTGGGAAGCCAGTACAGGACTCTTTGAGGGCAGGTTGGAGGGGGAGGAGGACACAGCGAGCTTTCCCTTTTGCCGGAGGCTGCCGTCAGGGGGACAAAGCGTGGTGCGGGGTCGCGGCTAATTAATCCTCTGCAGGCGCGGTCGAGCCGGCCGTGGCAGGCTGCTGCCCTCATTAGCTGCCTGCCTGCAAATGAACCACCGCCGCCGCCTGCTCTGTTTTTGGATTCACGGCTGTCTACAAAACGCGCCTCCCAACTGCTGCTCGCGCTGTCCTAACATCTGTTATCCCTGCCCTCTAAAAGACCTCGCACCAGCCGAATCGCCGCACCTCTGGTCCAACCCCCAAAAAGTATATGTGCAACGGTTAAAACTACCCCCGTTTCGGACCCCGAGTACCCAAGTCCAAAAGATTATCTGGAAAGAAATTTCCATGCAGATTGTGTGATTGCCTTACTTTGCTTTACTTTCTTCTGACAATTACAAAAGTAAGGCTCAACGAAATTAAAGAAATTAGCCATTGAAATCAATAGGGCAAGTTAAAAATGTGTGCTGAACCGGGATTCGAACCCGGGTATCGTGCTTACTAGACAGATAGGCACATACGCTCACCACTGTGTGACTCGGACACAGTGGTGAACACAATCGCACTGACTGCCCTAGCACGCCTCCCGTCAGACCCAAATTCTCAACTTCTCAACGTTCCCCTCTTTCTTAGCCTCATTACTCGCACCATCGCCGGCCGCTGTGGCCGAGTGGTTCTAGGCGCTTCAGTCTGGAACCGCGCGAAAGCTACGGTCGCAGGTTCGAATCTTGCCTCGAGCATGGATGTGTCTGATGTCCTTAGGTTAGTTAGGTTTAAGTAGTTCTAAGTTCTAGGGGACTGATGACCTCAGATGTTAAGTCCCATAGTGCTCAGAGCCATTTTTTTGGGCATGTGAGGTACTGCATAGTCAAATAGACGGCTGTTGGCAGACGTAATGCACACAAGCACTCCCGGTTTGTCCAGATTTTTCAGTACCCGTGTCTTGTTGAAGGAGTCTCGTTCAGAATGCTGAGAGTCTTCAGTTCCTTCAATCTATATCTACAACTATACTCCTCAAGCTACATGTTGGTGTGGGTGTGACGAAGAGTATTTTGTTTAGCAGTGTTAACTTCTCCCTTTCCTGTTCCAGTAGCAAATGGTACACGGAAGAATGATTGTTGGTCGGAATTGGTTGATCTGATGTTTCTCTACTTTCATACTTTTTTCGCGAGATATACGTACGAAGAAGCAATACATTGGTTGACTCTTAGAATTTTAGCAGTAAATGACACCAGAATGCAGGTTGCCTCTCTTGTGGCGTCTGCCACTGGAGTTGGCTGAGCATATCAGGCGGGATGCCTCCGCGCAAAGTAAGTGAATCTGTGACGAAACGCGCAGCTCTTCTTTGAATCTTCTTTTCTTCCCCTTGCAGTCCTCTCTACTGCGGATCCGAGAGTGACGAGCAACATTTAACTTATGGTCGAACGACGGTTTTGTAAGCTACCTCCTCTCTGGGTGGGCTACACTTTCTGAGGATGTTTTCAAAAATGTTCAAATGTGTGTGAATTCCTAAGGGACCGATCTTTTACACACACACACGAGGGAAGAATCGAACCTCCGGCGGGAGGGGCCGCGCAATCCGTGACATGGCGCCTCAAACCGCCCGGCCCCTCCGAGCGACTGATGTTTTCAATCAACGTCAGTGTGGCGTCTTGCTTACTTGCGATTACTTTCTGCAGTTGTTCCATTACAAATCGCTCCTACACGTTTTCTGAATATAAATGCTTCTAGCGACTGACTTGTAATGGTGTAATTACGCAAATAATGTGTCTTTCCTCATGTTTCTGCACAATAATTGACGTTTACGTTTGTTAAGGCTCAACTGCCAACCATTTTACCGAGCGTCGTGACTATGTACATCTTCTTCTTATAATTTTCTAGCGTTTCGACTTCTCTGTATAGAGCAGCATCATCAGCAATATGCATCGCGGAACTTCAGAAATTATGCACTAGGTAATTAATGTACACTGTCTAGTCACATTGATGTGACCATCTGCCTAAAGCCTGAATGACCACCTTTTGCATCGCAAACCGCTGCGAGATGCGCAGGGAGAGTGAAAGAGTGTCAGCGAAGACCACGAAGATAGCAATAGGGGTGTGGAGCCATGCCGTCTCCGTGCCGTGGATAGCTGCGCTATTTTTCTCATTTGGGGTTCCATGGCTGTAAAGCCGATGATCATATCCTATTGGACGTCAGACAGATCGCTCCATTTCCGTAATACGACCTCTTTATACATCCTCCACTGCTAGTGCTGACACTTGCCCACTGTGAGTGGTTATTGCACTTTGAGATCGAACATGGGCGGTGATCACATAAATGTCACAGCACCCTGTCTCGTGTGAAAAGTAGTAGTACCACAATACTCCCTCGGCTTACGCTCGAAGTTTATTTTCCTTGAGTCTTGGGCCCACGGACCGTGCATCCGAGCGTTGAGCGTGCCGAGTTTCTGACGTTATAGCGTGGAATAGCACGCTCGGGAGTCTTTCCGAACGTGCAGAGCAATATCTGGCATGTCAGATATTCTGAGTGTGCGTCTGAGCGTTGACCAATGAGATGCCACAACGCCACCTACGTCACAAGCACGCCGTCTCCCTTCAGTACAGAGTTGTGAGGCGTCATATTGGCATTCATTTCAAACCTATCTGCATATATGTCGTTTCTGAGCGCCAGCAAATTGAGAACCACGGCTACACCCTTTGTTAACTGTGCGATTCGTTGCAATAAAATAATGAGAAACATCATATTCGTGGCAAAAGAATTATTGTAACTTGCGTATTATGAGAGTAGGCTATTTGAAGGCAGCGACACACTGAAGATCCACACAAAACGCATTGTTCTTGGTACAATTTCAGTTAGTAACATATCTACGATTAAGGTTTTCAGCAAGTGGCAAGATCCTATGTTTAGATACAAAAGGTGTGATGTTGGTTTAGCGTAATGATTAGCGTCAGTGTCCTGTACTGAGTCATTTTGTTGGGACGGTGGTTCGCGTATTCGCGTTTTTATTGGGTTCTGATACTTTATTATTAGTTTAATATAAGTATATACTGTAATATTTTATGTTATGTAAATACAAGTTTGTTCGATTGGCTTAATCTAAAGGACAGCTTGCGCTTCTTGTATAAAGATATTTTGCTCCTTTTTCTTTTACGCTTCGTAATTCACATGTGACAAAGATTCAGCTACTGGGTAGGAACAGTGATCAAGTAAGACTGACCTTGGAGTTTTACTAAAATGTGGGAATGATGAAATAATGTTTATCTTATGCGGAGAAGTATTCCAAATTTGTACCGCACTTATTGTAATGGAACTTTTATAAGCCTGTGTCCTTATTGATTGGACATGGTACTTTCCTTTTCGTGGACGATGGAGGAAATGTGCGTTTTAATAGAGCTAACGTGGGAATTTTACGCGCGCGCGTTGAGTAAACAGTGTGATTTACGAACTAGAAACATTCCTCAACTGCCGGCCGCGGTGGCCTCGCGGTTCTAGGCCCGCAGTCCGGAACCGTGCGACTGCTACGGTCGCAGGTTCGAATCCTGCCTCGGGCATGGATGTGTGTGATGTCCTTAGGTTAGTTAGGTTTGAGTAGTTCTAAGTTCTAGGGGACTAATGACCACAGCAGTTGAGTCCCATAGTGCTCAGTGCCATTTGAACCAACCATTTGTGCCATCCCGCGTATACCACGTTGGGGCCCACGTACCGTATGCACAAGTCGGATCTTTCCTGAGCGATCAGCAGCACGTTGAACTTGGCACGCTCAACGTTAACGTTCGACAGCACGGTCCGTGTGCCGACGGCCTTAGAATGAACACCTTAGAATGAACAAGTTGAGAATGAGCATATGATTTTTCCGTGCTTATTGCAGGTCGGTGGACACGTGTAAGAGTACTGGCTGGTGACTGGAGCTGTTTGTCCGTAGACGCCGTCTGCGGCTGGCTCCGCGGGCAGCGGCGCATCGGCGACGTCCGCTCCCGGAGGCGGGGTGTCGGCCCCCGCGGCGGCGGCGGTGGCGGCGGCGGCAGCGGCGAGCGCCAACAGCGCGGCGTCGCGGCGCCTGCTGCAGGAGGCGCTGTCGCGGCCGGCGCCCTACCCCATGATCGTGGCGCCGCCCGGCTACTGGGTCGACGGCCACGACCACGACTGCGCGTTCGACGCGCGCGGCAACCCCGTGCTGCCGCAGCCGCCGCAGCCCGCCGCGCCGCAGGCGCACCGCTACAAGATCGAGACCGACGAGACGGCCAAGTGCTACCGCAGGTTCTTCGTCGGACTCGTGAGTACCCTACCCCTCCACTGCTGGCCTTACGTCGGTTAAATATGTTGTGGTCCCAGGTCCAGATAAACCTCAAGCAGTCGTCGTCCAAACCACCTGCCGGTTGCCAGTCTATGAGGTGTCACTTGACCGCGACAGTAGGGACCTGTCAAAAGTACCTTGATCTGGCTTTACATACTGGAGCCGGCACTTCTCCTCAGTTATCGAAACCGCTGCATCAGTAAATAACCTATCATTTGACACCAATGAACAGCTCCACCAACCAGAGAACTGTCACTGGGGAGATGGGAAGGACTGGGCATCAGTAGACAACAGGTGAATCGTAAATCTGAACTAAACACCTACTTTTTACCATACACCAATTACTTCTGAAACTCCGAGCCTATGTATCAGTGAGAAAATTCCTACGTCAATATTCCTAGCTAAGTGGTCACTGGAGGAGCTGCATAGGATCTACAGTAGAGTCGAAGATGTTTGGCGGGAGTGTTGGAACTGGTCCTCTTCAAACTATTGCTGCAGTGGTCGATATTCCGACCCCTTTCCTGAGATCTGGTTATTCCGTCAGAAGAGTAGTCCAAATGCCTCCAAGCACTATGGGACTTGACATCTGAGGTCATCAGTCCCCTAGACTTAGAACTACTTAAACCTAACTAACCTAAGCACACCACACCCATCCATGCCCGAGGCAGCATTCGAACCTGCGACCGTAGCAGCCGCGGGGTTCCGGACTCAAGCGCCTAGAACCGCTTGACCACAGCGGCCGGCCCAGAAGAGTAGTGACGAATATCCCAGCAGAGGGGTAGAAACGTACGCTATTGAGGAACATGACGTAAACATTGAAGATAACAAAGGAGCTTCAGAGTTGCTAGCTGTGCAATGTTTCTCAATAGAGGACGGGAGAGTGGTGTGCTCACCCCACCTCGTCCAATAACGCCATCGGCAGAGGATGTCGGTTGGTGCAAATGGGGCTGATGGGATCAGTTTTACGTTTACGTCGCCTTTCTCAATAGTCTACCCGCTATTCCTCTGCGTTTCAGCCACTTAGATATCTATATCTTCATACATACTCCGCATGCCACCGTACGGTGTGTGGCGAAGTTGTACTCCTTTCCTGTTTCACTCGCAAATACAGCGAGGGAGAAACGACTGCGTGTATGCCTCCGAACGATCCCTAACCTCTCTTACGCGGAATGTACGTTGGCGTCAATAGAATCGTTCTGCAGTCGGCCTCAAATACTCAGTATTCGTCCTCAAAAAGAACTTCGTGTTCTCTCCAGTGATTCTCATTTAAGTTCCCGAAGAATCTCCGTTTAGTTACGTGATATTTCAGATATCTGGAGAGAGATAGGAACGCCAACCACTGAAGTAATTGTTTGTAGAGAGATATGACTTGCCCTAATTGCTCCGAGTTTACCTTCAGTGACAACGATTGCGAAAGTTGGAGACGTGTGTAATGTTTACGTGTTCGAAAGCCTACGTTAATGGTCGGCAGGTAGTGTGTTAATTACAAATTTCTCCAATACTGTAGACTAGAAGAAGCCTTAGCAGAGACGACCATGGGGTGGTCAGATTAATTCTGGATTCGCTTCTTTATTCTAATTGAAACGTAGACTGTTTATTTTGGCCAAGATGATGCAAAACGTTCCATCCGAATGCATGTCATCTGAGAATTGAATACGTTCAACCATCGACCAGCTTACCTGTAGAAAACCACGTACAGTTATCATATTGGAAAGGCGAGCAGCAAGAAATGTTATAATAAATCTGGGATTTCGATCTGACTAAATAATGGTGTTCCTCAAAGCTCAGTACGCAACGACACGACATTTTCCCAATATCAGTGAGTATTCATCGACATAGGTTCAACATAATGGCACTGCCGAAGAGCCTTTGTAATTCACTAATGTGCATTTCACGTAGCATTTTGCTTCGAAGCTCCCGTGGGTGGCACAATATCGAACTGGCCACTTCGGTAATCTCTTCGCGCAGTGCTTGTTTGCCCATTGTTTCCACAGAATGTTTGTTAATCGTTCTCAGAAGACTCTTTTTCGCTCTAATTATCTCCTCCTTACAGCCTACCCCCTTCTCTGCGATAATGACTGAGCTACGGCACGAAGCATTCGTTTCTATACCGACAGCATTGAATACTTCCCCAGTAAAAAAAAATCCGATCAAAGCGATGTCATCTGCAACTGTTGAGAAAAATGCGAGGTCCCTTGCAGGCTGAGAGTCTGTGTGCAGGTTAACTTGCAGTCGTACTACAGATAGCTTTAAGTGAAGCATGCATTTGAAGTAGCGCATGCAAAATTCATCTGGAGCGTTTCCACTTTCGCCCTTTGTACCTCCACAGTGCGTGGCTATTGTGCCGCCAACACCCATTTGTTGCGCTGGCCATAACGCGCGCACACCTTTTACGGACTGAGAGATCTCGGCTGTGCGAAAACGGGTACACGCGGCCGCTGCCGCCGCCCCGCGGCGTGCACTCTCCACTGGCACGCCAGTCGCTACCTGTGGCGCCAGCACTGCCGCCATTGTGCACGTTTCTGGGCCCCGGGCGTGCCGGCGCAGCCGCTCGCCAGATAATGACTCCGCGGCTCGCCTGCCCCCACAAAGGAGCTGCTTCACCCCAAGAAGGTCGCCTTGCCTTCAGACGCACTGGCGCTACTATACAGCTGCCTGCTTTCACCGACGTGCCACATGCTCCGTGCAAGCCGCTGTACAGTGGACATCGTGCCTGTATTATCGATGTTCTATCCCAATCGCGTATTGAACAACTGAAAAAAGTCAGTCTACATGGCCCTGGTACGTACCCTAATCTCTCCCTGATACTCATTATCCACATGCGAGATGTACAGGGTGTTGTAGCTGCCCCTACCGATAGGTTTTATGCAACCCGCAACGCCTTCAAATATGTCGCAAGATTTTCGTATTCTCCCGCTCGCTACACGCAAACTATTAGTCCTA
This sequence comes from Schistocerca gregaria, assembly GCF_023897955.1. Lineage (NCBI taxonomy): Eukaryota > Metazoa > Arthropoda > Insecta > Orthoptera > Acrididae > Schistocerca > Schistocerca gregaria. The sequence goes on from NC_064921.1 coordinate 306,484,899, forward strand.
CAGACAAAATGAACGGGACGTTTTTGTAGAAAATTTAATGTATCTAAAATTTTTACTGCTGTATGTTCTCTCTAGAGGACGTAGTGTTCGAATTATTCAAGGGAAACGTACGAGAGTAACCTTCAAACGGGTTTTCATTTAATAACGGCGGTAGCTGTACGTTATCGGATAATTTGTTGGAGTTCCTCATTTCATGTCAACATCACAGCCATCGTCTTTGTTGTGAAAGCTAAACCTGTATCAAATTAAATTATAGACCCATTGCTTTACAAATGTTTTCCCTAGAAGACCTAGTTTCCTGATTATTCAAGAAAAACGTACAGCCGGGCAGTGTGGCCGATCGGTTCCAGGCGCTTCCGTCTGGAACCGCGTGACTGCTATGGTCGCAGGTTCGAATCCTGCCTCGGGCATGGATGTATGTGATGTCCTTAGGTTAGTTAGGTTTAAGTAGTTCTAAGTTCTAGGGGACTGATGAGCTCAGGTATTAAGTCCCATAGTGCTCAGAGCCATTTGAACCAAAAATGTACAAAAGTAACCTTCAAACGCGTTCTACTGGAATAATTCGAAATCTGTGGCCTGCAGCAAAACCGTATCTAAGTACAAAATATAACTACATTAAATTTCGTACAAAGAGGTCCCGTTTATCTTTTTTTGTAGGACTAATAGGCACGTAGCGACCGAGAGACTAAGAAAAACTTGCGTGTGGTTTTTGAAGGCATTAAGAGTTGTGTAAGAACTATGGTAGGGACAGCTGTATCGAACAGTATAATGGTCGCAGCAAAGTGGTTGCAAAGTCTTTCCTATATTTATTCGGTTTGGTTTCGCGAGAGCTATGTCGTCTTTCTTGCGAGGGTTCTCATTTAAGTTCCCCATGCATTTCTGTTACACTTGCGTATGGGCTACACTGTGCTGTTACAATCCTATTCATAGCAGCCCAGTTCTGAATTCGATATCTCAAATAGCCGATTTTCTACCTCATCTGATAAGTCATTTATCTTCACGCCATCAGCTTATTTCGGTGATGTGCCATTTTCTGGTACTTCGTAATTTTACAAAGTCGCCCTGTATGAATATTCAAAGTATGTCTGTCATTTTCATATATAATTGCTGTTGTGTAATAGACTCGAACGAGAACAACGTTTCACACTGTTCAGCAATTTGAATTACGGTACTGTCGTAATGGTGCACGCGAGTTAATGAAGAGCTTACGACAATTTGCACAGAACACTGGTATTGACGTGACACTGTCCACTGAACAGTGAACAGAAGTTCAAAGATCAAACGACAACGCGCAGCTGACCGAAGTTATCCAATTTTCTGTGCACATGGTGCCCAATTATTACATTATCTTACCTCGGCGAGTTTAAATAACAATAATAGCTTCCATACTGAGCATTCTCTGAATACTTCAGTATTAGTTATACGGTTGACGGCCGGGGGAATGTTGATCTCGTTCGAGTCTATTATGCCAGCAATTACGAAAATGACAGGCGCGTTTTGCTTGCACCCAGAAATTGTGATTTTGCAAAGTTGCAGTGGTATGAGGAAGCATTAGAAAATGCTGCATCGCTGAAATCAGTTGAATAGTGTAAAATAAATGACCGTAATCGTAATACAGCCAAGGTGAAAAATGAAACTGTTTATAGTAAATTTGTGGCTGTGGCATCCGATACGGTTCGATGTACGTTGTCATACCTTCTTCATTAGGACTCCAGAATACTGTAGCAATAGAAATAGTCTCACAAGAATCTCGTACGTCATTTTCTTTACCGATGCACAGAGTTTTCCAGAACCCTTTCAACAATTTCAAGCCTTCCATTAGCATTCCTTATACGTCAATTTTAATATCAAAAAGGTTCAAATGGCTCTGAACACTATGGGACTCAACTGCTGTGGTCATTAGTCCCCTAGAACTTAGAACTACTTAAACCTAACTAACCTAAGGACATCACACACATCCATGCCCGAGGCAGGATTCGAACCTGCGACCGTAGCAGTCGCACGGTTCCGGACTGCGCGCCTAGAACCGCGAGAAATTTTAATATCGGTTTTTAGTATTGTCCCAAAATTCGCCCACAATGTGACGTGCTAAAGTTGTTCCCTATTAATCTCGTGATCGGATTATTTCTCTTTGTCATACTCATTATGCACTTTTAAATCGAGTTGCCATTTATTACGCCAAGTGGAAATTTTGTCCAAGTCTTTCTGGGTTTCTTTACAATCGAACAACGACGGTTGAAATAGCCTGCGATATAAAAAATAGGAAGGATGTGCGATGAAATAAGTGTGATGAAAACGCAGAAATGACAGGCTTTCATGCTACGAAGAAGTGAAGGACAGTGTCAGATCAGCTGACAGGCAGTAATTCATAAAAGTACTAGGACGGGACTCATATTGTTGTTCTTTCTCTTCTACTTCTTCGTCTTAGCACCTGAGAAACATCCCTTTCCGCTTTTTCCTTTCCTCCCTACTCACATACTGACCGCTGGGCTCTGCACGTCGCACCTTTACCCCCCTTGTTTTCGTTCCGTTACTCCATATTCCAAACCTCCATATTTCACGCTTTCCACGGGGGGTAATTAAGCGTACTGTACAACGAACAGGGCGCTTAGAGGCGAACTGTGTCCATCTGCACAGGGACGGGCCTCTGTGCGGTTTGCACAAGAAGATTAGCATAATTCCCATTTCCATCTGATTAAGCGTGGGCATGGATGCGCTCATATGAGTAAAACACATTGGAGAGAATACTAATTTCTGGACGCCCGGTGGCCCGCAAATTGCGGGTCTTGCTAATGTGTGTGTGTGTGTGTGTGTGTGTGTGTGTGTGTGTGTGTGTGTGTGTGTGTGTGTGTGTCCGGAGTGGCGGGGGGAGATCGCCTTGAGCCGCATTGGCCAGCGGTGTCTCATCACGACGGACTACCTGTTCAATGCTGCGCGCCGCAATGTGCAGGGAAATTTGCGATTGGTATCTCTTCTGATGCAGGGTGTAACGGTTATAATTATACACATTTTTAAATGCGGTACTTTAATATGTACGGACATCAGTGTGCTGGTTGGTTTTTTTTCGCTGTATCGAACAGTCTTTCGACAAACACATCACAAACTTCACGACTTGATGTTTTCTGCACGGCCGTAACTGCACCACTAAGAAGACTACGCCATTCACTATAGATTAATCGATTTGCGTCCAGGCTCTCACAATTCAACACCTGAAATGCTGCCCTTAGACATTCTAACCAATCTATATAATTATTATAAATGAACATAAACAGTTTCGACCGCAAAAAACTTTATTTTGAGATAACGGTTTCATTCAGTATTTGACCATCTTCAGAGCTCATACAACGATGGTCGGCAATGGTGATAAATGGAGTAGGATTTACGACTCCAAGAATGTCACCAGTTGTTCTCGGAGTCATGACACCTGCTCCGTTCACCGCCACCGCCTATCATCGTGATATGACTGAAGATAGTCAAAAACTGACCGAAACCCGTTACCACAAAATAAACATTTTTGTGCGGTCGAGACTGCTGATGTTCATTTTTAAGCGCTTTTTGCCACACGGATGTCTCCAGGAGAAAAGCTCTCAAAAATTACCATAATTATTAGTCTGCAATTGACAATTCTGATTGAATGTCACCAATAAAACATCAGTACAAACACCCGTTACTCCCTGTGCTATTACTTTCTGCACACTCGTACGATTCTGTGTTTCATTTATTTCCCTATCACATTCTTCTCTTGTCCTTCCTTAAACTTTGACGTTGAAACCAGAACGGCGCAGACGCGTTGTGCACAAGCAGTGTCGAAAATAATGGGCAATACTTGGGCACGAGACTCCCTGAAGAAGAGATCATATCAAAATAGGACCGAAATTTTTTATTTATTTCTGTTCGTTGAAGTGCAATGAGAATAATAAAAAAATCGATGAATTTCATCGTGAACCAATACGAAGCAGATTTCTCACCATATGCAGGCACGACTGCTTCACGAGTTCACGATGAAATGCCTCAGATGAATACCGAAAAACCTGATGATCAAGCTTTCGCTCTGTAATACATACAGGAAATAAACATCGAAATACCGACACTAGGTGGACATCTGTTCATACAGTACAGTTCCTGAAATGTTTAGTTTCCAACTCATGAGCAAGTCATTTGATATTATCCAATCTGCGTTGGTTTCTTTTGACATGTTAATGGGTAGGTAGAACAGCACCTATTCGTTATTGGCAGTCTCGGTTAAATCCGCGTGACTCCTTAATACGAGACTGGATTAAGTCGACAGTTCACGCAATATCTGTGAATGATCAAATGGTTCAAATGGCTCTGAGCACTATGGGACTTAACTGCTGTGGTCATCAATCCCCTAGAACTTAGAACTACTTAAACCTAACTAACCTGAGGACATCCGTGCCTGAGGCAGGATTCGAACCTGGGACCGTAGAGGTCGCGCGGTTCCAGACTGTAGCGCCTAGAACCGCTCGGCCACCCCAGCCGGCTGTGAATGATCATCTCGCGCGAGTGAAGGAACTACCCTCTATTCTGGGCCTTCGTCAGCTGCAACAACTATTAAAATGTTTTCCACCAAGCTTGGAGCTCAACGTGGCGACAAATTGAAGACAGTGTTCCAATCAACAGCGAGTGTCTTGAATATTTGATGTTAAGTATTATTAAACTTCTACAAAATTCTGCTGAGTAATGGACAGGTTTCTACAGAGTGGCTCTGTAAATGACAGAAACGAAAGAAGAAAATAGTGGAGTACAGGTATTTCTTTCTTTTTCTGCTTCACAAACGATACAGAAACATATCACTATTAAAAATCTCGCGCATTCTTCTGTGCTACTAAGGACGATGTCATTAAGCAACTTCATATAATTTATAAAATTCTCAGTTTAAATTTCTCTCTCTCTCTCTCTCTCTCTCTATCTCTCTCTCTCTCTCCCTGTGTGTGTGTGTGTGTGTGTGTGTGTGTGTGTGTGTGTGTGTGTGTGTGTGTTAGATACTAACCGGTAAAGCGAAAGATTTCGAACATCGTGCTCTGGTCTGCGTCGAGAAACTGAATCGGATTTGTGAGATTTTTCCTTAAGTTAATAATATTGTGGCTTGATATCTTTACGCTCAAGAACTTGGCAGTCGTGCTGCCTTCGCATATCGAGTTTACGCGCTTTGCGTGTCGAGTTGCCCAATCAGCTACGAGACTTCATTACAATGTTGCCAGGTTGCTCGTAGGCAGATTCGATGTTCGGCGACATTGCGTGAGTTTAGAGCTGGACAAATTAAACTCCCTGATATATATCAAACTTAGCACAAGCTACCTTTACTTTCCTCTGTCTGTTTCCAACAAATTATGTAGGGTGGGGTTCACAGTCTACACGCAATCAGCAGTACTAAGTCAGAAAATTTATGAGTTGTATTCATGCGACTTTATTTCTACCTCTCTTACAAGCTTTGCAGAGTATGTACACTTTTTGCCTGTATCTTTTCTTGTCACGCTGCCTCATTAATTTCTGCTGTCATTAGATGGCTTTTTTAGGGCACCTACGAGTTCATATAGAAACTATCAATCTTACAGTACTGGTTAAAGGATAGTTGCTGTGAGCTATCTGGCAGTGATATCCGTGTTCAGATGTGTGAGATCTCAAGTACATATACATCTAGCTGCCGCCTATCGATACGGGAAGAAGTTAGGAAAGTCTAAAAACTCCTGTAACATTAAGTTTTTTTGTACTAACTAACGCCTTTAACACAGTCATCGTTGTTCCACTAATGCGTAATAAATAAAATTTGGTTAAAACAAGATTGTCTTCCTGATAGTTGCCTCCCAGACTTGCATTACACGCACATTTGTTAGTACCCAAGGCTCCAGAGAATTGAGATCAAGAACTTAATTCCTTCTGCGATGTGGCTGGCGTAGATCCTCCTCCTGATTATGGAGGAGTGTAACCAGCGTTACTGGTTAAAGTTTACTCTAGTAGGAAGCTGCAAATTTTCCTCAATTAAGGCAGTTCGCAGCGGAAAGATTCTTGTTGGACTAGGTGGCTCAAGTAAAGTGTCAGACCAAAAATTCATAGGTCCGCTGTTCGACCCACGGTGAGATATCGAGTATTTATCTGTCACGTATCACTTCTTTCACCTCTGGTAACATTTTTCATGTGCAAAATGCCGTACTGCATCGTGGTTCGGAATCCGTGTTAAACTGGTATTCCCTCTATTGCTGTCTGGATAAGACAGTTCAAAAGTCGAAGAAAAGCAAAGACACACCACCTCCAACACGACTATGTTTAGTAAAGCAATGTGTCGTTTAAACAGTCTTCGGATTCGTGACAGCTGTTATTTTCGTAACCTGGCGGCGGACACCTGTCTTTACCAGTCCAGTGCGGCCGTACAAACTGAGTGAGCAACCATGGGAAGGATTACTCCGTGCCCTGTATCAAACGCGAGTGTGGCCTTCTAAGCCAGGGGCAGTCAATCTTTTTTTTTTTTTTACTAATGGTCCGTGTCTGTACCTCTTGTTAGTAGTAAAATTTTGTAACCGCACACTGTTCCACAGTACTGCTGATTTACGAAGTAGGTTTGGAACTTAATAAAATTTATAAAGCAGAGTTACAAGGAGTTAAAGCATAAAATAATAATAATTAGCCAAATAATTTGTTAAAATTTCCTGAAAAGCACGCACAGTGAGAACTGGAACAGCCGCTAGTGGCCGGTAGAGATCAGATTGACCATCACTGCTCTAAGCAGCCTGTTACAGACAGGAGTGCAGAGAAGGTGACAAAATGTCGCGAGTTAACTGACTTTGAACGTGGGCTGATAATCGGTGCGAGACGCATGGCTCATAAAATATCTGTTACTACGCAGTCTCTAGGAAAATCTTCAACACTAGAAAATATACAGCATCTGGTGCAAATGATTTTAGTACATCATTTACTCCTGCTCTTCAGTGAGATGGTGCGAAATGTGTTTCTGTTGTAAGAAGGTTACATGTTAAGTTTCAAAATTCGCAAATAAAATAAAAGAAGGAAAGGAAAAGGAAACTTAGTGATCATGCACTGAAGACCTCCCAAAAGTCGACCGACCGCCGTGTCATCCTCAGTCATTCATCATCGCATGCGGGTCAGCACATCGCCCTTCCTGCCGTTGTCGACGTTTCGACCTTGGAACCGCCACCTCTCGATCTGGTAGCTGCTCGGCATCATGAGGATAAGTGCACCACAGTCCTTCCACCAAGGAAAAATGCCTGGAAATACCGGGATCGAACCCTGGTCCCCCCGTAAGAGAGTCTGTCACGCCGATTTTATTTTATTTTATTTTATTTTTTACTTGATCGTGATACCAATGGGTTTATTATATTCAAGTCCGAGATGAGAGTGGGGTCAGGGTATCATCACGCCGTTCGTGGGTGGGGGGAGGTTGGAAGGCTCTCGAAATCACCGGCAGACAAACGCATGAACTAAAACGTAAATTCAGGTCGCAGCCTTGGACATGTTGGTACGCCACACCGTTCCGGAAATGATGGTACACATGTAAAGTATGTGGGAGACTGGGTACCCTCAATTATCGGGGGAGCGGGAGGCAGGGATTGTTGATCACGCTGGGCATATGTTTGGGGAGCATTCGTGCGTACTCTGCGTTTCCAGTATATAGCACCAAAAATCAAATGTGGGGGTAAATGAGAAGTGTGTGGGAGGAGTAGAAGATTGGGATGGGACGTTGCTGGCGGGGCGCGCAGGTAAGCAGGCTATCAGTACACATTGGGTTACGCAACAAACGCTGCGTTTCATAGTGCATGAAAGGCAGTATTCGTCAGTGTCCTCACTTAGGTAACTTGCGCAAAATGGCGACGCAGCCAGACGGATACAGGTATTCGTTTGCTGTTCGGAAACTTGCCATTGACATATGGCTCTGATGTCAGAAGTAAAGGTGCACAGACAGTCCTCCACACTGTCAACCATTGGACTACCGGGCGTTGTGCCTACAGCACAGCACAGCACGAGACAAGTGCAATCTTGTGATGGAGGAGGTTAACGTGACACATTGTATCTAATGAACAGTTCTATGTGACTGAAATAACACTGCCTTTGAAAATGACGTAAAGTGGAAAAGCGTAAGGTTGTTGGGGAAAAAAGTGTTCAAGATATAACAGAAGTTATCAAAAGTGCGTCCAAATGGTCTCGAGGGTCACAGCATTTTCACGAAAGTTGCAGAAAATCAACGCCTCCTGAAAATAAAATTTTACAAATTTTTCTTCCAGGATTTTTCGCTAAGTTTTTCAAAATGGTTCAAATGGCTCTGAGCGCTACAGGACTCGACATCTGAGGTCGTCAGTCCCCTAGATCTTAGAACTACGTAAACCTAAGTAACCTAAGGACATCACACACATCCATGCTCGAGGCAGGATTCGAACCTGCGACCGTAGCAGTCGCGCGGTTCCGGACAGAAGCGTCTAGAACGGCTCGGCCACCGCGGTCGACCTAAGTTTTTCACTGTTTCTCATGTCAGTTCCCAGTATTTGGTCCTGAATTTCGAAACTTAACACCTAACCTTCTCGCAACAAGAACGTACGTTTCGTATCACCTCTATCAATAGTAGAAGTAAGTAATGTATAACTGGTAAAACGATCTGTACCTAATACTGGACCCAGGAGGCTCCGAAAGGCATCGTGTAATTCAGCAAAACACTAAAAAATTGTGACTGAAACCGTTACTATTCATAGTTCCTGTATGCTGAAAAAAGCCACGTCCTCGATTGCAAAACGTGGATAAAACTAGATCACAGACAATGTTTCTACAGGTGTAAACAGCCTACGGGACGACCAGAAGCGTCGACAGACTTAAGTGAGTCACCCCCCGATTTGAATGTGTGGCATCGGGAACCCCTTTCTACAAGCACTGTACGGGCTGCGTGCACCACATAATCTGCAGCGGTCGCTGACTGATAACACATTAAGGCTCTCTGACATTCAGTGTATTTTGCTGACACGAGCAAAATGTTCGATTAGCGCCCAATCTCTTTAAAAGACTCGTTGTGGTAAAATGGCGGTGGAACTGCCTGACGAGATTGCGGTGGGATTGTTGGTGGGCAGCAGGCTAAATGGTGATTGTGAGAACTTCGTGTCAGCACTTGTTACGACAGCAAGAATGGACTCCACGTGTCGTCCCAGGGGACACCTGCTTAATGAAAGTGTAACGCAATTTTTGGTAACCGGTGCCACCGGTGTTATTAATGTTAGCTAAACTCGATTAGGCAGATTAATAATTAGACAGGTACGCTCGTTTCAGAGTCACAAGCAGCGCCTGAGGACGCTGCGTAATGAAACCCTGTACCTGCAAGAGAATAGTGGTCAGGGCAGCGTGTATATGTGTGTGTGTGTGTGTGTGTGTGTGTGTGTGTGTGTGTGCGTGCGCGTGTGTAGAGGGAGGGTCGCAGGGGAGGCGTGTTGGCGCTGCAGCTAAATAAAAGCTCCAGGTCCCTCACGTTCTACATAAAACATTCGGCGCCGTCTCTATGAGATCTGTGCCCTGTTAAAGAGAATGTCTCTGCTGAATTATGTAGCGGGTCTACCGGTGCACTGAGGGAAGAATATTAATCTGCTGCCCAAAACGAACTGGTTTATTCCGAAATGAAAGTGTTAAAAGAGAGGAGAAAATTCGTTGATGAATCTGTGTGCAGCAGTCAGCCTAATGGATAAGCGAAACTTTCTGCCCAGTACATGGTGTATTGTCTGTGTTGTTATTAACATTTAAAACTCACGAGACCGCCGATCTTAACGTACCTAACCCACCAAGAGTTCGTCAGCTCTCCATGGCCTTTTCAAAAAACATTCATTAAATATGTTGCGTTACATGACGTACTTGATGTCTAGAACAGATTGTATAATACATCTATGTTCATTGTATGACATTTGCCGTATTATGCTGACAATTTTATGTCTGAGCTTAATCTGAAATATAAAGCACTCCGTCTTCAGGCCACAAGTGACCCATCGGGACCATCCGACCGCCGTATCACCCTCAGCTGAGGATGCTGATAGGAGGGGCGTGTGGTCAGCACACCGCTCTCCCGGTCGTAGTATGAAAGAAATTAAGCAAATACAGCATAAATTATAGGTAAAGCAGAATCTGTACACTCGTTAGGTGAAATACCTGTGATGCAAATACTTGGTTCTGAAAATTCATCAGTAATCCATTTGATCCATCCGGGGTCTTTGCGGTACTGGTATATTAAAAAAAACGACGTAGGCAAAATCCCACTTGACTGGAAATACATGTTGTTATAGCCAAGAACATATCTGCAATTGAGGTCACCAAATTTATTCACTTAACTTGCGTAGAAGATAAAATACCAGATTCTCCTTGTGCCACACCGTAAATCGACAAGTCAATCCTTTACATAAAAAAAAGCTATTTACCGGACCAGAATTCTATTGCAGGACCTTTCCTTTCACGGCAATGTTCTTTTATATTGAGCGAGCTATCAATAGACAACTCACAATTTCCCTCCCCCCCCCCCCCCCCACACACACACAAATACAGACACACCAACTACTGAATTCCTTTTCCAATTGTCACATTTTTAAAATATTATCATGGTTTTAAAAACGTAAATAAACATGGATTCATCTAACGGAGGTCCAACGACGAGCCCATGCCTTGGTCTTTGATATCAGACGGACATCCGATGGAGTCCTGCACTGTTGTTTAGTGAACGAAATACGCGCTTACAGAGTTTCGGACCAGATTTGTGATTGGATTCAGGACTTCCTTGCAGATAGTATTTAACAATTCGCTCCTAACGGAGAGCAGCTCCAAGAGTAACCCAATGAAATGTGGTAGGACCGTTATTGTTTACAGTATATCAGTGTCCCAGGGGGTTGTAGAGGATGTCTTGAAGATCCAAACGAGGAGACTAACCAGTGCGAAACGTAAGTTCTAGGTGCAGGCGCTTGCCACTAGGCTACCCCTTCGCCATTAAACTTGACTTTGTGCGTTGACGGACCGTAGGCGGCACGTTTCGCAGTGTTCTGTGCTATTCAGTGATCGCTACTGATTCCCACGATCGCCAGTTAGGGGGAGGATGGAGCTAGCTGCTACATAGACAGGCAACGCTTTGTTCCTCTGTGGATGACGGTTGCGGATGTGAGATTCCAACCGCAGTTTGTTTGTCCTACTGCAGCTGCAGACTCTAGATCATACACAGCACAGTATTCAGAATCTGTCCCTATCTCAGAGCTACCGAACTTAGCGACTGTCCGCTTTCACGGCACAAGACGCTCTCCCTCAGCCTCGCTCTGCACGATGCCCTTGCGACAATCTTGCCGCCAAACTCTAATCAGCCAATCCCGATGCTGCGAAGGTATCCAAAAATTTGTCTGTTCAAACAGCGGGCGTTGACCCTCAGCGTTTCTCGCTGCCCAATCAGAGGCACAATGCTCTTCCGGCGCTCGCCGGCCTTCGCCTCCACTGACAAATTCACTTTGCTTACACCTACAGCATGCAACTAAATATTATCATTACCAAAGCCCGTATTATTTCAGACATGTGTTTAATCATCACGTATCTCTCTTTCTAATCCACCTAATAAGACTAATTAACCATGATATGTGTTTATAAGATTTCACACACATTTGAACATCTGAATCCGTAGCTCCATGAGGCTCCACGATCCAGCGAAGATAGAGGACTAGCGAATTGCGGGAAGCTCTACATAAGATCGATGCTTGCTGGAAGGACTGGCAGTTGACGTTCAATGTAAATAAAAGTAACGTGTTGAGGATATATAGGCGAATGGCCGAGAGTAACTATACAGAGCGACCTAAAGTGGAATGACAACGAAAAATTATGGGGAAAGCAGAAACCAGGCTGAGATTCACTGGAAGAGGCTTCAGGAAATGATATTCAGCCATTGAAGACGTGGAGTAGTCTGGGACACTTATCAAGCTTGATTAATAGAAAGAGAAGATGAGAAGATCCAGGGAAAAGCGGCGCGTGAGATCGTTTAATCACCAAGTGAGCGTTACACAGCTATTCAACAAATTCCATTGCCAGACGCTACAGGACAGACATTGTGCATCACCGAAAAGTTTATTGTTGAAACTCTGGGAGAATACGTCCGGAGTATAATAGGGGGAGCATACGCGGCCGGAAAAAAATACAGCAGCGTCAACGACAATGACATCTTACTGACAAGTGAGCTGACAGGAGAATGTGATACATTCAGACCAAATGAAACGCCCGTGTGACAGTGAAGGGTGTCCAAACAGTAGTATCAATATACAGTGTAAGCCCCCCCCCCCCCCCCTCTGCCCTCTGGTGGAAAAGCAGACTTGCATTCTCGCACGCAAAAATCATAAAGGCATCTTGTCATAGATTTTCCCCAGGAATCTTGCGCCTTTTTATGTAATTCGGCAATGATTTTTGCAGACTTTCGTAACGAGTAAGTTTTCACTTCGTCATGACCCATACGTGATCAGTTGACGAGAAACCTGGTGATGTTGCAGCCAGGGCGGGTGTTGTATACCTTGCTGGAAAAAAAAATCGCCTTCCTGTCGAAGAAATGACAGTAGCAAGGGGGATAATGGCACCTTCAGTGTAGTGAACATTTGTTACTTTACTTTGCAAAAACACCAAATATGACCGTGAAGTGTAACTGATGCCCCCCCCCCCCCCCACACACACACACGCACCGTAAGCGTGGGATGGAAGCTGTATGTTGTCGGCGTGCTCTCTGGAATGGGCAGCTCACCAGTTACCTGAAGTACGCGTCTACGCCCATTGCTAGCATACAGACAAAATGGTTCAAATGGCTCTGAGCACAATGGGACTTTACATCTGTGGTCATCAGTCCCCTAAAACTTAGAACTACTTAAACCTAACTAACCTAAGGACATCACACACAACCATGCCCGAGGCAGGATTCGAACCTGCGACCGCAGCAGTCGCGCGGTTCCGGACTGAGCGCCTAGAACCGCTAGATCACCGCGGCCGGCGCATACAGACATAACCTACCTTCATCACTGTAGACTGGAGACTACAATGGCGCTCTATTGTGAACTCTTTCACGACACCAGAGTAGCTGTCGAGATGTAACAGCTCGGTCAGAGGCACACGTGATCCTAATCCTGCTGCAAGAAGACCGTTCCCAATGGTCGCTGATGACACAGCTGATTTCCTCCCTGGATTATAAATCAGTCGCTGACAGCTGCTCACATAGCGTGTCTGTACTACGCGGATGTCCAGAACCTGGTCTACAAGTGTAGGAACGTTCCAAAGACTACTGTCGAAATCAGCGACGCAGCACCAATACATCGTGCCTAATATGTGCAGCAATCCATCGATACGACCATCCATCTCCTGCAACCCAGTAATACGACCTTCAGATGGCTGAAGCTGTTCAACAAGAATGCGTACTCGGGGTGAGGTATGGTTCTACCCTAACCTGTAAGTTGCAAACGCTCTTCACCTGCAAACTCACCAAAGTAACTGCCTGCAGTGTCAAAACAGACGGCGTAAGGACAGACCTTCGTGAGCGCAACCTGATCGGTGACCGTGACAAACAAATCAGTAATTTTTTGCCGGCAGTGTCTTACTTCCTCCGCTAAAAGTTTCGCGATAGGACGACAATGAAGAAAAGAAACTAGAGCTAACACGAAGGATTTACCCATAGTAATACTTGCGTCGTGCCATTCGCGAAAGGGATAGGAAAGAGGTATCAAAAGTACCCTCCACCTCATACAGTAAGATGGCTCGAGGAAAGTAGATGTAGAAGTCGGCGGCGTGGCCATCCACTTTTTTAAGCACCGCCGTCTCGGCCGCTTCTGGCGCCCTGTCCATGCTATATTTATTGCCGCGGCGCAGCCGACGTTTCCAGCGACGGTACATGTAGCGGCCAGAATTTACGGTTCGGAGTGAGCACAAGACATAACGGGAGCCGTTTGCATGCAAATGACGCCGCACGGCGCCCACATCTGGATCGGTCGTCGCCGATGTGGTAAGCCTTCCGTTTACGTGTCATTTGTATTCATTGCTCACGTTTTCATTTCCTGCGCCTAACCGGGGAACGGCGGTACGTCCCCGGCTCTCCGTCTGTCCCGGACGAGTGTTGATGGCGCGGTCTAGTCCGCCAGAGACCCTGGACCTCTCCAGCTGGCGTCCCGCACGCGGCGCTGCGGCTGGCCGCACCGGAAATTGGGTTCTGTTTTGGCCGTGCAGCGAGCCTGCAGAATGGACAAACTTCGAATGACGTTCCTTAAAACGACCCCGTGACATTAGCTTGAGATAACGCTGAGCTGTTTTGCAAAATGCGCTCAATGACATACACCGTCAGTCCGTCAACGCACAAAGTCAAGTTTAATGGCGAAGGGGTGGCCTGGTGGCAAGCGGCTGCAACTAGAACATCGATACTCTGTAGCGCTTTCGGCTTACGTTTCCCACTGTCCTCGATTGGTTCTTCAAGACACCCTCTACAACCTTCATAGCTTGTCGCAACATTTCTGGGAGACTGATTTTATTTTTGGCACATAAGCGACGTCGCCGCAGTAACTACAATGGCAGCATGAACTAGCAAGTATAAATCACAGATGTGCGTTCGACCAGTCAGTTGCGAGCAGGCTGTTTTAAGTACACGACGTGTGACCTGCTTGTGGAAATGAGGAATGCTAACAGACGTACGTTTTATAGATGATGATGAAGTCCCATGCTCCTTGACAGAGCGTAGGGGACGATGTGGGAGACCCGCACCGCTGTACTAGGCAAGGTCCTAGCGGAGGTGGTTTGCCATTGCCTTCCTCCGACCGTAATGGGGATGAATGATGATGATGATGATGATGATGATGATGATGATGATGATGATGAAGAAGACACAGCAACATCTAATCATCTATAGGCAGGTGAAAATCCCTGATCCCGCCGGGAATCGAACCCGGGACCCCGCGCTCGTGAAGCCCGAACGCTACCACGAGCTGCGAACACTTTTTGTAAAACTTAAATGCGCGACCAATGTTCACACTACCTTTCCCGAAACAAAAGAATCACGACCCGAAGAGGTCGCCACCTCCCCTGGTAACTTCTAACTTGAGCAGTATCATTCGTTAACGAACATTAATTAGGACCATACACATATATACCCATTTTATTTCTGTCAACTGTGGTCGGATATTTTACTTGGCAAATATTTGTATATTCTGGATGCAAAATGCTGTCTATTTACGCTTTGCAAAAAAAAAAAAAAAAAAGTTCAAATGGCTCTGAGCACTATGCGACTTAACTTCTGAGGCCATCAGTCGCCTAGAACTTAGAACTAATTAAACCTAACTAACCTAAGGACAGCACACACATCCATGCCCGAGGCAGGATTCGAACCTACGACCGTAGCGGTCGCTCGGCTCCAGAGTGTAGCGCCTAGAACCGCACGGCCACTCCGGCGGGCTACGCGTTGCACTTATTTAATTTAAACTTGTCTTTGGCTACATTGTAATTTTGACTTTTGTTTGAGAATGGCCACAGCACGAAAACAGCCACCTTCGTAAACATCCATTTTAGTTGCTACTGTGGCTGTCTCTTTTTGCATCACAATGTTAATATCATATGCAGACACGTATATAAACTGAATGGTTTTATCCAACGTCGGTGCATTAGGAGAGGTACCCTGTATATTAACGGGGCTCGTGAATTTCTGTTTACATGATGTGTGCACTCCAGCTATTTAGCAACAACTGTCAGCTGTTGTTGTTAGATGGTTGGAGTGCACACACCGTGTAAACAGAAATCCATGAGACTAGTGGCTATACATAGTGCCCGTGTTAATAGACCAAGGTTTGAATATTGCTACATAGGGGCCTGAAGATGACGCTAATGTAGTGTCGACTCTAGTCGCTTAATTACTGTAGTTTATAAAAAGTACTGATGCTGGTATTCCTTTTTTCCACAAATTCATGACAGTCCCACGTACACTTCGATGACGGGTCATATAAAACAGTGTGTCATTTCATACAGGAATTTTGACCTGGTGCACCTGGACAACTGGTGCCTCGTTAAGTCATCGGTCTGCTGAGTGCAGAATATGGATTGAGAGTAAATCGAAGAAAGACGAACGCAATGAGAAATAGCAGAAATAAGAACAGCGAGAAACTTCACAGTAGGATTGGTGATGACGAAGTAGATGAAGTTAAAGAATCCCGCTACCTAGGCAGCAAAATAACACATGTCGGACGGAGCAAGCACTGGAAAAGAGTACATTTCTGGCCACGAGAAGTCTTCCAGCATCAAACATAGGGTATAATTTGGCGAAAAATTTATGAGAATGTACTTTTGGAGCACAGCATTGTATGGTAGTGTAACATAGACTGGGGGGAAACCGGAAAATAAGAGAATCGAAGCATTTGAGATGTGGTGCAACAGATGAATGTTGAAAATTAGGTGGACTGATAAGGCAAGGAGTGGTGAGGTTCTCCGCAGAACCGGCGAGGAAAGAAATATATGGAAAACACTGACAAGAAGAAAGGATAGAATGACAGGACATCTGTTAAGACATCTCGGAAAAACTTCCATGGAAGGAGCTGTGGAGGGAGACAGAGAATAGAACACATTCCAGCAAATAATTGAAGATGTAGGTTGCAAGTGTTACTCTGAGATGAAGAGGTTGGCACAGAAGAGGAATTCGTGGCGGGGCACATCAAACCAGTCAGAGGACTGGTGATAAAAAAAAAAAAAAAGTCTGTAATTCCTAATTGACTGATATGACTGCTATTGATTTCACTTTTTCGTTAGAGATGTCCTTTTTTTACTGTTTCACTAGAATTAGAATTATTCGGCAGAGTACCAAGCAGCAACCATTTTCTTCATTACGGACCATGTCGTGAATACTATCCGAGCGAGCGGGTAGCGCAGTGGTTAGCACACTGGACTTGCATTCGGGAGGACGACGGTTCAATCCCGCATCCGGCCATCCTGATTTAGGTTTTTCGTGATTTCCTTAAATCGCTCCAGGCAAATGCCGGGATGGTTTCTTTGAAAGGACACGGCTGACCTCCTTGCCCGTCCATCCCTAAACCGATGAGACCGATGACCTCGCAGTTTGGTCTCTTTCCCCCAAAACAATCCCCAACCCCAACAACACTATCCGATTTTAAATCCTGTCCCTTTTTAAATCCAGTATACCGATAATGGCTCTGAGCGCTGTGGAACTTTACATCTATGGTCATCAGCCCCTAGAACTTAGAACTACTTAAATCTAACTAACCTAAGGAGATCACACAACACCCAGTCATGACGAGGCAAAGGAAATCCCTGACCCCGCCGGGAATCGAACCCGGGAACCCGGGCGCGGGAAGCGAGAACACTACCGCACGACCACGAGCTGCGGACAGTATACTGATAACATTTAAACGAATTGTGCTCAGGCGTTCTTACCAGCCCACAGCTGCACGTCTGTGCCCCAATCAGTTCTACATAAACACACAGGATACGAACCATGCCGTGTCAAAAAATGCGTCACACTTCGGAGAAATTTAAATAATGTAGTTGAAACCTATCAAGGCTACGTGGAAAAAGTATCCGGATAATTATAACGGCGAAACTATTGGCGTATTCGTCAAGGCGACGTTCGATACCTCAGCACATCAGCGCTTCCATCGATGTGTAGAAAGTGTACACCGAAACCTCCATGTCTGTTGTAACAGACCCCAAACTGTCAGAATCCGCTACACTGCAGAAGAAACACAAATATCGAAATGACCCAGAAGAGCGAATCCGTCCAAACATTTTCATTGCGATTGGCGACTAACAAAAGGTGACGGCGCTGTGTACGGCAGCCGGGGCTGAACAAACAAACGGGCGGGTAGCCGAACGGTGCGCGCGTGCGTGGGCCAGGCAGCAGGGCTGCCAATACACACGCACGGCAGCCCACGTGGCGGCAGACAGCAGAGCCGAGGCGCAATGATCCCGGAGTTGGCCGCACCTCGGTCCCCGCCATACCCCCACGGACTATTGTCACACGCTCGGCGCTGACGTCAGCTGCCAGTCTGCAACACCGCCTCTCTGCTTCCTCCTCTGTGGAGGCCACTAACGATGAAAATTGCATTTCGTATTGTCCGGCTCCCTAGTTGAAGGATTAATACTGGCCACCAGGTTCCACCGTGACAGTTCTAGGATCATTCAAAGAGATTCTACATTCTGTATCGCAGAAGTACTTCAACCTACCTAGTATAGAGTGGGATGTATATGGATTCGTTACAGGTGGTACAGACAAGCCGTCGTGTGAATTACTTTTGAACACAGTAACCGAAAACTGTCTTGAGCAGCTAAATCGACAGCCAACGCGTAATGGAAATATTTTAGATCGGAGGTGAGGGTATCATCTGGAGTGCCCCAAGGAAGTGTGGTAGGTCCGCTGTTGTTTTCTATGATATCTATTATCTTTTGGATAGGGTGGATAGCAATGTGCGGCTGTTTCCTGTGGTGTACGGGAAGGTGTCGTCGTTGAGTGACTGTAGGAGGATACAAGATGACTTGGACAGGATTTGTGATTGGTGTAAAGAATGGCAGCTAACTCTAAATATAGATAAATGTAAATTAATGCAGATGTATAGGAAAAAGAATCCTGTAATGTCTGAATACTCCTTTAGTAGTGTAGCGCTTGACACAGTCACGCCGATTAAATATTTGGGCGTAACATTTCAGAGCGATATGAAGTGGGACAAGCATGTAATGGCAGTTGTGGGGAAGGCGGATAGTCGTCTTCGGTTCATTAGTAGAATTTTGGGAAGATGTGGTTCATCTGTAAAGGAGACCGCTTATAAAGCACTAATACGATCTATTCTTGAGTACTGCTCGAGAGTTTTGGATCCCTTTCAGGACTGATTGAGAAAGGACATAGAAGCAATTCAGAGGCGGGCTGCTAGATTTGTTACTGGTAGGTTTGATCATCACGCGAATGTTACGGAAATGCTTCAGGAACACGGGTGGGAGTCTCTAGAGGAAAGGAGGCGTTCTTTTCGTGAATCGCTACTGAGGAAATTTAGAGAACCAGCATATGAGGCTGAGTGCAGTACAATTTTACTACCGCCCATAAAGGTAAGATAAGAGAGATTAGAGCTCGTACAAAGGCATATAGGCAGTCATTTTCCCTTCGTTCTGTTTAGGAGTGGAACAGGGAGAGAAGATGCTAGTTTTGGTACGAAATACCTTCCGCCACGCACCGTATGGTGGATTGCGGAGTATGTATGTAGATGTAGATGAACAAGTCTGCCACACGGAGGAGGCACCTTCTATCCGTGGAACCATCAAAGGCGCTTCATCAGTTCGAGCAACGTAAAATCGTCAGTTTTGGCTGGTACAGTCCGCTGTCAATTTGGATTTCATACACGTTGTAAAACAATGAAATGAGAAAAAACATCGCGTAAGTTTAAGTGATTTTACGAACGTGGGAAAGTAGCGTGGCAGGATACCGGTAGTTAACAATGCTTGGACGTATTTCATTGAATCGATACAGATGTGATTGGGTTCTCGGATACATCTGATGGAATGTGTGTTCTGAAATCAGCCATCTTGCATGGATAGTCAACATACGTTAAATAGAGCCTAAGGAAGTCTCAAGTATTCACGTAATAAAATGGAAAACGTAGTCTGTGAGGTGGCTGACCCAACGCACGTGAAAGCAAAAAACTTGGCTGTGGTGAGGTACTGGACTGTAGGGTAGCTGTAGTTTATGCAGAGTGAATATTAATAAAACCGACAAGCTGCAGGGACCTGAAGTTGAAATCTTCTGTGTTATTAGGCAACGTCATATTTCCTATAAAATAATCGCCTTTTTGACCCCTCTGCTGGGATCTTCCAGCTAGAACACAGCAGTAGTAGACACCGGAAGATCCTGAGGAAGATCCCAGCAGAGGGGTCGAAACGGCGATTATTTTAGAGGAAATATGACGTTGCCTAATAACACAGAAGATTTCAACTTGACGTCCCTGCAGCTTGTCGGTTTTATTATTGATTTCTGGCGTCCCCCAAGGTAGTGTTCTAGGCCTTCAGCTGTTCTTTATCTATAGAAATGATTTAGGAGAGAATCTGAGCAGCCGTCTTAATTGCTCTCATTTATAGTCTAGTAAAGTCATCATAAGATCAAAACCATTTACAAAACGACTTAGATATAATATCTGTATGGTGCGAAAATCGGCAGTTGACGCTAAAAAAGGAAAAGTGTGAGGTCACTCACACGAGTGCTAAAAGGAGTTCATTGAACTTCGGTTACTTGATAAAGAAATCAAATCTAAAGGCCCTAAATTCAACTAAATACCTAGGAATTACACTCACGAACAACTTAAACTGGAAAAGAACGTAAAGAAAATGTAGTGAGGTAGGCGAGCCGAGCACTGCGTTTTATTGGTAGAACGCTTGAAGATGCAACAGATCGGCCGGCCGAAGTGGCCGAGCGGTTCTAGGCGCTTCAGTCTGGAACCACGCGACCGCTACGGTCGCAGGTTCGAATCCTGCCTCGGGCATGGATGTGTGTGATGTCCTTAGGTTAGTTAGGTTTAAGTAGTTCTAAGTTCTAGGGGACTGATGACCTCAGATGTTAAGTCCCATAGCTCAGAGCCATTTTTGCAACAGATCCACTAAAAGCATTGCCTACACCACACTTGTCCGTCCTCTTTTCAACTACCATTGCGCGATGTCGGATCCTTACCAGACTGGATTAACAGAGTACATCGAGAAAGTTCAAAAGCGGGCAACACGTTTTGTATTATCGAGAAATAGGGGAGAGAGTATCACGACTTAATACAGGGTTTGGGGTAGAAATAATAAAAACAATGGCGTTTCTCTTTGTGGCAGAATCTTCTCACAAAATTTCAGGCACCAAAATTTCTTCTCCGAATGCGAAAATATTTTTTTGACGTCGACGTACATGGAGAGAAAAGATCATCATAATAAAATAAGGGAAATCAGAGCTCGCACGGAAAGATGTAGGTGTTCGTTTTTTCCGCGCGGCCGCTATACGAAATTGTAATAATGGAGAATTATTGTGAAGGCGGTTCGATGAAACCTCTGCCAGGCGCTTAAATGTGATTTGCAGAGTATCCATGTAGATGTACCCGACAGGGCTTTCTTCCAAGAGCATTCGTGTTATACTTTCGTATGGGCTATTACGACCTGTTGCCATCCTACCATCCCGTGGTACTCGAAAAGCACTCCAAACATTGGACCAATCGAACTGATCTTTTTCTATTATCAAATCAGCAAAACCCAAAAATGTTTGGAGGAACCTTTGAGAGGTGAGGTCGATAGGAAGTGGAGTAGGTGACAATTTGCAATTTCTGAGTTGATATTTGTAAGGCGTTGTTGGACTTCTCAATCTGAAGAGCACTTGGAGCAAAAAGCAAATATCCGGCTTCGAATCCTGGGCTGACAACTTGTCTCCAAAGATCAACGCGACCAGTACATTGTAAAAAGCAAGGACACTCATTTCGGCTGTTGACTGCATCAGTTTTACCGCCCCCCCCATTGCCCCTCCCACCCCATAGTGTTTTGCTGATTGTTCCCGTATTCCACGAAATCCCTTCCTCACGAATAGGTAAAACTCCGGCCATGCGTTCATTTTTTTTTTATTTTTTCAGCGGCATACACAACGATTTGTTCTTTATAGTCAAAACTGGTTCTTTCCTCGCTGAGAATGGTTCGACGTAACAAAATAAAGAAAAAATAATAGCTGTTTCCGCCACGGTAACATAGGCAGACGTAGCGTGAAATTGAGGGCCAATTAAACCGCGCTTCGGGCGACGCTATTTTACGCTTCGTTTGGCAGCAAAGAATCTGCGGCCATCTGTGAGGTTACGTGTGCCTACTTGGCAAGTTCGATGGCGACACTGTAATGTACGCTGGGCGGTTACAGAGGCAAAAAACGGTGGAAAAGGGGATACAGGGGAGGGAGTAGGAATCACTGGCTTCACCCTCCACCCTTCCCCCACCACCTATATCGTTCTCCGCACAGACCCATGTGAGCGTGAAGCTCGGAGATCGCTATTGCGAAGTATTGCATCGATCGAACGTGGAGACAGAGAGGCGCGTTTTGAAAATGTGCAGTGTCTTTCTGAGCAGTTAATTCCGCTGCCATAAAAGCGAAATGAAAACAACAGGCGGCTGAACAACTTTTCGATTGGCTGTTCATTGTGTGAATGGGGTCTGCGCTCGATGTCTGTGATCAACTGTGTTTTCCCCCGCCGGCGAGCAGTGGAGCAAGCGAGTGGAAATTTTTCGCAGAGGCGTTTGTAGCTCGTCGAACAGACATCGCAGAGGAATAAATGTAATCGCGTATACATATATATTTTTAATTATTCTGCCTGCTTTTGAGGTTGACAACGGCAGCGGGAAGAATATTTCCAGGCCGTTCCGCCAATAATTTAGCCGCGATTTAGTCCAATGAACTGAAATTTGCGCAAAGAGATCATGGCGCTCTGTCGATTAGTTTAAACGAAGCTGACGTGATCAGCACACTAAATTTATGATCGCCGTAAAAGTATTTCGTGAGCTGTAATGTGTACATTGTCACAAAGTGCACAGAAACGGATACTCCAATATTTAAACAAGTAGCGTACCATGAGAACAGGAGACTATTCCACTGTCTTCTTAACTATGAAGTCGGGTGGAACGCTACAGTTGGAAGTCTTATCACGCAACTTGTTAGAAAGTAAAGCACAGTATAATGACACCTTGAAACGTCCCCTTTGAAAAATTATAAATGACTGTGCTGGTAAACTTAAACGTTATTTGATTTTCAAACGGCTGAGCAAAACTCAACGTAGTCAAACAGTTTTCTCTTTACTTATTCTGATGATCACTAAATTGACACACAATATTCTTAGCGCAACCCAATCCCTGACAAAGAATGGCCCTGACTAACAATAACCTATACCTTTCATGAATCACTTACCTCACAAAAATCTTCGTTACTCGAATTACTGCAATACAGCGAGCGCCAATACTGCTACCTAAATAAAAGATTCTAACTACTGAAGGCACTAACTACTGATAGGCATAGTTAGCAAATGAAAGATTTTGATAGAGAACAAACAATGTATTTACCTTAATAGTGTTCAAAAGTCATCATATATATTCATCTATCAATTCATGACATCCATCTTTACAAATTTCCTTTTTCTGGCGGACACACGTCCAGATCGTTCGCTTATAGTAACTTCTCAAAACTCTGGCATCTCTCTCTGCACATCCTCCACTGCTGGCGGCTCACCTCCAACTGCCCAATGATACGGCGCTGTTCACATCCAGCTGCCCAACACTACACAAGCGAATGTTCCAACAATGAGTCCAACCAGACACAGACTGCACCAGCGCAGTCAGAGATTTTCATATAGGGCACTACGTGGCGTTACCAACATAAAAAACTAAACAGTCTAGTTACAATCTTCACACATTGGATTGACTTCCTTACTTATTACGCCAAGAACAAATCAGGTTACTAGAACATGGCTCAGTCACACGGAAACATCGCCTCGCTCCTATTTTATTTAATTTTTTTCATTGCAGATAGAACGGTACACTGTTCCTGCCTCTGCCGATCTGAGGAGGCTGATCAATCGCAAAGAGTCAAACTGGCGATCACATGGGTGCAAGGGGATGCAGGGGTAAATTTATAACGTGCGGACTCGCTGGAGGTGAGAGGAATTTGTGCATAAAATAATACACAGCATCATCGTTTCTCCTTTTGTATTAAAGGATATATTTTAAGTTACTCGCCTCTCCTGTAAAACTCCGCGATTCGTGCCATTTGCTCAAATTTTAAAGGGAGCACTTCCAATTCACGAGACGAATAGATGAGAGGAAACGCACATTTCGGCAGGAGAGATAACAAAAGAAAAATATCCAATGACGGTGCTTTAGTACACTAGTATGCAAAACTTGAGGATTAGAGTAACTTTCGCATGATACGTCACTGTTGAATATCATAGCTCGTTGACGCTTGGACCATACAGTTACAGTATAGTACAGACTGGAAAGAATGCGCAATGAGACGAACAGAAATGGAATTTTTATTCAAAAATAGCAATTACGCTGAAGTCACCACGATTTATGAAGGTGCTCTGGACGTTGAAAATCGTGGCACATGATTCGTAATATGGTATGTGTCATTATGGATGACAGTTCTTGCTCTGCAACGTGCTCTCATGATGCCGTAAGGTTGGTAAGGAGTTTTGGTGGTGGCATATTCAGTTCCTTCAGCGGTATGGTTGGTAACTGCTGGATGGTCGTCGATGCATATGGACGTGCTGCAATAGACCCCCAGCGCACTCCACACGTGATCGATGGGACTGAAGTCGGGGGAAGATACAGCCCCTTCCATTAGCCGAATATCTTCTCTTACCACAAGCTCCTCGACCTGTGCAAGTCTAATCGTCATCCATAAAAATGAAGTCAAGGCCACAGGCACCCTTCAAAAAATGCACAGGGGGAAGGAGGGTACTTTCAGAATAACGCCGACTGGTGGGTCCGAAAATATTAGTGGGTGTTTCTACCTCTCGCTGTATGAGGTACCTCGAGCTGTGTCGAACGCGACCGTTTAGCGGTCTACTTGTTACGGTGTGGGGAACCAGGGCATTGTATGGACGTACTGACATCAAAACCCTTGAACACGCTACACTCACCAGTCAACATTATTGAGACACTGTACACCTTCTCCATGTCCGTCTTTTGACTTCATTTTTATGGATGAAAATGTGCGACCGTGCAGGTGGAGGTGGTCTTGGAACGAAAGCGTATTCGACGAAGGGATTGTCCTACAGATCTCCCGATTTAAATCCAGTCGAGCGGGTGTGGGATGCATTGGGGAGACGTATTACACAACGTTCACATGTGCCAACGACCGTTCATCAGGTGTCAACCGCTCTGGTGGAGGAATGGGATGTCGTCCATAGTAATCACACACTCCATTAAGAACCATGTCCTGCCCTTTGTAATGCCCAGGGCATCGCATGTGATCACTATTTTTAAACAAAAGTGTCATTTCTGTACGTCTCATTGCGTATTTATTTAAGTTACCTTCAGTTTTACACTGTGGCAGTTCTTTCTGTGTCTGGTCCGAAGTTCACCGAGCTATATTACTTGACACTAATACATCATGCGAAAATTTACTTCACCCTTATTTTGCTCACCAGTGTATAAAGCACGACACCCACCAGGAACATAAATACACTCCTGGAAATGGAAAAAAGAACACATTGACACCGGTGTGTCTGATCCACCATACTTGCTCCGGACACTGCGAGAGGGCTGTACAAGCAATGATCACACGCACGGCACAGCGGACACACCAGGAACCGCGGTGTTGAACGTCGAATGGCCTAGCTGCGCAGCATTTTTGCACCGCCGCCGTCAGTGTCAGCCAGATTGCCGTGGCATACGGAGCTCCATCTCAGTCTTTAACACTGGTAGCATGCCGCGACAGCGTGGACGTGAACCGTATGTGCAGTTGACGGACTTTGAGCGAGGGCGTATAGTGGGCATGCGGGAGGCCGGGTAGACGTACCGCCGAATTGCTCAACACGTGTGGCGTGAGGTCTCCACATTACATCGATGTTGTCGACAGTGGTCGGCGGAAGGTGCACGTGCCCGTCGACCTGGGACCGGACCGCAGCGACGCACGGATGCACGCCAAGACCGTAGGATCCTACGCAGTGCCGTAGGGGACCACACCGCCACTTCCCAACAAATTAGGGACACTGTTGCTCCTGGGGTATCGGCGAGGACCATTCGCAACCGTCTCCATGAAGCTGGGCTACGGTCCCGCACACCGTTAGGCCGTCTTCCGCTCACGCCCCAACATCGTGCAGCCCGCCTCCAGTGGTGTCGCGACAGGCGTGAATGGAGGGACGAATGGAGACGTGTCGTCATCTAACCTATCGTTCTACCATTCCTAGACCGGCAAGGGAACTTGCTGTTCCAACAGGACAATGCACGTCCGCATGTATCCCGTGCCACCCAACGTGCTCTAGAAGGTGTAAGTCAACTACCCTGGCCAGCAAGATCTCCGGATCTGTCCCCCATTAAGCATGTTTGGGACTGGATGAAGCGTCGTCTCACGCGGTCTGCACGTCCAGCACGAACGCTGGTCCAACTGAGGCGCCAGGTGGAAATGGCATGTCAAGCCGTTCCACAGGACTACATCCAGCATCTCTACGATCGTCTCCATGGGAGAATTGCTGCGAAAGGTGGATATACACTGTACTAGTGCCGACATTGTGCATGCTCTGTTGCCTGTGTCTATGTGCCAGTGGTTCTGTCAGTGTGATCATGTGATGTATCTGACCCCAGGAATGTGTCAATAAAGTTTCCCCTTCCTGGGACAATGAATTCACGGTGTTCTTATTTCAATTTCCAGGAGTGTATTATACTGCAGCAAGAGAAAACCGTTTGAAATTATAAACTTGCTGTGAAAAATCGACACAGAAACATGCTCCAAGAGCAGGACATTAATAGAAGGAGAAACAATGAAGCAATTGTATAGCAGCAAATACGGATGCAAATTCCTTTGCAGAGTTCAACTGAGAGACTGACTGTGACTGGCTGGGGAAATCTTCAATCCCGCACGTTGACTTTGTGTATGTAGCGGCAGCTCAGGACGGACAGATGAACTCGTTTTACCTGTCGAACAGCGGAGGTGTTCTCCCCGCGCTGGGCAGAAGTGGGGCAGTGGCGCACGTGCCACAGACGCAGACAAAGAACCCTTTTCCGGCTGCGTGAGGACGGCGGAAGTGGCGGTATCAACAAGCGGGGACAGCGCGCGCCCACCTGCCAACGCAGCTTCCGCCCCCCCTCCCCACCACTCTATTGTCATAGGGCGCTCAGTCTACAGTCGACTCCAGCGCAGGCAAACCGCACTCGGCGCGCTGGCCGCCTCAGCCATCCCGTATCCCGTGCCGTCCCAAACAAACTCCATCTCTCCGGTGCCCCGTTTGATATTTCTGTGCGTCCCGACGACAACCGGTTGTGTATTGTGCTTCGTCGAATCACTGCAGCCGGTTTCGCGTGGGCATTGATGGACATATCCGACGAAGACCGCACGGCTGCCACGCGGCGGCATTGATTCTAATACTTCACTTCCCACAGTCGATGTGTCGTCATTGGTTCAGTTTGCGCTGTCAATCTGAAAACTGTTCACCTTCCATTTAAAAAACTGGGAGGAAAATTTATTTATGGATTCTTCCGTTACTTCTTGATAGAACAATTCCATGTGCAAGGTTGTCTATGTACTTATTATTCAATCTTAAATAGAAGCAAATCCCTTCCTCAGTGCGTGCAAAGCTCTCAACCCCTTCTCTACTCGCTGGTAATCTGGCTGTCACATAGCCCGCCCTGACCTCCAGACTAGCGAAAAATGGGCGCTTTTTTTTTTTTTTAAATATCCGTTCAAATTTATACATGTTATGTGTTAAAGTCTCCCGCCACGTTTTTCTGTCTGCCCTTTATGATAATAGACTGAAGAAACTTTTAATAAACAAGGTTCAAATGTGTGTGAAATCTTATAGAACTTAACTGCTAAGGTCATCAGTCCCTAAGCTTACAAACTACTTAACCTAAATTATCCTAAGGACACACACACACACACACACACACACACACACACACACACACACACACACACATGCCCGAGGGAGGACTCGCTAACCTCCGCCGGGACCAGCCGCACAAAACAAGGTCACATTCAGTACTGTTTATTCTCCATAACCGGTTTCAACAGTTATGACTGCCATCATCTGGTCTTCATAAAAGTTGTTATTAAACGTCCTTTTCCATTATGACTGTATCACACATGGCATATTGATATTACAGTGGATAGAATGTAGTCCGTTAGTGACAAATGCCTCATGTATCCAGATTCTTTGAAATATAGACTCTAACTTTGCCATGCACAGTGTACATCAACTACGTCGGCGCGCAAATGATTAACAAACGTAGCCGTTTCGGAAATGCTTCCACCCTCGGCTCGAAAGACAATTGTTATACTCTCTTGGAAGTCAGATAAATCGCTATGTTTGCGCGTTACAATAATGCGAGCACTTAGCGACTTGCAAGAAAGTTTACACATAATTCCAAAAACCTTACGAAACATTTTCTCGCTCCCAAGCCCAACGAAATGATAAAAGGAAAGAAAGTTGGTAGCTCACAACGTTTTTCGCTGTAAAACTTCACCATTAGATGTGACGTTTTAATTGATTTGTTCTTCACTACCAACTCTATTCGTAACACATTATGCCGACAGTATCCACATAAACCAGTGAATGTACTTGCAAAAGTATGTCATTGTACGACATACAGTTCGGGAAACATGACGTTTTAGACGTGTGAGAAACAAGCTTTTGCTTAAAATCGTGAGCAGTGGAACCTCAGCATCAGGCATGACGTTTTGTCACTTCTTTACTCACTATATTTGTGACACACTTTTCCGAGTATCCGCATATATCACTGGTTGTACCTGAAAAATTATATCACTATATGACAAATACGTTGCGAGACATGTGTCTTAAACATTGAGATGCTTGAAAAAACTAGTTTTTGCTTAAAACAGAGCACAAATTACTCGCTCTATATTCATCAAGTGTTTGAGAATACGATTACCTAGCGGCTTCCCACAAACTTTAAGCGTACTTCAAAACCTTTTCTAAAAATTTTTTCTCTCTTATGTGCTTAAGGTCGAATATTTAACATAATAACTCGCCTGTAAAGTAACCAGACGTTTGAAGCTTTTTGATACATGGGAGCTCAAGTCCTTAAGGACTCGGTGATTCACTAGACGGTTCTAGGCGCTACAGTCTGGAACAGCACTACCACTACGGTCGCAGGTTCGAATCCTGCCTCGGGCATGGATGTGTGTGATGTCCTTAGGTTAGTTAGGTTCAAGTAGTTCTCAGTTCTAGGGCACTGATGACCTCAGAAGTTAAGACTCATAGTGCTCTGAGCCATTAGAACCATTCTTTGAGTCACTAGTGTAGACGAGGTTTTGGCGGCAGTAAGGTTTGATATCGGAGTCGTGCTTCGATAGCTCAGTCGGTAGATCTCATGACCACCGAAGGCACAGGTGCTAGGTTATAATCCTGGCTCAGCACACACTTTTAATTCGTCAGGAAGTTTCAGATCAGCGCACAGTCCGAAAATCCATTCTGCAGATCTCTCTCTCTCTCTCTCTCTCTCTCTCTCTCTCTCTCTCTCTCTCTCTCTCTCTCTCTCTCTCTGTCTCTCTCTGTCTCTCTCTCTCACACACACACACACACACACACACACACCCCACACACACACACACACTTTTTCTACTTACTCGGGGTGATCCTTGCGAAAAAACAAAGAGAAGACTCATACTACGAATCGCTTGATTACTTGCCCCAGAATATGAATTTTAAAGTTCTGAGATGAGAGATACCTGATGGTCTCGATAAAGCCCAACCCCACTTAGTCGGATGTCCCAGTTGATAGTGTTACTTCTGATAGGTGAAGGTCCAGGTTTGTCGTATGTCTGAGACACAGTAAGTTTCGAATGATTGGTAATTGCTTACACAAACACGACGTGAACTCCGATACAGGCTAGATGTTGTTGTGATCTTCAGTCCTGAGAGTAGTTTGATGCGGCTCTCCATACTACTCTATCCTGTGCAAGCTCCTTCATCTCCCAGTACCTACTGCAACCTACATCCTTTAGAATCTGCTTAGTGTATTCATCTCTTGGTCTCTCTACGATTTTTACCCTCCACGCTGCCCTCCAATACTAAATTGGTGATCCCTCGATGTCTCAGAACATGTCCTACCAACCGATCCCTTCTTCTAGTCAAGTTGTGCCACAAGCTCCTCTTCTCCCCAATTCTATTCAAACCTCCTCATTAGTTATGTGATCTACCCATCTAATCTTCAGCATTCTTCGGTAGCAACAGGATGTCTAGATATCGGAACTGTTGAGGCTAGATATGGGGAAAAAAATACAGACGAGAATCCTTGTTAAGAAGGGCACTGTTAAACCGAGTAGGAAAAACGTCTAGTCTCCTACAGCGTATATTGGTTCAAAAATGTTCAAATGTGTGTGAAATCGTATGGAACTT
Organism: Schistocerca gregaria; assembly: GCF_023897955.1. Taxonomy (NCBI): domain Eukaryota; kingdom Metazoa; phylum Arthropoda; class Insecta; order Orthoptera; family Acrididae; genus Schistocerca; species Schistocerca gregaria. Next base: position 306,514,988 of record NC_064921.1, read on the forward strand.
AACTGCTAAGGTCATTAGTCCCTAAGCTTACATACTACTTCACCTAAACTATCCTAAGGACAAACACACACACACACACACACACACACACACACCCATGCCCGAGAGAGGACTCGAACCTCCGCCGGAACAAGGCGCACAGTCCATGACTGCAGTGCCGTAAACCGCTCGGCTAATCCCGCGCGGCCTATAGTGGTTAATTTTGGAGCGGCACCGACTATACTTAGGCAACAGCGAACGTCACCGTTTGCAGGGAACGGCTCTGAAAATTAGATAAAACCTGCGCAGTGGGCGTGACGTTTCGAGGCAGCCCAGAATCCCGTATGCGGCACACGCGTCAGACATCCTCCGCCACACACGTGCTGTTGGGTGTGTGGGAGGCTGCTGTCTCTGTGGCGGCGACAGCCCGCGGCCGGTGGACCACGGTGTGGGCGGATGCCGGCCCCACGTTTGCAGTAAATAACTTACCGCTTCCACGGCCACGCTGCACTGTGTTCAGTTCAGGTGAGAGGACGAACCCTGACCTTTCTAGTTTATGCTGTGCCGTACAAGAACTAACTTGCTGACGTCAGTTGCTTGCTAGCCTATATTACTTCACTGTGCTTAAAAAGGAACTGTCGCTTTCGTCCTCATGGAAGTAACAAAATGAACCATTATAACAAATACGAGGCGTAGTCGGAAAATAAGGCCCGATTTGCGCGAAATGGAAATTATTGTGAAAATCCGATGGCACTTTGCACAAATGTGTTGGGTAGTGTCTTTTAGTGTGCCTGTCAATCACTTCACGTCGCTCTTTTCAGTTCAAAGCGCAAAATGATCACGTAGAAATGCCTAAAACAAATGTTTCCCGCCAAGTGTATGGGCCCGGTGAGAGATTTCGCCTGAAGCTATGCAGCCCACATAACATAAATATCATGCGTTTCTTTCGCGAGACGATTTTCAGTCGCGTTGTGCAGGGGCAATGAAGACGCTCCTGCAGCGTTTTCGATGGGAAGTGTTTGATGACTAACTATACAGCCCTTAATTGGCTCCCTCCGTTGTTCGTCTCTGCTCACTTGCTACGAAGACAACATTTTGACACAAACAACGAAAGGCAAACCAGTGTAGAGAATTGGCGGAAAGCACAGGTGGATGCTTTCTGTGACGTTGGCACTGGGAAGTTTGTACAACGCCACGAAAAATGTCTAAGCCGGAGCGGCGACTATTTAGAGAGGTAGGAGGAAGGTGTGGCTAACTGTCGCGAATAAAAATTTTTTGTTTTACTGTGGTGTTCTTTGTTTTCATTTCGCGACCGATCGGACCTTACTTTCCGAACAGCCCTCTTAATGTATCGGAAACATAGAGTAGGTGAATTTTTTTCAACATACTAGAACATCAGCAATTACACTGAATATGAATAAAAATTGTCCAAATTGCAGGTGCTTGGAGCTTCTGTGTCATTATAAAGTGCAAGCTGGCTCCCCAAGTGGGTTTGGAATCGCCAGATGGCCGTTATCTAACCGAAAAAATGTAACCATCAGCAGAAATAGAAGTGATTCGGAAGTAATTCTTATTTATAAAATAGATGATTCTTCAGATGCCATGGTACTTTAGAACGAGATGGTTCAGTGGTTAAGATAAGTGATTTTAAGTTTCCGCCAGACGATTCCTACTTGGGAATACGATATTTCACTGCCTGTGTTATTAAGAAGAACGATGCAGTGTTGTATCGTCCTTCTTAACAACACTGGCACTGCAAATCGTATTTACGCCACGGTCCTGTGCAGCAACTTTCAATTACAATGTTCTCACCTGTACGGCAATTACGTAGTGTGTGTACGAGTACTGGTTGTGTCGCAGGAACGACATATGGAAGTTTGGATCTAGCCGTGAGTCGTGCACTGATAGCCGAAGCGGTTAAGGCGACCACTCGCATATAGCGTGAAATCCGGGTTCGAGTCCCGGTCCAGCAAAAATTTCCATTATCGTTACTCCCATATACAGGTAATGGTTATTCGTATTCCCAACGGCGAATACATTTCATGGACTTCTAATCAGGTTTTCGTGCTTTTCCTAAATCACTCTTGTGGAATGGTTGAGCGGCTGGCGCAACAAATCTATGGTCGATTCCTTCAACTATGTTTTTTTTTCTTCTTTTCTTCATTTCACTGCCAAGGAGAAGGATAGCGGAGATTAAGCTTGAATTTGGCAGCTGTAGATTAACACCGTCCCCGTTTGTAGTCGCCAAAGGAATCGTCTTATCGTTCAGAGAAGTTTGAAGGACATAAGAAGCTAAACGCTAGACATTTTTGAAAAGGTAATTGCATCGAACTGGTTTCTTCTCCTTAGGTACAAAGTCTGACAACGAGCAGCTGAAAGTGATTACTCATTGAAACCACTCTTCAACAACAAACCACCTCTGCATCTTCAACTACTTGTCGACGCTCTCTGACCTGCTCTAGTGTTCTGTACCTTCACACATTATAATTTAGCGCGCAGTTTACCGACATGGACAAAAAACGATGTTATCCTGCGAAATGGAGACACAAAGTCTTGATTAAACAACACAATTATAACAAGATTTTGCTGTGTAACTATTTTAGTTTTAAAATGTAAGGTCATGAAACATCAACACTACAACAGAGATTTTTACACCACACCCTCTCCTTAAAGGGATAAAAGAATCTACAAATTTTCGTCTGCAGGGAACCATCATTAACGGAATGTATGGTTAAATCTAATAGAATTATGTCAAACAAATTGGATGAATTTTCCTTGTGGGAAATGATTTCGTATACAGGGGGTTAGAGCAAATGATGGAAACGTCGCAGATAATGCATGCTTGAACATAAATGCAGGCTGTAGTGTAGTCTGCAGATTGCGCTCTTGTATTTGACCACCAGCGTCATCTGTGCGATGCCTCCAATACGTTACAAGTGTCAGCCGTCGTCAGCACAATGTTCTGTACAATTATGAGTGCATTATGTCTGTGTTAAGTGGATTCGAACGTGCGCAATTTGTTCGTGATCCTATGGTGAGTACTTGCGTAACCAAGCTGGCCGAAGTTTTTGGTGTTTGAAGAGGCACCGTATTGAAGATCTATCCCGGATACAGGGAGGGCGCAAAAACTTCATTCACTAAATCACCACATGGATGAAAATGTGTGTTGAGTGATCGTGACAGACGCTTATTGAAGAGGATTGTGACGAAAAAATGAGATTTCGGCAGCTGCAAAAGTCACTGCAAAGCCGAATGTCGCACGTGCGAACCCTGTCATCACAAAAACAACACGTAACAGTAAAACGTACTGCTGGAGGCATATAACAGAGATTGTGGAGCAATGGAAGAAAGTTGTTTGGATGGATGAGTTCTGTTTCACACAGTTTCCAACTTCTGCCCGAGTTCACGGCTCAAGAGTGTAGCGAGCGAGTTGATGCAGTGGCTAGCACACTGAACTCACATTCGGAAGGACGACGGTTCAATACCGCGCCTGGCCATCCTGATTTAGGTTTTCCGTGATTTCCCTAAATCTCTCCAGGAAAATGCCAGAATGGTGCCTTTCCCTAATCAGATGAGACCGACGACCTCGCTGTCTGGTCTCCTTCCCCAAACAACCCTACCCAACTCAAGAGTGAAGCATGGCGAGGATTCGGTAATGATCTCGGCAGCTATATCGTGGTATTCCATGGGCTCTACGGCTACTCTGCAAGGTCGCAAAGGTTATGTGACAATTCTGGATGACCAAGTTCATCCCATGGCACAGTGTCTGTTCCACAATGGTGATGCCGTGTTCCAAGATGAGAGGGCCCCACTTCACATAGTTCACATCGTCCAGGACTGATTTTGTGAGAACGAGAATGGGATGGCGCATTCCCCACTCCCACTTCCCTGCCCACCACAGTCACCAGATCTCAATATTATTGAATCTTTCTTGTCTGCTGCGGAGAGATGTGTTCGTGATAACTATCCACCTCCATCATCGTTATCAGTACTTCACACTACTCTCCAGGAAGAATGGCAGAGGATTCCCTTGAGAACCACATAGGAGATGTATGTGTTTCCTACACAGCATTAGGCGTGGTAATGTGTTGTATTTTTACTGTTTCCGTATTTTTGTTCAACTCCGTATGTACAGCCGACAACAAATAATTCAGATATGGAGCACAGTCAGTTCCTGAAATAATTTACGACATTTGATCGCGGAGTCGTATTAAAACCTAACTGCTATCAAATAACAATGTTGGCTTATGATCTGGAAGCTTTGCTGTGTAACCTAACCTCCAGATCATTTTTTATTCGACTTCATCCATAGCTTTGCCATAACAGTGTTTCTGAACCTCTTTATGAAAGTGAAGCTTATAGCTAGTGTGAGCTGCTGCATATCCAGGGAAAATCTATGTAGCATATCCTTTGAATGGCGGTTTGATATTTGGAACGCTAGTGAACAGTTCAATTCCAGTCGAGCAGATAAATTCGTAATTACGCGGTAGGTACGAAATGAAGCAGATACGCCGGTCAGCGCTAATGGAATTACAGCCTTCGTTCGCAAGCGGCATGTGTTTCATTGCATCATTTGATGCTGCCTGCCGATCGTAAACCGATATGGCTGTGTAATGCAGAAGTACCACGGTTTGTAGCTGACTGAGGGATCAGGGTTCGAAGCCACAGATAACTGCTGGTCAAAGTCAGCCGATACAGTAACAAACCTGGTATTTAGACGTACGCGATGAATATTAACACAACACGAGTAGAGGCAAACATGGCATGGCGATGAGCAGGCCTCAGTACCGTGATTACTGACTACAGTGCTTTGAGGATAAGATAAAAAATGGGGGGAATAACAACTGTTCAATAAATCACTTTATGTAAATGTTCAGTCATAGTTGAGTATTTTTTTTGTTGTAATATTTCACATGGCCATTCAATGAATGTATCGGACGTGTACTGTCAACCACCACATCTCAAAAGATGTACTAAGTGCCGTTTAAGATTCCTTCTCTTTCTTTGTTTAAGGAAGATCTACGTCAAGGAGGAAAGAATAAAAGAAAATTGTTAGCTGCTTGTTATTTGTGCTATGAAGGGGACCGTGGAATTTTTTCATTCGTTTCGATATTGATTCAACTAATAGATTATTCTGATACATTTTTAAGTACTGCACGTAGTGAAAAACATTATTAAGTACAAGGAGTACGTGTCTTTTCGTGGCATGTCATTCTGTAGCACTAAAGTTTCATTGCCAACATTTGGCTTTACTGATCACAATTCACGTTGCTTTCAGCGTAATATGAGATACTTCCGTCAATTAATTCAGGTTCATCAACCCGCTCTGTGGGTTCGTACTTAGTCAAGGCTAAGTAATATCCAAGAGGGGGTATGTAGGGAAGCAGGTCCACGACTTTTAGATAGTTTCTGAAATTGTTAAGGTCGTAATCGATGTCGTCTGTGTAGAATGGTCACGCTTCTTGAAATTAATTTCAAGGAAGTCTGTGAACAGCGTGCTTCAACAAAAAAATTGAATGCGGCTTTAGGGCCAATAAGCTTAACAACTTCCGAAAAGTTAATAGGATGTCCATCCATCGCTATATTTCTTTTTGTTATCTTGGAAATTAAGTCTTCAACGTTGCGGAAGAATAAAATGCGAAGATGAGTAATAGGATGGTCCTTCGAAACAACACTTAACAATATAGTAAGTTAACAGCTATATAATGGCATGCCACAATGATCCCTTTAGTAGGCACGAAGTAATGCCCATCACATCTACAACAGTCATTTGTGGTTAATGGGCTCCAAATAAATATCTTAGCAATTGTCCCATAGTTTATGCTTGCACTTAATATTGCTATTATTTAAGAGTATAACATGTAATACTTCATCATCGCACGAGGATTCACAAGCTGCTTCTTACCATACTGCGGCATAAAAATAATTTGCTGTGCCTTGATGCAATATTTTAAGAGTAGAAATAATCAGTTGTCAGCTGCACAATTTTTTATTAAATTAACTTCTTGACTAGTTTCGACAAATTAATTTGTCATCTTCAGAAAATCGTACAATTATGCTGACATCGGAAAGCAATCATCGAGCAAACCCTGGAGGATAGTGTCCTTCGTTATGTATGATATACCGAAGATGGCAAAATAATTTAAAGAAAATTTGTGCAGCTGACGATTGATTATTTCTACTCTTAAAAAGTGCTTCTCAGCTGCTGATTAATAGCCATGGAATAAAATTTTATACTTGCAATACATAACAACAGAGTGTGTAGTACCTCCTCTTGGCTTGTTCAAATACTGCTCCACCAGTGGCTTGCTAATCTCGCGCAGGTACGAAAAGTGTACGAATATTGGCATTGCTCAGTGTAAGGCTTACTGTTATCTCGTTCCGAGGGCCTCACTAATACACGTAAAAAATTTGAACCCTCCTACCACAATTTTTAAAAGTTTTTTGGCACGTGGCTCTTACGGCCCTTCCTCTTCCCTCCTCCTCCCCCTCACCCTGCCCCTCCTGACACCCGCCCCTCTTCCGTGAATGAAGAGGCTTCCATAGAATAGAGTAGCACGGAGAGCTGCATCAAACCGTCTCTGGATGCCAGTAGCCTTCTTTGTCCCGGAATGGTCTCTTTCCCTGTGCTAGTCCGCTTGTATGTTTTTTTTCCCCCTTCCGACATGGGTTATTTTGCTTCCAAGGTAGCGGAATCTCCAAAACTTCGTATACTTCGTGATCACAAATTTGGATGGCTATTTTGTTGCTGTTGTCCTTTCTGCTACTTTTCATTACCTTTGTCTTTTTCCGGTTTACTCTCAGTTCATATGTTGTACTCATTAGACCGTTCATTCCATTCAACAGATCATGTTATTCTCCTTCAGTTTCGGTGAGGACAGCAAATTCGTCAGCGGATCTTATCGTTGTCATGTTTTCACCCTGACTTTTAATCCCACCCCAGAGACTTGCTTTTATATCCGTCATTGCTTTTCCTCGTAGAGATTGAACAGTAGGGGAGAAAGACCGCATCTCTGTCTTATACACTGTTTAGTCTGATCACGTCATTCTTGGTCTTCGAGCTTTAGTTTTCCCTCATGTTTCTTGTATGTAATTTGTACTACCCGCATTTCTGTGTGACTTACCCCCATTATTCTCAGAATTTCAACATCTTGCTCGATCTGACAGGGTTGAGAACGCTTCTTCCAGGTCCACAGATCCTATGAATGCGTCTCGATTCTTCTTCAGTCTTGCTTTCATCATCAGCCACATCAGAATTGCCTCTCTCGTGCCTTTACCTTTCCTAAAGCCAAACTGATCGTCATCTAACAGATCCTCAGTTTCTTTTCCATTCTTCTGTGTATTACTGTCGACAGCAGCTTAAATGCACATAAATGGCTCTGAGCACTATGGGACCTAACTGCTGAGGTCATCAGTACTCTAGAACTTAGAACTACTTAAACCTAACTAACCTAAGGACATCACACACATCCATGCCAGAGGCAGGAACCTGCGACCGTAGGGGTCGCGCGGTTCCAGACAGTAGCGCCTAGAACCGCTCGGCCACCCCGGCCGGCAGGTTAAATGCAACAGATTTTAAGCCGGCTGTGTATGGTAATTCTGGCACCTACTTTAACAAATAAAAAATAAATTAATAATAATATAATAATTTGTAATAATAATTATTGTAAGTTTTGAATAAGTAATTGAGAGATTAAAATTTACGCCGTGAATTTACCGAGCTTCGCACGTCCGAAGTACAGAACGTAGCCAGGGCTCATTATATATTTTTTGTAGACAAACTCTGATATCTGACCTCAGCTTCAATCATGACAATGGGGTGACTAAAACTACTAAAACAGAGAAAAGCATACCATTAAATAAAACATATATTCATTTTAACATATACATTATTATATAAATGACACTTACGTCAAATTGTAGATGAATAATTGCAGATAATTCACAAATGAGAGCGACTTATTAATTCTGCGCCTCTTTTCTGCAAATAAGTATCAAAATGGCTAACTGTGGAGTCATATAAAATTTTATGTCCTTCTAGGACAACGAATGACATAAGAGTGTGGATGCCTACTGGCTGCGACAAGAGAGTGGTGTTAATTCCTTTATTTCGCTTTCTCTTGTCTTAAGAAATCGATATTTATAATCTAAGTAAATTAAATATCGTCTGTGCTCGAGTGCAAATGGTTCCTTAAACTACCTGCCCTTGCTATCTTCGGAATTATGGCGACGATATTTTTCCAAAAGTCTGACTGACATTCTAAACGCATGCTTGAATTCCGATAGGATGTTATCCTACCTCTTCTGCCTTATTCGAGCTGCAGCCTTCCACATCGCCTTTACATTCTGACACTAATACTAGATTGCCCATCTGTTCCATGTGGACTCCAGTTCCTTCTTCCCCGTCCCTCGCCCACGGTTGGATCTGCATCTAGACACAGGTGGGTCTAGGGGCGCTTTGCTGAGTAGTGACAGAACGTGTTGTGTGTTGGCTGAGTTTCTGTGCCGTTGGAGGAAGCGGTTTCCAGGTTTGGCGCAGCACCAGACCGGCAGTTGGGAGTCGTGCACGTAAAACGGCGGCGGTGCTCCCATTCGACGCACGCGAGGGGCCAGGCGGTGCCAGGCTGCAGAAAGCGTGCCCCGGCGCCACAATGAGGGCGCAGCCGACCGCTAAAGGCGGGCCGGCTGAACTGGCCGGGTCGTGATTGAGGGCCGCCGTCTGTGGGGGCGGCCGTCGTAAATACCCGATCTCCTGCCGGCCGCGCGTTACGTCACTGCAGGCCGGAGTATCGCCTGTGACATTTCATTCACTGTCGCCGCGCCCTGGCGCTCGTCAAACTCCGATCCTACCAGAGTGCCAACAGGCACGCAACTCCAACGGGACCTCTACAGTTCATCGGCGTACAATGCCTGCACGGAATACAGTGTGTTCCATAAGGGTGTGTGGATAAAAATCATAATTAAAGATCACAAATTTTCTTTACTGATTACCAGTTTCGGCTCATTACCGAGCCATCCTCAGGTCGAAAAAAAATGTTTACTGTGTGAGACTCATCACACATGGTCGTATTTCTTAGAGCTAAGCTAGCTTAGAAGCTACATTAAGAAAAGGCAAACATACGTTTCTAGTCTGACTGTTGACTGGAATACTCTCTTTCAAATTCTAAAGGCAGTAGGGGTAAAATACAGGGAGCGAAAGGGTATTTACAATTTGTACAGAAACCAGATGGCAGTTATAAGAGTCGAGGGGCATGAAAGAGAAGCAGTGGTTGGGAAGGAAGTGAGACAGGGTTGTATTCTCTCCCCGATGTTATTCAGTGTGTGTACTGAGCAAGCAGTAAAGGAAAAAAAAAGAAAAGAAAAAATCGGAGTAGGTATTAAAATCCATGGAGAAGAAATAAAAAACTTTGAGGTTCGCCGATGACATTGTAATTCTGTCAGAGACAGCAAAGGACTTGGAAGAGCAGTTGATCGGAATGGACATTGTCTTGAAAGGAAGGTATAAAATGAACATCAACGAAAGCAAAACGAGGATAATGGAATGTGGTCGAATTCAGTCGGGTGATGCTGAGGGAATTAGATTAGGAAATGAGACACTTAAAGTAGTAAAGGGGTTTTGCTATTTAGGGAGCAAAATAACTGATGATGGTCGAAGTAGAGAGGATATAAAATGTAGACTGGCAATGGCAAGAAAAGCGTTTCTGAAGAAGAGAAATTTGTTAACATCGAGTATTGATTTAAGTGTCAGGAAGTCGTTTCTGAAAGTATTTGTATGGATTGTAGCCATATATGGAAGTGAAACATGGACGATAAATAGTTTGGACAAGAAGAGAGTAGAAGCTTTCGAAATGTGGTGCTACAGAAGAACGCTGAAGATTAGATGGGTAGATCACATAAGTAACGAGGAGCTATTGAACAGAATTGGAGAGAACAGGAGTTTGTGGCACAATTTAACTAGAAGAAGGGATCGGTTGGTAGGACATATTCCGAGGCATCAAGGGATCACCAATTTAGTACTGGAGGGCAGCGCGGATGGATCGTAGAGGGAGACCAAGAGATGTATACATTAAACAGATTCAGAAGAATATAGGATGTAGTAGGTACTGGGAGATGAAGAAGCTTGCCCAGGATAGAGTAGGATTTAGAACTGCATCAAACCAGACTCTGGATTAAAGACCACAACGACAACAGCAATCTTTTCGTATAGTATCAAACTTGGTAGTGGTGAAACGGTGTTGCATTCGTCAACGCCATTCGATAATTCGGATACGATACTACGAAATTATCAAATAGTTCCTATCGATACCGGCACCACAGACATGGAAACAGAAGTAAGTCCCTAGAGACAAGTCTGTGGCAGAGCTGTTGGTTTCAGTTTTTGGCCACAGCCCACCGCCGGCGGCTGAGCGGGAGCTGTCGCCTGGCCTCGCATCCCGTGCGTGTCCTCAGGGATGTGCGGCGGCGGTCTCGTCTGTGTCGCTGCCAGGGAATGCCAAGGCCGCCGGCGCCGCATTGGGCACGTCGACAGTCGCCGACCTCGCTCGCGAGTGCGAAAACGACAGCTGCACGTAGCCGGCAATATAGCCGGGACACAACGACCAGGGGGCATTGGCGAAACTTAAAACTCTACCACCTGCGATTCATCTCATTTTCTTCAGCCACTTGACATCCATTTCTTAATAAAGTCCTCCTCCACACCGCTTCTTGAGCTTTACGGGGTGAGGCTGACCTCTAGAGACTTTAATTACGGATCCTTTGTTTCTGCCGCACCCTATTTTCTGTTATATTACAATAATTATATTACTATTACTGATGTCATACACAAGCTACTTGATATTTCTGTTGGGGAAATTGGTGGACGCCAGTTCACGTTTAAAACTGAGATTGTGAGTCCGAGAGTTTTTCTTTTCAGCCGCCTCTCACTTGGGGTACAGACGCTGACCAAATTATGGAAAGAATTGGCTTCTGTACGGTAGATTGTCATCTGCTTAGTTTGCAAATTAACATATTGCTTTATGTCTGAACGTAATTTTGTTGGGCGAACATATGTCGATACTATATTCTGAGTTTTCTAAAAGTTGGTTTCGAGACGTCCGTTTTACTCTGCACTCTCATCTTTTGTAGAAATGCGCACACAAACACGGCACATGCTTCTGTGGAATTCCACTGGTTTTCCAATTCACAAAACATGGTGTGTATGTTGCCAGTGTGTTCTGTGAAGAGAAAAAAAATGTTACTTGCGATTGAAGTGCTCTAGAATAATAAGTCGCTCCAGATTTTGACAAGTCCGTAAAAACAACATTTCCGTATATTTAGAACTGAAAACATAACGCTACAGTTTTATCTGATGGTAAGTTATCGTAGGTCAAATCAAAGAAAGCTTATAACTTCACTGAGGAAACTAACGGAGGTAACGATGGAGTACTGTGATTTTTCTTTTCGATGAGGTTTGTCTTTGAGTGAAGTCAAAAGGCTATTAAATGTTTGAGCAACAGCGTATTTTTTTTGTTTTTTATTTTCCAATCTCTTAGGTAGGCCAGCCGGTGTGGCCGAGCGGTTCTAGGCGCTACAGTCTGGAACTGCGCGACCACTACGGTCGCAGGTTCGAGTCCTACCTCGGGCATGGATGTGTGTGATGTCCTTAGGTTAGTTAGGTTTAAGTAGTTCTAAGTTCTAGGGTACTCATGACCTCAGCAGTTACGTCTCATAGTACTCAGAGCCATTAGAACCATTTTTAAAAAAGCTACAAAATTTAAATATCTAGGTGAAATTATACAACCAAATGCTTTAGACAAAGAAGGTAACGTAGCAAGGGCAAGGAAAATGGATGTGGCTTTTCAACTAACAAAAACCTGTACAACAAGAAATCTATTTCCCTAAAAGCAAAACTTGGGCACTGCAGTACTACCATTAACCCAGAATGTCTTTATATATCAGAATGGCTTTCGTTAAATACAGCAAAATAATCTTGTGAAACAGAAAAGAAGAAAAGGAAAATAATCAGGAATATCTTGGGATCAAAATATGAGAATGGAAATGGAATTTAAGAAGTAATAAACCAGTTAATGAAAAAACAGAGCGAATATCAGACACGATGAGGAAGAGAAGAGCTGGATTCTGTGGACACCTAAATAGGCTAGGGAAAACAGGATAACAAAAAGAATTTTTAACTTCTTTCACAGAAACTACAAAACATCAATGACGTGGACATAAGAAGTTAAAGCAGACCTGAGGCAACGGGAAATAATGGAAAAAGAAATAGGAGAAAGAGAATGGTTCAGGGCAAACGTACAAGGTCTCAAGGGCTTCCAGGAGAAAACAAAGAAAGACAAGTGAAATTTGGACAGAAGACAAAAAGGAAAGAGAGTAAAGGAGAATACGTAACTTATTTCATATGGGCCTTAGTAGGCCAAACAAATAAAAAAGAAAGAAATTACTGATGTTACTACAGAAAAGTGCCAAGGAGACCTTGAGAATTTAACACAGCTTTGCTAGTAGCAATGATATCCACTAGACCTGGGGTTAGTGAAAAGCGGCTCACGGGCCGCATGCGGGCGCTGAGGGTTTTTGTGTGTGGTCCGCCAAGGCAGAATATTTCGCCTTGAAACGAGCTTTCCTCCACTAGGACTAGACTTCCGGTTAACACGCAGTCTTCAATACATATGTGCGATTTGTTCCGGTTGATCTGCTTTATTTTCATTTTGTCTGTGCCACACTAAATAAATTGATTTCCTATTTTAGTGAAACCATGAACCCTCCGAAAAAAATTGTAAAATTAGGGATGAATGCTGTGTGTTTAACAAAGGATGGACAAATACGTATTTCCTTGTCATCATAGAGAATAAAGCAATGTGTTTATTGTGTCATGATTCGACAGTCGTATTAAGCAGTACGATGTGAAACGATGTTACGAAACAAAACATGGTGAATTTGGTTACAAAATTTGCACGGAAGAATACAAAATAAAACTTGCGATGTGTGAGAAAAGGCTGAAGTGTTGTTGTTGTTGTTGTTGTTGTCTTCAGTCCTGAGACTGGTTTGATGCAGCTCTCCATGCTACTCTATCCTGTGCAAGCTGCTTCATCTCCCAGTACCTACTGCAACCTACATCCTTCTGAATCTGCTTAGTGTACTCATCTCTCGGTCTCCCTCTACGATTTTTACCCTCCACGCTGCCCTCCAATGCTAAATTTGTGATCCCTTGATGCCTCAAAACATGTCCTACCAACCGATCCCTTCTTCTAGTCAAGTTGTGCCACAAACTTCTCTTCTCCCCAATCCTATTCAATACCTCCTCATTAGTTACGTGATCTATCCACCTTATCTTCAGTATTCTTCTGTAGCACCACATTTCGAAAGCTTCTATTCTCTTCTTGTCCAAACTAGTTATCGTCCATGTTTCACTTCCATACATGGCTACACTCCAAACAAATACTTTCAGAAACGACTTCCTGATACATAAATCTATATTCGATGTTAACAAATTTCTCTTCTTCAGAAACGCTTTCCTTGCCATTGCCAGTCTACATTTTATATCCTCTCTACTTCGACCATCATCAGTTATTTTACTTCCTAAATAGCAAAATTCCTTTACTACTTTAAGTGTCTCATTTCCTAATCTAATTCCCTCAGCATCACCCGATTTAATTTGACTACATTCCATTATCCTCGTTTTGCTTTTGTTAATGTTCATCTTATATCCTCCTTTCAAGACACTGTCCATTCCGTTCAACTGTTCTTCCAAGTCCTTTGCCGTCTCTGACAGAATTACAATGTCATCGGCGAACCTCAAAGTTTTTACTTCGTCTCCATGAATTTTAATACCTACTCCAAATTTTTCTTTTGTTTCCTTTACTGCTTGCTCAATATAAAGATTGAATAACATCGGGGAGAGGCTACAACCCTGTCTCACTCCTTTCCCAACCACTGCTTCCCTTTCATGCCCCTCGACTCTTATGACTGCCATTTGGTTTCTGTACAAATTATAAATAGCCTTTCGCTCCCTGTATTTTACCCCTGCCACCTTTAGAATTTGAAAAAGAGTATTCCAGTCAACATTGTCAAAAGCTTTCTCTAAGTCTACAAATGCTAGAAACGTAGGTTTGCCTTTTCTTAATCTTTCTTCTAAGATAAGTCGTAAGGTCAGTATTGCCTCACGTGTTCCAACATTTCGACGGAATCCAAACTCATCCTCCCCGAGGTCTGCATCTACCAGTTTTTCCATTCGTCTGTAAAGAATTCGCGTTAGTATTTTGCAGCCGTGGCTTATTAAACTGATAGTTCGGTAATTTTCACATCTGTCAGCACCTGCTTTCTTTGGGATTGGAATTATTATATTCTTCTTGAAGTCTGAGGGTATTTCGCCTGTCTCATACATCTTGCTCACCAGCTGGTAGAGTTTTGTCATGACTGGCTCTCCCAAGGCCGTCAGTAGTTCTAATGGAATGTTGTCTACTCCGGGGGCCTTGTTTCGACTCAGGTCTTTCAGTGCTCTGTCAAACTCTTCACGCAGTATCGTATCTCCCATTTCGTCTTCATCTACATCCTCTTCTATTTCCATAATATTGTCCTCAAGTACATCGCCCTTGTATAAGCCTTCTATATACTCCTTCCACCTTTCTGCCTTCCCTTCTTTGCTTAGAACTGGGCTGCCATCTGAGCTCTTGATATTCATACACGTGGTTCTCTTCTCTCCAAAGGTCTCTTTAATTTTCCTGTAGGCAGTATCTATCTTACCCCTAGTGAGATAAGCTTCTACATCCTTACATTTGTCCTCTAGCCATCCCTGTTTAGCCATTTTGCACTTCCTGTCGATCTCATTTTTGAGACGTTTGTATTCCTTTTTGCCTGCTTCATTTACTGCATTTTTATATTTTCTCCTTTCATCAATTAAATTCAATATTTCTTCTGTTACCCAAGGATTTCTAGCAGCCCTCGTCTTTGTACCTACTTTATCCTCTGCTGCCTTCACTACTACATCCCTCAGAGCTACCCATTCTTCTTCTACTGTATTTCTTTCCCCTATTCCTGTCAGTTGTTCCCTTATGCTCTCTCTGAAACTCTGTACAAGCTCTGGTTCTTTCAGTTTATCCAGGTCCCATCTCCTTAATTTCTCACATTTTTGCAGTTTCTTCAGTTTTAATCTACAGGTCATAACCAATAGATTGTGGTCAGAGTCCACATCTGCCCCTGGAAATGTCTTACAACTTAAAACCTGGTTCCTAAATCTCTGTCTTACCATTATATAATCTATCTGATACCTTTTAGTATCTCCAGGGTTCTTCCACGTATACAACCTTCTTTCATGATTCTTAAACCAAGTGTTAGCTATGATCAAGTTGTGCTCTGTGCAAAATTCTACTAGGCGGCTTCCTCTTTCATTTCTTAGCCCCAATCCATATTCACCTACTATGTTTCCTTCTCTCCCTTTTCCTACACTCGAATTCCAGTCACCCATTACTATTAAATTTTCGTCTCCCTTCACTATCTGAATAATTTCTTTTATTTCATCGTACATTTCTTCAATTTCTTCATCATCTGCAGAGCTAGTTGGCATATAAACTTGTACTACTGTAGTAGGTGTGGGCTTCGTACCTATCTTGGCCACAATAATGCGTTCACTATGCTGTTTGTAGTAGCTTACCCGCATTCCTATTTTCCTATTCATTATTAAACCTACTCCTGCATTACCCCTATTTGATTTTGTGTTTATAACCCTGTAGTCACCTGACCAGAAGTCTTGTTCCTCCTGCCACCGAACCTCACTAATTCCCACTATATCTAACTTTAACCTATCCATTTCCCTTTTTAAATTTTCTAACCTACCTGCCCGATTAAGGGATCTGACATTCCACGCTCCGATCCGTAGAATGCCAGTTTTCTTTCTCCTGATAACGACATCCTCCTGAGTAGTCCCCGCCCGGAGATCCGAATGGGGGACTATTTTACCTCCGGAATATTTTACCCAAGAGGATGCCATCATCATTTAATCATACAGTAAAGCTGCATGTCCTCGGGAAAAATTACGGCTGTAGTTTCCCCTTGCTTTCAGCCGTTCGCAGTACCAGCACAGCAAGGCCGTTTTGGTTAATGTTGCAAGGCCAGATCAGTCAATCATCCAGACTGTTGCCCCTGCAACTACTGAAAAGGCTGCTGCCCCTCTTCAGGAACCACACGTTTGTCTGGCCTCTCAACAGATACCCCTCCGTTGTGGTTGCACCTACGGTACGGCCATCTGTATCGCTGAGGCACGCAAGCCTCCCCACCAACGGCAAGGTCCATGGTTCATGGGGGGGAAAAGGCTGAAGTAGCAACAAAAATTAATTACAATCCAATCGACCCTTCAAAATAGCGCTACAGAAACAAGTTTCTTCGTCGATAATCTTGTTAAATGCAACAGGCCTTATTCGGATGGCAAGTTGATTAAGTAGTGTGCAGTAGCTTGTACAAGCATATTATATTGCGATGGTCGAAGGAAATTTGGAAGTATTTCGTTCCCAAAAAGGACCGAACTGCGGCGCGTTGACTCAATTAGTCACCAACTTACAGAACAACTGAGGACTGCGAGTAGAGGTTTAGTTTGGTTTTCTTTGGAAGTGAATGGGAGCACAGATGCACAATCACTCATGTTTAGTCGTGGAATTAATGAAAATTTCGTTATAGAATCGATGAATTATAGAAAAAACTGCCCATCAGTTGCTTGGGTGTTCTGTGAATTGTGTGGAGGAAAGGGGCTTGTCCTGGAACAAAATGGCAAGCATTACTACATACGTAGATAGAGCTTTCAGTGGGAAAAATGTAGGTATGGGCAACCTATTTAAAAACTAGCTCAAGTCACGGACAGTGATAGCTTGATTTTGTACTGAATTTGGTATCAGCAGAGTCCTTCTAAAGCTGCACTGGACTTAAAGCACGTAATAAAATAAACATCTACAGCTGCCTTATTGATGTTATTTTATTATATTGCAACTGGCTTCGGTGAATCATTACTTAATCTTCAGGACTTAACTGAAGCTGAGGTGGTGAACTCCAATCGTATACACGATCCCACCAGTGACCAACATATATGAACTGGCTTCCGTAGAGTATTGTAAAATTGATGTTGTGTCTGCAATTATCAACTAAAAACTGACGTAGTTGGCAGTTGATGACTTTTGGCACAATATACTGCGAAGCCAGCGCATACAAGTTAGCCACTGATCGTGAATACGATTGGAGTTCACCACCTCAGCTTCAGTTAAGTCCTGAAGATGGTATACTGTCACCGAAACCGGTTGCAATATAATAAAATAACATCAAAGCGACGGCTGTAGGTGTTCCATTTTGTTACGTAAGTGAACGTCCGCAGTCCCGCAGACCATCAGTCACAAGGATGGACATACAAAAACTGGACTTAAAGCATGTGGCACGCAATTTACCTGCAGGCCTCTGGCCTTCGGCACAACATGCTCTACAGTACTTGGGTACACAAAGGACCGGAAAGTCGAGTATCGCACATCCAAAGTTACAATATTCGCGACAGGGAACAGGATATACTCGATAGGCCGACCTATCCAGTTTGCAAGATGCCACTAGATGGCACTTAGAGTGGCAAAGTGTATTATGGAACTCAACATCTACATCTACATGACCACTCTGCAATTCACATTTAAGTGCTTGGCAGAGGGTTCATCGAACCACAATCATACTATCTCTACTATTCCACTCCCTAACAGCGCGCGGGAAAAACGAACACCTAAACCTTTCTGTTCGAGCTCTGATTTCTCTTACTTTATTTTGATGATCATTCCTACCTATGTAGGTTGGGCTCAACAAAATATTTTCGCATTCGGAAGAGAAAGTTGGTGACTGAAATTTCGTAAAAAGGTCTCGCCGCGACGAAAAACATCTTTGCTGTAATGACTTCCATCCCAACTCGTGTATCATATCTACCACACTCTCTCCCCTAACGAGCTGCCCTTTTTTTGCACCCTTTCGATGTCCTCCGTCAATCCCACCTGGTAAGGATCCCACACTGAGCAGCAATATTCTAACAGAGGACGAACGAGTGTAGTGTAAGCTGTCTCTTTAGTGGACTTGTTGCATCTTCTAAGTGTCCTGCCAATGAAACGCAACCTTTTGCTCGCCTTCCCGACAATATTATCAATGTGGTCCTTCCAACTGAAGTTGTTCGTAATTTTAACACCCAGGTACTTAGTTGAATTGACAGCCTTGAGAATTGTACTATTTATCGAGTAATCGAATTCCAACGGATTTCTTTTGGAACTCATGTGGATCGCCTCACACTTTTCGTTATTTAGCGTCAACTGCCACCTGCCAAACCATACAGCAATCTTTTCTAAATCGCTTTGCAACTGATACTGGTCTTCGGATGACCTTACTAGACGGTAAATTACAGCATCATCTGCGAACAACCTAAGAGAACTACTCAGATTGTCACCCAGGTCATTTATATAGATCAGGAACAGCAGAGGTCCCAGGACGCTTCCCTGGGGAACACCTGATATCACTTCAGTTTTACTCGATGATTTGCCGTCTATTACTACGAACTGCGACCTTCCTGACAGGAAATCACGAATCCAGTCGCACAACTGAGACGTTACCCCATAGGCCCGCAGCTTGATTAGAAGTGGTAAATCCCATTGTTGGTGTGGTGGAGACAGTCAGAGCACGGACACTCTACCATCGAGAGTTCAAATCATTTCTTGCGATTGTGGTGGCAGTTTATTATATAATTCATAACAGTGTGACGTGGGTGAGCCCGGGCAAAGTGTTAAAAAGAAGTCTGAGCATTGCAGAATTAAATCGTCTTATTTCTGGACACGAAGGAGAAGTGTCTCTAATCTAGTGATAACATGGATCACAAGAAATATTGAACATACAAAACCTGACTGCCCTTGGCACTTAGTACCCTAACAGTGACTGAGGATCAAGACAAATATCTGTCATTTGTAACGTCTTCGTTTCTTCAGTGCCGCAAGGAGCCTCTACCCACGTAACCGCACGTTTACCTAACTCCCTGAGCGGCCATCTCCATCTCCGCTGCTGCTACCTGTTTTTCCTGGCAGTGGAGTTGGCGGGCGACGTAAAAGGCACATCCGACGCGTGGGAAGTTGTAACTCGGAACCAATCGGCATCCGTCACACGGCAGCTCGCCATTAAGATAAGCCGGCCCGGCGAACCGGCTTCGCGTCTAAAGCCTTCTTCTCAAAATTGTA
Organism: Schistocerca gregaria; assembly: GCF_023897955.1. Lineage (NCBI taxonomy): Eukaryota > Metazoa > Arthropoda > Insecta > Orthoptera > Acrididae > Schistocerca > Schistocerca gregaria. The sequence continues at coordinate 306,534,184 of NC_064921.1, forward strand.
GCCGTGAAAAATTGGATCCAGTAAATGGGGTCACTGGACTCGGCCCGGCGGCCTTGTCAAGTCACGCACTCTCCATTAAGTTTTCAAAGGTTACCACAGTGTTTTGCACATCAGAATAGACGGTAACACACAGGACTCGTGTTCGGAAGAAACAGCGTTAAAATCATTTAGTTGTCCATGATATTGGGGGAGGACTGAATTACTCGAAGAAATGAACCAACAAGCACAGACGGTTTTCAAGTTTCATCCCATTTCAGTTGGTGTGTTACATTTATATCTTTGTCAACAAAACATTTTATTGACGTATTTTGAAAGCTGCAGTTGCTGCTTGTTCTGTAACTTGTAGTTATTTTCCCCGTCTTCACATAGACACTTTCAGTTTCACTTAACACCTGATGTATCCCAGCATTCCCCATGTGGCCCATTTTTGCACTTGTTAACTAAGCAAGGTCTCGAAACGTCAGGAGTCAATTTTTAAAAGCCTCAAAAATTGATAACATCAGTAAAAAACGGTGTCATGTTCCTTGCCTACTATACGAGGAGCGTTCAGCAAGCAATGCATTTTTTTCTCGGTCAATTTCATTTGAAAGAAATGCGAAATTTGTTGTGGGACATCGTGGAATATTCCTGCTTCAGCCTCTATAGTTCCATCAAGTGTCAATCGGGGGCGGCGCTATGCGTAGTCTTCAGAATGCTGTCCAAGCCGAGAGCTGTCACTGAGTTCCTTTTGGCGGAAAACCAGAGCATAGCAGATGTTCATAGACGCTTGCAGACTGTCTGCGGAGATACGTCAGTGAATAAAAGCACGATGAGTTGACGGAAGAGGCGTCTGTGTCATCGGAACAAGGTCCCGCTAACCTGTCTGATCTCACGCATGCCGGCGGGCCGCATAAATGTTCAAATGTGTGTGAAATCTTATGAGACTTAACTGCTAAGGTCATCAGTCCGTAAGCCTGCACACTACTTAACCTAAATTATCCTGTGGACAAACACACACGCATGCCCGAGGGAGGACTCGAACCTCCGCCGGGACCTGCCGTACGGTCCACGACTGCAGCGCCTCAGACAGCTCGGCTAATCCCGTGCGGCCGGGCCGCACACACCTGCAATCTTGGAACGTGCGGACACTCTCGGTCGAGGTGATGCAAACGAACTACTTCTTCTCCATGACAACGCAACGCATCACCAAATGGCTCAAACGGTTCAAATGGCTCTGAGCACTGTGGGACTTAACATCTGAGGTCATCAGTCCCCTGGAACTTGGAACTACTTAAACCTAACTAACCTAAGGACGTCACACACATCCGTGCCCGAGGCAGGATTCGAACCTGCGACTTAGCGGTCGAGCGGTTGCAGACTGAAGCGCCTAGAACCGCTCGGCCACTACGGCCGGCCAACACCTCGCCCAAGTGTGCGCACCCAAGAGAAACTGGACTGTTCTTTCTTATCCACTCTACAGCCCGGATCTCGCCCCTTCCGACATCCATCTGTTTGGCCCAATAAAGGATGCAACCAGCGGGAAGCAGTAGGTGGATGATATGAAGGTTACTGATGCAGCAAGACGTTGGCTCCGATGTTGATCGGTAGAGTGGTAACATACGGGTCTACAGGCCCTCCCAGTAAGCCGGCGTAAGGCCGTCGCGTTATCCTGGAAAATAGGGTAATGTAGGCAAAAGAGGGGAGAAGAACATGGTGTAATGGAATCATGAGCGAATCCAACCTGCTTTCAGAAAATAATGGGTTGTATTACTTATTGGAATCCACTCGTATAATGCGTGTACTGCAATGAGTAGCATTTGGTTATTTTTACAGGCAGCATGTTGCAAAACTGCATGAAGACAGATCAATATGAAGATTGTAAGACGATCAAAATCGGTAATTGAGTAAATGTACTTGCGGTCAGTGACAGTTATGGTATTCGCCGGCCAGAGTGGCCGAGCGGTTCTAGACGCTACAGTTTGGAACAGCGCGACCGCTACGGTCGCAAGTTCGAATTCTGCCCCGGGCGCGGATGTGTGTGATGTCCTTACGTTAGTTGGGTTTAAGTAGTTCTAAGTTCTAGAGGACTGATGACCTCAGATGTTAAGTCCCATAGTGCTCAGAGCCAACCAGTCGTGGTATTCACATAAAGTGATAAACTATAGTTTACACCAGTGTAAGGCACAGGACATTTATAAAGAATATTAAATGTTTATTCAGGTAATTCGTGTTAATATATCTATGGTACGATGCTCGTTTAGGCGTGTAAAGTAAGAAAGCAGTCTGACCTATTTGGCTTTGTGTACGGTACAGAACTGTTGGGATACGAGAAATAAATGTAGCACTTGCGAAACGCTTCAGTACTTCTATATAAATGTCGTCTACTTTGTATATCTCTCTCTCTCTCTCTCTCTCTCTCTCTCTCTCTCTCTCACACACACACACACACACACACACACACACACACACACAGCGTCTTTCACTGACTCAGAGCCAGAAAGAATACGTGTTGGCACGGAGGTGAGCTGTTCATTCATTTTGTTTTCCCCAACAAACTCGCCCACATCTCAGCAGCAACAATGGGCGGAACCGTCGCTTCCAGGGCCGTAGAGCTTTTGAAAGGGAAATACGCCCGTTGCCAGACTTGCGTTGTGTGACTAATATTAGCCCGTGAAATCACGCAACAAATGCTAATCAATTTTCAGTATTCGAATTGCGAGAAATGTGAGACTGTGCCGGTGCCTCTACGAATACGAATCGCCGAGTTATTATTTCCGTTGTGTAGCGAGGAAAATTGACACCTGATTGCCTGACGCGACATTCATTTGGGTAGCAGCCAGTTGGCCTTCATTTCCCAGCGGTTTATCAGCATTAGTTGTGTAGATAAATGTTGTAGATTCGACAGAGTTGAACTGGATTCGTTACTACCTGTCCAAAGAGTTGTACAGTCACGTTGCGTGGTCGATGTGAGATATTCTGAATGATTATGTGATTTATTGCGATAATTTTTGTCTGGATAGAGAACGTAGTAATAATGTTCGCCGAAGGTAAGAGCCAGGAAACTTGTGCGAGAGGATGTGCTTGCCTTAATTTGTATTTCATTTTCTCAGTCATTACTCTTCTGTCTTTTCGTACACTGTGACAAAGGAAGCCAAGCTCGAAGAAAATTAGGTCAATGAAGGATATATGAGCCATATTCATCTGTCAATAGAACAAAGCTCAGTGCATTAAACGAAGTTGTTGACGATTCTGACAGAAACAGCACCTAGTTGCGATTTATTGTCAAAAATATTTATTCTTAAGCGAGTTAGCGTTAAATCCACTGTAGGATCGTCATTAGATTATGGCAATAACAGAAGCTTGGTTTCGTCATCTACGTGCATTTTACTGACACATTATCTAAGTGAAATTTTGTGCACTCCAAAGAAAAAAAGGCTATATGACAACATATAATACGCTTCAGTGTGGATATATAGCAACCAAATCCACATAGATTATCCATAAATTAGCATAATCTTCTGGACTGTAAGTTGCTGTTAACTATCAGTATGTGGTTCAGTAAATTCTGTTTTGTAAATTAAGGAAAACCCTGTAATGCCTTGAAAGCAAGCTCTTGGAAAAATAAATAGATTACTGCAACAATCGCGATTAGTTGTCCGTATCGTGCTCTATTTATACCACACTTAACGGTATTCAAAATCACCCAGAGTGACTAAGAGAAATTAAGAGTGGTGATCGTTGATAAGAAAATTAGAGAATCATTTTAAGAAGAGCAAGCGGTCCTACTGACTGAATCATTGGATAATGACTGTCTAGAACGGCGCATGTTAGACTTTGTTGTACTGTTAGAAAAAGTAGTGCGTCTAAAGTTGTTTACAGACCAGCGTACACATGAAAATTCCATTGTCACCAATCATAAATAATAGATCCATCATTTTCTCTAACGCACATTAAAATTGAGAGCAACTTCATTGGTATCTCCTAGTTTCAGGAATTTAAGCTATGATATTAGGCATACTTGTCTCTTTTTCGTTGCCTGATGTAGCTAGGCTATCTCTTGGTGTTTTGATCCTCGGACGTTTACTGCGTCTAAAGAGGAAAACTTCGAGCAGTTTATGCGTTCACATAACTAAAAACGTTCGGCTGTGAGAATTTGCGTTGCGGTATCAAATCTTCAGTTTTGTCGGTATGTTGTTACGCTGCCTAATAAAGTATCTTTCTCGGTCGCATTTACTGTATGAATGTGATGCTTTAGTTGCCTTTGCAATTGCTCTACTCTGTCTCAACTGTAACTACCGACATTCCACTTACCGCTAAACCTGTTGGAGACAGACTACATGTATTACAAGAAGCGTTACACGAACAACGCTCACGCCGCACAAAGCAATATCACGCGCCGTACAACTCGCGCTTGGTAAGAACCTGTACTGCGGTAGTAGGACTTCCGTTCGCCGTTACCTTACAACGCCTGCTGAATTTTAAAGCTGGCATGCCATCCAAGACAGCAGCATCTCCTAACAGTAATACAATGCATTCTAGAAGACGGAACAATGTCTAATATCGCACTCTGCCGTTATGTGGCGACGACCTGTAGTGAATGCGTCATTATAAGTTAAGAAGAGTCTTTGTTGAATGGATGAATTGGTCTAATGTGCGTAATATTTACAGTCCCTCTCAACAACATTACTTCGATATCCTAAAAACATCGCGGAAAATGTCGAGAAGATTGACATATTGAAGCAACGAACGTGTTTTCAGTACTGTAATTCTAACGCAATATGTTGCGTTTAGATATCAGCTGTTCCTTTTAGATATCCATATCCACATTAGATCTCCCCCCCCCCCCCCCCTCTTTTTTCCCTCTGAGACCCTAAGAATGGCATCGTAGAACGGCTTTCGAATATTGGCAAAATGAGAACTTGGAGCATAAATTTTAGTCTACCGGTATCGTTTCAGCATGGCGGTTCATGAAGCTAGACGTAGCATCGACTATGTAAATAAACGGAAGCAACAGCCAATGAACCGGACAGCCGAGTCGCAGGAATGCGCCGATACGTCGCGCTGACTCACTTTCCTTCCAGCTCTGACTGCTGGCCGACTGGCATCTTGTTGCTGCCGGAACATTTTCAGTGCGAGTCTCTTGTATTATGAGCAGCGTCATCACGCCACCCGCTGTCAGCGATAAACCACGGAACACGTACCCGTGGTCTGATTCACGCAAGATGTGACCATCAGTAGACTACGTCAAATAGCACTGTACACGTAATGTTTTACGTTGTGGGCGCCGCCGTAGTTCCGAAACATATTAACCGAGCTCATTCAAACGGAAGATTAGTTACGTATGACTACAAAACCAATAGCAACTGTGATTATATCGACTGGCCTCAATTTGCAAGATTCTGAACAGTAAGTGACAATTTTCAGCAGTTACACCCCACGGAATTGCGTTGGAATTAAACATTAATGCAAATTAACAAACTGGAAGCACTTTGAATTGAAATTTTTTCATGCAAAGAGACAGTGTTGCGAATAAAATACATGTTTATTGAGTAGGTGATTGGTTTCGGGTTGATATCCATATTTTAACCAAACGTCCGAACTTTGCAAGTCTTGTTTGCTTCGAAAACGAGTATTAAACCGAAATCGGTTACCTACCGATAAACATTATTTTATCCGCAATGCTGGCCGTCCCTTTGCATCATAATTCAACAAGAGTTGATGGAAGAATGGAAATGTTTTGAATTGTCAAAAGAAATAGAAAATAAAAAATATTCGACGCAATAAATAACAAAAGAAGGTTAAGAGATTTGACATACCACCTACATTTTGTTAGAGGTAGAATATTAAGGTGAACAACGATATGGGAGGATATAGATCTTGCTTTTAATCGCGAACCCGATGTATTTACGGAGACAGTGGAGAACACAAACTCGGATAGTGGAATAGGTGTTAACGAATGCGCCACAGCGTACAGAACAAGTGGCGAAAGAAACAATCCATGACTCTCTTTATCGGAAGGGGAATATTTGTCAAGGTATGCGGCAATAGCTTCACAGAGACAGGCTTGACGAATACAAAATGGGATGAACAGCTGCAAAGAAAGAAAGAAAGATAGAGAGAGAGAGAAGGTGGGAGGGAGCGTGATTTTTGAAGGACAACATTTTCGCCTATGATTCTTTTTAATCATGACGATTGCCGTTTGGATTGTGATGTAATTTTGAATTTCGTTCGTAAGTGAATGTCCATTAATTTAACGGCCTCTGGCAAATAAGTCAAATTTTTTTGATATGCGGTGACGCACGAAATTTTCCACTTAAAAATGGCCGTATGGCAAAAATTGAAGCTGTTGCACAAGAAAAGATAAAATTCGAATAGTGTGCTTCTGACGTAACGCGTCATGTAGTGGAATCTCTATGTTGTGACGATATGTGTGTGCTAAAGATGAAAGAAAGTACAGGAAATTCACAATGAGCCAATACCGAGACAGAATTCGTACAAAAATCATCGCAGTGAAAAGTCCTGGTTGAAGCTTGTAAACTCTGAAGATCGAGCTAAACCCGCCCCCCCCCCCTCCCCCCATACACCCAATACGTATAGATGTAATGAAAACCTGAATAGAACTTACGGAAATTGATTTGTGGACTATCTATGTTCACACTGATGGTATTCGTATGAGAAAGGAAATGCTTTCAAAAATGGCTCTGAGCACTATGGGACTTAACTTCTAAGGCCATCAGTCAACTTAGGACTACTTAAACCTAACTAACCTAAGGACATCACACACATCCAAGCCCAAGGGGCAGGATTCAAACCTGCGACCGAAGCGGTCACGCGGTTCCAGACTGTAGTGCCTAGAACCGCTCGGCCACCTCGGCCGGCGAAATGCTTTCACTTCAGCGCCAAAATGTCCTAAGCTCTTGCAAAAATTTCTGTCTCCTTCTTGTCGCTGGGTGCATACTTCTGTCCATCAGCGTTTCATCCCGCGGATTCGATACATCGCCTAATTTTCACACCCAGAAAAAAAAATACGTTGAAGATATCGTACACACAACACATAAGAAGAAAAAGAGTGATGTAGATAAAAAGTCATTTTTGGATCTTGCAGCGGGACACTGAACATTAGAAAATCTGGGTGCGGTAGGATAAATTTCCTGTGCGTGCTCGTGTATGTGAGTACAAATGCTAGGGAGGGCTTCATCAACGTCTCCGAAAATAGGCGGTCCACGGCGTCTAGATGCCAACAGACAGGCACGAGTGCAGGAATTGGTGACAGCCTTCGCTCAGGGAGTTCACTGACCTCCCCATTCGTCGCTGCGACCACAGTTAACTTGGTAATTAATGAGTTCGGCTGCGCCAGACTACGGGACCGTAATGTGCTAGCGGATGGATGGTCTCTGTCAGGGCCCCCGTAATGGGCGATATTATTTGGCTACAGCGTGTAGTCTTTTGAAATAGGGGGCTTTCGGCCAATAAATTCTGTTAGCGGTTGGCTCTGTTCGCTGCCTGTCTGCCGCGAGACAAAAACTTGCCCGTTACTCACGGAGCATATAAGGACGCAACGATACTTTTCGTCGCATCACAGACCTGACGGGCGTTTTTGCTCCGCCGTTGTGTCATCAGTTTCGTGCGGAAGACTGTCTGCTCGTGAATACGGTCAAGAATATGTAGTGTCGTTACAGAACGCCTTCGTTGAAGGAATAGCCTCGGCAGTACAGCTGCGACATCAGTTTAAAGCACTTTTGCACGAGATAGACAGGCTTATTTGGTACGCCTTGATTTCTGAATGGCGCTAGACACTGCACCGTACTGTCGTTGAATGACGAAGATACGAGCATTTATCTTCGCAAATATGTGATTTCCTGGGGCAATTTTGGATCCGTATAGGCCATTATGAAATTCTGGACTGCAGCTATTCATCAAGAAGAAAAGTAATAAGTATGTGCGTCCCAACCCCCATCCTCCGACACAAAGGTTGCTCTCTGTCCTTTCAAACCGTGTCAGCAGTACCACCATATTAGTTGTGTATGGAAAAGTATCATAATTGGGTAATTCTAGTAAAATTCAGAAAAAATAGAAAACTAATGATCTTGATGCTTGGTGATTAAATGTGAGATAACGCATATGAGCGTGGAGAAAAATCCAGTTTTTTTTTACAGCTTTGTTGCTTGAACTCTTCGGCTAGAGTTTTTAGTTTTTAAGCTACATTCAGATCCGATGATGGTACCTTTAGTGTGTTGAAACCGGTTATCCAGTAAACAGTATTTAAGCGATCTTGGCTTTTGAATAGTATTCCTACAACAGAGTGATCGCCCCACTACACACTATGTGTTCACTGAAAAATAGTTTTTAGAAGTTACATGAAGTGAAATCAGTGTTAATGAGAATCAATGTACTACTACGATTAACTGAGAAATTATGGTTCAAATGGCTCTGAGCACTATGGGACTTACCATCTGAGGTCATCAGTCGCCTACAACTTAAAACTACTTGAACCTAATCTACCTAAGGACATCACACACATCCATGCCCGAGGCAGGATTCGAACCTGCGACCGTAGCGGTCGCGCGGGTCCAGACTGAAGCGTCTAGAACCGCTCGGCCGCACCGGCCGGCGAGAAATTATGGGTAAATATAGTGCTTCCACTAACGTGACCGTGTGCAGGCGACGTATATACTCGTACAAAGTCGTCGCGTCTCCAGTGGTAACGACGTAATATATGCGACAGGACCCGAGAATATCAGGAGTGCTATCGTGGGATATATACGTTTCGAGGTTTTCCTACTATGAAATACACACCGTATGTCGACATGTGGTGCACAAGTCCATCTCTCTTCAAGTACCTGCATGGAAGAACAGCAAAATCAGTAGGTACAGTTCGGCATGAATGACAAAGGTGCGCCAAAATTTGAAGCCAGACTGCAAAATGGTGAGCTGGAATCCAGTTGAATAGACGCTGTGATGGCCTTGAGTGCTTTGCAGCTGCAAGGAAATCAGTTGTGAAAATGGACCGCCAAACTAGTACTGAAAAAGTGTAAACAAAATTTGTGTTGGATTACAACGAGTCGATGGGTGCAGTGGACGAATACGATACGCTACTTAGCTCGGCAGGTGGTTTTTCTTAGACATGTGCATACTAAACACCCAAGTTATTTAGAAAGTTCGTGTCGTAAAGAGTACGTCTGTCACCGAATTTCAGCCTCATTCGTGAGTTATTAGAGACATACCACCGAGAAAGGGAAGCATCAGAAGGATGACGAAGAGACGTGGACAATCCAGCGCAGATTCCATATAGGCACTATTTTAAGAGCTTATTGTTCAGAATAAATAGAGAAAGTGATGGTAACGACTCGCTGCGGCGCTCGTCGCCATATATCGCTCTTAAGACGGCGCCACCGTTGCCTAGTGAGTCCAGTCCACACGCGTAGTATGAGTGCACTGTTACGGCGCCCTCAGTGGTAATAGGGTTAACTCCTGTACGATCGACTTTTTGAGTACTACTACCGTTTTTGTGATCGTATCAGATTGCAATAAAGGAAGAGAGAGGATTCACTAGGGCGAAACCACATTTGTTAGCTATCAGTCCGGTAAGGCTATCCTGGAAATGAATCAGTCACGACCGAATATGGCAGTTAAAGTAAGTCGTCACTGCCAGTGTGATTCCATTCGCTGTGTTACCACTGGCTCGCTACTGTGTCCATTTGTATTGGAGTAGCAGCACAGGGAAGTGTCCTAATTGTGTCTAGGCGCGTCCAAGCAAAACGTAGAGTTTCTGGGCATTTTTTTCTCATTTTCAAACTGAGTAGCAAATACTAAAATTTCACGAACCAAATTACACTTTTCTAAACTTACTTGCACACTGCACTTATCCACATTTGCAATCTTAGATACGCACTGCAATCTATACTACCTAATTGTTCGACCTTACCATCTTCCACTAACAACTAAATTGCTTGGCCCAACTACTACGGTAGTGGAAATGTAATAATACTGTACCAATGGCCGTTATTTTGATATTATTTTATTAGACAATCGGTTTCGACGTTCCAGTTACGTTATCTGCAGGTCTATACAATAAAGTTGCAAAACAGCAATTGAACACATAATACACTCCTGGAAATTGAAATAAGAACACCGTGAATTCATTGTCCCAGGAAGGGGAAACTTTATTGACACATTCCTGGGGTCAGATACATCACATGATCACACTGACAGAACCACAGGCACATAGACACAGGCAACAGAGCATGCACAATGTCGGCACTAGTACAGTGTATATCCACCTTTCGCAGCAATGCAGGCTGCTATTCTCCCATGGAGACGATCGTAGAGATGCTGGATGTAGCCCTGTGGAACGGCTTGCCATGCCATTTCCACCTGGCGCCGCAGTTGGACCAGCGTTCGTGCTGGACGTGCAGACCGCGTGATACGACGCTTCATCCAGTCCAAAACATGCTCAATGGGGGACAGATCCGGAGATCTTGCTGGCCAGGGTAGTTGACTTACACCTTCTAGAGCACGTTGGGTGGCACGGGATACATGCGGACGTGCATTGTCCTGTTGGAACAGCAACTTCCCTTGCCGGTCTAGGAATGGTAGAACGATGGGTTCGATGACGGTTTGGATGTACCGTGCACTATTCAGTGTCCCCTCGACGATCACCAGAGTTGTACGGCCAGTGTAGGAGATCGCTCCCCACACCATGATGCCGGGTGTTGGCCCTGTGTGCCTCGGTCTTATACACTCCTGATTGTGGCGCTCACCTGCACGGCGCCAAACACGCATACGACCATCATTGGCACCAAGGCAAAAGCGACTCTCATCGCTGAAGACGACACGTCTCCATTCGTCCCTCCATTCACGCCTGTCGCGACACCACTGGAGGCGGGCTGCACGATGTTGGGGCGTGAGCGGAAGACGGCCTAACGGTGTGCGGGACCGTAGCCCAGCTTCATGGAGACGGTTGCGAATGGTCCTCACCGATACCCCAGGAGCAACAGTGTCCCTAATTTGCTGAGAAGTGGCGGTGCGGTCCCCTACGGCACTGCGTAGGATCCTACGGTCTTGGCGTGCATCCGTGCGTCGCTGCGGTCCGGTCCCAGGTCGACGGGCACGTGCACCTTCCGCCGACCACTGGTGACAACATCGATGTACTGTGGAGACCTCACGCCCCACGTGTTGAGCAATTCGGAGGTACGTCCACCCGGCCTCCCGCATGGCCACTATACGCCCTCGCTCAAAGTCCGTCAACTGCACATACGGTTCACGTCCACGCTGTCGCGGCATGCTACCGGTGTTAAAGACTGCGATGGAGCTCGGTATGCCACGGCAAACTGGCTGACACTGACGGCGGGGGTGCACAAATGCTGCGCAGCTAGCGCCATTCGACGGCCAACACCGCGGTTCCTGGTGCGTCCGCTGTGCCGTGCGTGTGATCATTGCGTGTACAGCCCTCTCGCAGTGTCCGGAGCAAGTATGGTGGGTCTGACACACCGGTGTCAATGTGTTCTTTTTTCCATTTCCAGGAGTGTATAATGTCACACACAGTATTGCATAAATTTGTGTGAAGTTCCTATGGAACCAAACTGCTGAGGTCATCGGTCCTTAGCCTTACACAATACTTAATCTAACTTAAACTAAATTACGCTACGGACAACACACACATCCGTGCCAGAGGGAGGACTCGAACCTCCGACGGAGGGAGGAGCGCGAACCGTCGCAAGATTCAAAATGGTTCAAATGGCTCTGAGCACTATAGGACTTAATTTCTGAGGTCATCAGTCCCCTAGAACTTAGAACTACTTAAACCTAACTAACCTAAGGACACCACACACATCCATGCCCGAAGCAGGATTCGAACCTGCGACCGCAGCGGTCGCGCGGTTCCAGACTGTAGCGCCAGAACCGCTCGGCCACCCTGGCCGGCCCGTCGCAAGGCGCTTTAGACCGCTCGGCTACCACGCGCGGCACACTTTTTGATAAACGAAACAAGTTATACATAGTAATGTATATAAGTAAAAGAAACCAGTAATGGAGTACAATATTCAGCTTGTCATTAAAGATATACTGTGAACATACATGTTGTGCATACATAAAACAAGAACATCAGTTCCCTCGCAGAAACAACTATAAAACACTAATGTTACTGTAATGTCTAGAAATATGTGGGGTATAAGTGATATATATTCACGTAGAACGAGCAAGAAAATAGCGCCAGATATCTAACGTAAAATTGCAAGAACCGATAAACGTGTTACAAGTAACGTAATTCAATGCTTTTAGGCTAGTGTGAGGTATTGAATTCAAGGGTTACTTCTTATATGTGGATTCACGTACATCTTACAAGATTTCGACTCACATATGACCTGAGATTCTTCTCGTAGTTGGTTCAGATGTTTACACTCCCTTGTTCTGATTCTATTCTGGAGGTTTCTAGCACCAATGCGTAATCGATGGAATTATTCATATTATGTAGTAGTGGCTGCTTTGTTTTACTACATTTTAGGTTATCAGCCGTCATGGTTATTTTTGCAGCACAGTTAACTTCTGTCGTTACGTCTAACACATATATTGGTTCTTGCAATTTCCCGTTAGATATCTTGCGCTATTTTTCATGTTCATTCTATGTATATTAGAAAAATATCCTTGTCGCGTACACCCCACATATTTGTAGAAAACGAATGTAAAGGACTGATGTTTGCATTACACTGATACTACTATTTTATAATTATTTCTGAGAGGGAACAGATGTTCTTGCTTTACGTATATCATGTTGTACGTTCATAGTATATCTTCCATAAAAAACTCAATATTGTACTTCATTACTGGTTTCTTTTATTTTTATGTATCATTTGTATCGTTTATGTAATACTGTGCGTGACACCTATTATGTGTCTATCTGCTGTTTTTGACTTTATTGTGTAGGCCTGAAGAAGACGTGATTGGGAAGTCGAAACTGGTTGCCTAATAAGATAATATCAAAATAAGGGCTGTTGTAACAGTATTATTATACATTTTCATCGACCAGCCACTGCCCCAGGCTTCTGAGCTCAAGATAGAGTTACATTTACTTCGATAGTCGTTCGCTCGTCGCGGAGCCGATTACACACGAAGTGATTCGGCTCTTTCTAGTTATTCAAAAGTATCGTGAGAGGTGATAGTAAAACGTTTTGATGGCGTAATGTCAGCGCAGTGTTAAAGCCTGGGTGTTAACTTAGTAATAATTGATTGAAAATACGAGTTTCAGCGCGCAGGCCAGAGTGAAATCGCACCTTCTTTTAATACAACGGGCAATCAGAACACGACCCGGTTCAGTTGGCGCAATTTCCCATAATAGGCGTAGCTGGATGTAGCATCTGTCCTTCGTAGCTCTCTCCATCGTATGGCATCATGCGTAAGCTTCGTCCAGCTGATTGTGGAATCTGGGACTAAAGCTACAGCTCCAAGAGCCAGAAATGTTACATCAGGCTGTGCGATGGTATTACGGATATTGATCAGGGATCTCATGAAGCAGGCAAAGGTGTTTCGAGCAAGAGGTGGAAGCCTCCTAATATTTTCAGAATATATGCGAAAGACAGCCCCAATTCAGCACTAACACTGAGGATGTGGAGAATCCCAAATTCTCACTACAAGAATATTCTCGGAAGTTCTGGTCCCGTAATATATCTGGAGTGTGAGGGTCTCCATAGAATCTGTAACGAATGTGGAGACGCCTGTGACAAGCTTCAGTTTGGGCTGTGAGACGTTCTCGGATAGCTACGAGTAACTTGGTTGTTCGTGCCCACGCTGCATATAAAATAGTTGTTCAGCTATTTTCGAATACCGATATTCGAGATCAGTCATGTACAGTATCTCGCAGAACGAGCGTAAGAGCAAGCTATGTTAAATAGCGTATGGGGACACATTGTCAGCTACTTTCCCTCGATCTCAATTCACAAGTTAAATGGTAGAAAGTACCTCCCGCCACGCACTCCAAAGCATTTTTGCAGGCTACATATGTACGTGGGAATAATAATTTCGCTTTTGGCAGCAAGCAAACAGAGAATTTATTAGGAAAGCGAGCGCAATACGGCTGCTCTAACGTCTCTAGTGGGATATTATTAATGCCAGTTTCTAATTGTTTGTTTTGTCATTGAGTTGAGGTCGACTTAGAAGAACCGGTTCGCGTCCCGCGGTGTTTCCTGCTGCAGTGAGCGAGCGAACTGTTCGCTGTTCCATTTGCGCCGTCCACGGCAGCAGACAGTGAGTGATTACTTGCGCGAGCGTTTAAAACTGTATTCCTGTCGCTCTCCGGTCTCATTAAAACTGCATATCACACAATGAATTAAAAACAAAGGGCAACACGGGCCGTTGATAACAATATCGTGTCACACAGGGCCATCGATTCGCCCACGCGCCATTCAGAGCTGATATTTATTTAATTCCGCGAACAGGTGGATAGATTCGTTATGGGCGCTGTCAGCGAAAGGTAAAACACACACACACACACACACACACACACACACACACACACACACACACACACACTCTTAACGCGCCGCTGATACTTTTGACAGCTAACAGCAGCAGACGAATACTGTTGTTGGAAACGCCAACTTTTTCAAATACAGTGGTCTTTCGAAGCGGCAAAATACGCCAAGAGCTGTCAGGTTTTGTTGTCAGGGTCTTTCACGTGTCAGTACGAGTCCTCTGTTTCGTCGAACACGCTATTTCAATTATTTAAAAAAAAATTGGAAGGGTTTTGCACTTTGTTTTCACGACAGCGGCAATAGCTTCTCCTTATCTTTGAATTGCGTGTAAAGTACTATCGTTTCATCATTTAGGCATCACTGTGTGTGCAGTGGTAAAAAGCGTAGGATTTCATAGTGCTTGTATTACCATGGTGATGATAGTTCGTGCCTTCACAAGCGCGCTATTGGGATTAAAGGAGTAGTGTCATTGTCTTTCGGCTGCTCATGAAGAATGTTGTTGTTGTTGTGGTCTTCAGACCTGAGACTGGTTTGATGCAGCTTTCCATGCTGCTCTATCCTGTGCAACCTTCATCATCTCCCAGTACCTACTACAACCTACATCCTTCTGAATCTGTTTAATGTATACGTCTCTTGGTCTCCCTCTACGATTTTTACCATCCGCGCTGCCCTCCAATACTAAATTGGTGATCCCGTGATGCCTCAGAACATGTCCTACCAACCGGTCCCTTCCTCTCATCAAGTTGTGCCACAAACTCCTCTTCTCCCCAATCCTATTCAGTACCCCCCATTAGTTATGTGATCTACCCATCTAACCTTCTGCATTCTTCTCTAGCACCACATTTCGAAAGCTTCTATTCACTTCTTGTCTAAACTATTTATCGTCCATGTTTCACTTCCATACATGGCTACATTCCATACAAATACTTTCAGAAACGACTTCCTTACACTTAAATCTATATTCGATGTTAACAAATTTCTCTTCTTCAGAAACGCTTTCCTTGCCATTGCCAGTCTACATTTTATATCCTCTCCGACCATCATCAGTTATTTTACTCCCCAAATAGCAAAACTCCTTTACTACTTTCAGTGTCTCATTTCGTAATCTAATTCCCTCAGCATCACCCGACTTAATTCGACTACATTCCATTATCCTCGTTTTGCTTTTGTTGATGTTTGTCTTATATCCTGCTTTCAAGACACTGTCCATTCCGTTCAACTGCTCTTCCAAGTCCTTTGCTGTCTCTGACAGAATTACAATGTCGTAGGCGAACCTCATAGTTTTTATTTCTTCTCCATGGATTTTAATACGTACTCAAAATTTCTCAAAAAAAAAAGAAAAAGAAAAAAAATGGTTCAAATGCCTCTGACCACTATGGGACTTAACATCTATGGTCATCAGTCCCCTAGATCTTAGAACTACTTAAACCTAACTAACCTAAGGACATCACACAACACCCAGTCATCAGGAGGCAGAGAAAATCCCTGACCTCGCCGGGAATCGAACGCGGGATTCCGTGCGTGGGAAGCGAGAACGCTACCGTCCGAATTTTTCTTTTGTTTCCTTTCCTGCTTGCTCAATATACAGATTGAATAACATTCGTGGGTTGCGCGCTTTCTGATAATTCGTAGTCCACTACCAATCGACAAGAGTTTCGGGCCGTGTTTTCCGTACCAGCACACTCAGATTTTTATAAGAAGCAGCATGGTGTTCGATACACTTTTAAAACGTGATACCACTGTGCTGGTCATACAGGTAGTATTAAGTCAGAACTGGCGAGTTGGGTAAGAGGCGCGTCGTAGGCCAGCGGAGGGCGTCGTGACTGCCACCACAACACAGCCGCGTGTCTCTCGCCCTCTGACGGCGCAAGCGGCGACGTTTCAGCTCGTTTGCAAGCCTCTGTAGGACGCGGCACGCACCGCCAACACAAACTGTCAACATTTGCCTTTCTCGCGCCTTCCCGTCGCCATATCCGCCTCTTCTATTTTACACTCCCTGAAGCCACTTCTAAATGCACTGCTTTACCAATAGCTGGAGCTATGGACATGAAATACTCCTCTTGTATTGCCAAGTTTGTCTTTGATTCCTATTGTGTGGCACAGATACTTTGTTAGATGTCAGTGTATTATTTTACTTGTCAGTACCTACGTTGACTGGTGTGCGATCTATTAATTCAACAAAAATAAAGCTTGTGATGTGAAGTTCTTTTATTGCCTTCATCGCTTGTATATACACTAGTTTCGACTGGACTAAGCTAGCACCTTCATATCCATATAGTACAGGTTGAAACGACCCCTTAGAAAAATTAATGAATTACTGTGCTGATAAACCTCTTACATTATTTGATTTTCAGACAACTGAGCAGAACTGAACGTACTCAGACATTTCGATCTTTACCTACCCTGATCAACACTAAACTGACACACAATATTTTTAGCGCAACGCAATCTGAAAAATCCCTACAAAAGAATGGCCATGACTAACAATAACCTATACCTTTCATGAATCACTTACCTCACAAAAATCTTCGTTACTCGAACTACTGCAAAACAAAAATGGTTCAAATGGCTCTGAGCACTATGGGACTTAACATCTGTGGTCATCAGTCCCCTAGAACTTAGAACTACTTAAACCTAACTAACCTAAGGACATCACACACATCCATGCCCGAGGCAGGATTCGAACCTGCGACCGCAGCAGTCGCGCGGTTCCGGACTGAGGGCCTTAACCGCTAGACCACAGCGGCCGGCTACTGCAAAACAGCGAGCGCCACTACTGCCAGCTAAATAAAAGATTCTAACTATTGAAGGCACTAACTACTGATAGGCATAGTTAGCAAATGAATGATTTTGATAGAGAACAAACAATATCATCCAGTCTTACAAATTTACTGTCTCTGATGGACACACGTCCAGATCATCCGCTCTCAAAACTCCGCTTTCTCTCCCGACACCCACCACTGCTGACGGCTCACCTCCAACTGCGCAACGCTACGCGCTGTTAACAGCCAACTGCCCAACACTACAATAGCCAACAACAATGCAGACCAGCCACAGACTGCACACAGCTATCCGGTGAATTTCATATAGAGCGCTACATGGCGTTACCAACATAAAAACCTAAACAGCCTACTTACAAGGTTATGAAATCATGCTGTGCGATAAACCGCACGTTTGTTTTCGTACCATCGTAACGGGCTCATATGAAAAAAAAAGTGCGGTTTCATAACCTGTACTCTGTGGACATGAAGATGGTAGCTTACTCCTGTCGAATTCAGTGTACATACACGCGGTCAAGCCAATAAAAAACTTTCGTATCGGAAGCCTTATTTACGTTCAGTTTATTTGTCTACACTGTACTCTGTTCAAAATTATGTATTCGGCAGGAGCTCGTAGAGGCAGCGAATGTAATTGGAAAATCACACACGGGACATATTCGTAATGTTACATTTTTTTCGAGTCCCTGGAATTTGCAATCTGTTCACTGTACAGCGGAACCTGTAATGAGTGTGTTATGGAAGACCTGTAAAATTTCTTCATTTCAGTTTTATTTGCGACTGCAAGTTAAGACGATATGCGACGGTTTACGAAAAGCATTTCGGAACGACGTTCTGGAATTTTCACCATTATAGAAACGTGATTATTATTAGTTTAGCTGAACGCATTTTGCTTACTAAATCTTAAGAATATTCAATATTTTTATGTGCTTGGAACCAGAAATCTGTCGACGATCTGGAACACGAGATAATCTTTGTTAAAAGTGACGCATAATGCTTAGCTCGGGCGTTAGAAGCTACACCACAAGAAATTATGTATATAGAATTGACGTGATTTCGGTATGCGGGTTCTTCAACACCGCAGAAAGTACCCATCGAGCAAAGCTGAAAATTTGCAGTAACTTAGCAAGTATGTCAGGGTGAATTGACATTTCTAATTTTTTCAGATAGTACAGTTTGGCGACCAATTATATGCCGCCACTACAAGAAATTTACAACCCGAGAACTCTTCGCCAATTTACAACCTATTATGGACGAAAAGGCTTGTGGAGTCTCATTTGTGACAGTGTAGTGCCTATCCTTGAATTAACTGGCTACGAAATAGTTGGAATGCATTTTTACTGTTTCTTCAACCGTTAAGTAGCAATTTGAAAGCAAAAAAAGAAAAAAAGTTTTCAAGTCTATCTGTTGTAAGAATAATAAAGTTGCTTATCGACTTGCGTGCTTGGCGTTTCGGCTCTTACATCTGAACTCTAAATTTACTACAGTGAAGATGATTTGTACTTTGTCAGCATGTTTCAAGCTTGCTCCTTTGATATTTCGGAGGTTACTACTACAGACAAAAATTACTACAAATCAAATTATTTGGATCGCCATAGTATTTTTAAAACTGCTGTAAGGGGCGATATTTTTATGTGAAGACAAATAACTAATCAACCACTATAAGTACTTCGTTACTGATATGAGCGGTCTCGTTTTTATGTCCTCATAGCTTGAGACAGTTTAGTACTATAAAATCCAGTTATCTCTTGATGACCTAGGAGAAGTGCTTAAATGTTGAGACGCCTATATGAGGAAATGTGTGGCAGTCGCATTGTGAATGGCTCTGAGCACTATGGGGCTTAACTTCTGAGGTCATCAGTCCCCTAGAACTTAGAACTACTTAAACCTAATTAATCTAAGGACATCACACACATCCATGCCCGAGGCAGGATTCGAACCTGCGGTCGTAGCGGTCGCGCGGTTCTAGACTGTAGTGCCAAGAACCGCTCGGCCACACTGGCCGGCGCAGTCGCATTGTGTTATATAAGTTGGATCTGTACCGATTTACGACAGCAGTCTATAAAATGCCCACCCTTGGTCTGAACTCTTGATTCCGATATACACCGAAGATTCAAAGAAACTGGTACACCAGCCTAATATCGTGTAGGGACCCGGCGAGCACGGAGAAGTGCCTCAACACGACGTGGCATGGACTCGACTAATGTCTGAAGTAGTGCTGGAGGGAAATGACAGCATGAATCCTGCAGGGCTGTCCATAAATCCGTAACAGTACGAGGGGGTGGAGCTCTTCTGAACTGTAGGTTGCCCAGATATGCTCAATAATGTTCATGTCTGGGGAGTTTGGTGGCCAGCGGATATAGAAACTCAGAAGAGTTTCCTGGACCACTCTGTAGCAATTTTTGATGTGTGGGGTGTCGCATTGTCCTGCTGGAATTGCCGAAGTCATTCGGGATGCGCAATGGACACGAATGGATGCAGGTGATCAGACAAGCTGCTTACGTATGTGTCACGTATTAGATTCGTATCTAGACGCGCCAGGGGTCCCATATGACTCCATCTGCATACGCCCCATGCCGTTACAGAGCCTCCACCAGCTTGAACAGTCCCCTACTGATATGCACGGTCCATGGATTCATAAGGTTGTCTCCATCCCAGTACACGTCCATCCACTCGGTACAATTTGAAACGAGACTCCTCCGACCAGGTAACATGTTTCCAGTCATGAACAGACCGATGTCGGTGTCGGTGGTCCCAGGCGAGGCGTAAAGCTTTGTATCCTGCAGTCATCAAGGGTACACGAATGGGCCTTCGGCTCCGAAAGCCCATATCGATGATGTTTCGTTGAATTATTCACAATGTGACACTTGTTGATGGCCCAACATCGAAATCTGCAGCAATTTGCGGAAGAGTTGCACTTCTCTCACGTTGAACGATTCTCTTCAATCGTCGTTGGGCCCGTTCTTGCGGGATCTTTCTCCGGCCGCAGCTATGTCGGAGAATTGATGTTGTACCGGATTCCTGATATTCACAGTGCACTCGTGCAATGGTCGTGCGGGAAAATCCCCACTACCTTGTATATGCGCTCGTGCGCCAACTATGACACCACGTTCAAATTCACTTAAATCTTGCTAATCTGCCATTGCAGCAACAGTAACAGATCCAACTACTGCACCAGACGCTTGTTGTCCTATAGAGGCGTTGCTGACCGCAACGCCGTATTCTGCCTGTTTACATCTCTCTGTATTTGAATACGCCTGCCTATACCATTTTCTTTGGCGCTTCAGTGTAAATCATATTGTGTCAGGAACGTGAGTGTTAATGACGCCATTGGTTGGGCGTTGTCTGTACCAGGCGCTTCGGAGACCGTCACTGTTAATGCTCGACACAAAGTGAGCATCCACAAAGTCGCCTGCAGACTACAACTTTGGCGGGCCCGCCGGCTTCGAGAGGGCAGCGAGTTACGGCGCTGTAATAGTCAGTCAGCGACGGTGCAAAAACTCGTGGAGACGTGTGGTGCTGTAAATACAACCCCCTCCCCGTCCCCCCAGCTCGCAAACCACGGTCGCTGGCGAGAGTTTGGCAGAGATTTACCGCCAGCTGCCTGCGTCGTCTTTTTTTCCTCGTCGCCACTGGCCGCGTAACAAGTGGGCCCGTTGAGCTGGTTCAAAAATGGTTCAAATTGCTCTGAGCACTATGGGACTCAACTGCTGTGGTCATCAGTCCCCTAGAACTTAGAACTACTTAAACCTAACTAACCTAAGGACATCACACACATCCATGCCCGAGGCAGGATTCGAACCTGCGACCGTAGCAGGCGCACGGTTCCGGACTACACGCCTAGAACCGCGAGACCACCGCGGCCGGCGTTGAGCTGGTGCAGGCGCACGGATGACGGGAGGAATTAGCATGCTGGGCCTTTGCCGGAACTTCTCGAAAGACGTGCCACTGCTTTTTTAGCATTCGCGAATCAAGGACGGCGTTTTATTGCCAGAGCGCACGGATAGTGCAGCAAATTTACTATAGAGAAACTGGCTACGCTGCGCTTGTCCGCCCTCTATCTGGGCGATATGGGATCCTTATTGCCGGTCGCGGTGGTCTCGCGGTTCTAGGCGCGCAGTCCGGAGCCGTGTGACTGCTACGGTCGCAGGTTCGAATCCTGCCTCGGGCATGGATGTGTGTGATGTCCTTAGGTTAGTTAGGTTTAAGTAGTTCTAAGTTCTAGGGGACTAATGACCACAGCAGTTGAGTCCCATAGTGCTCAGAGCCATTTGAACCATTTGATCCTTATTACCTGATCGCGTTGACGGAGGATATCGAGAAAGACCACAGGAGTACATTTCGTTTGGGAGAGACAGTCATGGAAGTAAGTTAGTCGGGGGTGGTAATCAGTAAAAAAAAAAAAAAAAAAAAACATGCTTTTCATTTCAGCGAGATATGCCCACGAAGTTTCGATCACCATCTTGTTTCTCCGAATGCCAGGCTCATCCACGCAGGGAGAAATGACAGTCTTGGTAAAGTAAGAGAAACCATACCAACTACAGATAGTTCGATGTTCGTTCACAATTGAGCTGTTTGAGAGTGCAACGGCAGAGAAAAAAATCTAAAAGTGGTTCTATGCACCCTCTGCCAAATTCTTAAAAGAGTTGTCTTGTACATGTAAATGTAAATGTCACATGAAGCTCTACGTCCATCAACTGACATACATCGTATCGTGCTTACAAAGGCACCATACGAACTTTCTTTAACCGATTTGATTCGTGTGTAGGGCACGACCAGAACTTCAACATACGTAAACAGGAAGACGTAACTCTCAACTGTTTTCGATAAAATTTGCTTCGAAAATTTTTAACATGCTTTTGTACTTCGTGTAGTCCGCAGCCGAACGGCTAAGAGCTGAGTTTGATAAGTGCGATGGCTCTGGATCGAATCCCG
The DNA here is from genome assembly GCF_023897955.1 of Schistocerca gregaria. Classification (NCBI taxonomy): domain Eukaryota; kingdom Metazoa; phylum Arthropoda; class Insecta; order Orthoptera; family Acrididae; genus Schistocerca; species Schistocerca gregaria. The sequence goes on from NC_064921.1 coordinate 306,556,340, forward strand.
CTGCCAATACCTGCATTTTTCTTCATTCCCGTGTGATCCGTCCTGAGAAAGGAAAAAGTTCTTTTTTTGTAAGGAATTGGAAATAAAAAAGGATGCATGAAACTCCCAATCAAATCAGCATAGTCATTTTATTTTTGTATTACTAACATTTGGATCAAGGTTTTAAAATACAGATATTTGTGAAGACTTCGACGGATAATACTGTCATCGTAGAGGTAGAAGCTTCGGATACAATCTAACACGTTAAAGCCAAAATCCAGTATAAAAAGGAAAGCCCTTAGATCATCATCTAGCAAGCGGCTGGAAGATGGCCGAACCAATGTATGGTTACAACATGCAGAAAGAATCTGTTTTACACCTTGTGTTAAGCCTCCGTGGTGGTGTTAACGAGCGCAAGAAGCAGAATTACTCCCCACTAATAATAATAATAATAATAATAATAATAAAACGTTAGAAGAAGAATAATGCTAAGCCCATAGTCCTGAAATTTTGTAAGATTGATGAAAATTGGAAGATTCATCGTCTCTGCCGTGAATGCCCATCAGAACAAAGTGGTGAAACGTAGGCATTTAGCGTGGAAAATGTGTGTGTGTGTGTGTGTGTGTGTGTGTGTGTGTGTGTGTGCATATTATTATTCAAATGGGCCCATATTATTATTCAAAGCTGATGAGAATGAACTTGTTACTCTATTATTTCTTGGAATTGTAATATTACTGATAAGTAATTAGTAGACAACCAAAATGGGCGACAGTATGGGACGAGTCAGAAGTTTTCTGAATCTGTGTACGTAATTCTGTGTTAGTCCCGAAGCTTTAAATCAGAATCCAATTTTCTCTAATCGGCTGGTTACATACACTGCAGTTTCTAGATTGGGACGCGAAGTGTGGCATACTGCTGCACCCTGATTCTATTGGCAACTGAGGTAGCAGCAAGATTAATTCGCTCTCGACAGAAGTAAGTAGCAAACAACGAACAGTACGTTTAATCTACAGGAGGCACAGTCTCACATTGATTTCTGCGTAAGTATTGAAACTATACAATAACAACGCAAACTTAAGACACAGAAACAGTAGTAAATTGTGTATGTTCGATCAGTTTTGAGGATATCGCATCCTGGTGCAGCGTTATTAAGAGAGAACTCAGCCGGCCGCGGTGGTCTCGCGGTTCTAGGCGCGCAGTCCGGAACCGTGCGACTGCTGCGGTTGCCGGTTCGAATCCTGCCTCGGGCATGTACGTGTGTGATGTCCTTAGTTAGGTTTAAGTAGTTCTAAGTTCTAGGAGACTAATGACCACAGCAGTTTAGTCCCATAGTGCTCAGAGCCATTTGAACCATTTTTGCGACTACTCAGTAGGAATTACAGTGCAGTTGGCACGATCCGACCTGGCTTTCGAACCCATGTCCTGTGACAAGCCATCGAATCATGCAACTGAGTACGGCGGCACTGCAGAGGAGACGCGACGTCTCCGTACTGTACTAGGGTGGCTGGGCTGCTGGCTTCGGTGATTCATGGCCGACCCAGTTCCCGGTCGGCTATCGACCTCAACATCTCCTCCCCTGGAAGCCGTCCAGCCTGCTGGAGGGTAGGGCAGGGTGGGGATAGGGGGGGTCCGGGCTTTCCGATGCCGGTCCTACCAACACGCGGCCTGCGGGCGCTAGCCACGCCGTTACTGCTAGACCTCACCAAGTCCGCTTAATGCGTTCCGCACAGTTCTGCCGCTCTGGCGATGTTCCACATACCCCCACCTCCTCCGCCCTTCTCTCCCCCCCCTTCCCCCTTCTCTCTCTCTCTCTCTCTCTCTCTCTCTCTCTCTCTCTCTCTCTCTCTCTCTCTCTCTCTCCCCCCCTTCCCTTTCTGTGTCCTCCGTCTACTTCCCTTACCCACACCCACCACCCGTCCAGTCTGAACTGTCCAGCGAATTGCTCTTGGCAGTGTCTGCGTGTGACTGGCCTTAAACCTTACACTTCGGACGAGGACAGCAAAGACACCGACCATGATTTGCTTCTGTCTGAAGACGTCCACCGTAGTCCACTTCACAGAAAATAAAGGAAGGAAACTGTCCCCACACTCCCAAAGCAAAAGGTACAATTTAAACTTGGCGTCGAGGTCGAGATCGTGACTGAGGAAGCACGCGTTCGGAGCAAACAAGGATCATCTTATATGCTGAACCATTACGTTAATGATCTCAAATGAACGAGGAAAATCTAAATCATAGTGGCCGGATGAGAATTGTCCAGCATCTTCATATCTACATCTGCACTCTGTAAATGATTGCAGGGTTCGTGGCGGAGGGTTCTTTGTGGAGGTATGACTGCTGCAACATCTCTGACAGAAATTCACGTAATTTTAATGTACGGTCTCTCTACGTAGATGTTTAAAGAATACTTATCATTGCAGTAACGTACTCAGTCACATAGTCGTAGATAACATTTAGTATTACGCTGTAGATGAGCCCAATGACGCATGTCTTGCTCCGGCGAGAGGATCCTCCAATGTGTGGCGCATGTGGCGTACAGATCACTGCGCGGCACATTTTACTAGACTGCATTTATTTTCGGAACAACGGGCTGATTTGGCAATGGATCTGCAGTCTATTTTAGATAATGATCAAACGAATGTTGTCCGAATTTTAAAGTTTTGTGAATTGTCCAACGTTTTTACCAATCCGGTTCTAATATGTTTACAGGATGACTTTCTTGCCCATATGTTACGTAAGTGGACAGCCAGTGACATTTCTCTGCGCCTTCCATCTAGCTCCCTTGTCGTTTTACTTGTGTTTTAGTCACCTGTATGGCATCTTTTATTCTTTCCCGTTGTCTTAACGTTGTATGGCCACATTTTGTAATTTTTCTCCACATTCGTTACTTTTAATATAAGTAAGGGCGCTAATAACCTCGCCGTTGAGCGCCCGTCAGCACGAAACAAACACACACACACACACACACACACACACACACACACACACACACACACACACAAAGCGCCGCTCACGAACACAAATTTGCTAGGGTGGTACTACTGAAGTGGGTTTCCTTGTTCTCTACGGTGGCTCGGTTCACCCAGATACATATTGGGAAGTTTTTTATGATGAAACCTGGTATTCCCTACATACACCAGGTACTGCCATATTTGCCACCATAATCGCGTTCCTTACAAAGGAGACGTTAAATGCCCTAAATTCTCTAAATTGGAATTACTGAGGCTTTGGAGCAGCTATTAAGGAGAAACCTATGGCAAACCTTTCCTTTCTTCCTTCGAACGTGACAAGGAGCGTGCAGATCACATAGCTACCACAATGCATGTGTAAGATTAATTTAAATACTGGGATTTGCCAGTAGTTTTGGTCCAGTGTAGTTATTAGTGGAATACAAATAAACCTCACCTCACTGTTAACTGAAATCGACGTATTCACTATATGCCTAGCCAATTTGTTTAGTACACCATGAATTTGGTAAAGTAACCATCAGCCAGACGCCACAGTGGATTAGCAGGCATGGTCCTGTCGCGGTTGAGATGTCATTTGCCGCCGGCCGCAGTGGACGAGGCAGGAACCGCGCCTCAGTCAGGAACCGCGCGACCGCTACGGTCGCAGGTTCAAATCCTGCCTCGGGCATGGATGTGTGTGATGTCCTTAGGTTAGTTAGGTTTAAGTAGTTCTAAGTTATAGGGGACTAATGACCACAGCAGTTAAGTCCCATAGTACTCAGGTCCATTTGAGCCATTTTTTTGTCCTTTGCCTTCCTCTGCCCTTTAAAAGAGACGTATCCAGCGAACATGGGAGGGGGCGGGGACTATAGTTGAACATGGTCTCAGCTGGTGAAAGAAGTGATGTGAATAAAATGACCAGGAATCGAACATCGGATCTTTGGATCTGTGTTCTGACATCTAACCACTGAGTTACCTACACCCTATAGCGTTGGCTCCATAGATGCCAAGCGCACTGTTGCTTGTGAGAGACACTGACACCGTGTCGAATGCCGAGGCAGATGGCGATCAAGGATATCAGCTGGTAATTGACCTTGGAAAGTGCAGATCAGGATGCACAGTAGTATGTGCGCAAGGTGAATCGAACACGGTGCTGGCTACATTTGGAGGCGGCTATCCGGGACAGCCTCGTACGGTAAAGGTGCGTGGCGTGCGCTGTGCGCAAGGTCGCAGACTTCTGCCCCACTCTGCGCAGCTGTTGCCTGCGAAAGCTTTCTCCTGGCCCACTAACACCCGGCTGCTTTTATACTGCCGTGTTCACTAAGCGACTGACGCCTCACCCATTTCTAATGAAACGAGAGAAGTATAGAGGAGGAGAAACTCGCTTCCGTGTTTCCTTTGTGTGTGTGTGTGTGTGTGTGTGTGTGTGTGTGTGTGTGTGTGTGTGTGTGTGGGTGGACATGTAACTATACTTTTATAGAACGAAACTTTCGCTGCAAAATTTGTGCATACGATAACAGGATATTATTTCAGGCACGCTTGTTCGCCCGTCACAGAAATTAAAATAGGCTATATTCCCCAATCAGAAATTCGTATTTACTTTGTTTGTCGCATAATATCAGTCTTTGTCACAGTTTTTTTTCTTCTTTCTCTCGGCTGTTCTGAGTGCAGAAGTCAAAGTTGACACGTCTCATTTTCCCGTAGACATGTGTTCCTTTTAATATCGTGTAGTCGCTGGTAATTACGTCGATGAGCCTCAGAGGCAAGAGGAAAGTAATTAGCAGCCGTGCAGGCGCTAATAAGTGGTGCTATTACAATAACAGCGTCGTATACACCTGTGCTGAACTGTGCAACACTTGTAGCCCGATATCGTCCGTTACGACTGTAACCCATAAGTATCCTTTTTTTGTCGTCTATAACTAAGTTTAAATATAAGTTTTCTGAAATTGTAGATGATTTACCTGTGTAACTGGATAGGAGTTATTTCGCTCCTTTTTCGATCGATACAAAGAAGTCAGGTATACTCACACCAACATTAAGACAATGACTGTACCTTCAAGAAAATTTGCAATTTTTTTTCAATGATAATCGCAGTAGACTGCTTTTGCAAGTACCTTGTTTACAGATATGTACGAGCTTGAGCGAGCATTGTGGTAAATGGGCAAACGGTAGGTGTCAATGGCGAAGTGAATGCCATTGAGGTTTTCTGAAAACGTCATATAAGGAAACTTAGTACAGGAGGTTAGCAGTGCTTGGTGAAATAGATATTGTACATGCAGAAGTCCTTTCAGCGCTGAAAATTTCAACTTTTGCTATACAAAGTTTGTCCCGCGCACCTTGTCTCCCAAACAAGAACGACGACGAGTGGACGCCTGTCGCGACTTGAAGAAATGCAAAACGCTGACAATTCTTTGCTGGAAAAAAAAATCAAGACGAGTGATAAGACTTCGTGTTATCAATACCTCTAACATCAAGTAGCACGTCCTCTTGCATTGATGCATGCCTATATTCGTCGTGGCACACTATTCACAAGTTCATCAAGGCACGGCCATCCTGATTTAGGGTTTCCGTGATTTCCCTAAATCGCTCCAGGAAAATTCCGGGATGGTTCCTTTGAAAGGGCACGGCCGACTTCCTTCCCCGACCTTCCCTGATCCGATGAGACCAATGATCTTGCTGTCTGGTCTCTTCCCCCCAAACAACCCAACCCACCCCTCATCAAGACACTGTTGGTCCAGATTGTCCCACTCGTCAACGGTAAATTCGGCGTAGATCCCTCAGAGTGGTTAGTGGGTTACGTCGTCCATAAACAGGCATGTGCGATAGGGTTCATGTCTGGATAACATGCTGGCCACTGTAGACGAGCGATGTCCTTGTCATGAAGGATGTCATACACAAGATGTGCACGATGGGGGCGCGAAATGTAGTCCTTGAAGACAAATGCCTCGCCAATATGCTGCCGATATGGTTGCACTTCGGTCGGAGGGTGGCATTCACGTATCGTACAGCCGTTACGGCGCCTTCCAAGAGCACCAGCGCCGTACGACGGCGCCACATAATGCCACCTCAAAACACCATGGAACTTCCAGCTTGCTGCACTCGCTAGGCATTGTGTCTAAGGCGTTCAGCCTGGAAGGGTTGCTTCCAAACACGTCTCCAACAATTGTGTGGTTGAGGGCATATGCGACACTCATCGGTGAAGAGGACGTAATGCCAGTCCTGAGCGGTCCATTCGGCATGTTCTTGGGCGCATCCGCATCGTGCTGCATGGTGTCGTGGTTGGAAAAATGGACCTTGCCAAGGACGTGGGAGTCAAGTTGCGCATCATGCAGCTTACAGTTTCAGTCGCAACAAGATGTCCTATGGCTGCACGAAAAGCATTATTCATCATGGCGGCGTTGCTGTCAGGATTGCTCCGAGCCATGATCCGTAGGTAGCTGTCATTCACTGCAGTAGTAGCCCTTGGGCGGCATGAGCGAGGCATGTCTCTCTGTATCTCCTCCGTGTCCGAACAACAGCGCTTTGGTTCACTCCGCGACGCTTGGGCACTTCCCTTGTTGAGAGCCCTTCCTGGCACAAAGTAACAATGCGGACGTGATCGAACCGCGGTATTGACCGTCGAGGCATGGCTTAACTACAGACAAAACGAGCCGTGTACCTCCTCCCTGATGGAATGACTGGAACTGATCGGCTGTCGAACCCCCTCCGTTTAATAGGCGCTGTTTATGCATCTACATCTACATCTACATGACTACTCTGCAATTCACATTTAAGTGCTTGGCAGAGGGTTCATCGAACCACAATCATACTATCTCTCTACTATTCCACTCCCGAACAGCGAGCGGGAAAAACGAACACCTAAACCTTTCTGTTCGAGCTCTGATTTCTCTTATATTATTTTGATGATCATTCCTACCTATGTAGGTTGGGCTCAACAAAATATTTTCGCATTCGGAAGAGAAAGTTGGTGACTGAAATTTCGTAAAAAGGTCTCGCCGCGACGAAAAACGTCTATGCTGTAATGACTTCCATCCCAACTCGTGTATCATATCTGCCACACTCTCTCCCCTATAACGTGATAATATAAAACGAGCTGCCCTTTTTTGCATCCTTTCGATGTCCTCCGTCAATCCCACCTGGTAAGGATCCCACACCGCGCAGCAATATTCTAACAGAGGACGAACGAGTGTAGTGTAAGCTGTCTCTTTAGTGGACTTGTTGCATCTTCTAAGTGTCCTGCCAATGAAACGCAACCTTTGGCTCGCCTTCCCGACAATATTATCTATGTGGTCTTTCCAACTGAAGTTGTTCGTAATTTTAACACCCAGGTACTTAGTTGAATTGACAGCCTTGAGAATTGTACTATTTATCGAGTAATCGAATTCCAACAGATTTCTTTTGGAACTCATGTGGATCATCTCACACTTTTCGTTATTTAGCGTCAACTGCCACCTGCCACACCATACAGCAATCTTTTCTAAATCGCTTTGCAACTGATACTGGTCTTCGGATGACCTTACTAGACGGTAAATTACAGCATCATCTGCGAACAGTGTAAGAGAACTGCTCAGATTGTCACCCAGGTCATTTATATAGATCAGGAACAGCAGAGGTCCCAGGACGCTTCCCTGGGGAACACCTGATATCACTTCAGTTTTACTCGATGATTTGCCGTCTATTACTACGAACTGCGACCTTCCTGACAGGAAATCACGTATCCACTCGCACAACTGAGACGATACCCCATAGCTCCGCAGCTTGATTAGAAGTCGCTTATGAGGAACGGTGTCAAAAGCTTTCCGGAAATCTAGAAATACGGAATCAACTTGAGATCCCCTGTCGATAGCGGCCATTACTTCGTGCGAATAAAGAGCTAGCTGCGTTGCACAAGAGCGATGTTTTCTGAAGCCATGCTGATTACGTGTCAATAGATCGTTCCCTTCGAGGTGATTCATAATGTTGTTTACACCTTGCTACGGTCGCAGGTTCGTATCCTGCCTCGGTTATGGATGTGTGTGATGTCCTTAGGTTAGTTAGGTTTAAATAGTTCTAAGTTCTAGGGGCCTGGTGGCCTCAGAAGTTAAGTCCCATAGTACTCAGAGCCATTTGAACCATTTTGTTTACACCTTTGGGCGGGTTTAGTGACATCTTTGAACAGTCAAAGGGACTCTGTGTCTGTGATACAGTGTCCACAGTAAACGTCTATCTTCAGGAGTTCTGGGAACCGGAGTGATGCAAAACTTTTTTTGATTTATATATGTTCTGAAAGCAATTGGCTGTTTGGCGATTTTTCTTTGGTAACTGCAGTGGTGAACGCCTTTCTGAAATCTAGGAAGATGGATTCCGCTTGTTCACGTGCGTGCACTACGAGTATAGCTGGTAACAAAGAGGGGTCGCTTAGGTGGGAAAACGCGGTGCGTATAATTTAGTTGTTGGTGTGTCGCGCGTGGCGGCCGCGGCGGGTGGCGTCGACCCCGTCGTCTTGTTGATCTCATTAGAGTGGTGGCGGGGCACGCCGTGTCATTACGTGGCGATGAATGGCCGTATTAGCATAAACCGCTTCAGGTGAGAGCGGCCCTCGCTGCCCGGCCCGTGTAATTGTTCCCGTAAATCACGGCACGCCCGTCCGCCCACGCGCTCGCCGCCAACTGTCGTCGCCAGGGAGTGTCGTCCCGCTCTCGCGCCACCACCGCTCTCCCCTCGCGGCGACTACCTTGCGCGCGGCACTGTACCGACGCGCTCGTAAACGGGTTCTCGGTCTCTTCGTTCTCCGGGAGGGCTCCAAGAGTGGGCTCGGCGAGGAACAACACGGGCAGCGTGGCACTAGAACTTCCCATTCATTTTGTGTACGAGGGGAAAACAGCTCGCCGTGAGGCTTACGTTGTCCCGTTAAGACTCACTGCCAGGGACTAAAACCACCCCCTCCCCCTTTCCCTCCCCTCTACTTCGCCACCGCTCCGCCCACTCTTCGACGCCACATCTACGTCTACATGTCTACTCTGCGAATCAGACTTCAGTGCCTGGCAGAACGTTCGTCGAACCGCCTTCACACTAATTCTCTATTATTCCACTCTCGGACGGCGCGCGTAAAGAAGAGAACACCTATATCTATCCAAAATAAATGGTTCAAATGGCTCTGAGCACTATGCGACTTAACTTCTGAGGTCATCAGTCGCCTAGAACTTAGAACTACTTAAACCTAACCAACCTAAGGACATCACACACATCCACGCCCGAGGCAGGATTCGAACCTGCGACCGTAGCGGTCGCTCGGTTCCAGACTGTAGCGCCTAGAACCGCACGGCAACTCCGGCAGGCATATCTTTCCATGCGAGCTCTGATTTCCCTTATTTTATTATGATGATCGTTTCTATCTATATAGCCGGCCGCGGTGGCCGTGCGGTTCTAGGCGATTCAGTCCGGAACCGCGTGACTGCTACGGTCGCAGGTTCGAATCCTGCCTAGGGCGTGGATGTGTGTGAAGTCCTTAGGTTAGTTAGGTTTAAGTAGTTCTAAGTTCTAGGGGACTGATGACCTAAGATGTTAAGCACCATAGCGCTCAGAGGCATTTGAACCATTTGTTTCCACCTACATAGGTCGGCGCCAACAAAATATTTTCACTTTCGAAGAAGAAAGTTGGTAGAATGAAATTTTCACTGTACAGCGGAGTGTGCGCCGATATGAAACTTCCTGGCAGATTAAAACTGTGTGCCGGACCGAGACTCGAACTCGGGACCTTCACATTTCGCGGGCAAGTTCTCTACCACCTGAGCTACCCATGCCTAACTCACGTCCCATCCTCAAAGCTTTAATTCGGCCAGTACCTCGTCTCGTACCTTCCAAACTACACAGAAGCTCTCCTGCAAACCTTGCAGAAATAACACTCCTGGAAGAAAGGATATTGCGGAGACATGTCTTGGCCACAGCCTGGAGTATGTTTCTACAATGAAATTTTCACTCTAAAGCGAAGTGTGCGTTGATATGAAATTTCCTGGCAGATTAAAGCTGTGTGCCGGACAATGGCCCGAACTCGGGTCCCGGATGAGTGTCCTATAGGAAAGCTGGAATCAACCCCAAGTTGGTTCACACGTTCTCTATTAGGGATGTTCGTATTGGTAGCAGTATGTCTTCGCGTTCGTCCCACCTTTAGCCAAATACAGTTGACGTACAGCTAAACGTGGACTGCAAACAACTCGCCATATATTAACATTGCCTGAAGTGAAAGAAATAAGTGACAAAAGGTTCTAGGACTTACTCGGGATTGAACTAAAGATCCTTGGAGCTGTAATTTAGGACTGAACCACTCAGCCCACCTTTTTGTATGTAACAGTAGTTTTTTCCCCATGTTCTACGAGTGTATTTAGAGTGAGAAATATTCGAACCATGTTGTGGAACATCATCGAATATTCCCGCTTCAGCCCGTATAGTTTCATTAACGTGGTGGCGCTTACCTAGGCTTCAAAATGGCGTCCATAACGGAGGTGCGTTCCAAGCATAGATGGTCTCATTCAGAAACCAAAGCATCGCAGATATTCAGAGACGCTGGCAGAATGTCTATGGAGATCTAGGGAACAAAAGCACGGCGAGTCGTCTCTTATCATCGCATCAAGATCGCGCAACCCCGTCCAATCTCCCGCGTGCCAGCCGGCTGAACACAGCTGTGATACTTGAAAGGCTGGACAGTCTGCTGGACAGTCTCATTCCAGGTAATTGTAATGAACTTCTCTGTCTCCATGACAAAACAGCGCCTCATAAAAGTCTACATAACCGAGAGGAGCTCACAAAACTTCATTGGCCTGTTCTTCCTCATCTACCCCGCAGCTCGGATCTCGCACCTTTCAGGAAAAGTTGTGTTACTTTACTTATTGAACGCCCCCTCATGTGTAGGTGATGATGTGACATTACTTCTCGAAACGCACTTTATGTAGGTACATTGTTATTGGCAGCGGTTACCATTTCAGATACTCTGGTCATTTAGCCGTTAATTGTGTAGGATGCACACTTATTTCACCAAATCACGCTAATCTGGTCAGTAATGAGGAACTGGCAGTCACAGTGTTGGTATGTGTGTGGTAGACGAGAGAAACGTCGCTGGCTGTGAGCCGGCTGCCTGGTGGCGGTGTTTCGCGACCTTCCTTTGTCTGAGCCGCGCTGCGGGGGCGACAGCACTCTTCCATTACGGGGGCGGCCTCGCCTGCACAGCCCGAGGCAGCGCCGTGTCCAGCGGCCACTGCTAGGACCACTGTTCTCCCTAGGCAAGGCAGCAGGTGCTTAGTGCTCAGTTAATCTGTGTTACTGAGGCGGCTGCGTGCCTCAGTTCTCATTATCCGACGTGATTCATCTGACACATTAGCGAAATATCACGAGGCATGTTCAGAAAATAAGTATCACGTGACCATAAAGGATTTTTTTTTTTTTAGGGTTGGTAACACACTGCGTGATAGAGGGGGCGAGGGGCTCCCCTGAACCAGAGCGAGAATCGCAGGAAAACGGATGTACGTAAGCTGACGTTGCAGTGTCCAGTTGCGTGAAAGCTGTCGATAAGAAATACGTGCTGCGATCCGCTTCCTATTTGCGACAGGAAGAACACCTACCGAATTTTTTTTTCAAATCGGAATGATTTACGGCGAAGATATTATAAACAGAGCGAATGTGTTTAAGCGGTGTAGGTAGCTTACTGGAGGCAGAACAAATGTCCATGACGAACAGAGGAGCGGAAGATCTTCCATTTTGACTGATGAACTGGTGCAAGAAATTGAGGAAACTGTTAGTGAAGGTCGCTGACTGACAATGGCTGTAGTTCCTGCGACATTTGCACAACTCTCCAGAATGCTCTTATACGAGGCACTCACACAAACACTGGGATGCCGGGAACAGCGCGCAAGATGGGTCCCAAAACAGCTGACAACGCAGTAAAAGAGAATTCGGGTCATTAGCCCCCGCGAGTTTCTTCAGCAACTTAGAAAAAAAAGGATTTTCTGAGTTCTATAGTGACTGGAGATGAAACGTGGGTATACGCTTCAGAAAAAAAAAAATCGTCACAGTGGCGCCACATGAATTCTTAATCTGCCAAAAAATTCAAAACAATTTGGGGCACAATAAAAATCACGGCCCAGTATTTTAGTAGAATTTATGTCTAAGGAGGAGACTATCAGTGGACAACGATACTGTGATACACTACAAAAATCGAAATCAGAATTCAAAACAAAAGAAGGGGAATGTTGTTGCATGACAGCGACCGTGAGGGGCGGAGCTGGTGAGAAAGTTCTTCGAGGAGGGCATAAAGCAGCTTGTGTCACGGTTCACCACTTGCACCGAATGGGATGGCGCTTCTGTGGGAAAGTAATCAACAAGTGCGTCAGCAATATCCTGTGATTGGCGAAATGAGATAGCGGTCAAGTAGGAAAATAATAAAAAAGTTCCGTGAGGGACAACGGCTTAGTACAAGTCTTTCAATTAGACGCCACTTCGGCGCTTTGCGTGTCTTTTAAATATAAGTGCCCTTAGTAATCCTATGAGGGAAAGGGGCCGACAGTTTAGCGCGGAATCAAAATCATCTGTCGTTACTAACAAAACTTCACAGCAGTGATAGCTTATAGGCAGAGTGAAAATTCCCTATTCCGACCGGGACTTGATCCCCGACCTACACCACCAGACCAAACAGCGAAGTGATAAAAATGTGTTCGGGTTACAGTCGTAGATTACGTTGAACAACACACCAAGGGATCACAATAGGGCAAAAAATGATATACTGGTAGGTCATAAAATGTGTGAAATGTTCTTGGTATTTTCGCCGACCTGCTCGTATAACTTACGGTGAACTGCGTTAGCTTGCATAACTGAGAGGTGAGCCAGGCACAGGTCATACCCGCGCCGTGGAATATCGACTGTTGGCCTGCTAACGTGTCAGGCTTAGTGTGGTTTTTAGGTGGTTTTCCACGCTCGTGTAGATAAATTTTTCCCTGGGTCGTAATTTCCGCCTCAGAATATACGACACACAGTTACTGTACAGTAAAAAACAGTAACAAGTGTACACGATTCGCAAGCACACACGATTTCGGTAGTGGAGCTGGAGACTGTGGTGACAGGAACGGCATCATAATAAATTTTCTAAAGAACGGCATTTCGGTCGCACTTCAGATGTCGGTAACGGTTCAGATGTTTGTTTTGAAAAAAGTTTATCATTAGTCACAATAAAAAAAAAGTTCAGTTGACAATGTGGTTTTCTCAGTGCCTGGAACGCACTACTGCATCGGTTTTAAGATGTGAAGCTGGCAGGTGACTGCCGAAGCAGGTAATTTCGTACTGAAATTGTGTCTAATTGTGCTGGATTCGCTGTAGTTTCGCACGTCAGATTAGAATAAAATCTCGAGCTTTCGAAACTAATTTCCGTCGCCTTTGGCAGGAACAGCTGGCTGTCACCATGATGCAACAGGTACTGTAGACCTTTGCGGTACTGGAAAGTAAGGAGGACCGCGAATATTTCTGTGGTATATCAGAATGCCGTGAGCGCTCTTTCATGCAACACGAAATATTATAACCGATGCCAAAGTTAAATCAATCTATTGCTGCTAATTCTCATCTCATAGTAGCTCTTGAAATGTAGTGTTACAGAAGAATTCTGAAGATTAGGTCACGTAAGTAATGAGGAGGTACTGAATAGAATTGGGGAGAAGAGGAATTTGTGGCAAAACTTGACTAGAAGAAGGGATCAGTTGGTAGGAGACCTTCTGAGGCCTCAGGGGATCACCAATTTAGTACTGGAGAGAAGCGTGGAGGCTAAAAATCGTAGAGAGATGCTAAGATATAAATACACTAAGCAGACTGAGAAGGATGTAGGTTAAAGTAGTTACTCGGAGATGACGAGGCTTGCACAGGGTAGAGTAGCACACACACACACACACACACACACACACACACACACACACACACACACACAAACACACACACACACACACACTTGCGCGCGCAATGTCCCACGTATTAATCTGCTGCAATACATAGGCTATGCTGAGCAACCGGTGATGTTTTGTGAATTCTGAAAGATGCAGAAAAATGTGAAACATGTCTGGGTGGAAAGAGGAAAGACAAACTAATGGTATTTTGCATTATTACGAAACCCATATCTATTACTCACACAAAAAGGAAGAATAGTAACGCATTTTTTCATTTGCGTGACGCACAGCTGTTTAGTTGTCTTTTAGTAGAACAGCCTCGTTTCGGTTTACACTATCATCGCGGTAACTATCCAACCAAATAAAGTATGAAACAAAGAGAAATGCACAAAAAGCAACCAGGGATAAACAGGTGATACAAATTAATACTTTCCATCACATGTGATAGCAAGTGTCACAGCTGTAACCCATGTAACAAACATATTTGGTTTTGTACTCTTTCACATGCGTGTACTTAGCTGATGTACAGTTTTAACTGTGATTTGGATACATCGTCTTTTGTGCAAAGATACTAGTTGGAGCCGGCCAGTGTGGCAGAGCGGTTCTAGGCGCTACAGTCTGGAACCGCGCGACCGCTACGGTCGAAGGTTCGAATCCTACCTCGGGCATGGATGTGTGTGATGTCCTTAGGTTAGTTAGGTTTAAGTCGTTCTAAGTTCTAGGGGATTGATGACCTTAGAAGATAAGTCCCATAGTGCTCAGAGCCATTTGAACCATACTAATTGGATTTTTTATATGTTTAGCATTCTAGAGGGGCCAGGAATTATATGGACTGCTATATTGATGTATTCTATGATATGCGATTGTTGTGTATTAAATAATAATATCTATGTATCACTGATTTATTTTCGTGCATTTCTGTTTGTTTCTGGCCTTGTGTGGCTAGATACAGATATCGTACTGATGGTGTAAACCGAAACCGGTTGTTGTATTGAAATACGATTAAACAGCTGCGTGTCATGTGGGCCTATTTAAAAAAATATATATTACAGTTGTCGCGGCGCGGCATTAGCCGAGCGGTGAGAGGCGCAGCAGTCATGGACTGTGCGGCTGGTCCCGGCGGAGGTTCGAGTCCTCCCTCGGGCATGGGTGTGTGTGTTTGTCCTTATGATAATTTAGGTTAAGTAGTGTGTAAGCTTAGGGACTGATGACCTTAGCAGTTAGGTCCCATAATATTTCACACACATTTGAACATTTTGAGGGCGCTGAAGACCTTGCTGTCGTGAGCCCAAAACCCCTCTACTAATACTACTGAACATTTTGAACAGTTGTCGGAAATAGTCTTCAAAAAATGTTTAGTAAGAAGACCTAGGTAAGTGCTGCTGATTCATTACTGACGTAGAGGAAAATCTATCTGATCTGTCTAGCTGCCTAGGTGCAGGCCAGGTTGTGGACGAGAACAATTACTCGCTTATCTGAACACGGAATGCTGCGTCGCTTCGACGTTTGACGCGCAGGTTGTGCGTGCCCCGCTCGTTGTTTTAGCCGCTGGCACACTAGGAAGTTAAGCCGGCAGTCGTAGCGGCCTGCAGCAAGCTTTCGGTAGATGTGGGCGACTTGTCGCCGTAGGGACGTCACGGGGAGTTACTGCGCCGCGGGGCGTGCTTTGTAAGGGCGCGGCTCTTGTTCTAGTTCCCACAGCCGCCTCAAAGAGCCCATTGTCACCCCTGTGCGCCGTCCGCCAGATTAGCAAACTCACAACTGCTAGAGCGGCCGCAGACGAGTCTCTGTCTCTGTCACAGTTAACGTTCATAGTAAATGGAAAGTGTTGCCAACGTCAGCTACTACCAGCCCGGTTCTGCAGGTGATTAGAGGGAAAAAAAAATATTGTCACTATACTATAAGGGAGAGACTGACAGCGTGTAGTGAATGAGAGGAGGGGGAAGAATCACTAACACTCATTTGCAATGCCGCAAACTGTACGCGGTGCGACATTATTATTTTTCCGTTATCATAAATTGGAGACGCCTAACGTCGACAGTTGATGTTTCTAAATTAAGAGAAAATGAAAATTCAGTTGTTTGCAGTCACAATGAAAGTGAGGGTGAAATTTTACGTCCGTCCACCAGTTGCTTCTGTAGCTGAAGGGATCAATACTATGGAGCTATAATAAGCTGTTCATCTTATATCCTCCTTTCAAGACACTGTCCATTCCGTTCAACTGCTCTTCCAAGTCTTACAATGTCATCGGCGAACCTCAAAGCTTTTATTTCTTCTCCATGTATGGAAGTGAAACATGGACGATAAATAGTTTGGACAAGAAGAGAATAGAAGCTTTCGAAATGTGGTGCTACAGAAGAAGTCTGAAGATTAGATGGGTAGATCACGTAACTAATGAGGAGGTATTGAATAGAATAGGGGAGAAGAGGAGTTTGTGACAAAACTTGACAGGAAGAAGAGACCGGTTGGTAAGACACATTCTGAGGCATCAAGAGATCACAAATTTAGCATTGAAGGGCAGCGTGGAGGGTAAAAATCGTAAAGGAGACCAAGAGATGAATACACTAAGAAGATTCAGAAGGATGTAGGTTGCAGTAAATACTGTGAGATGAAGAATCTTGCACAGGATAGAGTAGCAAGGAGAGCTGCATCAGACCACTCTCAGGACTGAAGACCACAACAACAACAACAACAACAACAACAACAACAACAACATAGTAAGCTACTGGACTTGTGTATGTATCGACATGTGAACACCTGAGATGCTGCATAAAACGAAGTTTCTCAGCAAGAGATGTCAAACAGATGGACCAGGAATTGACAAAAAATGGTTTCTAGTGGAAAGTGAACTACGCGAAATCCGGTGAGCTGCCTGTAAAGACTTTGCAACCGGGGTCTTGTTCCCCCCCAGCCGATGTGAGCGTACGGTGTGTAAGATTCACACTGGAGCACTATCTCGCAGCGCCGCACTGCAGCAATTTAAAACCCACACTGCGGTCGTTAGCCTGTACTTAGCGCACCGCGTTCTCTTCCGGCATTTAAATGTGACTGCGCTCCCATGCGTGACCAACGAAGTGTATTTCATTTGCTGCAATTACCGCAGTGATGGAGTGACTCCCTAGTGGGCGGATTTTCAGCTGCCTGCCAGCTTTCACGACGCGCCGTATGTTGTCCTTATTCTTTGCTTTGCCACCCGTGAGCCATGTCAGATTAGAGAGACGCCCATAATATTTTTTGTGGGTTCTCTGCAAGTTGGAATTGAATGTGATGTGCGGATGTGCAGAAAAGATCATCGTCTCACTGGTTTCATTTGACTAATTTTGTTCATGAGATTTACTTAAAAAAAAATCCCTATGCATTTCTCTGAGAAGAAAAAGAGACTACAAACCCAATCAGGAGCCCAGACTTGAGTGCATGGTTTCTCCAGCGTAATTTTTGTTTTAGCTGGCCAAAATAGGAAATATAGAAGAAATGCAGGAAGAAGGAAGATTACGGTCTGGCGCTGAGGTTGTTAGAGAGGGGAAAGTGCGGAGGAAACGCAGAGGAAGATAAAAGGAAAACTTCTCGTCAACTGATCCAAATTCACAATTTTGAAATGTTGAGACATGCAATGTAGAAAAATATTTGCACTAAATGTTGACAATCGAAGAAGGGCATTTTCGGAAAAATTTCTTTCTCAAGTTACAGAAACTTGATTTTAAGCGGAGTGTTTTGAAGACTGCAACACCTGAAGGACATTTTTTATGCGGGTAGCAAGCGTACACGACAGAGTTAAGTACGCTAACAGTACGACTGTTTCTCACTTCCCAAGGTCCTCATTTTTACACCTCTGTGGAAACCGGTAGGCCTGTTTGTCGTGCGACAAGGGACACCATTCTGTCCCAGAAGTAGTTTTTAGGAAGATAACCTGCGATAGACTAAAAACTAGATAGACTAAAAACTAACGTTAGCAACTAGTACACTTTGACATCAGGCTACTTAAAAGAACATTATCTCACGTCTCTGAGCGGTATGTCCACATGCCACTTTCCCTTGGCGTGTTTAGTACCGATTGCGCTTTTGAAGGACTTAAAAATTTCTTTCTTATAAAAAGTGATTTATATCTTGATCACATTTTATTATTTCTTATTACACGATTCGGCACTCAGTCGTCGTCAGATCAACAATCAGTGTAATACACACTGATGAACCAAAACTTTATGACCAGCTGCTTAATAGCTTGTTTGTCCGTCTTCGAAACGAAATACATCACTCATTATGCATATCTCGGATCCGACAGTTTGTTGGTAGGTTTGTGTAGGTATGTGGCATTAGATGTCTACAAACAGTTCGTGTAATGCGCGCAAATAACGAGCCTCTGACTTGCGTACGCAGTGATGGCTTCCGATAGCAACCTAGATGGGTTCCACAGAATTTACATTAGGCGAATTTGGTCGCCGGGACATCAACGTGACTTTCCTATAGTGTTCCTCAAACCACTCTGTTGTGATTCTGGCTCCCACAATTATACTGCTGAAAGATGACACCGCGGGCAGGAAAGCCATCAAGAATGTCAGCAGCCGGTCTTCGATTGCTAAGTAACCTAAGTAGCACAATACTGCTCCCATCAGCCTGCGACAGTGGCTCGCTACGCATTCCGAGCCGCCGTTCACCTCAGTGACTGTGTTTGAAGACGACCAGCGACCTAGTGTAGGCAGAAATGTGATTCACTCCAAGAGCTGACACGTTTCCATTGATTGACAGTCGAATCCCCATGGTCCCATGCCCACTCCAGTCACAATTGACGATGTCGTTGGGCAGCACATGAACATGAGGGGATGGTCTGCTGCGGAGCTCCATATGATGAACAGTGTTCTCCGAAACACTTGTTAAGTGCACCATCAATCCTACTTTACAGAGCAGACAAGCCTCCGAACCCACGTTCTGTGAAGAGTCGTGGACCTCCAACCATTTACCTAGTAGTAGTTTCACTGTCCTAACTTTTTTCGTAGATGCTCAGTACAGTAGGACGTGCATATTCGACCAACTTCGGCGTTTTCGAGATATTCGTTCAGTTTCTTCGTAATGATAATCTGCGCTTTGACAAAATCGCTTATCTCAAGGGATTTCCCCATTCGCAGCTCATATCTTCGCTCGGGTGACCCCCGTAGGTGTCTACTCCAACTTACATACTTCTTTCTCTCTCTCTCTCTCTCTCTCTCACTCTCTCTCTCTCTCTCTCTCTCTCTCTCTCATTTCGCGGCGGGCCCTAGTTGGGTTGGGTTGTTGTCGGGGAGGTGACCAGACAGCGAGCTCATCAGTCTCATCGGATTAGGGAAGGACGGGGAATGAAGTTGGCCGTGCCCTTTCAAAGGAACCATCCCGGCATTGCCTGGAGAGATTTAGGAAAATCACGGAAAACATAAATCAGGATGGCTGGACGCGCGACTGAACCGTTGTCCTCCCGAATGCGAGTCCAGTGTGCTAAACACTGCGCCACCTCGCTCGGTGGGGCACTAGTCATAACGCTTTGGCTTGTTAGTGTAATACGCCAAATGGTACTTCCCCGTACCATGAACAAGCGAGTATTCAAGTACTGATCTGAGGACTGCTTAGGGCCAAAACGGATAATCAGATCCGGTCGCGGAATTAAAACCACAGTGGTAATGCAATGAAGCTATTCGCTGATGTGTTGCGCTGTGTCCCCTACTATGCCCGCCGGTTGTGTCACTGCACAGAGAGCACACGAAGATACCTAGCCCACAACGTCTCCTGCCAAAAAGTGTGAATTGCGTGCTCACTTTCAATTTATTCACGCTTCGGGGTTCCGCCTGTTTTCATGCAGCCTCCGTAGCGTAACTGTCTTATGTGATAGCAAAGTGCGGCAATGGTGCAAGAACTTTGAAGTACGGCATACAAACAAGGTGGTCAGAGAAGGAAGCGAGTATCAACCGATGATCTTGTCCAGCTAGTGGACCAGACGATTTGAGGAAATCATTTACGAAGGGTAATTAAGAACAAGCGAAGAGGAGTGTTGTCCTTCATGACAGAGCTCGGCCACATACTGCTGATTCAACAAACACGGTCCGGACTTTGCTTCCTCTGGTTTTTATCTGTTTGTTTACATGAGTCACTGGCTATGACAATTTGGCACAAATAACTAGCTGCAGTCCAGCAAAGAGAATGGCGGAAGCACAAGTGTGGCAAAGTTGGCACCATGTCACGACAAATACTTAAGTTGGAGCGGCGACTTTGTCGAAAAATAGCTGGAAGATGTAGCTAAATATTTCAAAGAAAACATTTTTGATTTTCACTGTGGTTACCATTGCGCGACCGTTCGCTCCTTGTAAAAAAAAAAGGAAGCGCCCTTATAATTAAGTGCAACCAAGACTAGAAACAAAGAAAAAAATTGTGTATACTTGCGTAAATATGGCCGATGGCCCGTAGAAAGACGTCCTGTCTCCGTTATCAATTTTCTTATTTAGTTATTTTGCCGGATGCCCTCCCTGACGCAACAGTAAACTCGTTCTGTGTGTTATTGCGTTTTATGTGTCTATGTATCGTATTCTCTGAAGCGAGACTTGGCGACCAGTCCAGCATTTACCTAAACGAGCATGGGAAACCGCCTAAAAACCACAATCAGGCTGGCCGGTGTCGTTAATCCTCCAGGCGGATTCGATTCGTATCTAGCTCATCTCCTTGTATCACAAAATATGGCATTGCACGTTTCGCTGTACGAGCAGCTCACACAACTAAGTAATACTAAACCGGATAAAAAGTAGACTCTGTACTGTCTCAGACCCAAAGCTAAGTATAAATAAGGAGTGTGCAGATATGTTACGTACAGTCGAACTTGTGCTCGGAGGCTCAATAAGCAGTCAAAGACAATAAAGAAAAAAGATTGTATGAACTGTAGTTGTAATCGTAATTATTAAGGAGGGTGTGTATGTTAAAGATTTAACCGTATTTCTCAGGTCGTCTTCAGATGTTTTCCTCGTTTTTGATACCGTTCTGCATGTTTAGTACCGACCACCCTGCTGCTTATCGTACCCCAAGTACATTTTATTACACTTCTTGTACTGATAAAGCAGAAGATAAACTGTTAAATACTCCAAAATACAACAGTTTTCTACTCTAGAATGAATTGTACCATGCACGAAGTAGTTTCGCTTTGATTTGCTTCCGACGGCGCAAAGTAGCTACCTGCGATTCCTCAGTAGAAATATAATTCTGCATCCGATAAAATCCACTTATACGCGGCATAGATGATTCTGAACATGTGGTAGATAGTTCGTTGGCCTCCGGGGGTCCATCCTCATTGCAGTTATCATGTAGCAAAGCTACTTTCGGTGTCATGTACTTTCGGAGGGGCACTTACTGCGTTCCGCAGGTGATGAAGTGAAAGTCGTCTGCGCTCCGTGATTTAATGTCAGAAACACTAATGTTTTGAGGTCGCGGTGGACAGCCTCGTAACATGCTGTGAAATCACTGACGAGGCTGTAGTATATTACTGGAAAAAAGTCTCCAAGAGTTCTTAGGTTTAGAATTAGGATATTTTTAAAATGTTCATTTAATTCTAATTATAAAGGAGATTTACGGATTACAACGCTTTTGTCGGATTTGTGGCGTTCTCCTACGCTAGTAGTCTAAAACATGACGAAAGCTGAGTGTCTCCTAGGAAGGATGGTTGCTACATATACTTGCTTTTCGTCCGTTTCGACAACTGCAGAAGAAGGAATCGGCCATAGTTATGTTACAGGAACAATTTCGCAATTCACGCGGATGGTTACGAAAAATCTGACTACGTCTGAACCCACCGTGGGTAGGTGGATTGGTGGAAACTTTCATTGGTCCCTGCTCGAGGCACTAGGAACCTCATTCGACTGTAGCAAGCTGTATACACCGGTTTTCGAGTTGGTGCTTCGCGCTGTTCGAATAGATTAATATTGTTGCTGTGCCCGTAAAGGACTTCAATAAGAAGTCATTGATTGTAGATGGTCAGCTGGAGTAGGATAGTTTCGAAAATTACGGAGTAGGGTGAATTCCTCAGTTCAGTAGCCTTGGATACGAGTATGGAACAATTTAGTACAGGATTTTTTTAAAGCATTAGCCGTTCTATTCAGTTGTGCCTTGTTTTGCTTATACCCAATATATCCGACGTTTTATATATTCTCAATCTTTGCCTGGCCCTACGATTCTATCCAACATTCTCCTCCCCTCTCTTCTGCATCATCCAGTGGCATGTTAAATACCGTAGCAGGTATCCTTCCAACCTGTTACAGGTTTTCCGTAGATTTCTTTCGACACCTGTTCTTCCTAGCATCTCTTCAGTTCGAGTTTCATCTGCTCACTTTCTATGGAATATCTGTCAAGAATTCAGTTTAAAATCGGTCCAGTAGAAGTATTAAGTGACGCAGCCATCAAAGAAACGTTTATACGCGTTTTGGAAACAAGCCTCTTTCTAGAAATCTCCAGTCGAATATGAAAATATTCCCTTGCAGAAGGGCCCGAGGGATTTATTTCCCCCATACTTATCCATATCGAGCTTTTCGTCAGTCTTTAATGATCTCGACGTCGATGGCACTTTTAAACTCCCTTAAACAGACAAGTGATCGTACGGTTTCCTTAATAAATAAAAAAGTCTATGTACTTAGTACATGAAAGTGTCGTAAGGAAAAAGTCTAACAGTCCATTATTAGGCTTGGTTACTGCTTTTGAAAGAAGCAACATTGGAATTACCTGTAGCGGTAGGGACCATTAGAGGCAGAGCACCTGCTCAAATGGACAAGTGTGTGAACTTTTAGTAGTAAATATTCTACCACCGATCCAGGAAATCCCACGAGAGACCTAAATATGGAGGCCGGGACAGGTATTTCAACCTCTGTTCTCCCATTCACGACTCCGGTGGCTCAGTCACGACTGCGCCACTCCCGATCCGATTTTCTGCACCCAAGTCAGCCTAAGTCAGCCTTCCATACGGTAGGTGTCTGTGTGATATGCGGCACGGACACACCCTGCCGAAATGGCGTTGGCGTGACAAAGCGAAACGGAAACAGCGTTAAGTGTGCAGCCTCGGTCGGCCCACTGCTGTTTATCTACAACGCTGGAACTGGCGTCGACACCGACCGTTCAAGAGCTGCTCCAAATATTACGTTCCGTAAGAGATTTATAGCACCGTCCGGCGCAGCGATTTTGCCTTTCGGAATTATTAAGCCGTATCTTTTGATTTACGCGCGTAAGTTACCGAGTCCATAACTTACGAGGGCAAAAAAATTCTGCGCCCGCCACCGAGCGATTTAAAACTTCTGGCGACGGGGCAGCAGCAGCAGCAGCAGCAGCAGCGCAGAAGGAAAGTAGTACTAGTATGACGAACTGCGTCGAGAGTTTCTTTTCCGAATTGTCGGAATAAACACTTCCTCGCGGAGACAGTTTTTCACTGTCTAGCGGGGCGCTATTCACGGAATGGCGCAGGTGATGAATGGGAAAGAAACTTGGTAAGAGGAGTGCCCTCGTATTTATAAATATGCAAATGGCGCACCCCCTCCTCTCACGCTTTGTTCGACCCGCGTGTTATCTGATTTGTAGTTGGGCGGCGATTGTTCTCGTTTCCACGGGACCGTTGCCCGCCGGAAACAATAGCTGGCTAATTGCATCACCGAATTGTTTGATGAAATTTAATTGCACCGTAATTAATGTGCTTTTGTCGTCGGTAGGATAACTGCTTGTGTGGAGCTGCCGAAAACTCACTCCCCCCCCCCCCCGGTTCCTTCATCTCACAGCACCACAGTTTTCCTTGAAATCGAACAATAAGCTTGTAGCAGCTCTTGTTGGAGGCCGCTTATCTGTTTACTTGAGACGTGATAAATTTGTGTATAAGAAACGTTATTAATTAGAGTTCATTGGCACAGTATCAGTTCACGGGAATTGAACACAATAACGATATTGGAATGTAATGACTAGAGCCCAGATGTTCATCCACTATCAAATCCTAAAACGTGCATGCATTCATGCAGTATATTATGACTAAACGTACACAATGAGACAACCACACAATAAAAATACGCGGTATCGAAATCAGTTGTACAGGGATTCCGAAACTGTCTGAAAAGCTTGTAAGGGTGTCAAAGGTTTAGATTGTACTGCAAAATACTTGTTAAGAAAAGAAATCGAAACACTGCGCTGTTTCCGAGCCATTCAGGCCGCTGAGCGAACAAATTCAAGCGATCCGCCAGATGCAGTTAGTGTGAACTGTTCTCATAGCGTAGAACAGTACGCCACGATAGTTCTTGGGGGAAAAAAAGCTAAATGGTCAGCGTGACGGGCTGCGTCCTAAGGGGTCCGAGTTCGATTCCCGACTGGTCGAGGATTTTCGCCGTTCAGGGACTGGGTGTTTTGTCGTCTTCTTCATCATTTCATCCCCATCCGGCGCACTCGTTTCCATTCCCATAGCGTAGAACAGTAGATAATAGCGCATGATACTCCGCAGTTATGGCTTGGGATCGATTTTTACAATTTTTGTATCGGTCTCTTGTTCGCTTTTAGGAAACCAAACTAAGAACACGTTGGACGGCGTCTCTAATTTGCGCGCGGAGGTCTGTTTGTCTAACTCAGAAAAGGTGCAACGTATCGAATTTTTTCTTAAGTTTTTTGGCAGCACAACCCACCCTACAACACCCTTAAAAGCTTTTCAGACTGTTTCTGCCCACATTTTATACTTATTTCTATTTCTTCTAAAATAATACACAACTACCAGTTTCTTCGAGTTTCCTGCAGTTGAACTCGTGCGTTTATCTGATGCATTTTCAACGACTGGGAGATGCACACTTACGTGAAGAAATTTTGAAGGAAGACATAACAAATTGAAAGCGTTTTACGTTTTCGCAACAAAATACTGAAACACGTACGCTTGAAATAAGTGAAACATGTAAGTCTGAAACACGATTGAAATTACGTAACTGTCAGTAGTCTGAAACACACATTAGAATGGCATGTGAAAGTGTATTCGCTTTGCGCAATGGTAACACCCTTCGCACTGCTCTTTGTTAGTACCGGTACTTTAAATTGTATAGTCAGCAAGCAGCTATTGTGCAGGGCTGTCGCTTAGCATACATTTTAATTAAATCGGATATGACTGAGACAATAACTTCCTGAGAAAAATAGATAATCAAAAATAACATGGAACTCATATTGATTTGGGATGAGTAACAATATGACACTAACTTTAAAACTTGTATTTTGACTCTTCGAAAATTAATTATCTTCAATTAATACACTCAATGAACTGTTTATTCATTAACAATTACCTTTACAAAATCTATGGATGTGAGTGCTATACTTTGTCTGAATCTTCACTTGTGAATACGTGCATTGCATTAGTAACGAAACAAGTTTCTTTACTTTAATTATTTCCAACTTCTACTGAGATTTCTTCTACAATTAGCAAATAAAAAATCATTAGTGCCCCTAGCGAGTAAATATATATCCAGCACACATCAGATACAACACGTCTTTACACTTGACTCCTCCATATGTCTCTCGATCTAAAGTTACTCAACACATTACCAATAACATCTTGAATGAGCGATAGCTGTTGAGCAGTGACGCTGCTACACAGTCGATAGTACATTTAACATCTCTGGTTCAATGTAACATTTTCTTTAAAAAATTGCATTAGTTTACGCTGTGTATATGCCTTTGAATATATTTCGTTGTTAATTTCCAAAATTTAAAATCAGGATTTTATCCGATAACTTTGTTCAGAGTATCTTTTCCTGCAACACTCTTTTCTCCATAGGATGATAGCACAAAAAGATTTTTCAACCTCTTCAGTACTTGTCAAAGTTTCTACCAATGGTAGACCTTGTGCTGTTGCGCCTCGGTTAGGACGTTTACTTTCCTTCCAATATTGAAACTGCAGACGAAGATCTCCCATGAACTCCGTGTATTCTTTAGTTTCTGGGTTAGGGCGATACGAACAAAAAAGTGAAAGTGGGGGTAAGAGTTAATTAAAATGAATGTGAAAATGAGAGGTATGGTTGGAGTTCCATCAGGTTAAAAGATAACTGAGTTAAGCATCAAATGTGACGATATGCCCTCCTCCTTGGCTGACGGCATTAATACCGATTCCGTCAGATCATCGAAGTTACGTTCTGTCGGGATTGACTAGCACTTGGTAGGGTGACCACCCCGTCTACCGAGCGCTGTTGGCCAAAGGGGTGCACAGATCCTTGTAAGGCCAATTGAAGAGCTACATGGTTGAGAAGTAGCGGCTCCGGTCACGAAAACTGACGACGGCCGGGACAGCGGTGTGCTGAACACATGCCCATTCATATGCGCATCTAGTGACACCTATCGGGTGAGGATGACACGTCGGTCGGTCGGTGACGTTGGGTCTGCCGAGGCATGATCGGACGAGTTTGCCCTCCTCCATGTTACCACGAATGGCACAGAACTCTCTTTTCTATTGGAAATGCTAGACAAGCGAGATGGGACACGGAGATGGTTACACTTCACTAACCTGATCTCTTCTACACTGGACTCGTATTCGGGAGGACGATGGTTCAATCCCGCGTCCGGCCATCCTGATTTAGGTTTTCCGTGATTTCCCTAAATCATTCCAGGCAAATGCCGGGATGGTTCCTCTGAAAGGGCACGGCCGGCTTCCTTCCCCATCCTTCCGTAATCCGATGAGACCGATGACCACGCTGTCTGGTCTCCTTCCCCAAACAACGAACGAACGAACGAACGATCTCTTCTATAGATGTCGTTGCGAAGTGCAGATGTAGCGCTGAGGACACGATGTTCTTGAAGTGAAGCTATAATATAACTGGCAAGTTGGTTCAAATGGCTCTGAGCACTATGGGACTTAACATCTGTGGTCATCAGTCCCCTAGAACTTAGAACTACTTAAACCTAACTAACCTAAGGACATCACACACATCCATGCCCGAGGCAGGATTCGAACCTGCGACCGTAGCAGTCCCGCGAGTCAGCTAAGGCTCTCGATTCTGCTAAATGAAATGGAACGCCAATAGCTTTTTCTATTGATAACATACGAAGCAGATACATCTATAAACAGCTAATAAGACATTCTGCGTAAGTACCATTACTGAGACACACCTACTATAGTTAATATTAGAATCAGTCAGAATCGTATTACATTATATCTTGTAGAAAACACGTTCACAAAATTGTATATGCACTATTACTCTGTTCTTCTCTGCGGCGGTATTTGAGTACATTTATGTGGCACGCTTTCGAAATCTTAACTGAGCGACCGGCAACAGGAATTACATTGTTCATCACCTCGCGCCAGACTGACTAGACAGCCCGAATCACTTCGCTTCGTGGCGCTGTTTTGGCGGGAGCCTTAGGTGTACGAAGTGCATACTCCGAATATCGTTATTCTAATGCTAATGAAAATTGTTATAAAATTGAGATCTGGAATAGGTATATATTCAGCGTGGTAGACAATAAAACTAAATCGGAATTAAATCAGATATTAATAAACGGATCTAATACATTTGGCACGCTGGCTCCTGCGTCGGCAACCAATCAGATTATCCTCATACTAAACTGAAGCAATTTCCCATGAAACTGGTACTCAATGTGAAAACTGTTGTCTTCCTTTCACCCCATCTCTTACGTCATGCCTCTTATACTGTAATCTCAGCGAAACTATGGAATCTTGGGAAGGATCCTATGGCTCCAAAGCCGGAAATATCACAGAATATTGCTAATTGGTTTGCAGTCGGCAGGCCACAAAAATGGTTCAAATAGCTCTGAGCACTATGGGACTTAACATCTGTGGTCATCAGTCCCCGAGAACTTAGAACTACTTAAACCTAACTAACCTAAGGACATCACACACATCCGTGCCCGAGGCAGGATTCCAACCTGCGATCGTAGCAGTCGCGCGGTTCCGGACTGAGCGCCTAGAACCGCGAGACACCGCGGCCGGCAGCGGGCAACATCCACGTGTCATACATGCCTTTGCTTTTCATAATAATAACATTAAAGTTTATGATACGTTTTAGTAATAATAATAATAATATTAATAATAATAATAATAACTTGTCTTTATCAATGCTTAGTACGTTGCCGTAGCATAACTTCCAAGAAATTGCGGTACAGAGAAAGTAGCATTTGAATGACATTCGTCGTATGATTTGGGAATTATTATGTTCACGCGTTTGATTTAGGAACTGTAACAACAACCACCTCTCACACCTTTGACAGCGTCGTAAATCATACCACATAAAATCAATGTGTTCATTCACCATTATCAGTATTTCACTAGCACTGCGATTATGAACCCAGGTCTGCCGGCTATAGCTGTGCAAGAGTCTAAGACAGGTGAATTCTGTTTATTTGAGTTACTTCTGTTTACATTTTTCTTTAGTGGAGGGTCTTTCCCGTCCCGTCGTGCCTTGTTCAACCACCTCTGGTTTGCCACTTCCATCCGAGGAACATAGACTCTGTTGGTTTTGTTGGCAGGAGGTATTCTCAACCTATAAATGGGCGCATATTCCTACCTTGGATGTTCTGAGCAAATGGTCGAGCGTAATCAGCTTAAAAAAAAATCTTGTGTTAAACATAAGCTATTTTTTGAGACTTAGTTTTCTTGCTACTTTAGTGGCTCTGAGCACTATGGGACTTAACATCTATGGTCATCAGTCCCCGAGAACTTAGAACTACTTAAACCTAACTAACCTAAGGACATCACACAACACCCAACCATCACGAGGCAGAGAAAATCCCTGACCCCGCCGGGAATCGGAACCGCGCGACTGCTATGGTCGCAGGTTCGAATCCTGCCTCGGGCATGGATGTGTGTGATGTCCTTAGGTTAGTTAGGTTTAATTAGTTCTAATTTCTAGGCGACTGATGACCATAGATGTTAAGTCGCATAGTGGTCAGAGCCATTTTTTGAACCGCCGGGAATCGAACCCGGGAACCCGGGCGTGGGAAGCGAGAACGGTACCGCACGACCACGAGATGCGGGCTCTTGCTACTTTAGTCTCCAAAAGTTATTTCATATATTTGGGAAATGATATGTATAAAATTCATATAGTTTCATGATAAGCTCCACGAACCCCGTTCTTTGTACCGCCGCCAGTCTCAGATAGTGAGCCATGTGAAAACAGTGACCTTCGTCCATAACAAATAACTCCTCGCTTGCGTGCTGTGCACGGGGACAGGGTTAACCCCAGTCGAGAAGAGAAGCTTAAGAAATGAGGTGGTTTTTTTTTTTTTTATTGAAACCCTGGAAGCGTTAGCGTGTTAAATGACGGTTCGCTGTAGCAAGTGTACGCGGACAGGCGACCACGCCTGCGTCGGATGGGCCGTTGGCCGCCATGCGCAGAGCAACAGTTGTCAGCAGCGGGTCATACCGTGTCCCGTCCCCCCCCTCCCCCCCCCCCCCCCCCAATCTGTGCGGGCGACCAGCTGTCCTCCGGCCAGGGGATGCCCCGCGCCACGTCACGCGTGGCTAGCCGACCTCGCGGCCACAGCCGACGCCGCTAGCGACACTACCGGCGATCGATGCCACTGTGCGCTTACGTCACCGCTGCGTTCCCGCACGCCGGCCGACGCAGTCGGACTCGCAACGCCCACTCCCTGCGGCCCGGGGTCATCGCGAATGACGTACTACGCGCTCTCCGCCTGTAGCTCCACCCACACGACCGATCGGTCCCGTAAAAGAGAGGGTGGGGCAGTGCTGTCAACGGGAACATTAAGTCGTCTGGTTCGCACGACCTGACTCACTGACACCGTGCTTGGCTGCTTATTATCACAAATTGTAGATGCAGCTGTTTTTCTCTTTGTCCCCCACATCATATGTTGGTTTTCTAGGTGTGCACTGAATAGAGAGGAAATAGTGACAAATTAATGTTTAGAGTCAATTAGATTGTAAACAAAACGCAGATGACACATTTCGAGTCCCGTCTTACTTATTTGTCACGTGAGATCTAAACCCTCATTGCTTACTATGTGATAGAGTGGTAACTATGGTAACTGGCGCTCAGGGCGAACTTCCACCCCTCTCTCCCTTTTCTCCTCCTACCGACATTTCATTTTCAGTTTGACCTTCATCACTCCTTAGACTGTTTACTCCTTAACAGTGAAGTAAAAGGTACATCATCGGTAAACAGCACTTGTGAATGATTATGATGATATGTGGGGTACTCAGCTGCGCGGTCATGAGCGCTCGTACAAAGTCCCAATTTTTACACAGTCCAATTTTTTTTTACACAGTCTAATCTAGCCGCTGTCATGGATGATGATGAAATGATGAGGACAACACAAACACCCAGTCCCCGGGCAGAGAAAACCCCCGGCCCGGCCGGGAATCGAAACCGGGACCCCGTGATTAAGAACAGCACTTGCGGATTAGGCCTTTGGCCTGTTCCGATTGGCTGACTGTTTCCTACAAGGCAGTTCGAGGAGCGACCTGTGATCGTGGCATATGTGATCAACATGTCGCCAATTCCTCAACTCGTTATTGCCAGTAGATGACCCTTGAAGATTCAAGGAGCTCCTCATTTGAGTTCACGTGACTGATTTCTCCCCCTTCCAGACCTCCCTATCTCAGAAAAATCTTACTAGGTACGGCGAATCGAAACAATCCTTCGGCACCGTAGACAGCGACGCACAGGAACGTTAGCAGAAAGTTATGTCAAACATTTTTACAACATCTCAATTTGTTTTCCTTTGTTTATTTTGCGCTCAGGGCAAAACAGCAAAAAAGATAAAAAAAGAGACAGACCGAAAATCTAGCATCCGAACACAAGAAACAAGTGTCTCTATAGGAGGTAAAGAGGTTTTATGGAACTGTTACTCAGCACTGTCCAGTCCGAATCTCCTCATGGTTTCCCACCCATACATTTTCGCTCCTTTACTATTTAGTGCCCTCCGATTATTTCACTTCTACTGCTACTAATACTGATGTTACTATTTCCGCCCCGCCCTCTTTCCCTTCTCTTGGGTTCTTCGTCACAAAACGACACCGCCGGCCGGTGTGGCCGAGCGGTCCTAGGCGCTACAGTCTGGAACCGCGCGACCACTACGGTCGCAGGTTCGAATCCTGCCTCGGGCATGGATGTGTGTGATGTTCTTAGGTTACTTAGGTTTAAGTAGTTCTAAATTCTAGGGGACTGATGATCTTAGAAGTTAAGTCCCATAATGCTCAGAGCCGTTTTTTGGAAACGACACCTAGAACACACGACCGACTTCCATACCGTGCTTTACTCTCACTCTACCCGTTATAGAATCAATACAGATTATAAACCCCACATACCAGTACTCGACTCCGGATCTTAGCTTATCATGGCATCTCTGTCCCACTCAGCGCTCCGAATACCACGACGGACCGCTTCACAGTTGAGTCACTCGATCGTCTTTGAGACCAGTAGGGGTTCAGTCTCCGTACTACCATCTGACTTCGGTTTTCCGTGGTTCCCATAAAAATCATCCCCTGCTATTGACGGAATGGTTATTTCCAGGTCTCGCCAGTTTGCTTCCTGCGTCGTTGTAAAATTTTTAGAGTCACTTCTTCCCTGCTGTCAAATGGAACTGACACTCTCGATTGTCGCTACAGAACGAAACCGTCGGCCACAAAGAGGGGTGGATACGTACTGTTTGCTACAGGTATGGGGCTCTGTAGGTGATATTTATGTAGCTAAAAACATACAGCCATGGACGAGAAAGATGCACGGCCACATACTTCAACCTTGTTAAGATAAACAAATTCAAAGTCCCATGTACTACTTGCACCTCTCAAATGCATTCAGCTATTCTGCATGTATCTCCAACATGATGCTTTATCGATAGATTTGGGTTGCCTATTTCTCTGTATTGATATAAAGCACTTGGGTTTCCAGCCGAGTCATTTCGTCGAAATGGGGCGACGTTTCGGAGAACTTTGTACCGGGTGTCCCGGAAGAAATGGTCAGTATTTTGGTGTATGACAGTAGCGATCGTTAGAAGTAAAAACGTCTTATAAACTGACTGTAAGATTCATACCTTATGAGCTGCTAGCACTTCATCTTCGATACTGTGAAACAAATCTCTTTTACGCAAGCTCTTTAATCTCCACAGGGCTTATCAAAAAGCATCATCCGATTTGGTACGTTTGTATTTCTGAAACTAATAAACATATACAATGAATTTGGTTTTTTGATGAATGGGAAACAAAAAGTTTTTTTTCATGTCTTGTCATAGGTGTTCAATACGCCCCCGTTGAGATGCACGGCATATGTTAATGCGGTATTCCAATTGTTCCTATTCTGCAGCGAGCATGTCTGGAGTTACAGCTTCCACAGCTGCTGTTATGCGATGTCTCAGTTCATTCACTGTTGTTGGTAACGGAGGCGCACAGTCTTTTATAAACAAGAAATAATCACATACAGTCAGAGCCGGTGATCTTGGAGACCAATAATGTAAGGTTGAGTCATCTGGTCCAGTGCGACCGATCCATCGTTCAGTAATCCTTTGATTTAAAAATTCCCGCACTTTCAGATGCCAGCGTGGCGGTGCCCGGTGCCCCATCTTGTTGGTAAATAAAGTCCTTCGAAGCAGTCTCCCGTTGTGGGAAAAGAAAGTTCTCAAGCATATCGAGATATGTACTTCGTGTAAAACAGTGGATCTTACACCTTATCTCAAATAATATAACAGTTATGATTTTTTTTTTAAATCGGCTGATTCTTTTTGTTGTATCATGTAGGAATCGAGAGTTTGCTTTTTTCCAACAGCACGTGGTTCACGCACTTTTTTAAATAATATAATAGTTATGATTTTTTTAATCGCATGATTCATTTTGATACACCCTGTATTTTGGAAGGAGGTAGTAAGAACCAAAACAAGAAAAAATTGTCTATTAAACATGGGATGTGAGCACTTGTTCAGTAGAAGAGATGTTTGACAGTCGCGGAGGTGAACAAGTGCACATAGCTCTTAAGGTATGCATTTTAGGGCCCACGTTTACTAGACTTTTGTGCTCCGAATGATCGTTTCTGCCGTATCCCTGAATCTTGGCCATTGCTTCTGTGACATCCTATAGTGGTTCAACTCACCGATAAAAAGACGAGATCATACCACTTCACTGTATTCGTCTTAAAATTGTTTTCGCGGTCACTTTTTCTTCCCACATAACTCAGTTCAATGCTAGTATTTACAGTCCACCCACCGCCACCACCTGTCTTGAAAAGAGTAGGTAATAATCCCGCATAATTCTGTTGTAGGCAAATAAATGTAGCTTCAGCATCTTGTAGGAAGAGGTATAGCACAGGCTATAGCACCAGGAAAGTTAAGTAATGCGGAGCAAATGCGGCATAGCCTATAGTTGACCTTAGGTTTCGCATCTTGGCGGTCCACGTGATTTGACGCGTCAGCCGTGAAAGGCGACCACAGCGAAAGACGTCGGGCGAGCAGATCAGATCTTTGGTGGCCACACACCGTGTAAGCAAGGTCGCACGCCAGCTAATGAAAGGATACGGAACAGCTGTTACCTGACGCCCCGTAATCGCCGCTGTTATGACGGCCTGTGTCACGAACGCCCTAAGTGGAGAACACACGTTTTCTTCTTATTTACAGCTTCGTGGGTCGCCTACAGCGATCGATTTCGTGATAATTCGTGGCTTTTGCAAGGCTAACAGCTGCCTGGGTACGAAAATGTATCATTTTGCAAGCAGGCATCGAAGCTTTATACCCTCTGACAGCGTTCACTGAAGATCGTTGCCGCACGCGAAGCGTGCTGCGCATGTGGAAGTCCTGTCGCTAATTCTGTGCCCGCCACTAAAATGCAGTATATCACTGGTGTGCTGGTAGTTCGCTAAACGTTCATATAGACAGTACACTGTGCGCCATGTCACAGTTCCGCGTAAGTAGGTTATGTATTCGCACCTGTATGTATCTACCGTGATGAGCCAAAGAAACTGGTACAGATGGCTAATATCGTGTAGGGCACCGACGAGCACGCGGTAATGCCGCAACACGACGTGGCATGGACTCGACTGATGCTGCAGGGAACAAGTTTCACAACAAAAAGATTTTTTAAAACCTGAAGATACAGCAAAATTAGTCGAAACCGGTTGTTTTAAATAAATAAATATTTATGCGATCTTGGCTAATGAATGTTTTTGGCAAGTAGAACAGAAAGCTGCTTCTGTATTCTCAAAATGAGAAAATTCGGCAACTACATATTGCTACCAGTCCCCACAACCTCCGGAGCTACTGTACAATCGTTTTCCTGCCTCGGAGCGCCACCTCGCCACCCGACGTGGCAGCTAACCAAAGATACACAAGCAGCGATGGATCGACTCGAATCGATCCGCCACGTCTCTAAATGGACATCAAAACAGATCACGTAATACAGCTGCATCGGGAAAGCGACACTGTTGTGTACTGTGCACGTGTGTCGCATTACAAGACTTCTTTTGAAGCCTTGTTTTGACTGGACAGGATCTTAGGGATGGGAACAACTGACCGGTTAAAACCGATACCGGTATTTTAGTTCTGAATAACCGGTCTTCTGCGGTATTTGTTTGGTCTCGGATATAACATGTTCTTTTTGTTTTGTTTTTTACTAATAACCTAGTGAAAAACACGAAATAACAATTAGCCATAGCAACAGTGTTAAGATTTTTCGTTTAAATAAACCTTTCTTTCTTTTTAGAAAAGAAGTAATTTTTATTCTTAAAAACTGCATTGCTTTGAAATGTTGTGTTACTGTAGAAAATGGGCAAAGCGATCAGTGCCGTTTCAATAACAATACTAACAGAAACGAGCAACAAACACTTGCCATAAGAACTGGCACAGCATTTCTGAGACAGTTATGTCCCTGTTGCCACGTATCGTGGCTCCACGTGTGATTGTATGTACGGTGTGTAAGACTTGTCCCCACCTGATTTAGACTTCAGTTCCTCGCTGTCGTCACCGGCAAACCGCAGTGTTACTGAATAGCAACAACCCTAGTCTGGAAACATTTTTTACGAAGTTACGTATCTGTGAAGAGCAAGGCTTCATTTGCTTTACAAGATTAAAGATTTGTCTGCCATTTCCATGAAATAATAAAAGAGGAAGGAAATTATGCGAAGACTATTAAATTACAAACTCGTCTATAGCATACAATACAAATGGATGCAGTTGATCTGGTGCTTGCATCTACAAAATACGCCTTTATCGGCTTGTAGCCCTTGAAAATGGACAAATTAATGCGAAAAACAGTTCTTCATCCTCTGTCTTCACATTTTATCACTGACTATTTTTACAGCCCTCCATTGAAATATGATTTTTTAGCAGAGTTTCAAAAAATTAGAATCAAAAGGAGAGTACTAGTGATTTGTTGTAATATTAAAAACTTACTACTTTTTGGGAAAAGTAACGAACTGTGGAAGGACTAAGTTTTCTTTTAGTTGCCTAATTAATTTAATATTTTAAATCTACGTATCTTGAAACTGAGAAATTCAAAATTTTTCAGTATTTTTTCGATGTTTACCTTTATTACAGGAAATAATAGGAATAAAAAAACCGACAACCGGTTATTTCCGAAAGCAGTTATTTTGAGCTGTTTTAACAGTCAGGTTGAAGTGCCGTGGAAAAAAAATCGATGCAACCGAAAACCAGTTGTTTCAGCGATAACCGCCATCCCTACTAGATCTGTAAAAGATTGTGGTGTGCGGGTCGAGACCCTGTTTGGCACAACATTTAACTCGTAAGCGACTCAACTGATTAAAAATATGTAAATAATAAAAAGTTTCCCATTACTGGCTTTAAGGAAGGTAAATGGCGAATCTGCGTCCAACACAGATTCCAAGTACCTCAGATGACCAATTTGCTAGGGCCGTTTTTCCGTTGGCCGGCTGTATAGCGTAACTCAGCTGATACGGAGGACTAACTTCGGACATTGCTTTCGTGAACCTGCAGTAATAATGTTTGTGCGGCGGTTTGCCATCAGCGCCAGGCCACCGCGGGCAGATTATATACCCGCCGTGGGAAGGCGGCCGATGTCGGCGTGGCCCGATAACGACCGAGCGCGCGCCCCGAGTAACGAGCTGCCCCGCGCCGTAACTAACCCCGCCGGCGGGGGCTGTGGGCGAGATTTACGTGGCAACTCGCGGCGCGGCGGGGGCGGAGGGTGGGATTTACTGCGGCGTGGCGTGGCGTGGCGTGCCGCCTCCCCGGCCCTGCAAATTGCTGCGCTCAGATTGGACAGTCGCCGGCTTAACTGGGGGCCACTTTGCGTCAGCCTCCTGACATACATACCGCCATGTGGCGGCAGATGATCTGCTGTTGCTCCGTGCGACTTCGCGTAATGGGCTAAAACCGCAGCTCTCCAAGCTAATGGACCATTCCTCTACGCAGGCACTCGCTTCTGTCAAAGTTTGCTGCGGTTATTTGGCTAGTATTGAGCGGAGTGCCATCTTTCGTAATACGTAGAACTTCTGAGGATCACGTTTACTCTAATTTGTTCATTTTTCCCATGTAGACTGAGAGAATCAGCGAGCTCATTATTTTTCACTGTAAAGTTTATTTCAGTCAATCTGCATGTACAACTACGTCTACGTGATTACTCTGCAATTCACAATTAAGTGCCTCGAAGAGGGTGCATCGTAAATTGCCGGTAAGGGCAGCTGACACTTCATGCGCTGTAGCTGGTTTCCTCCAATCAAAGTGCTCTACGTCACGTCCGAATCGTTAGCCGTTGTAAAAGTGCCACAACAATTAGTAAGTTCAGCCGTTACGACTTGATCACCAGGGCCATAAACACTACATCCTTTCGCAGTGTAATGGCGTAGCGCAGTGGCTAGCGTATTATAATTCATGTTTCTCATACTTTGCCGCGTCATTTTCATATTCGTATTGACTTTTTCATTTGCTCTTATTTTTCTTTCTATCATTCCTTTTTTTTTCGTATGGGATCTGCTTATATGGCCTTAATATGCAGCCAAATACCGACTACGACTGCTCATCACGTGGCAACGCTGCAGCCCATGTAGACAGTGTGAGGATAGTTTTAGGTAACCTGTAATAGCGAGAAATATCACTTCGCTTTTATCGTTGAAACTGAAATTTTGCCGTCTCCAATTTGCTCTTAGAAGTTAGCCTTAAACGCCGTGAACAAAGCGATCGTGCTTTTTAGTTCTGGAGCAGATTGTTGATCTTCATTTTCTCCTAATCGTTGCGCATCACGAGGTTGTGGTTGGGTTAGGACATGAGTTTAAATTCATGATTACAAAGCACGGTGTCTCTCACAGTTCAATCAATGCTCACTTACAATCAGCTTTGGACAGAGCATCTCGCATTTCCGTTATATCCTGTGGCGGCCGCTTCCAACGTTGTCCGCGTTAAACATTAACGGCGATTATAAAATGACCCTCCGTGTTGCCTACAACCGAGCAGTAGCCGGCAGTGGGACCGAGGGAGGTGGCATAGTTGTTAGCACTCTGGACTCGGATTCGGGAGGACGACGGCTCAAACCAGAGTCCGGTCATCCTTATTTAGGTTTTCCGCGATTTTCCTAAATCGCTTCAGGCAAATGCCGGGATGGTACCCTTGAACGCGTGTGACCGACTTCCATCCCCATCCTTCCCTTCTCTGATGTCGCCGATGATCTCGCTGTGTCGTCCCCTCCCCCATATCAACCAACCAACCGGCAGCGGTTAGGGCAACGCTGCCAGTTACAGACGTCAGCTGTCAAGTCCTTTTAATCGGACTGCAGTCATTAAACAATGAAGGCTTTCACGTACGGTTGTCACAGTTGCTGGTGAATCTTGTGGGTTGTATGGTGTTGACCATGAAACTTCATCGTTTCTAACATTTCGTGCAGAACTGTGGTGTGAGTCTAGTCATTTTTAATGGAACTTTAATATTTCTTGGTCGATGATTTTGATCCACATTTTATTGAGGCTCCAGTACTCTATTAAGAATAACAGCCACTAAACAATGTAAGAGTTTGTGATCATAAATATAATAACATTTATTCCAGTTATTAACCGTGTTCCAGTTCCCTAACCCATGTGTCTTTCATTGTGTCAATATGATCATTTTCTTTTACCCTTCTCCACTGTCTGGCTCTCACTGTCCTCTACATGTATATTTTCTGGTTAAACATGTATCCACCCAATGCACCTTACTCTTATTTGCTGCACTCAGCTTTAAATATTCAATCTCTTCTTTCTGCATCTTTCAACTACCAATCTTGCCATGGTCCCATCTCATTTTCCAGAATAGTGTAATTCATGTAGAATTAATGAAACCATATGGTTCCAGAGATCTTGACAAGTCCCAAACATCTCTTATGTGCGTATGAAGGCTGAAGCGACAAATGAGAATTTGTACAAAGGCCAAACCAGGTTCTTCTGATTACTAGGCAGATGCTGGCATAGTGGCTTTGCACAACTCCTCGCCTCTCTCTTCAGTCCAAATTCTCATTGACGCCCGTAAACTCTTAACAGAATTGCAGAGGCTCTTCAACTGCATTAGAATAGCACTTCAGCAGCGAACGAAACGGGGATCCCGTCTGAAACCCAGGCATAGGTGCTTTAATCAAGTGAAGCTGTATGGTGTCAGAGATTTTTTTCAAGTCTCAAAGGAGTTTGAGTTTAAAATTTGGCATTTCATATTAGTCAGTGTGTAGTCAAGGTGTAATTTATGTTAGTGTTACTAAGTATCTATCTCACTTGTGCCTGGAAAATATTTCTTTTTTTTTTCGGTGACAAAATAAACTTCCGTACTATTAGGGAACACGGCACTGAGGCTGAATTTTTCATCTGTCAGTTTGATAATTTATACGTTTTTGTACGTTGCACCCATGTCATTCAGTACGTTGGTCTGTTTTACCCTGCGCAAATAGTCACAAGACATTTATAAAATAGGAACCGACCTAGTCTTCATAATCACAAGATCGAACTTTTTTCTCCAAGTGAAACTAATCTGTGTTGTGACCACGATAACAGTTGTCAGTGAGACAAATCGAGTGGTGTGGTTGCTCCCGCAGGTCTGAACAAGAAATTACAGCGGAAACATGCATTTGGAAGTGGGACACTTCTGTTCTAGCGGCGTTTCGAATAGCGTATCGCCGGGAAGTTGGTGCCTCTACGCGGATATATACTGCACCGAGGTAAAGAGACGGTGAATAAACTATCAGTCTGTCTAATTAGTACAGGGAAAGTTACAGCTGACATGAGTAGTATGTGAAGGAAAATCTGAATGCTGGTGAGAAGCCCTCAGGTATATGAATACGCAGGATGAATCAGTGCACGAGTTCTCTCGAACCTAAATCACTGCTGCCATTAATGAAAGTTGCCAGCAGAAAGTTCGCAGAGATTCCGAGATACGGTCTGAAATTCTCAGTCCTAATGACCTCCACTCCTTGCTGTGACGTCGAACACGTGACCTCATCAGGTGCTTGACGAGCTTATTATTACCTTTACCTACCGTCGTATCAGCTCCCTCGTTAGACACGGCCACGCTGTTTTTACATTCTTTTTTTCCCACCTGATATTTTTTCTCGTCTCGTCGCGAAATTCTGGTACAGGGACAGATGCAAGTTCACAGCTTCTTCGCGAGTTTCTTGGTACAAGTAATTATCGTTGCGAGAGTGGAGACACGTTTCGTTGGCCTGTGTGTGTGTGTGTGTGTGTGTGTGTGTGTGTGAGAGAGAGAGAGAGAGAGAGAGAGAGAGAGAGAGAGAGAGAGAGAGAGAGAGCGCACATGCATGCACGGCAGTTCCCTTTGTTGTGGGCTGCTCATGGCGCATACCCATCTCGGTGCACCAGCACTCCGTCGCTTCTTGACGGGAACGCATTTAGATGGCGCGAAATTTCTTTGAGAACGGAGAAAATTACACGCCCGACGAGTTCAATTCAGGCCCGGCGTCGCTTTGTGCAAAACGGAAATGAATGTCTCGGCCCGCTTCGCCGCCAACCCTTTTAAATGCGACACCCGCATGCGGAGCAAGCGTGTGAGAGGAAAGGAAGAAAAAGGGGGGAAAAAAGAGGTGGAAAAGGGGCTAGACGCGAATGAGGACAAGAAGGAATGAGAAGAAATCGCCCCCGAGCGTGCCGGTGGCGCAATTTCTCAGGTGTGCGTGTGGGAGTATTCTCTTACACGTCGTGCACTGACTGACGCCTTCGATCGCGCTCAGCTTCGAGGGCGAAGAAGGGTGTGAGGTGCGAGGTAACTGTTTTGCACGCGGGCAGCGCTTTTCGAAACATGCAAGACGAAGCCTTTCTTTTCGGTCGGCACGCTACTTTCCACTCGTTCTCAGGCGGAGCTTAGAATAGAAATAAGGTTCGTACTACTAGCCTTGCCTTTAGAGACTTCTGGGATTGTATTCTTTAATTCTGGTTCGACCCCTTCACCTAGGTGTGTACATACGCACTGCCGGGAACCTGTGACATGTTGTGAACTGCAAACCGCTTCGAATGGCGTAACGAACGTAGACAGTGGCCACGAAACTTTTGGGCCATACGCTACTGTCAGTATCTACGTGGTTTCTCCTTATGTCTGTTCTTTGGTTGAAAGGCGTCATTGGAACCTATTCTATGGCGGATTATGGTAGCGTAAGTATCGTTTTTATGTTCAGAAAGAGAACCTAATCCATACTCAGATCAAGGACTGATGATACATTACTTGTCCTTTGTCATTATGGTTTTGTTGCCTTACACTAGAGATCATTACAGCTAACTCTTTTTTAGT
Source organism: Schistocerca gregaria (assembly GCF_023897955.1). Lineage (NCBI taxonomy): Eukaryota > Metazoa > Arthropoda > Insecta > Orthoptera > Acrididae > Schistocerca > Schistocerca gregaria. The sequence goes on from NC_064921.1 coordinate 306,596,835, forward strand.
CAGTTATAAATTTTGTCGTAGCATTTCAAATATTAAGGAACAAACAGAGAGAGACAGTGACAGCTTTAATCTTCGTGTTGGAGGTAGGAGAACTGCGTCGAGAACATTCTGACTAAAATTCACACAGATAAGGTTGTAAGGAAATTAAGAGCTTAATATTTGATATACATCTAGTTTATTATACCGAAGTGAAGGTTGGTAAATGGCTCAGATTCGTAATTGTCCTGTAGTGAGGGAGGAAAAATTTCTGAATATCTGAATGAGGATGGCCAGAGAGGGAATAGATCTCTGTTCTGTCTGTATGTGGGTCTGGTATCTTAACCAGTACACTATCCAACCTTGTAAAGGAAGAAAGTGTTAGAGGAGGAAAGGGTAGTAGAGGACAAGTGAAAATGTGGCAATGTGACGAGCTTCGGAAGGAGTAGGATGAAGGAATAGTGGGGTGAAAGTGGTAGATGAGTACAGGAGAAGCAGAACTGAAGAAAGGTGAGCTAAACGCAAGGGGCACAAGAAATTACGGGATAAGAATGCTGAAGAAAAAGAAGAAACTTCAGAGTATAGAAGAAGAGGAGAGAGATGTAGCAGAACTGAGGTGAATGACATTGGAAGGCAGAGTAAGTGTAAGTAGAGGAAGGAAAAGACAGGTGAAATTGGACGAGAAGAGAAGGGTGAAGAAGGAAAATAATTTTAAGGAATGTGTGAGAGAGGAAGGAGATTGGAGGGGAAAGGGACGATAAGTAAATAATGGGAGGTGACGGAGGAAGAGGAGAGGAATGGGGAAGAAGAAGGGAGTGAAGAGGAAGAAAGGAGGAGGCAGGTTTCAAGTGCTGTCAGAAGGCCATTACCACGGCTGCCGTTGCCATGACAACACCGACGGACACTGTAAGACGACGCAGGGCGCGCACCCAGCAAGCGGGGCGCCGTGTGCAACAAGTGTGCACTGCAGCGGTGAGGATCGGCTTGCAGGCGGCTTGTGTTTCGCACGGCGGCTGGCGGTATTTCGGTCGCAGACTGCTCGTGTAACACACAGGGCCGCCCTTGTCCGGCCTTGGCTCTCACTCGTGATTTATGATAGCGTCTACCGTTACTGCTCCTTTGGAAGTCAGAACGAGCGCAACGTTTGCGGGGCCTCTTGCTGCTTTCCAAGCCTCGAGTAGCCAACTGCAAAGGACACGCCCCCGTTTGTTCAGAATTCAAAGAGATTATGCCAGAGACTGCACCACACCTTTCACGCGCTTCACTGGTAACGTTCTGACGAGGAAGTTAATGACTGTTGGGATCCGTTGTTGAAGCTATTAGTACTTCAAGCTGGCGTTTCGTTCACTTAAACGATATGAACCTTTGGAAACTGTTGCTATGTTAAACAAAAGTTTCTATAGATAAATTAGTCTCCGTGGCACGGTTACCTGCTTCCTTCACACGTTTACACCAAGCATTCCCTAATACAGGGTAGACACGGATGTCGCTGTGTTAGCTATGCCACTGAGCTGTGTGTTGGCGGACGACGTTGAAACCGTTATCGGTGCATCTAATGTCCACCACGTGGCTTATGACTTCATAGGATCAAAGTCTACGTTGTCTTTCAAGGTGAGCTAATTTTTTTTCCGGCTGTGTATGCAGACATGAAGAATAAAAATCTAGAATGTTAATAACGTTTGTTTTATTTGAAAAGCTTTAAGATCTTTCATATAAACAAATATGAAGGCACTACTTTTCAGCGCGCCCTTGTACACCGTAGTAAACAACACCTACGAGAAGTTAAACACAGGACGACTTTGCGAATGTTTTTGTTTTATCAATGGACTCAGCTAAGGTGCTAAATAAGTGAGACCTATCCGCGATGCACAACGGCTCTCTAGAAGCTCAGTGTCCTTACAAGGGAACCTCCCCATCGCATCCCCCTCAGATTTAGCTATAAGTTGCCAAAGTGGATAAGCCTTGGAAAACTGAACACAGATCAATAGAGAAAACAGGAAGAAGTTGTGTGGAACTATGAAAAAATAAGTAAAATATACAAACTGAATAGTCCATGCGCAAGATAGGCAACATCAAGGATAGTGTTAGCGCAGGAGCGTCGTGGTCCCGTGGTTAGCGTGAGCAGCTGCGGAAGGAGAGGTCCTGGGTTGAAGTCTTCCCTCGAGAGAAAGGTTTAATTTTTTGTTTTCAGACAATTACTATCAGTCCGTCCGTCCGATGCGAGGTAACTGCGCTGTAGTATGGGGACGCTACACGTAAACAAACATCGAAACACACGACGTCAGTCGACTACAGCCCACGGAAGAGAGAGTATTCCAGCTAAGGAGACTCCCTGGCTGGCAGTTGACTGTTCGCTACTTTGGACGAGAGTGCATTAAATACTTGAGATATATTCCGTCGGCAATATGAATTCAGCAAAATACAGACACTAAACTTATTACAGTGAACAGAGACATCAATGAACGAACGGACAGATCATAAATTTGCGAAAATAAAGAAAGTAAACTTTTCACTCGAGGGAAGACTTGAACCAAGGACCTCTCGTTCCGCAACTGCTCACGCTAACCACGGAACCACGGCGCTCCTGAGCTCACATTATCCTTGACGTTGCCTATCTTGCACATGGACTACTCGGTTTGTATATTTTGCTTACTTTTTTTCATAGTTCCACACAACTTCTTCCTGTTTTCTCGATTGATCTGTGTTCGGTTTTTCAAGGACTATCCACTGAGCCAACTTAGAACTAAATCTGAGTGGGGTGCGCTGGGGAGGTTCCCTTGTTAGAATGAACCATAATAAGACAGTCCAGCACGCCTGCAGTGGTGAACAAAAGCAGAAGAGTGCCGGGATGCCGGCTGCGCACGCAGGCGTGAAGCAGTCGGCAATTAGGCCGGCTTCCGCCGCTTGCGTGGTTCCGCCCGCGCCCGCAGTGTCTGCATCTGACCCCGCGACCTCTGCGGCGCACACGCCCTCTGGAATGTCGAGCCGAGCTGCACTGAGCGGTGACCGCGCCCGGCCTCCCGGGCACCGCCCATTGTCCGACACAAACACCTTCTGCGTGCGCTCGCTTGCGTAATGTCCGCACGCAGCCGGCCGAATGTTGACGCTGTCTGCGCATTCCTCGCTGCCGCTCTGTCGACTTCTGCTTCCGACTCCTTGCTGGCCGCCCCCGTCACCAAAGCGCAGGCCTTAAGCTAGGCGCGCACTGGGACACAGGCTACGCGGCGTAGGAGTAGCGCAGCGCAACGCAAACGCGTGTTTGTGTGGTTCACAGGTTTCTTTCTGTACAACAGTGCTAGCTGAGACGCAGAGCGGGACAGCACGGTACGGCGCCTGCTTTCGAGGCACAGTAAAGTTCACTGCGCAAGCGTCTCTTAAGTATCTATCGACAGGGGATCTCAAGTTGATTCCGTATTTCTAGATGTCCGGAAAGCTTTTGACACCGTTCCTCACAACCGACTTCTAATCAAGTTGCGGGCCTATGGGGTATCGTCTCAGTTGTGCTACTGGACTCGTGATTTCCTGTCAGGAACGGAGCAGTTCGTAGTAATAGACGGCCAATCATCGAGTAAAACTGAAGTTATATCAGGTGTTCCCCAGGGAAGCGTACTGGGACCTCTCCTGTTCCCGTTCTATATAAATGACCTGGGTGACAATCTGAGAAGTTCTCTTAGATTGTTCGCAGATGATGCTGTAATTTACCGTCTAGTAAGGTCATCCGAAGTCCAGTATCAGTTGCAAATCGATTTAGAACGTTTTTCGTCGCGGCGAGATCTATTTACGAAATTTCAGTCACCAACTTTCTCTTCCGAATGCAAAAATATTTTGTTGAGCCCAACCTACATAGGTAGGAATGATCATCAAAATAAAATAAGAGAAATCGGAGCTCGAACATAAAAGTTTAGGTGTTCGTTTTCCCCGCGCACTGTTCAGGAGTGGAATGGTAGAGAGATAGTATGATTGTGGTTCTGTGAACCCTCTGCCAAGCACTTTTATGTGAATTGCAGAGTAATCATGTAGATGTAGAAGTATCCCAAACCGAAGCATCTCCACTGGGGCGTTCAGATCAAGAATCCGGAACACCTCGGTCTTGTTCTACAGAAGCCAGAGATTTATCTTTGACACGGAAGTACCCTCTAGACCTCGCGCTAGCCGGCCGATGTGGCCGAGGGATTCTAGGCGCTTTAGTCAGGAACCGTGCGGCTGCTTCGGTAGCAGGTTCGAATCCTGCCTCGGGCATGGATGGGTGTTATGTCGTTAGGTTTAAGTAGATCTAAGTCTAGGGGACTGATGATCTCAGATGTTAAGTCCCATAGTAATTAGAACCATTTTTACCATTTTTTAGACCTCGCGCTCGACTCACAAATATTCTCATTAATTTTCCTGATAACACTTCTAAATCCTGTCAAATAGTTCTTGTTATTTCTCTAGATGCTGAAGTGTGAGAATAATTTACATCAGGAACGCAGCTAGTTTCCCTTCACTTCCCGTTCGTATTTGGGCGCTACAGTTTACGAAAAAAAAATCACAAGAACAAAAAGTGGCCCCTATTCGAGAATACACTTGTCTAGGGAACGTATTTAAGTGATTAACAATGCAAGATTACAGTCTAATGAAAGCTCGAGATAAGCCATTTGAATGCTGGTACATCAATAACTGATGCAATGGCCAGAATGTTGAATGCAAGCGTGGAATCGTGCATACATTGTTTTGTACAGGTGCTGCATATCAGATTGTGGGATGGAGCTACATGCCTGCTGCACTTGGTCTGTCAGCAAAGGGACGGTTAATATTTGTTGTGGACGAGGCTGAAGTAGTTGTCAGATAATGTCCCATATGTGCTGTACTGGAAACAGATCTGCTGATTGGGCAGGCCAAGGCTTCATGTCGATACTCTGTACCGCATGTTGCTTTGCAAGATTGGTATGTGGGCGAGTGTTATCCTGTTGGAAAATATCCCCTGGAATGCTGTTAGTGAATGGCATAACAATAGGTCGAGTCACCAGATAAACGTACAAATTTGCATTCGGAGTGCTTCGGATAACCCCGAGACTTTCCAGAATAAGATTTTCACTCTGCAGCGGAGTGCGCGCTATATGAAACTTCCTGGCAGATTAAAACTCTGTGCCGGACCGAGACTCGAACTCGGAATCTTTGCCTTTCGCGGGCAACTGCTCTGCCATCTGAGCTACCCAAGCACGACTCACGACTCGTCCTCATAGCTTAAGTTCTGCCAGTATCTCGTCTCCTACCTTCCAAACTTCACAGAAGCTCTCTTGTGAACCTTACAGAACTAGCTTCGCAGGAGAGCTTCTGTGAAGTTTGGAGGATATGAGACGAGGTACTGGCAGAATTAAAGATGTGAGGACGGGTCGTGAGTCGTGCTTGGGTAGCTCAGATGGTACAGCACTTGCCCGCGAAAGGCAAAGGTTCCGAGTTCGAGTCTCGGTCCGGCACACAGTTTTAATCTGATAGCAAGTTTCAACCTCGAGAGTTCAAATGGCTCTGAGCACTATGGGACTTAACTTCTGATGTCATCAGTCCCCTAAAACTTAGAACTACTTGAACCTAACTAACCTAAGGATATCACACACATCCATGCCCGAGACAGGATTCGAACCTGCGACCGTAGCAGCAGCGCGGTTCCAGACTGAAGCGCCTAGAAGCGCTCGGTCACACCGGCTGGCTGCAGTGTGTAGTTAGAACAAACGTGATTTACCTCCTAATGGTGCTACTACAGCCACTCTTACGCGATTGGCTCGAAATCTGAGTAGAGATCATCTTTCAGATGTAGAAACGCGCCTGTGAAATTTCATTTATTTCGCACAACTCCTTCTTAGCGTTGCGATTTTTTTTTCGTCTGCGTATTTCCTCAAAAATCCGTGGCATTGACTCCTGTTGTTGTTGTTGTTGTTGTTGTTGTTGTGGTCTTCAGTCCTGAGACTGGTTTGATGCAGCTCTCCATGCTACTCTATCCTGTGCAAGCTTCTTCATCTCCCAGTACCTACTGCAACCTACATTCTTCTGAATCTGCTTAGTGTATTCGTCTCTTGGTCTCCCTCTACGATTTTTACCCTCCACGCTGCCCCCCCCCCCCCCCCCCCAATACTAAATTGGTGATCCCTTGATGGCTCAGAACATGTCCTACCAACCGCTCCCTTCTTCTTGTCAAGATGTGCCACGAGCTCCTCTTCTCCCCAATCCTATTCAATACCTCCTCATTAGTTATGTGATCTACCCATCTAATCTTCAGCATTCTTCTGTAGCACCACATTTCGAAAGCTTATATTCTCCATTGACTCCTATCTAATGGAAAGTAGTTAGTGAGTAGTTTATCAGAATACTCAGACGTCAAGGCGTATTTTTACCTAGATTTCTTCTCGTGATACAACTACAAATTTTACAAAAAATTGGAAAAAGATACTTCGCAAGAATGGAAGAGTCATATTACGAAAGGGAAGGATCGGACAAATCACTCACAGAGGACAGAGGTGGTCGCTGGTGCCCGCGCGTAAGCTCCAGCTGACACTGGGTGCCGTCTTTGGTTGATGTTTCCGGACAAGGGCCCATATCCTCACTTTTTTCTCAATACATAATATGCAGCCCCTCTTTTTTTTACGCACTAATGTTTCGATAAAAGTATTGGAAGGTTCATTTTTACGGAAGGGGTAGCAAGAGGAATCGTAGATTCGCTAACACGGTACATAATCAAAGCCGATCTAGCAGACGGAAGGTGAAGAAGTCGTTCTTACACTACTGGCCATTAAAGTTGCTGCACCAAGAAGAAATGCAGATGATAAACGGGTATTCATTGGACAAATATATTATACTAGAACTGATTACATTTTCACTTAATTTGGGTGCATAGCTCGTGAGAAATCAGTACCCAGAACAACCACTTCTGGCCGTAATAACGGCTTTGACACTCCTGGGTATTGAGTCAAACAAAGCTTGGATGGCTTGTTCAGGTACAGCTGGCCATACAGCTTCAACACGATACCACAGTGCATCAAGAGTAGTGACTGAGGTATTGTGACGAGCCAGTTCCTCGGCCACCAGACTTTCTCAAATGGTGAGAGACCTGCAGAATGTGCTGTCCAGGGCAGCAGTCGAACATTTTCTACATCCATAAAGGCCCGTACATGACCTGCAACACGCGGTCGTGCATTATCCTCCTGAAATGTAGGTTTTCGCAGGGATCGAATGAAGGGTAGAGCCACGAGTCGTAACACATCTGAAATGTAACATCCACTGTTCAAAGTGCCGTCAATGCGAACAAGAGGTGACCGAGACATTTAGCCAATGGCACCTCGTACCATCATGCCGGGTGATACGCTAGTTTGGCGATGGCGAATACACGCTTCCAATGTGCGTTCACCACGATGTCACGAAACACCGATGCGACCATCATGATGCTGTAAACAGAACCTAGATTCATCGGAAGAAATAACGTTTTGCCATTCGTGCACCCAGATTCTACGTTGAGTAAACCGTCGCAGGCCCTCCTGTCTGTGATGCAGCGTCAAGGGTAACCTCAACCATGGTCTGCGAGCTGATAGTCCATGCTGCTGCAAACGTCGCCGAACTGTTCGTGCAGATGGTTGTTGTCTTGCAAACGTCCTCATCTGTTGACTCGGGGATCGAGATGTGGCTGCACGATCCGTTACAGGCATGCGGATAAGATGGCTGTCATCTCGACTGCTAGTGATACGAGGCCGTTGGGATCCAGCACGGCGTTCCGTATTACCCTCCTGAACCCACCCATTCCATATTCTGCTAACAGTCATTGGATCTCGACCACCGCGAGCAGCAATGTCGCGATACGAGAAACCGCAATCGCGATAGGCTACAATCCGACCTTTATGAAAGTCGGAAACGTGATGGTGCGCATTTCGCCTCCTTACACGAGGCATCACAACAACGTTTCACCAGGCAACGCCGGTCAACTGCTGTTTGTGTATGAGAAATCGGTTCGAAAGTTATCATTTGCATATCACAGCATCTTCTTCCTGTCGGTTAAATTTCGCGACTGTAGCAAGTCACCTTGGTGGTGTACCAAAATTAATGGCAAGTAGTGTATTTTTTTGTGCCTGTTGAACAAAGGAGGATGAAATGAACTGAAGTTAAGAGTTTAACCTCCACGATAAAGCCTGGTGAGCGATGGATGATGAAAATACATTTGACTGACGAGATGGAAGGCAGCAATCTCGATGTTGTGGTAAGAAGCCCCCAGTTTGGGTCAAGAAGACGGCACTTGGTTGGTTGCGAGGAGCCATCCGACCGCGGAGACGGCGAGCGGTGGGTCAGGTAATGCGGTCGCTGCGTTCCCACAGCGCTGCGGCGCGGCGTGGGAGTCTCCCACGTCAGCAGACGCGACGCTTTGCCGGCAGGGCGCGCTCCGCGTAGCCTGCAGGTCACTTAGTGGCACCATTACTACAATTACACAGCGAGCTGCACTAGCGTGGGCTGGAGCCACCTGGACCTTCACCGACACCTCACACACAGACCAGTAGCGCACTAACACAATCATCACTTCACCACCGCCGTCATCGTCATCGTCTGCATCATAACCATGCATGCATCGTCACAGGGCTATTTGGTAACCGTGATAGCGTTACGGAGATGTTCAGCAAAGTCAAGTGACAGACTCGGCAAGAGAGTCGCACTGCATCGCGGTGTACCTTGCTCGATAGGTTTCGAGAGGGTGCGTTTCTGGACGAGGTATCGAATATATTGCTTCCCCCTACTTATACCTCCAGAGGAGATCACGAATGTAAATTTAGAGAGATTAGAGCGTGCACGGAGGCTTTCAGACAGTCGTTCTTTCCGCGAACCATACGCGACTGGAACGGGAAATAGAGGTAATGACAGTGGCACGTAAAGTGCCCTCCGCCACACACCGTTGGGTGGCCTGCGGAGTATAAATGTAGATGTAGATGCTGTCATCATCAGCACTGTCATCATCATATCGTATTTGCTATCAGCATCGTCATCATAATTGCTATCAGCATCAACATTATCATTATCTTTGCTGACACATTATCAACAGTCATCATCAGGAGCATGATGTTCGTTATCATCATTATCGTCATTATCACCAGCATATCATTCATATAGCACTAGCGTCGTTGACAACAAAAATCGTGTGTAATTCGTCTTTACGTTTCACGAGTGAGCACCCCTCTGGGCGTTGACACAAGAATAAGGCAACCTTTGGAATCTTGGGGGAGGAGGAGCTGTCTGTACAGTATGCGACTTTTAATTAATAATACTTCGCTTTACATACAGTATTTTAACACGGCTGTTGTGATGACGTAGCCGGACGCGGTGGCCGAGCGGTTGTAGGCGCTTCAGTCTGGAACCGCGCGACCGCTACGGACGCAAATGGTTCAAATGGCTCTGAGCACTATGGGACTTGACTGCTGAGGTCATCAGTCCCCTAGAAATTAGAACTACTTAAACCTAACTAATCTGACATCACACACATCTATGCCCGAGGCAGGATTCCAACCTGCGACCTTAGCGGTCACGCGGTTCCAGACTGTAGCGCCTAGAGCCGCACGGCCACTCCGGCCGGCGCTGCGGACGCAGGTTCGAATCCTGCCTCGTGCATCGATGTGTGAGATGTCCTTAGGTTAGTTAGGTTTAAGTAGTTCTAAGTTCCAGGGGACTGATGACCTCAGATGTTAAGTCCCATAGTGCTCAGAGCCATTTAAACCATTTTTGAGATGACGTTGTGTGGTCCACAAATATGAAGCCTATGAAACGTCTTAGAATTTTGACTAAGAGGCCTATTTCCAATACGTACTTTTCAAATTTCCTTTGAAGTTGTCAAAAACACTCCCCGACACTATTTGGCGCAGCAGAGATTTCCTGGTGGAGTGGTTCCTTCAGGTACGTCCAGTGTACGTGATTTGTTGGCGTACACCTTGAATTTATGCATCCCCAGGAAAAAAAAATCACGTTATGACATCTAAATATTAGGAATCCACTGAACTCGACTCTCAAAGAAGTCATCACAATGTTAGCTGAGTGAAAAGTCGCCCCATCTATCTGGAGCCACATTCGGCTGAGATTTAGGCGTCGTTCAGCAAGGTATACAGGAAAGCTTCTGAGAAAACTGGAAGTAGGAGAGAAGTACTGGCAGAAGTAAAACTGTAAGGTCGGGTCGTTAATCGCGCGTGGATAGCTTAATTGTTAAGAGTAGTATCCTTGAAAGGCAAAGATTTTGGGTTCGTGTCCCATTCCGGCACACAGTCAATGTGTGAGGAAGTTTCAGAAGAGTACACTCCGTCGCAATCTGAAAGATTCATGGCTGATATATGAAAGTTAGCAAGTTTCATCATCATCTCCTTGTTCTTGTTTTTCCCTTGCTTATCCCGTATCTTCGCGGGGTCGGCTTTGCTCTAGTCTAGTGCTATAGTGAGAATGTTTGTGAATCGTGTAGCTGAAGCGGGACGTGGATATCAACCCGGTATTCACCTAGTCGGATGTGGGAAACCGCCTAAAATACACATCCAGGCTGGCCGTAACACCGGCCCTAGTCGTTAATTAACCGGACGGATTTTATCCGGGGCCGGCGCGCCACCTCTAATCTCGCTCACAGTTGTCCAGACTGATGTGGTCGGTAACAGAAATCACAACTGCTGATTTGTGACACAAATGTGCAGCTCCAGTCCCTTTCTCTTCCTTGCGTTTCAGTGGAGAAAAGGAAATGACGCTAATAAGTGAAAGGCTGTTCCATACCGGAATGTTGCTTTCAACACCACGGTGCATTAGTAGCCATCGTACTATTACAGGGGTATCCTGTTGGGTTCCTTTACGGTAAGTGAAAGAAAGAGAGAGAGAGAGAGAGAGAGATAGCGAGGGGGATTTGTTTCCCTCGTAAATTTCCTCCCTTCTTACCTCCTCTGTGTTATAAAAGATGTGTCGTTGACCTCAAATGTTCAAATGACTCTGAGCACTATGGGACTTAACATCTGAGGTCATCAGTCCCCTAGAATTTAGAACTACTTAAACCTAACTAACCTAAGGACATCGATGCACGAGGCAGGATTCGAACCTAAGGACATCACACACATCCATGCCCGAGGCAGAATTGGAACCTGCGACTGCAGCGCCCGCGCGGTTCCAGACTGAAGTGCCTAGAACCGCTCGGCCACCTTGGCCGGCCTTTGATCTCATTTGTACTAAGATTGCAGTACATGCGTGGTAGCTAGTTGCTTCCACCGCCCTGACTGGGATTCGTAAGTTCTGAATAATATCCAACAATCTGCTGTCTTCTAAGTTACCTCGTGCACAGAAAATAGCACGTACGTCTTGAATCTGTTATCTTGAGGCTGTAACAAAATGTTAACGAGAAACTGTTACTGTATAACTAATTATATTTTGATTTGGTTTGTTTAAACGGGATGTCACTCGCTTTTTTGTTAACAGAATACGACAAATTGCGCAATTACAGTCCATTTTATCAATCACAAACAATTTCCAATATTCACACTTTCACAGAGAAGAAATAAAATAATTAATTGCGTGTTTGCGTAATTACTATCAAAGCAGTACTCAAGATTGCTAATTAAGTTCTTAACCACTTGTCTGTCCTCAGAGACTGCCGATCGAGCTCTTACAGACACAAACCAGAGATCGCTAATTAAGTCTTAACTGAAATTCACCACGACAGGTATCAACTCTGTTCTCCGAGACTGCCGATCGCATTCTGATCTTACTGTCGAACCACCTCGCCCGCCATCCAAGTTCGGAGATCATATTGTCGCACCTAAGTGCTTCGTATGCCTTTTGGTTTAGCAATTGTTCATCATTCTGCTGGTAATTAATACGTATGAGGTAATGGAATAATAGCCTACTTTGAAATATGATTTTATGTGAAAGACAAGTAAATTAACTGTTCAGTTTTCCTAGTATTAATAAGAGACGTTTTTCCTAGTATTAATAAGAGACGTTTATTATTTTGGCTCCCTACTTCCGAACACAGTAGCCAATCGTGGAAAGTGACCCCAATTTAGGCGGTCTTTCTGACGATACACGTGCCGAATAAACCCTGTCACCTTTACCTTACCGTTGGTAAGGCGGGTGCCAGGTTGAGATCATTGGGAGAGTCCTTAGAAAATGTAGTCCATCAACAAACGAGGTGGCTTACAAAACACTCGTTCGACCTATACTTTAGTACTGCTCATCAGTTTGGGATCCATACCAGGTCGGGTTGACGGAGGAGATAGAGAAGATTCCAAGAAGTGCGGCGCGTTTCGTCACAGGGTTATTTGGTAAGCGTGATAGCGTTACGGAGATGTTCAGCAAACTCAAGTGGCAGACTCGGCAAGAGAGTCGCACTGCATCACGGTGTAGCTTGCTGTCCAGGTTTCGAGAGGGTGCGTTTCTGGAAGAGGTATCGAATATATTACTTCCCGCTACTTATACCTCCCGTGGAGATCACGAATGTAAAATTAGAGAGGCTTTCAGACAGTCTTTCTTCCCGCAAACCATACGCGACTGGAACGGGAAATGGAGGTAATGACAGTGGCACGTATAGTGCCCTCCGCCACACACCGTTGGGTGGCTTGCGGAGTATAAATGTAGACGTACTTCACACCACTTTACGCCACCTTCCCACTGCTACCCTCTCAACCTCTCTAAGAAGAGCTTCTTGTAGCTGCGTTAGATGGCTGTAAAGCCAAAAATGTTACAACTTACCCAGCCTGTTATTGGAAGTCCTACAGATAAAAACTGCCTCCGAACCACGGAGCACCTTGGAATTTTTCGCTTTAACGAACATTGCCAAAGGTGAAAGAAGTGATAGATACAAATCTTAGTACCGACTAGGGACCGAATCCGAGATCTTTTGGATCCGCAGCCTATCAAATAATAAATTAGCGAAGGGAAGTGCCTGACGCAGAGCGATAATGGATAACGAAGCACAGCGACAATGAGATGGGCAGCGGTGCGTATCGAGGCGAAACCGCCCAGCTGAGCCGTAACTTGGTCCGGCCCTCGGCTCTGGAGGGCCCGCAGGCAAACGGCCGGTCCGTGCATCACAAAGGCTGGCGCTCCGGAGCGTGGGCGGGCCGGATTCGTGACTAAGGACCCGGCTGGGCTCGAGAGCAGACGCGCCACCGCCATGAATATTTATGCTGCCGCGGAGAGCGCTCGGAAATAGCGCGAATTATCGGCGGAGGTGACAAGTGCTGGGCACTCCTAGCGCCACACTCTCCAGGGCGGAAGGAGGAAGCAGTCTTACCGACCTCTGGGAAGCCATCTCCGCTTCCCTCCGGTTTGCCAGCTGACAAGTCTCTGTACTAAGGCGACTGACACGGGGCCCCGAACTAGAGATGGGTAGTTCGCGAACGAACGGGTGCAAAGGAACGGTTCGCCAAGATGAAGACCGAGGAACTAATTCCAAGGAACGATCGGTTCAAAGTTCACTTCGGTCGCGGAGGTCACTTTAGCAGTTCTCGTTCCAGCCTCGGTCGCGTGCTCATCTCAGTCTCGGTCTCCCTCGGCCGCACTCGTCGTTCTTTGCATGACCACCTGTCTCAGTTCCACTGCCGACTGCTCCTAGTTAGTTCAGTATCCAGTTGTTCGTTTCGTTCACTGCGCTCGCCTATTTTACATGTCTTCCAAGCTGTTCTTGCACTTGGTTCTGGCTATTCAGCGTCATTATACATTCCATAAAGTCTCTAATTTGCCTACCAACTGAGAGACAACGTGAAGTATATATAGGTTGTAAACCATTATTGTTTACAACGTAGCATAGCTATGTGGTGAAAGACGAAACGAAGAATTTTATACAAGACACTTTTGGTCTATTAAGTTGGGAAACAGCCAAGCTCTCTACACATCGTCATCGATAGTTTCGCAATTGTTGTTTGCATTAGCTAATTATTACTGCCTAATTATTACATGTTTGTCTGTTTGTTGTATCTGCTCGTAACGGGCAACACATCGTCCGTAATTGGCTGAGCAGTCTGTACTCGGGGCCGGTTTTCCGTGCGCCACCCTATATTATTTCCCGATCAGCCACACAAGGCTACGGTTGGCTAAACGAGAGGTTCTGCAGAATCACAGAAATTATTTCTAAAAGTGTGTAAGAATTCTGTAATAAATAAAAACTCTATACTCCCCTCTACGTGCCCTCCATCCTTCAGTCACCTACACTACTGGTTTTCAGTTTTTCATAAGGGGTTACAGTCAGACTTCATACTCTGTTGAAATTTGCCATCTCTGCTGCACTAAAGGCCCTCAGTTACGTTTTATTACGAAACACAGCACAGGCGATAAACCGTAGGTGTACGAGAGATGGAACAGGTGTCAGGTGTAAAGAGGTTACTTGGGAAATAATAAAAGTAATGTACAGTGTTACCTTAAACGTAGCGTGCAGGATTAAAATGTTTAATTACGTACTGAATACAGTCCTTTATAATAATAATTGTTGTTAGAGTGAGAGAAAAAAGGTCGAGAGCTTCCAACCCACACGCGAATGAGCGTGACCAGCCGACCGAGAAGCGTACTCATACTTGTGGAACAACATGCGATGGGCTGACCGCTGCAACACGAACGCAACTGACCTCCACGGCCGAGAACAAACGTCCACATTGTACGGTGTATTATCCCGGTGGGAAGGCACCGAGTGAGTTGGTGCAGTGGTTAGCACACTGGACTCGCCTGTGGAAGAACTACGATTCAAATCTGCGTCCGACCGTCCTGACGTAGATTTTCGTGATTCCCTAAAACGCTCCAGGCAAATGGGCGAGGCCGATTTCCTTCCCCATCCGTGAACCAATCCGTCTATAATGACCACGATGTCGGCGAGTCGTTAAACCACTCCTTCCTTTCGCGACTAGGCATCCACAAACCCCATTTTTTGCTGGGCTTCCGGACTGTATTGCCGTGGTCGAAGAAACTTTACGGTTCATGACGTTTTGTCCAGAGCTGCGCTGGACATCTTCGGAGTTACTCCTGGTGACGCTCAAGTCTTGCCGTCGTTTCCCATGGCGCGATCTATCCCCACAGACGTTTGTTGCAAAAGACTTGGTACACTGTATAACCAAACAATAGCAAATGATCGTACCATATAATTTTCCCATGACATACATATTCTTATATAAAAAGACTCGAGCTTCACTTTTGGTATATCTTACCAATTGAAATAAGTTTATGTTAGCAGTACAGGGTCTATAGAATGATGTAACCATCTGAGTGTGAAAGTGTTAACGGAAGATGATGTTTTCCTTACTTTGCTCTGTTTGCGAAACAAATTTCCCGCAAAAATGTACGAATATACGCAAATGAAATAATTTTTACATACAACTCAGTTAAGGTACGCACTAAAATAAATGTATCTTTCTGTAAAGGGTTACATTACGATACATAACCTCAGTAACACTCTCAGGAAGTAATATGGACTCATCATACCCGGATTTTTTTTTCAGTCACCAGTCTTCTATCTGGTTTGATGCGGCCCGCCACGAATTCCTCTCCTGTGCCAACCGCTTCATCTCAGAGGAATTATTTGCTGGAAGTATCCCAAGCTCTGTCTTCCTCTATTTTTATCCTCTACGGCTCCCTCTAGTACCACGGAAGTTATTCCCTGGTGTCTTAACAGATAATCTTTTATCCAGTCCCATCTCCTTCTCAGTGTTTTCCACATATTCCTTTCCTCTCCGATTCTGTGCAGTACCTCGTAATTCTTTACCCTATCAGTTCACCTAATTTTGAACATCTTTCTGTATCACTACATCTCGCATGCTTCGCTTCTCTTCTGTTTTACTTTTCTCGCAGTCCACGTTTCACTACCATGCAATGCTGTGCTCCAAACGTACATTCTAAGAAATATTTTCCTCAAATTAAGGCCTATATTTGATACTAACAGACTTCTCTCTGCCAAGAATGCGCTTTATGCCATTGATAGTCTGCTTATGATGTCTTCCTTGCTCCGTCCGTTATTGGGTATTTTGCTGCCTAGGTAGCAGAATTCTTTATCTGGTTCGTGATCACCAATCCTGACGTTACGATTCTCGCTGTTCTCATTTCTTCCGTCTTTCTTGGATTTATTCTCACTCCAAATTTTGAACTCGTTAAACTGTTTATTCCAGTCAACAGATTCTGTAATTCTTCTGCAGTTTCACTGAGGATAACAATGTCATCAGCTAATCATATTATTGATATTCCTTCACCGTGAATTTTACTTCCACTCTTTAATCTTTCTTTTGTTTTCGTCGCCGGCCGGAGTGGCCGAGCGGTTCTAGGCGCTACAGTCTGGAACCGCGCGACCGCTACGGTCGCAGGTTCGAATCCTGCCTCGGGCATGGATGTGTGTGATGTCCTTAGGTTAGTTAGGTTTAAGTAGTTCTAAGTTGTAGGGGACTGATGACCTCAGAAGTTAAGTCCCATAGTGCTCAGAGTCATTTGAACAATTTTTTTCCCGTCATTGCTTCTTCGATGTATAAATTGAACAATGGGGACGAAAGGCTACATCCTTGTGTTACACCTTTTTCAATCCGAGCACTTCTTTCTTGGTTAGATTAATGTTACGTATATGTAACATTAAAGTGTCGTGGTAATAAATATTAGTAAAAAGTGACTGAAGCAGTGAAAATTATTATAAATTTAAAATAAAGTCGTAAAGCTCACAGTTCCATAAACGCGGATAAAAAAAGGACTCACTTGTAGACTGAATGTTTTAATCGTGATCAACACCCGGCGCAATGAATTCTCATACGCAATACGGCAGCCTATTAGCAACGAAGCCTTCTAATGCTAATGACTACGTATGATTCGCAGACTCAAACCCCCAGACAAGAGATGAAGAGGAAGTACGCAGTTGAACTGTGAGTTATCAGCGGTCTCCTCATATCTGCTGCAAGCTCCATGCACAGTTGTACGTGCACCTAGAGCAGCTGCGCACGGTTCACCGGCTTGATGGCGGGCGCTTTGTGCGCCGGCGAATGGTCGCTAATGACCGAAACGGTGCCGGAAGCTGCGGGCGTGGGCGGGTGCGTGCCCTTGCTGAATCGCTCGTTACCTGGCGATTGTGGCGCGTCTCCTCCGGAAGCGGGTTTCCGCGCCGCGCGCAATTCCCCGAACCGACCGTGTGTTTACAGCACCTGCCGCGTATCCTAGGCAACCAGTCGTTAGCTCTGGGCTTATGGTGGGGGGGTGGCCGCTGGGTGGTGCATTCCACAGGCACACGGCTCAATCGGCTGCGCCTCATTCCTCGGTATTCATGCAAGTACCAAAGGCGACGCGTCCTACCAACCTTTCCTGCGCAGTATTTTCTCCGCTCCAAGCGCTGTGCCGGAGCAGTTAAATGGAGCAAAGGCTAGACTCCCTCGTCCGCTGATCACCATATAAAATTCCCTAATTAGTGTGTGCAAGAGCGTATCGTGGATCTAAGATGGGGGAGGGGGAACTGTAACTGCTGCTAATTTACAGAGTAATTTTTCTGCCTTAATTACTTTTACTAGCATCTGATAGCGCAAGCTCGTAAGTATTCTAGTGCGCATTAATAACGTAAAGCTCGGAAATTTTTGGAAAAAAAAGAAAAGAAAAAACGAAACCCGAAGTATTCCGCTATAACTGGAACGAATATTTCAGCTTAAAACATGCTATTATGCATGTGACTCGGGTTTTATCACTCACGCGGAACCATTGAACACGGAAATGGCTTGGTGCGTTGTTAGAACCTCAAGGAAAATATTTGTTTGATCGCGAAGTAGGGGAGGGAGTGGGGAAATGGAGGGAGAATACCAAGGATGTGATACGCGAATTGGGGTGCCGATCTTAGTTAAAAACAAGTCGCATTTCGTTGCGGCAGGATCTTCTCACGAATTTCAACCACCAGTTTTCTCCTCAATGTGAGAAAATATTTTGTTGGCGGCCACCAACACAGGGAGAAATGATCATCGTAGTAGTCCAAGATAAATCAGAGCTCACATGGAAAGTTTCAAGTGTCCGTTTTTCCCTGCGAGCTGTTCCAGAGTGGAACGGTAGAGAAATGGTTCAAGTGACTCTGAGCACTATGGTACTTAACATCTGTGGTCATCAGTCACCTAGAACTTAGAACTACTTAAACCTAACCAACCTAAGGACATCACACACATCCGTGCCCGAGGCAGGATTCGAACCTGCGACCGCAGCGGTCACGCGGTTCCAGACTGAAGCGCCCAGAACCGCACGGCCACACCGGCCGGCGGTAGAGAGATAGCTTGAAGGTGGGGTTCTAAGAACCTTGGCACTTAATAGTGAATTTCAGAATAATCATGTAGATACAGACTGTACCGACGTTTTAACTCTGAAAATGAGAACCGTTGTCAGCAAAGAAGAGTATAGGAATGGCAGAAACAGTAAAAAATCATTCCGAATTATTTCCGGAAAGTGAACTGAAACCAGTATTGCTAAATACAGCTCTCTTTTAGTTAATACTGTAAATAAATTGTCAGTTTACGGCGAGTAACGCGTAAGTAATGCTGTGAGCTTTCATATGTATATTACATGATAACATTTCTTAAAATCGTGAAGATGAAGCTGTAGTTGCGTCGAAATCAACTGCAAATAAATTAAAACAATAAACACAGCTCACTGGAAGTAAGGTAGTAAGACAAGTAGCCTTTGTTCACTAAACGTCATAATTGTTTCTTGTGAACGAGGAAACTGTTTTGAGTTTTCACGACAAATGGTTCTGGGTACACTTGCAACTTTCTTCAGAGTAATACTGAACTGATAAGTCTGTCTGGCGCTGCAGAACGCGAATGGTGGTTGCGGGTGGGCAGGAGCCGCTATTATCCCTTGTCCTTGCTGGGTGCTTCCTCGATTGTCGCTCATTTCGGAATCTGCACCAACTAGAAGATGCTATCGATTTCTTGGTACTTCATTATATTCTAAACGTACCAGGAATTTGAATGTAACAGTGTGGTGCACTCTAATGTAGGTTATTGGGCGATATGTTTTGTGCGTAATGGAAACATAATGTTTGCTCAGATGTCTTTGAATACAGATTCTATAAATTTATCCAGCAGGGTTTAGCCTGAACTCAATTTTTTTTTTTTTTTTGAGAGTTCTCATTTAAATCCACTTTCATATGGGCTATAAAAACACGTGTTAGCACCCTCTGCCCATCTCTGAATTAGTTCGACATCTGTTGTACAAATTTATACAACTATATTTGGAACAGTATTCTAGAAGTTGCAGTAGCGTCTTATTCCTTTGCATTTCATTTTCACAGAACACTTCCAGCTAATTCAGGTCTTCTTCCATTCGCCTTCCCTAATATTGATTCCCATGATGGTCGCATTTCATACTGCTTCTTACAATCCCTAAATACACTCCAGGACACAAAACGTCGCATCATGAAGGAACAATCCGAATGGGACGGAAACGATAGATGTGATGTACATGATCAGACAAACAAATGATTACACTTCCAAAAAAATTGGAGAATTTATTTAACAGTGAGAGCTTTAGCAACTAAGTCATTAATGCTTTGGTCCACCTCTAGTCCATAAGTAAGCGGTTATTCGGCTTGGTGTTGATTGACAGAAATGTTTGATGTCCTCCAGGGATATTGTGCCAAATACTGTCTAACTAGCGTGTTAGTTCGTCTAAATACCGAGCTGGTTGGAGACCCCTGCCCATAATGCTCCACACGTTTTCAATTGGGGAAAGATCCAGTGAGGTTGCTGCCCATGTTAAAGTTTGGAAAACATGAAGACGAGCAGTAGGAAGTCTCGCCCAAAACAGGTGGGCATTGCCTTGTTGAAATGCAAACCCAGGATGTCTTGCCATGAAGGGCAACAAAATGGGGCGTAGAATATTGTTGACCTACCACTGTGCTATAATGGTGCTGTGGGTGACAATCAGAGGAGTCCTGCTATGAAGTGAAACAGCAGCCCAGATCATCAGTGCTGGTTGTTGGGCTGTATGGCGGCCAACTGTCAGGTTGGTATCTCACAACTGTCCAGGTCATCTTCAGACACATCTTGTTGGTCATTGGGGCTCAGTTCCAAACAGGAGTAATCACTGAAGACAATTCTACCCTGGTCAATGAGATTCAATGATGAAGGTGCCCGGCATGAATGCAGATGGCTTGTTGGTGTAGAGAGGTTAGTGGTAGTTGGAACAAGGGGCGCCGAGAGCTCAGCTCCCATACTGTGAGCAGCCTGCTAATGGTCCTCGTGATCACTGAAGCACCAGTTCTCATCACGTTGATGA
Source organism: Schistocerca gregaria (assembly GCF_023897955.1). Lineage (NCBI taxonomy): Eukaryota > Metazoa > Arthropoda > Insecta > Orthoptera > Acrididae > Schistocerca > Schistocerca gregaria. The sequence goes on from NC_064921.1 coordinate 306,617,031, forward strand.
TAATGATGACTCCAGGGCTCTGATTGCCTCTGATTAATGCTCGGTCCTCACATTGCATCGAGTCTCTAGATTGACTGCTTCCATCGTGCGTGATGCTGTGTTCGGCAGTGATTCAGCCATTCATCCCAACATGATCAAATAGTGGCAATACTCCTGCTCAGATGTTGAGCGATTCACCTATTGCTCTAACCAGCTTCTTTGAGTCCAACTACACATACACTCTCAAATGCTGATGTGTGTATATTGTTTAATATCTATGACGCATAGTTACTGTCCAACTAATTACATGGACTGAAATTCACAGAGGTTTCATGCTCTGGTATCTACATGTCCTATGTTTGCTATCCTTGCCAGCTGTACAGTGAAATTCTGCACACATTCACTTCTTAGAGTGCACTTAAACAATGTATAGTATCGACTGAAATGATCCATGATTGTGGAGGACCTGTCACTATGGTCACACCACCATGCTAATGGAATTAAGAATAATACAATTCATGCTTGAAACCATATTTATTGCAAGAAAAATTCTTTTTATTATTAATTTCTTCTGATTAATTAATCAGTTGTTAAATAATATATGTGCAAACAAAATTCATATTTTCATACAACAGTGAAACAGAGAGCACAACTTGTCTTTACTTCTGTATTTGAAACTGTACAAACATACACTAAATAGTTGTCATCTTACTGTTTGTAGGAGCACGTGAACCTAGTGGCCTCAGATGATGAACTCGGCCCAGTGTGTCTGTCGGTGAAGACGGAGAATGTCGCCAACCAGGAGCACACCCGTATCCTGCTGCGCCTGCGGACTGGCACAATGCACGAGCTGGTTCCTTCCTCGTGCCTGGGGCCTGTACCATCACCAGCCAAAATGGCAAAGGTAAGGCTCACATCCTTTTTAAAGATCTGTTAGTGAATTAGAGTGGCCATTTTACAAACTATACACAATTTTTTTTTTTAAATTCTGAGTGCACTGCGCTAACTCGTGACAACTGCATTACAGCTTCTTAATGACCAACTCACGGTGGATAAGTTTACACCAGTGCTGTACCCAAGAGCATCGAAACTGATTGCTGAATATGATGAACATGTCTTGGTGTCTACTTTCAAATTTGGGGTCCTCTACCAGAGATTTGGACAGACAACAGAAGAGGAGCTGTTTGGGAACATGAATTCAAGCCCTGCTCTTGATGAGTTCTTGCAACTCATTGGACAAAGGATTCCTCTGAAAGATCACAAGGGGTAAGCTTTCCTCCTTCTGCAATTGAGTTACTGATGTCTCTGAAAATTTTAAAATCCCCAATCAAACATTGGTGATGATTAATTTTCCTTTTCTCTTCCTAGGTATCGTGGAGGCCTGGATACACAGTTTGGTCACACAGGAGAAGAAGCTATTTATGAAGTATTTAAAGACAGAGAAATCATTTTCCATGTTTCTACAATGTTACCATACACGGAAACTGATCCACAACAGCTACAAAGAAAGAGGCACATTGGTGAGTCCATTTCTCTATTACTATTGGCTGCTTTATTGGTCCCATGTCTAATGTTTTTATTGTAATGCAAGATTGGAGCTATGGAAGACTTCAGAACAAAAGAGAAGTTATTAGGACAGGACATATAATTGAAGTAGTCTGCAAGTAATGTTGTACCGTATGCCTGCCAAATGCTAAACAGCTCTCCTGTCATTCTAATCTGTCCTTAAATACAACACTGATTTAAGAATCATCATTATCACGGTAGCTGTTGAACACTGAGATATCAGATATGTTTCAACAATACATGGGTAGATAACAGACACAGTAAGATTATTGCCTGTTGGCACTAGGAGACTTAAATGCCTGGGTAAGCTACAAGCTCTTACGAACAGCATGCTGTGGAATGCTGAAGCTTTTCAGTATTTACATTGCCTGTCAAGTATGACCATGCAAAACAATACAGTTGCTAAGGCACTGGATCCATATTCAGGAGAACTGGAGCTTAAATCATCATTCAGCCACCATGCTCTAGCTTTCCCATGGATTACCTTAATTGTTTCAGAATAACGCCGAAGAAAGACCTATCAATAGACTGTAGTCCAGGCCTTTCTTCCATCCTCCTCCAGCTGAATTGGTACTTCATCTCCTATGATATTTATGTCAAGAAGATGCTAAATTTGAACTTTCCACACATTTTCTTAGCAGACTAACAACAATAACACATTTGTATTTAATTCTTCAAAATATAAATAGTATATTAAAAGAAAACTTTAAAAAAAGTTGGATTTTCAAGCCACAGGCATGTATTCTTATTTTTCAAGATAAGCCACTGTGATGGGTTGAAAGGCTCAGATGTGGGGCAAGTGAACGTAAACAAATTCACCAAAAGAAGTTGTCATTTTCCACTTATGCTGCATTAATTTTCTTTGTTCACAACTTGTTGCGGCCTTCAGTGCCATTCTCAAGTGATTTTGTGGTTTTGTACAAAATATAATATATTACCTCCAGAAAAGGAAATTCAACAATATGAATGTAAACATACTTGAAACACATTTACCTTCAAAAGAAAACTATTTCTTATACTGAAATGACAGTGTCTATAAATTACTGTTTTCTGTTTGTATTGGTTCACAAATGCTGTCTTGTTGGTTTGATAGCTTGTCATTTATGAAGTTATTATATTGACTAAAGAGAAAAGCTAAGCACCAAATAAATATTGCAATATGAATTCCAGGAAAAATTAAATGTATATATATATTTTTATTGTGTAGTTGATTTCTGACTGGCCATTAGCAGAATGTGACTGATGTTAATGGGGGAATTTTTTTATTCTGAAGATCTGTTTGCCCATTAAGAAATTATCTGGTTGACTTTTTGAATCACTGGAAATGTTGATTTTTTTCCCTGAGATATTCATTTGCTTCCCTTTTTTTGTTATGGTACCCTCTATAAAGAAAATAATGCATTGTGTAAATCTACAACAAAATTACACCAGTGTTTTAATTATATGACCAAACAATTTAACTGAATATGTTCCTGAATGCATAATGGTAATACAAGCTAAAACTCTCACAATTTATTGAGAGATCTTACGCCGCATGGATAATGAATATTTGAAATTGGTAATCAGCCTCAAGAACTAATATTATATTACATTTACTAAATGCAACACTATTATAAATGCTTCATGTAAATGCGGCTGGAATAGATATTTAAATGTAAATGGAGTAAAATGCAGCATTGTTTTCTTTGTTTCAGGTAATGACATAGTTGCAATAGTATTCCAGGAGTCCAATACACCATTTTCTCCAGATATGATTGCTTCACATTTCCTACATGCATATATTGTTGTGCAGGTATTGGATCCCAACAGCCCAAATACAAGGTGAGGCCATTTCAAGATTTTTATTTCATTATATGTTGCTGTAAATGTGTTTCATCAAATAAGTTCTGTTAAAACAACTGAACATTTCCTTTTGAAAGATCGTCCTTTACACGTATGAGGTGTGAGCAAAAAATAACTGGGACTTTTTTATTTTTGTGTGCTTTAAAATTTGATTTTCAATTTTTCTTATCTTGTTGGTACACATTTTCCTAATGTATGATTGCATTTTCAGCTGTTTTGAATATTTCTTTTATTGCTGACAGTGTTGTGTTTTTGAGTGCCCAGCAAATTTTTACTTGTGAAAAAGATGGATCAAATAATTTGCATTAAATTTTGCTTAAAATATGGAGTAACATGCAGCACTGCAATCAAAATGTTGAGTGTGGCTTTTGGCGAATCTTTTATGGGTAAGACAAGAATTTATGAAGGAGTAAAACCACAAAGAGGGTCGAGAAGACATAGAAGACAACAACTGCCCTAAGCTACGTCACCATCAGAGAGGTGGTTGATGCTGTTGGCATATCCTGTGGCTCATGCCAAGCATATGGGTACAAAATATGTAGTAGCAAAGTTTATTTTGAAATTGTTGAGTTTTGACAAAAAATGACAGTGCATAGACATCACTTAGGAATTGCTGAATGAGATCAATGATGATCCAGAGCTTCTACAGAAGATTGTAACAGGTGACAAAACATGATGTCAAAACCAAGGCCCAATTGTACCAGTGTGAACTACCTAAGGAGCCAAGGGTGAAAAAAATGACAATTTGATCACATATAGAAGGTTCTTCTCATTGTTTTCTTCAATTACAGTGGGATAGTGCATCATGAGTTCTTGCCTTATGGTTGTACAGTCAATAAGAAACACTACCTGAAAGTTATGTGCTATTTGCATGAAGCAATGCGAGGAAAACAATTAGAACTGCAGCAAAACTACTCATGGAAATTGCATAATTATAATGCTCCCTTTCACATCTCAGAGCTTGTTCATGATTACCTTGTCTCAGACACCTTATTTGCCAGACATGGCCTCCTGCGAATTCCTTCTAATCCGGAGGCTGAAGGGAACCATGAAAGGACGTTATTTTTCCAGCATTGATAAGATAAAAACTGAACTGCTGAAGGAGATGAACAACATAATGAAAATTGAGTGCCATAAGTGTTTCCAAGATTGGAAAAAGTGGTGGCACAAGTGTATTATACGTGATGGGGATATCTTTGTAAGCGAAAAATTTGATGTTGATGAATAAATAAAGATTCTTTAAGAAGAACAGAAATTCCTATTAATTTTTGATCACAACTTGTACACAGAATGTTTTTAGATACCTACCGAGTCTCCTGTTTGGCTTGAGGCCCTATTTCTTAGCATATAGAATTTTTCTAATGTTTTTATGATGTCTTTGATGAGTGTTTGATCACTGTGTTCATATACCCTCAAAAAAAGTGGTGGGAGACAATAGACAATCTGAATAAATTCAGTTATCAATTGCTTAGTTTATAGTATGAAAACATTACCTTAACCCACGATAAAATACTTTACTCAGTCACATTTCGTTGCAGGTACAAAGTTAGTGTCACAGCCAGAGATGATGTACCCTTCTTTGGACCAACTTTACCAAGCCCAGCTGTTTTTAAGAAGGGACCAGAATTCAAGGAATTTCTCCTTACTAAGCTGATAAATGCAGAGAATGCTTGCTACAAGGCAGAAAAATTTGCTAAACTTGAGGTGAGAGCAATTTTTCAGAAAAGCCCAAATTTCCATTGTACATTGTACACACACAGGTGTTGAGTACTTCACAAAGTATTAAATCTTTCAGATTTTAGCATTATGGTATTGAATGTAGTCTGACAAAGGATAAGAGTTATTATCGATGCATTATGTGGAGGTAAAGGAGAAACAATACTGTCAAAAATAAATAACTGGGAGTTGCAGTGTCCATCATTTACTGCACCTGCAAGGTTGCTACTTGCTGGAACAATGGCTGACATAACTGAGGATGCTCAGTGTTCTTTACAACCTAGTTTCAGTTGAGATTAGACATGTATCATTTTATGTTTAGTTCTTAATTGTGGTATTAGAAATGACATTGAAGGCTCATAATGTAATTAGGTGGATGCAGAAAGAGCATTAAACAAGTTGCCACCCACCTCAGGCTTTGGTAAGGTACTGGAGATTAATGAACCTATTGCAGAATGGCTTCCTAAGACAGTACTGGCTGAGAATTAAATATTGTATTTTTTGTAGTATGAGACAAGGAATTACACTGACAAAAGGCATTGTACTACACAATCATCCATAAAGGATAAAACCCCAAAAATAGGATGTGAATGAAACTTTCATTATAAATTTTTCTAATTAGCAAGTGATGATACACCATGTACACACAGACAGCCAGTCAACTGGTCTGAGAATCAAAGGTTTCTCCATCTGTCAAGAGAGGGGGGGGGGGGGGGGGGAGATCATAGGTGGAAACAAGGCTTTACTGACATTAAGGAGAGAATAAATAGGTTTTGGCTTTCTCTGTTTAATTTAATTTTTGTTTCTTCACCAAATTCCTCTCTTCTGCCAGGGAAAGCTGGTGTTTCATGTAATTATCTCTGTGTGTGTGACTCTCTTGCTGTTGGTGAGCAGAATTGTTGCCCCATCTACATGTGGACAATATGTGACTAAAGAAATTAAAAAGGATAAAAGAAGAAGACAATTAATGTAACTTTAAAAAATCATTTAGCAAAAATAATTTTTGAAGAGGAATATTGTACTTTCTCCCAATATGTAAAATTTTCTTTGAAACCACAGATTTATTTTAACATTTAGGTCAAAAGTAACAAGTATTGTCTTTTGCAGCTGCGAACCCGATCTTCACTACTGCAGGCACTGACAGACAAGCTACGTGAAAAGACAAGAGAGTTCCTCGGAGCAGAAGAGTCACCGACATCAGCACCCGACACCCCAAAGTCTGATGGGGGTGGAGCAGGCAGCCGTTTCATCGACACTGTGCGCAAGGCGTTGATCGCCAGGGTGCGTAGCCAGAGTGTCGATAATAACCTGATCACGGCCGGGTACAAGAAGCAGACAGTGTCGCAACCACCACCCTCGATACCCGAGACGGCCACACCTTTGGTGAGCCAAAGAGCACTATGGTGACGGAACAGGCTTGGCTGCACTAACCCTCATACTGTAACCCTAAATATAGACATCCTCATCTCAAATTACTAATGTGGTCTAGTAAATGTAACAAAACTAAGTAACAAGCATGTTTTTTTTTCTTTCAGAATAATCCTTTTTTTATGTCAAGAAATTTAAATCTTCAGGAGTGCCTTTGTATTTTTCTAATAAAGAGAGAAAATAAAATGCAGTTTTGTAATAAATATTCTGCAGTTTAAATAATACCTAAAAATCTTTTGTTTTTGCATGACCTACTGACAAGCCCATATAGGTAGAAACAGATCCTAATGTATTTGTTTATAATACTAACAACATAAATGAAGCATGTTGAATAACTTCTGCAACCTTGGAAGAACTTAACTTAAAACTAAATTTGATTAATCAATAAAGTGTTGCACCACCATAATAATAACAGATATGAAAGTCATATAGAATCAACAATAATCACCATAATTGAGACCCTTTGTATTTTGGGTATCAAAAAGACGCAAAGTTTCTCATTGATTTGGTGCACCTCAAAGAGCCTGAAATGACAGTTGTAGCAAACATTTCGTTACAATATAGGGAATTCAAATATGCTACACGAGATATATGGATCATTAGGGAGTCCTTTCCTCCCATCCCCCCCCCCCCCCCAAAAAAAAAAAAAAAATCTTAACGTGTCACCAGTCTAAAGGACACATTCCTTACTACATGTGCAAGTTGTAACTATGTAGCTTCCTGTACATGAATAATGACAGATTGAAAAACATGTTTAGTAGTTTCAGTCAACAGTTCCAGACAATGTTGCTGGATATTGTTTTAATCTGTTGTCTGAGCTAAACCTACATATACTTTTTTGCACATTATGTGCATAGTCTGGCAGTTTACAGCCAGAACAGGAATTGCAAATGAAAACTTGTGTGTATTGTGGAGTTGGGTAACACAAGTGTATTGCCACTAATTCATTGCAAATAAGGTTTAACATCTGAGGTAAAAGACCTCTGAACAAAACAGCAGTAGTTTTAATGCTCATTTGATGATAAAATCCCTGTGGCATATATACTAATCTACTTTCTCACAGTTTGTATCGTTAGTTGCAAGTGTTTCTCCATGTCAGCAATATGATATGTACAACTGTTTTGTTACCAAACACTTCTGTTTTGAAAGATGTTGTGAGACAAATATGGACCACCACGGAAATGAAATGGAAAATTAGGCTGTTTACTGCAATCTGTATTTCACGTAACAGCTGATTAACTAAGCCATATCATCAGCTACGAGAATAATTATTCCTTGTTCTAGTGAAACTGAAATTCCTTACAGGTGTATTTTTTAACTATTATTTTGATTTTTGTTTCATGTATGTAAAATCAATTTCAAAACAATGTTGTCTAATCTTCAAGTAACTGTTAGGGGTGCTCCATGAAACTTACGCCGCAATCACCATAACAATATTATGAAAAGGATAGTTGCTACTCCCCATATAGTGGAGGTGCTGAGTCACAGATAAGCACAAACCAAAAGACTATCACAAAATAAGCTTTCGGCGGACAAGGTCTTTGTCAAAAATGGACAACACTCACACACACACACACACACACACACACACACACACACACACACACACACACACACACAGAGAGTCTCTGGCAGCTGAAGCCAGACTACAGAGTCTGTCTGTCTGGTCGTGTGTGTGTGTGTGTGTGTGTGTGTGTGTGTGTGTGTGTGTGTGTGTGTGTGTGTGTGTGTAGGTTTATTTTGTGATATTATTTCTGTTGTGCCTATCTGCGACTCAGCACCCCCACTATATCGTGAGTAGCGACTATCATTTTTGTAATAGTGTTACATTCCATCCCAGATTTTTCATTGTACCATAATAGTCATTCCATCAAGGGAGAAGCTTCTAATGCATCTGTAACACAATCTGATAATTCATGTCCAGCACCCTCCACGCTGTGCTGTGGCAGATGCATTACAGGTGACTCCCTTGACAGAATGACAATTGCAGTACTTATGGCATTTGATTCTTGAAGAATGCCTGACAGGTACTTGAAAATGAACCAATATTGCCTTGGAAACAATATTGTCTTGAAACTGATTGTACTTAGATGAAATGAACATCACAATAATATAAAAACTACAGCTGCTTGGAAATTTACTTTCATTGGAATAAATAAATTACAACTGAGAGTCTTTGGGCTCGTGCTCGTGGTATGTTGCCTACTCCACATAAAAAAACATCCTTTGGTTACAGTGTTATTTACTAGTTATGAATGTAGGCAAGGTATGGTTCAGCAATTAAAATATTTTAGTATGTATGAAAGTGACAAACTAGCTGTCTGTACTATGTTAATAATTTCAATCAGTACGGATGAATAATGTGGGAAGCCCCACGTATCCTAGAACTATAGCTTCAACGCAATATTTTCACATTTTTTTCATAAAAAGTTAATATGATGTGAAGATTATACAAGTTGTACAACGGCAGTAATTTATTACAGGAAATTGTTTTTACCATCTATGAAATAGTTCCCAGTTGGAACTGTGGTATAAATTGCCTGCTGAAAACAACTTATTCAAACTTGGCTGAGCTGCTTCATTGCATGCTTCTGTTGCTCATGTGATGATTCTGTCCTCAGTCACAATCCATACAAAATGCATGTTTCCATATCAGTATGTATAAGACATGTGCATAATTGTCACTTTCTGTTGGCTAAACTGGAAACAAATTAGATAATCAAATAGCCACAAGTACATGAAACTACTCATTGAAATAACATGCTTTCAGGATTTGCAAAATGGAATTTCCAAATATTAGATGCAGTAGAATATTTCAGAGTTGCAAAATTTAATTTGTATTTTATTTTTTAGCATGGCCCATCTTGTAGTAAGTTTTGTTTTGATAAGTAGAGTTCACATAGAATATTATATCCCATTTTAATTTTTGTGATTTGGAATGCATGCAGCATGACTTTTGCTAATTTTGCATAGTGCAGGAGGTATCTAAGAAGCAAGGTAGAAACTGTAGGAATCTTTGTATTGTATACTTGGGGAGAATGTCCTCCATGTGAGCTGACTGTAATGAAAATTAATGGAGCTGAATTACACAGATGATGCAATCTGCTCTGTAATGATCATACTGATGAAAGGAGTTCTGCATTAATGACTTTACTTCTTGGATTCCTCTACTTTAATTTTTGTTCTGTCTTAGTGGATACAACAGAGTGCTATGAAAATGATGCTATACAATAATTTACTTTTTTATTTTTGAATTAAAAAATGCACTCTTATATGTTCACAGCCAATGTTATGCTGCACAGCTTTCATGATTTTTGGCATTGTTGCAATTTACACATGAGAAAGCACAGTAAAGGAAATACACTCATGACTAAATAGAACAGCACCAAATATTTATATTTTTGGAATAGATAATTATGCCTGGGTATGATGATTGTGTATTTCTGTCCACAGAGTGGACGGTCTATTGCAAAAGGAAGTGGTGGTGGCAAGAAGAGTATACCATCATCTCCAGTGTCAAGTCCAGACATTCAAGGACACAGACCAACGAGGTACAAACTTACTCGATTATACTGATAAAATATGTTTTAAAAACTATAGTTAATCTGGCTCTGCTGCAGTTGTGTTCTTTGTTTCAATAACTGTTTGAAAATAGCACTCCATACTAGTCTCTCCTGCAAAAGTCTCTTCATCTCTGTATAACTATTGCAGTCTACATCCACTTGTACCTGATCACTGCAGTCAAATGCTTGTGCCACCTCCTCCACTCCCACCTCCCTCATACATCCTTCCATTATCAAATTATCATCCCATGATGCCTCAGAAAGTGTTTTGTCAACCCAGTGCTTCTTTTAGTGAAATTATCCCATACATTTCTTAGCTCGCTGATTTTTTTCAGTATTTCTTCATTAATTATCCAATCTAAGCATCTTCTGTAGCACCAATTTCATAAACTATTTGCTTCTTGTCTGTACTGTACATTGTCTACTTGTCACCTTCTGCATATGATTGTGATACAAACAAATATTTCCATGAAACATTTCCAAATATTTAAATTTATATTAGATGTTGGCATTTTCTCGTTTTCAAAAAATATTTTCCCGGTAATACCAGTATGCATTTCCTCTCCTCTTTATTTCAGTGACCATCAGTTATTTTGCAGCCAGAATGCAGAAATTTGTCTGTTACTTTTAGAGCCTGGTTTCCAAATCTAGTTTCATCAGCATGACTGATTTAATTCAGTTACAATCTGTCACACTTGTTTTACTTTTGTTGATGTCTATTTGAGAACTTAAGGTCAGTGTGGATGTGGACATCTTCAGTAATAATAAGATATTATGATATTTAATACGTAATATCACACATGTGATGAAAATTACAATAGCCTACTACAGACCATGTTTTCTTTTATTAAGCATTTCAAGGCTGTAGATCCATACTGGAAAAAAATTCTTTGTGCGGTAATACTTACTTTTATGGTTAAAAGTTTACAGCTAGTGTAGTATTATGGTTCTCACGCATTTATTTTACATGCAATCAATAATAATATTTATTATTGTTGTAAGTCATTATTATTACCTGTTCTGGACTGAGCATCTTTCTGTGGGCTCGAGAGGGCAGATACACTGTTGAAATATGTAAGGGTTAAATGTGGCAACATGACTTTCTTTTAACTTTCCTGGACAGTTACACATTCCACCTGTTTCCTTCACACCAGCAGCTAATGTGTGTCATAGTCGTATCTGTAGCATTTGCATTAACAACTATCAATTATGCAATTACCAAAATCTGCCAAAAAGTGATGCAGTCTACTGTATGACACTCCACATGGTGGAGTCATTTTACATATGACATAAATAACATGTGGCAGTGAATCCCTCAACATTTCCCATAAATATATTTACAAGCACCTGCTGCAGTGCTTACTACACTGAGAAGCATAGCATGTTGACCTGATATAGTATTATTGTGAATTAATGTACATTTGGTAAAGAAATCACATTACAAACATTGTCAGTATGTAGTATGTGACAACTTGTTATGGATTCATTTGACTTCCAGTACTGTGGAAATGTTTCATGCAAAAATCTACAAAAATCAGTTTCAGTAATTTTGACAGAAACTGTAACTTAACATATGTGTCAATAATATGAGAGGCTATGTTGTGTCTAAATGTGGTCATAATCAGCCTCTCCATTCTTAGCTAATGGGATGTATATTACAAGGTTGGACTTCAGCAAATGAAAATTCCGGCAAAGAGCAAGCCTGCCATCAGACTGCTGGGTTACGAAATGGATTAAAGTGATTTAAAAAAAAAATTAATTTGTAGGTGCAGACAAAAGACTTGCAGTTGTTGATAAAGTGCTTGTGGATGTAGTGGTGACAGTATTTCTCTTATTTGCACAGACCTCTTCTTATAGCTTCTTTTCAAGGTACTATCCACTTCCATTTTACTGGTTTTCCATGTCCTTAGCTGACTGGCAGAATACAGAATTATAGTGTTATCAGCAAACCAAAAGTTTCTGTTTCTTTCCCATGTACTACAAATACCCTTTCCAAATGTCTCCTAGATACTTGATTTTTATAGCACAGTGTTTTTTCATCCACTACAGCATAAACACAGGGTTTGGATGATAGTGAACTGTCTAATGGCACAAAAGATACACTACCATGAAACTTTCAGAGATGCGTAATATCCCAAAAACACATAACATACCTTACCCTGAAAAATTGTTGTTTATTAATGCAGTAGTCTGTAAGTTTATTGTATTAATTGTGGAGTACACAGTGATATGAAATTATTTTTCTGTTGGTGCAAAATACCAACTTATTAGAACTCCCAACTGGTACTTGGTGGTTACAGTTAAATTATTTCTATTCATCTTCCATTTTTTTCCCCTAAAAATAGTAGAGAAATTCACATCAAGAGATAGTTAGCCAGTACTTAGCCATAGGTAACACATTTCTGTCAAGGCAATGGAAACACACAAAAATAAGTAACAACACACTTAGCAACTAAAGGTTTCATCCCAAGAGAGGAGAGAAAGGTGCTGATTGGGGGTGATTGAACACAATGGGGTTAAGGCAATTGGAGAACATTTATTAGATTGATGTGTTACAAGTGTTTAATTAGTGATGGTATGTATGTATGGAATACTACATTGTATGGTAGTGAGCCATGGACAGTGGGAAAACTGTAATGGAAGGTAACAGAAGCATTTGAGAGGTGGTGATACAGAAGAATGTTGAAAATTAGGTGGGTTGAGATATATGGAATGAGGTGGTTTTCCACAGACTCAATGAGGGAAGGAATGTATGGAAAATACTGACAAGAAGAAGGTACAGGATGATAGGAGATGCATTGAGACACCAGGGAATAACTTCCATGGTACTAGAGAAAGAGTAGTGAAGGGTAAAAACTGCAAAGGAAGACAGAGATTGGAATACATCCAACAAGTAATTGATGATTTAGGATGCAAGTGCTATTCTGAGATGAAGAGGTTGGTTCAGTAGAAGAATTTGTGGTGGGTTGCATCAAACCAGTCAGAAGACAGATGTCAGTAGCAAGAATAACAATTTCTGGCAATTGTTTCAATTTAATGTAATGTGTTTACTTTTTTCTTTGTGTATCTGGTATATCTATCTAAGCAGCATCGTCTAAAACAGAGCAGTGGTTGAGGAGTAGTGATCTAAGCTAATAAGCAATAATTTAAAGAAATAATCAGAAAGTAAATGAAGAAGTTAGGTGCACACATGGAGTTCTGTTCTTATTTAGTGGTTGTTATCAAGCCGTGAAGAAGAGGAACCCTGAAATAAAACTATAATCATACATGCCTCTTCATTGGGTTGATAAAGCTACCACATGCTGTGTACCCTCTGTTCAAGCCCATCTGAAACATTCCCATTTTTGTTACCTGCTGATATTGTCCTATGTCCCACTGACCTCACCAGCTTCTGCAAAGACATTTCTTTTGTATGTGTGCTTATTGTTGAAAATTTCATTAACCAGAAAATCAGCACCCATGGGGATGCCAGGAGGCAGAAAAGTGGCTAAATGGCCTTCATCAACACAGAGATATTTCCTTGTATGGCCTGTGCTGTTAATCACTGAGTTACACATTTGCCCCAACAGCTTCTGGGTTTCAGTTTCATACTTTCAGCATATATTTTACCTATAAGTATAAAAATCAGATAATTGTTATGGTGTTAATATCTGAGCCTTTACCAAAAGACCTAATCTTTTTTATATTTACTTCAAAAAGCACATGTTCGAATGATAACAATTGCTTCCAAATTCAACAAGATGTATTTTCTGTTAGTCTTTCCTTGGTTAATGGAGAATTAACTTTTCAAAAGTCTGCAAACTGTCAGTCCAGTCCTCTTCAGCATGTTCACCATCTGGAGCAACTGTGAAACAAAACTGTTGAATTCCCTGTAACTGTTGTATTCCCTCACACATTCCTTTTCAGTAAGTACTTTTAACTTCATGCCATTGACCTGCAGCCTACTAATTGCAAGTTACACAATTTTCTGCAGGGTGAGGATACCAAAGAATAATTTTTTTCCACTTCAAGAGTTGCTATTCTTCCTTTGTCACTTGTTGCCTTGATGTTTGAGGAAGATATGACTGTTCAGATGTCGTGCACCATACAGATACACAGCTTATCCCTCTAGTCTTCTCTTTTCAGAATTATCTGAAAATCTCAAGTACCCGTCTTGGCCTGGAGAGATCAACCAATCTGTAAATGGGCTGTGATTTTCTGAACTACCCATTACCTTATTATATGGTTCATGTATTTTAGAATGTTTGCACAGCAGTACTTGTTGTTTGCATTACCCTAGTGATAAACTCATCATGTACCAGCAATACACACAACTGATTTTTACTGCTCTCTTCAGCAAGATACCACTATAAAGGAATGCAGACAGCCAGTGAACTTGTGTAGATAAAAAGAAATGATACCCTATTGTGAATCATATCATGTGACACAATAGATATTATCTTGACATCTACTTCATCACCAGGTGATATGAATTCATCCACAAAATTGCATTCACATTCAGAACTTTCTCTGTGGAAATGTGTTCTACCACACTGGTTGTTTCGTGTCACTGACTTGACTTCAGCACTTACTGACCTTTTGCATTGTCTAAATTACTTTCACTCACTGTCTCACTTGAAACATTCCTTTGGCTTCTAATTATTGATCAAGTTTTCAAATGTTTGATTTTACTAGGAATTCGTGATCATTTGTCCTTTTGTGGTACTTCACTTAAACTGGAGTTCTCAATTACTTTCTTGCTTAATCCATTACAGTAATAGCCAGAATTACCTAAGTGGCTTAAATACTGTATACCATCTTATCCTCAAACTACTGACTATTCTCAGAGACATCTGTTGCTGAATTTGCCTTTCGTTCATTCATTTATCCATTTATAGATCAAGATCCATAAATCTCACTGTGGAAGAGAATCTACAGGGATTTTGAATGCATAAAAGTATGAATTGAGGGAAAGTAGCTGTTAGCAGCTTCTCTAGGAACTTCAGAAAGTTAACTTTGTATCAGTTTTAGTTTGATGGCTAGTGCCAGGTAAGCTGTAACTTCTCCATTGCTATTTGACTGTGATATGTGGGATGAATGTATTGGTAATCATAATTCAGTTTATGGCCATGTTAAAGACAGGCTCAGTTACTTTGAAAATGTTTTGTGATGAGTAAAAGAATTATTTTGGAGACCAGGAAGTGGGAAGAAGGTGTTGATTAATGTAGTTTGGGTATGAAACTTATGCTTTTTCAGCAGAGGAAATAAAAGCCTGATAATTTTTTATTTTATAATAATGAAATAATTGTGATCAGACCTCTTCATTCTGTAGTTATGTTTCTTTATAACTGTGGTTATAAATACTGTTCTCTCTTTCTTCAGGGTTACAATGTCAGAAAGCGATGATTCCTCACTGAATAGTGTGGACTTAGATGCAGCAGTATATGTGGATAGTGACACTGGGCTAGAGAGCATGTCATCTGCAGAAACACCCCACAAGGCATGTAGTCTTTGTGTTGAGGGAGAAGCCCTGCGGCAGGAAGTTTCTCGCCTCAAATGTGACAAACTTGATCTCCTCCAACAGAATGTTGTGAGTAGAAATGAAATGTTTTTTGAATTGAAATGCCATTATTCAGTCACTTCGTTTGTCAGAACAAAAATGAAAGTTAATATTCTACTTTTTATTTACACTTGATAAATTTTGATGATGTTAAAGTAGATTTGTGCAGTGCAATGTGACTTTCCTATTTAAAGCAAAAACAACATGTTCCTAAGATGAAATACTATTTCTGTTTATTATTTGTTGCATTAGTTTTCAAAAATTTCTTTCAGCTTGTGTGTGTTACAGATTTTATTAACTTGAATTCAAATCTTTCAGACACGTCAGAGAGACATCAAACGGCTGAAGGAGAAGGAAATCCAGCTCCAGACAGACCTAGCAGCAGCTTCCAAGGAAATATCACGTCTGAGGGAACTATTGAAAAATTATGGTACAGGAGGTGATGGTTCTCCCGTGTAATAGAAAAAAATGGCTGTAGGCAGTGAATGAAAGCTACATTAATTAACAGTCTGTGACACAACCTACAAAGTAGCAGGTGTCTAGATTTCACCCTATAGATTCCATCATCCCTTCTGTGGAGTGTAACTTGATGTAATTATTCTGACTGTGAATAAGAGGAAGAGCGAAAATATTGTAGAGTGCCTGTGTATATGAATGAGTAAAAGAATGCCTGTTTAATTTTTTTATAGGTGAAAACCGCTATGAATGGATGAATGTATCAATGAGTAAGTGAGCATGTGTTTAGCTGCGCATTGAAAAACAAATTTGTGCTATATTTGTACCTTGAACGTCATTGTGAGCCCCCTCTTTACTGCCTCGAGATTATACTGGTGTAATTTAGACTTAACAGTCCTTTTTACCTTCTGAAGCACTGCCAATGCTAATAAGAATAATGTATTTCACTTTCATATCAAAAATCAGTAATACAAATTTATTTAACTTAACTGGCAGTGTTTTGTTTTAAATTGTGTTTTACTTTTAATAGACCATGTAATGAAATACTGTGTAATGAAATATGAATTCTTACAAAGCAGATTGATTGATTGTTTTTGAATTTGTATCTTTAAGTTTTATCATGGGCATTGTTGTATGTACAAAAGCTTAATATATAGGACAATGACTTCAGCAGCCCTGTGGAAACTGTCAAATTAGGCTCCTTCAAAGTAGATGAGCTGAATTAGCAGTCAGTGTATTCATACATATTTATTACTTGTGTTCTAACACTATCATCAGACACTTTCATCTTTATTCACAACTGATGTTATTTATAGCAATTATATTTTATACCTAGTTTTTCATTCTTTGTACAGGAAATATGTAATTTTTATGACATATTTTGTTAGTGTATAAATAACACCTCTCAGCGTAATGTTTGCACCACTGAAAGTAATTAATGAAATGTACCAAAGCTAACATTCCTCAGTTTCACTAAATGTCTCGCTTATTGGTGTAAATAAATAGTTTAAGGACAGCGAGAAGAGAGGAAAGATCAGTTGTCATGCTGCTGTTAGTTTTCTTCATGGAAATACCAAAAATTAAAGTAATTACATTCTGTAGGTGTGTATAGATGATCTGCAGAATACTTAGTGTTAATGTTGTCAGAAAAGGACTCTCTGTATGACTTAAAATATTACTTGGATGGCATAGCATTCTTTGTATATTGCACATGTAAATATAAGAAATTAAATTATCCACAAACCTTAAATTGACATGTTTTTAATTTGCTAATACCCACATATTACACAATTATCCTCTTCCTTTCTGTCTTCTTTTTCTTAATATACTAATTTTCTCCATAATCTCCATTATTTCAGAATTAATTTGCATAAAGCAGGTGTTATGGAGACTTTTTTTCAAACACTGATGAGATCTGTTTCCTGTAACCCCATCTCTCTGTTTTGGCGGGTTGAGGATGGCCACATTTCAGTTGCTGTAAATGTGATATTAGTGCCACAAACAAAAAATATGGTAGAATCAAAACAAAATAATAATAGTAATAATAATAATAATAAAAAAATCAAAACATGGAAAAAAGCTGAAAGGGAAATATACAGGACAACAGCCTAGTTGTTAATTTGTAATTATTTACAGAAAATTTTGCATGTGCCGAACAAAAATTGCAAACAAACCAAATGTGGAAGAATAGCTCCAGTGAACATGCTATCAAATTTTTTTGTGCTACTAAACTCTGGCTGTGATAAAACAAACTACACAGACAAAATAAAATCCTGCATGAAAACTTGCCATAAAAACTCAAAAAAGAATCTTCCAATGGCAAGGCGGAAAAAAAATACTGATACTTTATGCTGACAGCCATCGAAAATACCTGCGTACACCATCTGTGAAAACCTCAGCAAGAAACATTCTTTGTTTGTGTAAGTGCTAGTGCCATATGAAATGCAGTATTAGTAAATATTGCCACAAGTCAGCTGTAAGAAGATAACCACAATGTAAAATTGTAGGCAGTGACAATATATATATCAATATAGAGGGAGAACACTTCAAGGTTTTTTAAACTTAATGCCACAATTTATATTGTAAAAGTCACACTGCAGAAATTTTACTAAGACCTGATTGCCACTCTTATTGTATTATAATAAATAAATAACCAGTGTAGAGGGTGGGGCAAATAAAAGTGATGCAGAGAAAAGAGTTCCAGGGTAGAAACACAACAGAGGAAAAGAAATATGGTACTAACCTGAGTATAGCAGATGTTAAAAGTGACCACTACTCATCTCGTGGCACTTTTGGGCACCAGTCAGCAAGTTGCAGAAGGCCGATCAAAGCTGGACTGCTGCAGTCTCATTCAAAATGTACTGATGCAGTTCTTGAAGACCGTGAGGGTTGTTGTGATACACCTTACATATGAGGGCTCTTCACGCAAAGTAATCACACTGACAGATTACGTGACCTGAGTGACCAGCTAGGGCCGTGAGCACTCATCTCTGCTAACAGCTCTGTCAGGCGTGAAAACTGTATAAGCGTGCTCCAAGGTTTGGATGGTTAGATGGGCAGCTGTTTCATCCTTTTGACAGTAACTGTAGGTGCTTTCCTCCTCCGTTAATGCTGCCACAAATGCCTTCAAAATGCTGGAAGTGTAACACATTGAAGTTAGTGTATTTTGAAACAAATGGGACCAATAATGAACACAAACTGCACACCAAATACCAACCTTCTGATTGTGCAATGGTATTTGGTGGGAGTTATGCATGTTCTCCACCACCCAGAACCTGTGATTCTGCCAGTTGACATAACCACTCAGCTGAAACCAGGTTTCATCAGACACAAGCAACAGAGCTATATCCAAGTCAGTCATTGTTATCTCAGTGAACAGCCATTCACAAAACTGGAGGAGCTGAGAAGTACCTGCTGGTTTAAATGCACAAACAACAAAAAGTTGGTAGGGATGCATGTGTTCATTCAGGTCGAGTATTCATCTACAGTGATCAACGTAATATGCAAGTCACTTGCGACAGGCATCGGGTTGATTTGGTAAAACTCTGAAGTATTTTCTAGTGAACTGCAGCTACATTTTCTGTTGTGCAGAAACATCCTGAAATGTTTTTTGACTTTTTCAATACAGATCCTATCCGATCCCATTTTCGGACTAAGTGTTGCATAGTTCTCTTTGACACCATTAAACTGCTCAGTAAACAACTGATTGCTCCATTTCCATGACTTTGATATTACCTAACTTTCCACAATGAATACCCATTGCTCCACTGAGGGAACCATTGTCCCCTTTTCACTGCTCCGCTCACACTGACCCAGTCTGTACTATGTTCTGAACCACTGTTGATCACATGGCAAGCATACACATAGCATGCATGTCACAGGGTGCAGTTATATGAATACATTCACATCCTATTGTATCGAGGCCACTGTTATTTGTCCCAGCCTGTTTTACAATTCAGAGCTTCAAAAAGCTGTGAATTTTTATGTACTCTTCTGGAGACAGCTGCCCATGCATAGAAAGGGAAAGGCAAAATTAGTTACAGAGATAGAAAGGGAAAGGCAAAATTAGTTACAGAGATAATAGGACTGTGCGATAATGTGGGAAGGTGAAGGATCCAGTTGTTCTAGACCATAATCAAAAGCTATTTTTAGGATAAAGGGCCATCATACTAGTTTTCAGGAATACAGTTCAGGTGTGTCTGGAACCTGGGCACAGTCTGAGAAAAGTCAGGTTTAGAAGTTACCTATCTTTCCAAAAATAAGACACTGGCCATACAACAGAACTGTGATAAACGTGACTTAATCATGACACAGACACTGATGAACCTGAATCTCCAACATCACAGAAAGAAACATGGCTTTATTTGAGAATGAAGATTCACTCACTACATGTGTTGGTAATAACTGAACATGGACTAAACAAAACAGTAAAATCATATATTATAAATTGTTATGCCATAGTAAGTAGTTATGCAGGCAGCAACAAGGAGGAGGTGGTGCAGTAATTGTTTGTAACAAAGTGCAGTTTAAAAAATCCACAAATATGTATTTTAGCAAAGCATAAAGTGATCAGGGTATTTCCCCCACAAATTGCTGGTGCAATTCGCTTCATGGATGGACTTAATGAGATGTATTCAGAAAGTAAATGTACTGTTACCATAACAGGCTTCGGTTTAGTGTCTTTGAGAGTTGGCAACACTGAGTGGTGGAGGAGGAGGAGATCTTGGTCACAACAAGCATTGCAGAAACACAGAGAGTAAATGTACTGTGACCATAATGGGTTGTGGCTTAGTGTCTTGGAGTGTTTGCAACACTCAATGGTGGAGGGGGGATCCTAATCACAACAAGCATCGCAGGAACATAGCAGTACATAAACTCTCGTTGTATGAGCGTTGAATGAAAAGTAATGTCTCCACCTTTGTTAATTGGTTTTGGGTGGGAACATTTTAATAAATCAAATGCAGAAATAATCTTAGAATGCGATCTTTAATTACCAATATTCACTTTTTCACATAATCACTAGCCAATTGGATACACTTGTGTCAACGATGAACAAGTTTTCTGAAGCCATCACGGAAGAAGTCGACACACTATTTCCACAACCACAATCTCACAGTTCTCTCAACACCTTCATCAGAAGCATAATGATGTCCCCACAGATTGTCAACAGATGGAAGTCAAATGGTGCTAAATCTGGACTGTATGGAGGATGCTGTATGGTGGTGAGATTCAGTCTCTGAAATTATGCTGTGGTGGCAAATGAAGTGTGTGGTTTGGCATTGTCATGCTGCAGGAAAATATATCCCTTTCACTTTTGGATCCTTGTTAGCAGTCATTTCACAGTTCACAGTGTTGTGATGTAATGCTCTGAATTTATTGTTGTTCCACGATCAAGGAAATCAACATAGATAACACCATCTGCGTCCCAGAACATTCTGGCCATGATTTTTCCAGCTGAGGGCCTCATCTTGAATTTCTTTTTCTGGGCGAGTCTTTGTGTCGATATTCCATGGACTGACGTTTTGTCTCTGGATCATAATGGTGTACCCACGTTTCATCTCCTGTCACAACTGAACGGAGAAAGGCATCACCTTGATTCTCGTAATGTGAGAGGAGTTCCTGGCAAATTTAAAGTCTGTGCTTGTTCATGTCAAGAGTCAGCATCCGGGATACTCATCTTGTAGAGATCATCAGACAGCCAAGCAAAGCAATAACGTGACCCACATGTTCTTGTGAAATACCGATTGTGCTTGCACTTTCTCTCTGAGTAATACGACGATCATCCTGAATCAAACTGTCAACATTTTGCTTGTGAAACTCGGTTGTTGCTGTCACAGGACATCCAACACAGGTCAGATGGTCCCGCCTCAACATTTTTAAATTTACTCACCCAAAGGTGCACAGTACTGACATCAACACAAACACTATAAATTGATTTCATTCTCTGATGAATCTCCTTTGGGGTGACACCTTTTGCTGTCAATGATTCAATGACTGCACATTGCTTAAATCGCATTGATCGACTGTCTGCGTGGGGTTCCATACTTTACACTGTAACCTTGCAAGGCAGTGTAAAATTGTCACAGCTGATATACCCCATAGCAAACAAACTTCTTTTTAAAACACACTCAGATCTGACCATTTGACTGGAAAAAGTGCACTGCAAACAGTCACAACACCATCTCAAACTGACTAAGATTCTCCCACTGTCAATCTCCTATGTGAACAAAACAAGATAACCATCTTGAGTAAAAAATGAGAAGGAAACATGCAAGAAATCCACAATTCAAATTTCTATTGGAATGAAATGGAATTTCTTATCATTTAACAAACCTAAATCAACCAACCTGATTTCTGTAATCTCCACCAGTGCCCCAGTAGAAAGTGAGTCTGTTGTCTTGAAGGTGAAAATCTCATTAAGTATTTGATGGTGTTTATTAAAAGATGTAGAAATCACCACAATTTGGTCGCCTTTTTTACATATTTGTGAACCACAAGGTTCTATTGTTAGCACAATGACTACTTGTTCAACTTCATAGGATTAATAACACATTAAATCAAGTCAGCACTCACAAATGGATAGGAGTGCAGTGGTAAATTATTCACATAATTATAAAGTTACTTAAGTGCCAAGAATCAGTGGTAAGTCTAATAATTGACTAAACAAAGTAATTGTACTGCACAATGCAATTCATCTTTACACTATACATCACTATTCTCATACCATCTTGTAGTAATTCACCGGCTAAAAGTACAGTGCAATAGCCCACTTACTTCTAATGGCAATGAAGGTCCAAGCCTCCTACAATCATCACACAGTTTAGTCAAAACATTATGAGACTTGAATTAAGAAAGCACCTGTAGTCTTTCAAGCTCTGAAATTATTTTGTTTTTGCATATACTAAAACACATATTTTCATGGACAAACTGCACATAGCAATTGCATGTGCAAATACTGGGAGCAGGCTTGACTTAAGTGTTTGTTAGCTCGACTTGTACTGAGCAATTTTGAGTGATTCTGACTGTTTAGATCAGTGTACGAACAAATTACTATTTTGCAAACTACACACTCATTTGAAAAATGGCTGGGTTAGAGTGTGCCATTCAGGATGTGCTACAAGTGTTGACAGAAATGTGGTGATCTACAAATGCTGAAAGGTTTATGGAACCATTTTAAGCATTGCATGTTAGGAATATCCAACTTAGGAGTTCAAATGCCGTATTGAAAGTTCTGGTAAATGACATAAAAATCCTAACTAACAACTTAATCTATGAATTACGTATGTCATCTCCAAAAAATCTGCTTTGCAGCGCTACCATCACACCACAAGACACCAAACATGCCTCATGTACCCTATGAGAAATGCAGGCTGACTTCCTGATTTTGTGAGCTCCTTTACTTTCAGGGCTTTCTGCTAATTACCTTTATGAGAGAAATGCAGGAATTCACATTGGCTATTTCATGTTCCCACTACTAACTTCCAGTAAGGGTTCTTCAAAATTAATTTTTAATACATGGCAGAAAACACCTGCCATTGTGGGGAAATCAATTGCTCTTGAAAACAGCAGTCAGCACAGTCCATTACCCATTTAATACACCTTATGAGAAACCGGCCTGTTCTCGTCAGGAAGAACAATAAGCTTCCTTTTCCTAGATCCCAGAACCCACCCTTGGTGAATACTAAAGCCACTGAGTGACGTATTACACAGCATAGTTACCTATCACTTTACTGTATTTGATGGTTTAACATATGTGCATCTTCAACTAGTATAATGAACAGGAAACCAACTGATGTATTGAGCTCATATAACCTTCTAAATATGGTAAGCTCAGATGCAAGAATGATAATAAATTATGTAATATCGGTAAAATGTTAAAGATAATGTTAATTTTAGCACTTATATTTATCACTTCTGTCGCATGGTAGAGTAGCTAAATCTAGCTATGCAAAAAAGAAAAATAAACGTTCATCAAAAGGGAACATGAATCTCTTCAACATTAACATCTTTAAAATAAGCTAGCAGAGAAGAAACTGGATATTATTTATCAGGTGAAAAGACTTGGCAATAAATGGAACAAATTCTGTTCAAGTTTTTTGAGATGTTATGATTACTGGTATCTGTCAAAGAAATTAAGACAGTTTTTAAACATAATGTAAGTGAAAATAAAGCTAGACTGAAACCGGTGACAATCCATAAGAGTTATGTGATAAGAAACTCTTACTTCTCTATAGATTGAAAAATATAATTGCGCTAGAAACAGAAATTACAAATCTTAAGAAATGAGTTAACAGATAGTGACATAACAATCAGACTGTATAAGTAAAGCATCTTGGGAACTGATTGACTTACATCATAAAACAACCAAGCTAATAGACTCTGCTCAATTAAGGATCAAATGTGGAGGTAATGTGTAAAAAAATACTATATGAAATATATTTGAATGTAATTAATTAGTAGTTAATTTTATAAATGCACATGTATAGTAGACACAAGATCACCTATTACAATACACTGACTTTTAATATGTGGAGGTGAATGAACAAGAAATACACATCCATATTAAAGAATAAATATTCATTTGAGTGAGATTGAATATCCATTTTTGTTACTAAGACATGTTTCAAAGAAATCTTAAAACCTCTTACTACCATACTAACTGCATTATTAAATAAAAAAAATTAAACATGTATACAAATGCATTAAAAAGGAGTGTGGATGAGCCAGTCTATAAAATGGGCACAAACTACTCACAGGACCACAGCCTGGTTATAGAAAAAAGGGATGTATGTGCACAGAAGTCACACAGCTCTTCCATGGCATATGCCATCAGCTGGATTAGGACCTGCAGAATTCAAGTACACCTTTAGTTCTGATGTAAGTTTTTGACTCATTAAATCAAAGACTACTTAAAAAGAAAGCTGAAACCATTTAACATAGGCAAGCTACCTGTACATATTTTACTCAAATACCTAATGAATCATTAGCAAAGCAAAAAAATAAGTGATAACTTCATCAATAAGTCCATTGCCAGTAAAACAGAATCACAAAATGTACCTTAAGGCTCATTAGTTGATCAAAAAAATGTTCAAATGTGTGTGAAATCTTATGGGACTTAACAGCTAAGGTCATCAGTCCCTAAGATTACACACTATTTAACCTAAATTATCCTAAGGAGAAACACACACACCCATGCTCGAGGTAGGACCATCATTACCATCATTAGTTGATCCTTTTCTTTTCCCTGTATATATTAATGGCCTGGCTTAAGTCCCTGATTCCCACATATTCAGCTTTATTCCATTAAAGATAAAATAAGGAGCTAGAATTTTTCACAAGTAATAGAGTAAGATATATAATTAAATACTACAATGATTAGTACCTGAACACAAATGTCAGTATATCTCTTACTGATGATTAAATGAAGCACCCTTCACCACAATATAGTAATTAATGTTGTTAGTATCTTGGCCATAGAAATAGATAACCACAAAATTGTTTGCATGAACACTGATGCTCATCTTCATTTAGCAAACCATATTTATTTTTTATCTGGAAAAATCAGTAGTTGCATATGAGGTGCTGTCAAAAAGTTCCTGGAATTTCATTATAAGTGTCTTGCTCCACCTTACGTTAGTCTGAATTAATAACTCTGATTTAACTGATTACTTTTTATTAGTCTGCAATAATTTTCATAATTTTTTTCTTGATTTTGTTTATTTAAATAAGAGGGTGTGGTGATCAGTTTGTACAATGTCGGAGTTCAAGCAAAGGGTAAACGACAGATTAATGTGCAGATTGGGGAACTCTGCTGCAGAGACTTTGTTAGCCTTACAGACCATATACAGGGGTACTGTTTTAAAGAAAACACCATTTATGAGTGGTTTTCATGATTTAAACATGGACAGAAACTGTAAGAAGATGAGCACCACAATGGAAAGCCATCTACATCCACAAATGAAGAAATGGTCAAATAAGTGCAACAGTTAATCAGATCATACTGACAATTGATCATAAATGAATTGGTACAAGAATTGCAGATTTCTCATTCATGCAACTCTGTTGAATGGTTTGAAGACAAAACGTGTCAGTGCAGTGCCAGATTAAAACTGTGTGCCGGACGGAGACACGAACTCGGGATCTTTGTTTTTCATGGGCAAGTGGTCTACAATCTGTAGTACCTAAATACGACTCATGACCCATCCTCACAGCTTTAATTCCACCAGTACCTCATCTCCTACCTTCCAAACTTCACCAAAGCTATCCTGCAAACCTTGCATAACTAGCACTTCTGGAAGAAAGGATATTGTGAAGACGTGGCAAGCCACAGTTTAGGGGCTGTTTACAGAATGAAATTTTCACTCTGCAGTGGAGTGTGTATGGATACGAAGGACCTTTGCCTTTCATTGGCATGTGCTCTACCATCTGAGCTACCCAAGCATGACTCACGACCCATCCTTGCAGCTTCAGTTCCACCAGTACCTTGTCTCCTCCCTTATAAACTTCACAGAAACTCTCCAGCAGGTGGTAGAGCAGTTGCCCATGAAAAGCCAAAGGTCTTGAGCTTGAATCTCAGAATGGCACACAGGACCGATACTCAATCTGTAATCTGCCAGGAAATTTTGTGTTGGTGTAATGTGTGTCCCATGTATGCTGACTCCAGATCAAATGGAAAATTGTTGGCTGTGGATGAAAAAAAAAAAGAAAAAAATAAATAAACAGAAGACCCAATGTATCTAGAGACAATCATTACTGGTAAAGAAACCTGGGTGTACGTATACAACCCAGAGTAAAAATGGCCGTTTTCCAGAGTGGCACACTATGTACTCTCAGTGACCACAGAAAGCTCGTCATGTCAAGTACAAAACAAATGTGAAGCTCATTGCATGTTTCAACAGTGGAGGTGTGGTGCACCATAATGAATTTTTACCAACAGGACAAACTTTAATGGCCCTTTCTACATACAGGTTTTGCAAGGACACAGAAGGCAACCCAAAGAAAACATCCTGTGAAATGGCAAGAAGGATGGACACTGCATCATACCGTCCTCTCTACCGCACAGCGCTTGTTGTGGAGACATGGCTCACAGAAATGAACATTCCATTCCTCTACCAGTCTCCCTATTCACTCGATTTAGTACAGGCAGATTTCAGTCTCTTCTCCAAGATCAAGAAGGGCCTCAAAGGCAACCATTTTCTCACCATAGAAAACATCAAAACCAACTTATATTGATAAGAAAACTGACTTTCATCATGTGGTAATAAATAGTTATAATAAATTCTGAGATCTTTCTGACTACCCCTTGTGTGTCTCTCCAGCCAGCTGCAAAATATAGCCCCTTGCCAAACATTAATAAATGTGTATAGTAGTTGTGAAACTTGTGTTTCTCCCCACATGCCTGTTTGAACAGCTTATGGGAATACAGTCAGGTGACATCTTCACCAAATGATTGTTTTGTGCCTTGCAAACTATGGGGTGTGCAGATGTTGAAGTGTCAGTAATCCTCAAAGATATCTCCTGGTTGCATTCCCATAAGATGTTTGAATATATATTGTTGTTGATCAGTTGATATCACAGTTGTTGAAGTGGTCTTCATCCAAAGACTAGTTTAATGCACCTCTTCATGTTAGCCTGCTCTGCACAAACTTTCTTTCTGTTAACCACTGGAAAATGTTTACTGTAGATAATCCTTGGTCTCCCTCTAAAATTTTTAACCCTCTCATTGTCTTTACTGTTCCTTGAGGCTTCAGGATGTATTGTATCAACTGATCCCTTCCTTTAATCAAGTTGTGCTGTAACTCTCTTTTCTCCCCAATTTGGCTCAGTACTTCTTCCTTATTTATCCAATCTAACCATCTAATCTTCAGAATACTTCTACAGTACCACATTTCAAAACCTTCTATGCCCTTCTTCTCTATACTGATTATCATCCATATTTCTCTTCCTACAAGAGTGCTTTCTAGTCAGATACCTTCAAGAAATACTTCAGAGGATGTCAGTAACCAAGAGCTGAACTACATAATATTAGCATTATGAAGCTCTCCTTTCAATTATTAAAAATGAAAAAGCATGCACTGAATATGAAACATTCAAATAATATACCAAAAATGATCTGGAGCATTATTAACTGAAGAATAAATAAAAATGGGGCTACAAAAGAGAATTATTTCTAGACAATAAATGTTAGAAATGATGACAGGTTGCAATTATCATTCATATAGTCAGTGTGTGGTGGGAGACAGCAGTATGTGACGTGGATAAGGGTGGAGTGGTATGGAAAGAATAGAGAAGGGAAAAGGTTAAGGTGAGGCAGTGGGAAACAAGTTAGCAAAAGTTTAGACCAGGTAGGTTGTGTGTGTGAGAGAGAAAGAGAGACAGAGAGAAAGAGAAAGAGAAAGAGAGAGAGAGAGAGAGAAAGAGAGAGACAGAAAGAGAGAGAATTCCCAACTGTGTAGTTCAGAGAAACATGGAAGCTAGTGTTTCTGTGGACCACATGTAAGTCCACTATAGGTAGCTGGTTGCCTTTCCATTATTTTTTGTATTATTCCATCCAGGAACTTCCATTATTGCAATTCCTTTAATTTTTAATAGGTATGTAAATTGAAATAATCAGTTAACAATGACTAAACAATACTTGTAAAAATACATTCTAGTAACAGTGATATATTAAATTAATTACTCGGAATCAAAGTAGCAAATAAAAAATTAGGGAAAGGACACAAAAATTAGATAAATTCAAAGGAAAAATTGTCCGTAAATCAAAATAAAAAAGGATTCTTGAGTTTTGTGCATTATTTTCCACTTAAGAGATTTAATCTCCCATTTGTAACTGTAAGTGTAAATTCAGGCAGTCTGTGGCGCACTTTTCATTTCTTCTGAACAACCAGCTGCACAGCTCATTAAGATATCAGCATTCATTGGTAACACGCAGGAGGATACATATGTGGGTTTGTGTGTGCTTTTATAGTTTCATATTAAACCACAGTTAAACACATGCAGTAGAGACTTTCATCGCCACCATAACTTCCTTGGTGAATTTTGGGCATTTTACAGATGAAACCTTAGACACAGAAACATATCTTACACCACAGTCTAAGATCAATGGAACAAAAATCACCTAGAATGAAGGCAGTTATTCAACTCAGAGTAGCACTTGCAACTTACATTCTCAACAATTTGCAGGATGTATTCTAGTCTCCATTTGCCTCTACAGTGTTTAACCCTCTACAGCTCCCTCTAGTCCATTCTTGTCAGTGTTTTTCATATGTTCCTTTCCTTGCCGACCTCCTCTGGATCACAGGGTTCTGGGTTCGATTCCTGGCTGTGTAGCAGATTTTCTCCACCCGGGAACTGTGTTTCTGTTGTCATCATTCGGAAAAGTGGTGAGACTGGACAGTGAAAAGATTGGGGATTTGTATGGGCACTGATAACCATGCTGTTGAGCTCCCCACAAACCAAATGTCATCATCATCATTTCCTTGCCAACTCAGAGAACATCCACACTTCTTACTTTATGAGTCCACCTAATTTTCAACATTCATGTGTTGCATCACGTGACAAATGCTTCAATTCTCTTATGTTTCTGGTTTTCCCATGCTCTATGTTTCACTACCATACAGTGCTGTGCTCCAAACATAAATACTTAGAAATTTCTTTCTCAAATTAAAGCCTATGTTTGATACTAGTAGGTTTCTCTTGGCCAGGAAAGCCCTTTTTGCTAGTTTTAGTCACATTTGTATGTCCTGCTTGCTCCCTTCATCATGGGTCATTTTGCTGGCAAGAAGCCAAATTCCTTAATGTCATCTATTTTGTGATCAACAATTATAATGTAAAGTTTCTCACTGTTCTCATTTCTGCTACTTTTCATTACTTTCATCTTTCCTCAATTTATTCTCAATCTATATTCAACAAATCCTGTAATTCTTCTTCAGTTTCACTGGGAGCAGCAGTGTCATCAGCAAGTCTTATCACTGATATCCTTTCAAGAGTTCTAATCCCACTCCTTTCTTTTATTTCTGTCATTGCTACTCCAATGTACAGATTGAACAGTATTACATCCTTTTCAATCTGAGCACTTCATTCTTGGTCCTCAGCCTAATGCCAAACTGATCGTCATCCAACACATCCTCAAATTTCTTTTCCATCTTTCTGTATATTTTTCTTGTCAGCAACTTGGATGCATAAACTATTAAGCTGATTGTGTAATAGTTCTTGCACTTTTCTGCCCTTGCATCTTTTGAAATGTGTGGATAATATTTTTCCAAATGTCTGCCTGTATGTTGCCAGCCTCGTAGATTGCATCAACTTGAATTCTGATAGCATACCTTCTGCCTTATTTGATCTCAAGCCTTCCAGAGAACTTTTAAATTCTGATTTTAATACTGGATCCTGATCTCTTTCATGTTGACTCCTGTTTCTTCTTCAATTGCATCATCAAACAAGGCTTCTTCATTTCAGAAGCCTTCATGTGCTCTTTCCACCTACCCGGTCTCTCCTGTGCATTTAACAATGTAATCCCGATCATATTCTTAATGTTACTCCTTTGCTTTTAATTTCACTGCAGGTTGTTTTTACTTTTCTATGTGCTGAGTTAGTCCTTCTGACAATTACTTCTTTTTCAATTTCTTCACAATTTTCATGCAGCCATTTGGCCTTAGTTTCTGTACACTTCCTATTTATTTCATTCATACATGATTTGTATTTCTGCATTCCTGTATTTCCCTGGACTTTTTTGTACTTTCTTCTTTCATCAATCACCTGAAGTATTTCTTCTGTTACCCATGATTACCTTGTTACCTTACTTGACACTATGTTTTTCATTCCAACCTCTGTGATTGCCCTTTTTAGAGGTATCCATTCTTCTTCAATTGAACTGCCTACTAAGCTATTCACTATCACACTACCTGACAGAACTTCAAGCATAACTCTTCCTCCCATTTCTCTGTGCACTGATTATTTCTAACTAATCTCTTAAACTTCAGCCTACTCTTCATAATTACTAATTTGTGACCTGAGTCTATACTACTGCCTTAGAATCCAATATCTGATTTTGGAATAGTTGTCAGGCCCTGGTGTAGTTTATCTGGACCCTTCCTGTATTCCTGGCCTTTTCCAAGCATACCTTCTCCTCTTGTGATTCTTGAACTGCGTATGCACTATCACTAGCTGAACTTTGTTGCAGAACTCAATTAGTCTTTCTCCTCTCTCATTCCTACTACTGAGCCCATATTCACCACTGACTCCTTCCCCAAAAATGACATTCCCATCCCCCATGACTATTAGATTTCCAGCTTTCCTTACAAATTGAATTACAAGTTCAATATCTTCTTATACTTTCTCTATGTCATCATCTTCTGTCTGTGACATCAACATGTATATCTGAACTATTGTTGTCAGTGTCAGCTTGCGGCTGATTCTGATGAGAGTAACTCTGTTACTGCACTGTTAACAGTACCTCACTCTCTGCCTTCCTTCCTACTCATAATGAATCCTACTCCCATCTTCCCATTCTATGATGCTGTTGACGTTAATCAATACTTATCTGACCCGAAGTCCTTGTTTTCTTTCCATTTCTCTTCAGTGTTCCCACTATATCTATATTGAGCGTTAGCATTTCCCTTTCCAGGTTTTCTAGCTCCCATACTATGTTAAAACTCCTGATATTCCATGTCCCTATTTGTAGAATGTTATCCTTTCACTGGTTGTTCAATGTTTTTCTCATGTTTACATACCCCTCGGCAGTCCTCTCATGGAGGTCCAAATGGGGCACTCATCTGAAATCTTTTACCAATGGAGAGATCATCATGACACTTTTTCAATTACAGACCACATGTCCGATGGATACACATTACATGTCTTCAATGCAATGGTTTGCATTATGTTCTGTATCCTCATGCCGTTGAACACTGCTGATTCTTCTGCCTTTTAGGGGCAGTTAATCACTCCAAGAGCAAGAGATTGCCCTTAATCTCAGTCCACTCTTTCACAATTTTTGACAAGACTGTTGACAGAACAAGGTTGACTTCTTATGCCAATTGTCTTTAGCTACCATAGTTCGTGACGTTTATTCAAAATTTAAGCAGTCATGGAGTTCAAACCTGGGACTGAGGACATTTTGGTTACTATTCAGATGATAAACATAGACCACAGGTGCAAATTCAAATAATAATATGCCCGTTTACCTTCAGAGTGTTCATGAAACTCAGAAAATGCATCGGGATTGAATACAACAGCCACCTTGCGGACTTTTGTCCATGGGAGTAATGTCTCAAACTGTCTTTGCTTTGATCGTTCCCTGGAAGAACAGCAGTAGTTTCCGAAGCACATGTGGAGGCGTTCTGTAATCCGTGGACCTTCAGAGAGTTGATGAAACTTAGAAATTTGCATCGGGATTGAATATTATAGGTAACTTTTATGGGTGTTAGTAAGAGAACTTTTACTGCTTTAATGCTTGTCATCAACAGGCAATGCATGACCAGTGTCTGGGCATTGAGCAACTCCATGGATTTGACACTGTGCTACATGTCTCCAGCTCAGTCAAACAGGAACAGCCATTTACCAGCAGTCAGTGTAACAGATAGCCATCAGTTATGCTTGCAATCAAAATCTCTAAGGTGAAATTCTAGTAGATGTTAGAGTTTTCACAGCAGTAGTTGAATGCAAAGTGTCCCACAGCAGGAGCATATCAGTCTCTTGCCCCTCCTGCCATTCCAAAAGATTTGTACTTCTTGTGTCTTTACTTTTCATGGGCAACTTTGTGATCTTTCTCCATTCCCTTGAGCAATGCTCTCTTTTATTATGCTAAAAAACAAACACTTACCAAAAATGCTTTCCTATAAAAGCAATGAAAAGTAATGCTTATTTCACAAGTACTACCCTGGTGTTCAAAATCCAAAGACAAAAATAACTTCCACATTATGTGTCCCTGTCAGATAACACTGTTCAATGAAACTTGGACCATACACATGGAGAACTGCTAGAACATAGTACAAACAGAAACTGAAAGAAAAATGCAATGAGACAATTAGAAATAACAATTTTATTCAAAGACAATAATAGCACTAAAGTCACAATGATTTATGATGATGCCCTGGATATTACAGAAGGTGAAACATGATTCTTGATAGGTTGTGTGATGACAGTGCTCTGCAATGTGCTCCTATGCCAGCTACAAGGTTGGTAAGGGGTTCTTGTGGTAGAGCATTCCATTCCTATATCAGCATGGTTGACAACTGTTGTATGGTCATTAGTGCACATGGATGTGCTATAATACATCTCTACAATGCATCCCATATGTGTTCTCTCAGATTTAAGTTGGGGGTAACAGGCAGGGCAGTCCATTCGCCTAACACCTTCTCATCCGAAGAGCTCCTTCACCTGCGCTGTTTGATGTGGTTGCACACTGTCAGCCATAAAAAATGAAGTCAGGGCTGAATGAACCAATTAAAAGAAAAACATGGAAATGAGTATATGGTCACAATAACATTGACCAGTGGGTATACCAAGTCCAAAGATTTGTAGATCAGTACACTCATGCAACATCATGCCTTCTCAAACTGTAACACCTGGACCACCAAAACAATCAGGTTTACCAATGTTCCTGGCTGCATTATGTGTTCCTAGGTCTCATCATAAGAGATGTTATGTCCAGTATCACTACTCAGACTGAATCTGCTCTCATCTGAGAAGAGCATACAACCTCAGTCCTTGTCAGGCCAATCCTTATGCTCTTGGCAGAATCACAAACAGTGCTGCTGATGTGCAGATGTTAATGGAAGACAATTTAAAGGTCATCAGG
This sequence comes from Schistocerca gregaria, assembly GCF_023897955.1. Classification (NCBI taxonomy): domain Eukaryota; kingdom Metazoa; phylum Arthropoda; class Insecta; order Orthoptera; family Acrididae; genus Schistocerca; species Schistocerca gregaria. Next base: position 306,650,416 of record NC_064921.1, read on the forward strand.
CAAAGAGACCACCGACATGCAATCACCGTGCCACTATGGAATGTTAGATTGTGTGCCCATTGCATGTGACTGCAACTGCACCTGCTCTTTGACACGGTCCCCTTCTTGCCTGTTGCACAATGTAGCAGTAATCTGCTGCTGTAGATGACTGCAGTTGACCTCCTCCTCTGCTAGTTCGTAGTTTAATACTAGTTCAACTATTTTACATTGAATAATAAAATGTACATGCAACATGAATGTCTCACAATGTGTTCAAGTATAGTAGGTACAATTGCCAACATACATATTAACCACCTTGAGCAAAAACCTCTTGCTATAAGATCAAGCTTTGTGGGTAAAACTATTTACCGCACAAATTATGTTGATGATACATTTTTTTTAGATGGTGATACAATTTATATTAACAATGTACTTGATATACTCATTACACAGGATGGAAATATAAACTTCAAGGTAGAATGAAAATAATGGCAGCATCAATTTCCTAGACCTTAACACAATTAAAGAAAACAATTCACACATCTCCAAAGTTTACAGAAAGACAAAAGCAACAGATACCATCGTACACAGATCATTTTGCCACCCTATGGCACACAAGCATCCTGCACATATAGCATTAATTAACAGAGCCAGCAGTATAACAATGGATAAACACGCAAAGCATGATGAGCTCAGTACAGTTAAATAAATACCTACAGCAAATGGCTACAATGACACACTAATTGACAGCCTCACACAAAAAAGAATACAAACTATATTAAACCAACTTCCACACAGAAAATGGAAAAGAAACTCTCTGCTTGCATTCCTTTCACAGGCAAACTCTTCTAGAAAATAGCAAACATTTTCAGACAACACAACCTCAATATTCCCCTCACAGTGCATAACAAACTGTGACACACACAAACACAATGTTAACATACATACAGATAAACACTTAAAATCGGGCATCTATAAAATAGTGTGTAGTACCTGCAAAGGCCTCTGTGTAGGCCAAACTGGGCGAGAATTAAGGGAAAAAACAATGTACATATAAAAGCCTACCATACTAACCACTATAATAAATCAGCAATAGCCACCCACATAAAAAACACAGGGCACCCATTCCATGATCTAGCACAGGATCTTCACATATTACATAAAACGGACAAGGGTCACCAAATGGACTTATATGAAGAAATGGTAAAATTCATTCATGACACTGTACATGGAGACATGTTACTAAACGATTAACTTGAAAGTAATAATATTAACTTCATCAAGAACTTCTCCAATGTTGAATGCGTGTTTCAATGAGATAAAGAAATTATCTTTTTCAACTACTCATCTAATATGCAGTGCCATGGCATAATGCATCTAGATATAAATGTTTCATCTCCACTGTTTTAACAATAGAAATATGTTTACTTTAGTTTTCAAGATTCTTCTGATTCATGTAAACAAATGACTTTGAAAGTGTTAAGTTGCGAAGTACTTGTTACTGTGCTCTGTGTGCCATACAACAAAATTACCAACAAAAACATAAGTATATGCACAAACAAAATGAGCTAATTATGCCTACCACTTAATGTACACTCAATGAAATGTTTATCTTATTGAACAGGCATCCTTTTCAAAACATAATATCACTGGCACACATACAAAGGAAACTAACCACACTTCATCTTAATTACAATGAAAAGTAACTGTAAATGCACCTAATGATGGCAACATGCTAACAAAATGCATCATGCTACCAAAATATTAGTAACAAGTGACTGCTGCAGTGTGTATTACTTTGTATTTCATAAAAAGTCTTCTAACAGTACAGTTGCAGCCCTCAAACAACATCCATACAACACGGATGAATTTAAGCACCAGGAGTTGTGATCATGTTTGACATGTAGATTATCTGACAGGAAGTGTCAGGCATTGAGACATACTTTTAAGGGAAGGGTTGGCAGCTGTGGCGTCTGGCTGCAGGCAAGATTGCATGTCTGCAAGCAGGATGCATGGGTGGAAGCAGGGCTCATGGTTGATCAAAATGTTGTCATGCCAGGTCCATGCTGCTTTGAGCTGACGCATAGTGACTGTCACAGGCTGTTAAACATGTGAACCCCATGTTTAAGAACCTTGTGAAGGTCTGTTTACAGTAGCTGGAGTGCCAGTCAAAAGCATCACAAAATCACAGTCAGCCAACGATGTGTGGATGAAGGTCCTCAGACATGCTATGTGCTGTTTGACATGTTTGAGGAGGGTGGGCAGGTCCTTAGTTGGATGGCGATGGCGCCTGAGCACAAAGTGCTTGACAATATAGGAACTCTGCCAGGAAGGAACTAAGGTAGTCCTTGTGGATGAAATGAACACCCAAGAGTACCCAGGGAAGGGCATCATTCTGTTGACTCCCATGGCCCATGAGGGCAGCTTCTAAAGTACAATGCCAGTATTTAATAAGGCCGTTACTTTGCAGGTGGTGTTCTGACATACAGTATCAGTGGATGCTGCAGAGCTTGCTGGTTCAAACTGCTGACCTTAACTGACGTTTGTAGAGGTTAAATAACTGAAATAGCAGATCCACATACTGAAGAAATCCCTGGCCACTTACTCTGCAGTGATGTGATGTGCTCAGTGACAGAGCACTTCTCACTAGTAGCCAAGCCAAGCAGTGGCCCTACTATGTCAATATGAATATGATGAAATTGTTCTTTGGTATCTCAAGCCAAGTGTCATCTGTGCATGACATTCCAGCTTTTCTCCATTGGTAGGCTATGCATACATGCGTCCACTTTTTGCAACCCTTTACATTAAGCCACACAAAGCATTTCATGATGAGTTGCGTTGTCGGGTATTTGCCAGGGTGCAACAAATTGTGAAGCTGTTCGAACATGATCTTCTGCAGTGGCTTGGATACAAAGGGATGAGCATGATTTTGCAAAATGTCACACAAGAGGCATCTCTCTGTGCCAAGAATTAGGCAATGTTCTGCCCAAAAGTTGGTCATGTATTGTGGACTAAGTTCATGAGATTTTGATCTTGCATCTGCACCTCTGTGAATTAGGTCAGAATAGATGACAAGTGGTCTGAAAAATCACATTGTATGCTACCAGTAGTTCACAGTCATAGGCCGACCATTTGTGCAGTGAATCGGTCAGATTACACCAAAGAAACCAGTGCGGACACTGTATGCCTGCCACTTCTTGCTCCAGAACTGCTCCAATAGGGAAGTCACTCGTGTCAGTAGTAAGCATGAGTTGAATATGCAGAAAGATGTATGAACATCTTAGCTTGCTTAAGTTGGTCTTTTATTTGCCTGAAGGCATTCCATATGTGAGGTGTCCACTATAGCTTAAATTGATAGTATTCTTCCCTATGAGAACTTCCACGAGTGGTGCCTACACAACGGATATGGTGATGATAGAAACTAATCATCCTGAGGAAATGTCATGAGTGAATGTCACATCTGAGAACCATCCAGGTAATGTTGTGGCACTGAATTCCTCCGACACCTGGCGGATTATGCAATGTGAAGCGTTGTTTTCTTCCTGTGGATGTAATGATTCCAGTCTTGTCTCAAGATAATGTAGCTGAAGTTCTCGCAGTCTGATGAAGAATGTGATGCATTCTGGTAGGAATTGTTGACATTTTTCAGTCAAGCTGTGATCCTAAGTGCCATTTCACAGACATGCCTGAGGCATGCCATGGCATTGGGGGAAAGGCATAACCAACAATGCCAGTAATGGAGCAGAAAATATCCTTATGGTTCGGATTACTGCAGTCAAGACCTGGCAACAGCTGAAAAGGAAGTTCCATGTAAACAGTTCCCCAAGCCCGAGAGCCAAGGTATGAGACTTGGCCTGATAGGTGGTGACTGATGAATCATTCATTACGTGAAGCTGTAAGGGCAGGAATGGCACTCAGTGCTCAAGGTAGACTGGGAGGTGAGGGACTCACAACAGAATCCATGTCAGTGGGAAAATGTTGTTAATCAATGCAGTCAAAGTTGTAGAGTCTGCTTCCGTGTGGTGATGGTATGGAAGACGTTTTGCTGACATAACATGGAGTATTATCCTTTGAATAGCCTTCATGATCCTGTGTGCCTACTGTGACCTGTGTATGGCTTTTGTGTAGTTGCAAGGTAGATGGCAGTTCCGTGCAGTGTTGCCTAGTTGCGTGTAGAACTAGCAAAGCCATCCCTTTACTGGTGTGTCAGCATGCAGGGCATGGTTGCCAGTTGTGGGGATGTTTGTTGAGGTTGTATGAAAGTCACTTCCCCTGTGGTAGAGTTGACATCATGCTCGGTGCAGACGGGTGAGATTGGTCAGTCTCAGCTGTAGTGAGGTGGTAGGCAAGGCACGGTAAGACCAATCTATCAATCAATCAAATTTTATTATCACGTAACATGCCTTATACAATCAAGGATTGCGACATAGGTGACTTGTCAGTTTTTATACTACATACAGACTAATAAACTTAATTTTAGGTTATAATACATGTGTTGCTATACAGGTATTTTACACATTTGTCATAATAAAGTATTTTACACATTTGTCATAATACATATTGTGGTGATCTATACAATTATTTTTACATGGTTATCATTCAAGAATTCTTCTACCGTATAGTAGCATTTATTTTTTAGATATGTTTCCAAGTCTCCTTCAGTATATTTTAGAGGTGGGTCACATTTCCCCTTCCAGATAGTATTTGTAAATTTCATGCCCATATAATGTGGAGTTTTTTCATATAGTGTTAGTCTATGGGTAGGTAACATGTAACTTGCTCTATGCCTGGTCTCATACTGATGCAAGAAGCAGTTGCCTTCAAAAAGTTGTGGGTTTCTTTTTGTGAATATGAGAAGCTCATATATATATAAGCTAGGTATGGACATTAGATCTAGTTTCTCAAATATAGGTTTGCAGTGTTGTCTCCTTTTTGCTCCTACCATGGCTTGGATTATCTTTTTTTGTAGCCTAAAGGCCTTGAGCAGATTTGTTTTCTCAGACCCCCAAAAAATTATACTATACCTTATGACTGATACAAAATATGCATAATATACAGTTTTCTTTACAGCTAAATCAGTAATGCTATATAGGACATTCATGGCATATACGAGACTGTTCAGTCGACTTAGTATGCTGTCTACATGGTAACCCCACAGCATATTCTTATTCACTAGTACCCCAAGGAATTTGACACAGTTTGCAGTGTCCAATTTTTTGTCTTTGTATGTTATTTCATTTATACATTGAGCCGATTGTTTTGTGGTGAAATGAACAATTTCTGTTTTTGTAAGATTTAATTTCAAGCTGTTATTTTTGACCCATTTCTCCACTTCCCCAAGTGTTTGCTCAATACGATGGATTAAGTCTTTATCAGTTTTGCAGCATACTATTGCTGTTGAGTCATCTGCGTAGAGGATGGTATCGGACTGAACCTGGCATGGCATATCATTAATATAACACAAAAATAGTAGAGGCCCTAATATAGAACCTTGCGGTACGCCTAACTGAGTGTGTTTCCAGCCAGAGACTAATTTTTTGTTACTGTAGTTTACAAGTACTCTTTGTTTCCTGTTTGCCAAGTATGACGACATCCAATTAAGAGATTTTCCTTGAAAACCATAGTTTGTCAGTTTTTGGAGAAGCAGGTCATGATTTACCGTATCAAAAGCTTTGGTAAGATCACAGAAGATGCCCAATACACACAGTCTATCGTCAAGACATCTGCTAACTTTTGTGACCAATTTGTTTATTGCCCGAGTTGTGCTGCAACCTTTCCTGAAACCATACTGATTGCGTAAAATAATGCTGTGGGATGAATTGTAATTTTGCATCTGATCACATGCTGCTCTTTCAAATATTTTTGAAAAAATTGGTAATAGTGAGATAGGCCTATAGTTTCCCATTTCATCTTGTTTGCCTTTTTTATGAATTGGCCTTACTTCTGCATATTTTAATCGGTCTGGGAAACATCCTTCATCAAAAGACTGGTTGATTAAGAGGGAGAGTGGATGCGCAATACTATGACAGGCTATTTTTATTATTTTAGTGGGGACCTCATCCCAACCCACAGAGTTTAAATTTTTTAGGGACATTATGATTTTTATAACATCAGAGCTGGAAACATGGGAAAATTTAAAACCCGTGCAATTTTGCTCTGCAGCACTACCCTTTGTACTTGGTGGTGGATAATCACTAGTTTTGTTACAATTTATGAAGACGTCATTGAAGGATTCACAAATGGTACTGGGATCTGTAACAGCTCTACCATTTATCATTAGTTTTGAGGGGCATTTTTTCTCCATTTCATTGCCGACCTCACTTCTTATAACAGACCAAACAGCTTTTGATTTGTTTTTAGCATTTGAGATATAGCTATTATTTGCAATACGCTTTGCTAATTTAACTACTTTGTCAAATATTTTTTTGTATGTGCTTACGTATTTAAGAAATTCAGGACTTCGATTTACTTTAGCCTCCATATGCAGTTTCCTCTTTGTAGCACTAGACACTTTTATTCCTTTTGTTATCCATGATCTATTTTTAAGAGTCCTAGTCTGTACTGTTATAACAGGGAAACATTCATTGAATACACTCATGAATTCAGTTAAAAAGTTATTGTAGTTTTCATTTGTGGAAGTGTCTTTGCTGACTGACCACACAGTGGAGTTTAGTTTTTTAATAAATTCCTCTACATTTCCTTCACTAAAGCTCCTACATCTTTTTGTTGGGCAGGCTGGGTTTAGTTTTGATAGTGATACAAATAGTGCTGAATGGTCTGAGACTCCTAGATCTAGAATAAATTTTTCTTTTACACTGTAATTATAACTGCTAACAACATTATCTATACAAGTTGAAGAGGTTGCTGTAATTCTTGTGCATTGATCAAAATTTAGATTTAGCCCATATGTAGCTACCAGGTTCTTTAAATGTAAAGAAAATTTGTCATCAGTTCTTACATCAATGTTGAAATCAGCACATATAACTATTTTCTTATGCATTTTTCCTGTTTTTAATTCATATAACAATGTCTCAAATTTTTCTAGGAATACAGAACTTATGTGGTACCCAGGGGTGCGATATATACTGATGATTAGCATGTTATACTCTCTAAGTTCAATGCAACAACTCTCAAATGTATGTTCTTCATTTAAATAGCTAAAATTCTGTCTTATTTCATAGCCTATTGAGGAATGCACTAGTATGCAAGAGCCACCATACCCATTAGTCCTACAGAAGTAGGTAGCTAGTTTGTAACCTGTAAGTTTATTGAGGAGTTTGATATTTTCAGGTTCAAGCCAATGCTCATTTAGACATATTACCTTTACAGATTGTTTCATACTTTCTAACAAAATTTCTATATCATAAAGCTTGCTGATCATTCCTTCAGATAGACCTCTAATGTTCAAATGCATAATGAAATTACTACTGCAAACATTACCAGCTAAAGCATCTTTAAAACTAACTTTTTTACTACGTAATGGCACTTCCACATGCGTTTTCAGTACTTGCACTGAGTTTTTAATGTTGGGCCAAAGTCGGTTGGAATTGGCCCATTTCGCTAGTTTCCCTGCATGCTATCATTTAGGGCGATAACGTGTTTGTTTTCACAACTCCTTTCGCGCAATATTTCATCAACAGCTTTGTTTATATCTGATGCGAGTCTCATCGTACCAGATCGATTTAGGTGCTGTCCATGCTTTGTGAAGTAAGTTTTTTCATATATGCTGACGTCAAGTAGTCTTACGTTTTTGAATTTCGAACAGAAGTGTTTTAATTTTTGATTTGTTCGCCGAATTTCACTGTTTACACACGACCAGTCGGCCAGGTCAAATCTCATGGGTACATTAGTTACTATTACATTTGTAGTTGACAGCAGTTGCAGGATAACGAGCAGTTTTTTTATATATCCACTGGCTTCGTTACAGTAAACGTCGTTCGATCCCGCTATGAGAACAACACAGTCACTTTTACTGGAACTGGCACATTCTGTTTCTACATTTCTAATCACGTTTCCAAACTTAGCCCCTGGCTTAACGATGGCAGACACTTTCACGATCTCTTTAGCACTGTTTGTGACATAGTTTGAGACATTACGTGCATGGCTGTCTCCGAATATTTTTACCTTGGCTCCATGTTGCATTCCTTTTTGTGTGGTAGTAGTATTGTTCTTGGCAGATTTCGTCTTTGTTTCTAAGCGTCCACTTTCACCCAGGTCCTCTTCTACTACTAATACACTGTTTTCTTCTGAAACGTCTCTTCCTGGATTTTTAGACACCGCACCTTCCTTGTTTACACGCGAGTTACAAGTTTCAGAACACTTACTTTTGTTTACTTTTGAACGACGAGTATTATTATTCGTCAAAATGTTGTATTTGTGTTCCAATGCAGCACATTTCACTTGTAAAGCTTCAAGATCACTTTGTAACACTCTAATTATTGCATCTTTGTCTCTAATAATGTCAATATACCTTTTCTCATACGTTTCCGTTACACATGCATCACACAACCATGAGTGGTCCACTTTTATCAGTTTTATGTTCATTTTGCAACAGTTTTCGTGAAACCACCACTTACAGCATTTGCATTGGATACCTTTCCTTACTTTTTTGTTGCACAGCCTACAATTATTTCCACCTTTCACTTCATTATCATCACTTTTGTCGGAGCAATTTACACCTACTAATCCGATCGGCGCCATCTTGCCTTCAGCAGACTGCTGTTAACTGCTTTCAGTGGCCTGCAATACTTAAATATTGTCAATGTTGTAACAAGATAAACATTCTGTCCATCAATTACAACTCACAATCCAGTGATTCATGTTAACGTGGAGTCATTGCAATTTGTACTTAAGGTGGAAGTAGGGCATCCCAGAGAATCCAGAGTGTGTGATCCAGCATCAGTTTTAAATCCAATAGTATGTGTAACTGGCACCAAAGCTGTGAAGGCATCCTGTTCCCAGGTTTCTGTCATAAATAACTTCTAACTGCTGTTCCAACAACTGAGAGAGGCAATGGAGAAGAGCAGAATATGCATTGAGGCATAATTAGCTTGGTGCAAAAAAAAAAATGTCACCGATCACATCCATATGTTCATCGAAGTGGCAGTCACGTGACAATTTGGCACTGTCACTTGATATGTCATATGTAACAACGATGCCCTTTACAACTGTGAACCATACAGTGAGTTGATATAGGTGAAATGGCAGCAGTTTAGGTTGAGCACTATAAAAGATGGTGGTGTTGTCAGTGAATGGTCGTACTTATGACCAATGCAACATCTGGAGTGCTAGAATGGGCAAGTGCATAGTCCTAGGTGCGCTAAGAACATCTGGAAATTGTCTGGTAGGTTGGACCACATAGTGTGGCACAGACAGACTGAACAAATTTGAACGTGGTGCACAGACATGTCAACAGTGGTGAACACTCACAAATGTGGTTGTTCGAGCAGCTGATGCACATTATTTACCTGATGTGTGTAGAGTAGGGTCTTGAGTGAAATCAACTTCAACATTATCTGTAGGGTTCCATTGTTCAGTGCCACTATCCACTTCTTTGTACTGCATTGATGAAAGTCATGTTTGCTTTTGACGAAAAAGAGTTGATGTGGAGTTGTCTGTAAAATAGTGTACATTTATGTGTGGAAATCATTGTTCTGCCTTGACAATTGTTACATACGGCAGCTGCACAGTGTATCCATTGATGATGCCTAGTATATAAATTCAGAGAGAGGCATTTAAACAGTCATTTTCCCACACTCCACAAGCCAATGCAATGGAAAGAAACAATAATATGTGGTACGATGGCAAGTACCTCCTACAATGTATTTCAGCATGGTTTTCAGAGTGCAAAGTAGACAACAAATGCTCCATCATAACTAAAGGAGCTGACAGACTCTGGTCCATTAGCAGGATACTGTCAAAATGTGTTCACTTTAGGAAGGAGACAGGTTACAAAACACTTATGCGATCCATCCAAAAATAGTGCTCAAGTTTATGGGCCCCATACTAAATAGTGTTAACAGGGGATACTGATTATATGCAAGTAAGGACACCACGAATGGTCACAGATGTGTTAGACTCATGAAATGATGAAAAATCTGAACCAACAGATGCTTGTACAAAGACTCCATCTATTCCATGAAAGCATACTTACTCAGTTTCAAGAACCATTTATTATGTTAGAAATCTAGGGATATACTATAGATCTCTATCCATCACTCTTATAGCAACTCTAAAGACAATGCTGAACTTATTACTGGGATCACAGTAACATTTAAGCTGCCATTTTTCCTGTGTCCCAAACACAAATGAAACAAGAAGAAAACCTAATATGTTATTTAGAGGAAAGAGCACTCTGCCATGCACATCACAGTGATTTGCAGAATGTGGCAAGGTTCAGATGCAGAAGTAAATGTAGATGAAGGGCTGCCTTGCAATAATTGCATCCTTCTTTATTATGTTTAAATCATATCCTACCAAACTATTCTCAATGCATTTACTTAGTCCATTGGTAACTGCTGTAGAGAATTTATAGTTTGCTTAATTTTTTTCACTAGTTTATTATCTGAATCCATGTCCATATCTGTGCATGATTTATAATAGTGTATGCAACCTCACAAGAGGAGTTATTCTGTTGATACTTTTTCATGACCTTGTCAAAATATTTGTGCAGATAACAGAATTATATTCAGGAAACCATTGAAATGGTCTTTTTTTGAATGACAGAAAACAGAAGGAAGCAATGGACTGCACCACAGTTGAGGAACTAAACCTTGAACAGCGGAATATAAAATTCGGTTGTTCTGCAAGGGTCTTCGTTGCATTCTCTTCTGGTTTTTCCCTTGTCATGACTGTCTAAAGGAGTGAAAAGACTGTTCAGGTAGTGTACTGTTATCTTATGGTACAAGAATACTGACTTAAGGACCAAACTGAACTACATCACTCACATCCACAACAATAGGTAACAGGCCTACAATTGATCTGCAACAAACAGTTTATCTCAGTTTTATAAATGCTCAAATTGACCTTAGTTAAACCCATATAAATGACCTGCAAGACCTAGAAATAGTTGATGATACTGCAAGTCAACCTCCAACAATTACTGTGTTGTCAATTCCTTCATCATCTTCAGACGAGAACTGTTTGCAGCTGAATCCAGTAAGGCAAGATCATTTCAGAAGTCTTGGTTGATCAAATATACGTGGCTAGAATATGAAGCATCAACCGAAAAAGTTTTTTCCAAAACCTGCAAAGAGGCAGATGCTAAACATCTATTACAATTTTTCTTTAAAAAAGAAGATGCATTTACTTCTGTAGGGTTTTATATCTGGAATAAGACTTTGGAAAAATTCTGTTTTCATGAAAATACTTTTACGCATGAGGAAGGTGTTCTGAAACTAAATTCTATCACTAACCGAAGAATGGCCTCCCAGTTGAATGAACAGTTAGATAGTGATATGAAGAGAGGATGTTTAGCTTTTGAGACAATTTTTACTACAGTGCAATTTCTATGCTGACAAGGACTAGCAATTAGAGGGCACAAAGATATAAACTCAAATTTTTTTCAATTGTTGGAACTCCAAAAGAGTGACATACCTGAGTTTAAAGATTGGTTAGGGCATTCAGAGTATATGTGGACATCTCATGATATTCGAAACGAGATCATTGATCTACTAGGAAAGTCTGTGTTGAGAAAGGTATTGGCTTCAATAAAGAAGATTGAACATTTTTTCTATTATGGCTGACAAAACAAGTGAGTCTTTGATTCACAAACAAGTGTCATTGTATCCATACTGTCAGTGATTTCTTAATCATCAACGAAGACTTTATTGGCTTATACAAGACCTGCAACACTGAATCACAAATTCTGTTTAGTATTTTAAAAGATGTTTTTGCTCGTCTTGATTTGTCAGTGGATAACGTAAGAGGACAGTGCTTTGATGGTGCCTCAAATATGATACGTACATTCAAAGGACTAAAAAAAGTTAGTTTTGACATACAACCAAAAGCACATTATGTGCACTGCACTGCTCACAGTTTCGATTTGGCAGTTGTAGACAGTCTCCACCATCTTACATCTATGAGGGATTTTATGGCTTTAGAGAAGGACTTAACAAACACCTTAAGGAAATCCAACAAAAGGATGGGACTTTTCAGAAGCATACGCTGTGAAAGCCCCTTTGCTCGACTCGATGGACTACGCGAACTTCTAGTATCCTGAGAATACTGAAAAACTTTGAAGGACTTCTAGAGTTTTTTGAAGCATTTTCTGCAGAGGAAAAATCAGAGGCAGGTTACAATTGAGCAAGCTACCTTGAGTCAATGTTACAATCAAGACTTATTTCTTTTTACGTATTTATTGCCATGCAATGAACCCAGTACGGGATATCAATGAAAAAATTCAATGCCCTCATCTAAGTGTTGCTGATCTGGAAAAATATATGAGGGGTTGATTTGTATATTGAATGGAATGTGTGATAGTTTTGAACACTTTCGGAAATTGTGTTTAAAAGAAAAACCTTCACAAGTTGATGATCCTTTGCTTCCTCAGAATTGAAGTATACCAAATAAGTGTGAAACCAATGAAGCTATCTCACTGCATGCTTCCAAAAACCCCAAAGATATATTACAAAGATGTTTACATTGAAGTTTGTGAAATGGTGCAATCTTGCATTACTGAGCGGTTTGCTACAACTGGACCCACACAGGTCATTGCAGATGAACAAGAGTGCTTTCTTTTAGTAAACAGAGGTGACACAAATTTGTAAAAATCAACTGAGTTTTTCAAAAATGACCTAGACATTGAGAGACTACACTTACATTTGAATATGTTAGCTGATATCGCTAATGAAAAACGACTGGCCTTAAAAACATGCATGGTAAAAAAGTACATTACACAAGAACCTGGAGTTGGAGAAATTTTATGTGAAGCAGTGAAGTGCATTAACCTTGTCCAAGTAGTTCCAATCATGACAGCAACACCAGAATGATCATTTAGTGCCCTTAGATGTCTGAAGTCATATCTCTGATCAACAATGGGACAAAAGTGGTTGAACAACTTGGTTGCTCTTCATGCCCACCGAGATGTTTTAGATGAACTGGATATCTGACCACTCATCACTGACTTCATATTCAGTGATCCAGTCAGATGGTGGACATTTGCACCTTTCTAAAGACACTCTAGCCCTTAATGGCATTTAGAGCAATATTAAAAATCTTTATAAAATAGTGAATTAAATACATATACAATGTTAAATTTTCAGTTTCAGAGTATTAGTACTAGTTTAGTGCTGTATTACTATATTATTATAGTACTTTATTAGTTAGTTTCAAATACTTAAATATTTTTAGGGTGTAAGACTCAATGAAAACTCACTATTTACATAGTTTTTGACTGAAATTATTAGGCATACTGTATTAACTTTATTAACTGTATTAAAGCGTTAACTTTGAGATATTGTGTTTATTTAATGAACCCTGACCCTTATTCAAAGTAAGCTTAAATTAACTATTTATTTAATCAAAGTGCTATTACTGTGTGACAGCAATGTTTTTTATTTTATTCTTTTAATGATAGTTTAGGATTTATTATACATAATTTCAGTCTTTTTAGAGCTATATATTCACTGCTCTGTAATAGTCTATAAGCATGATTATTACTGTAAATTAAATTAGCTTTTTACATAAATACCATGTGTGTTTATGTTTTGTTTCTTTTTCAAAGCCAAAAAAATGTGTCAGGCTTGTCAAGTTTCCCAGAGTGTCAAGTTATCGAGAGTCCAGTTTTTGGGGTTCTAATGTTGGTCTTATGACTCTAAAATGCTTAAAAAAACTTTAAACTAATTATTTTTCATCTAAATTTTAGAAAATTTCCTGTGGCAAGACCCCTTGTATCCCCCCCCCTCCCCAATATTTTTTATAAGTTGGTGCCCCTGCCTGGAGATTAAATGTTACCTTATTTCCATTGAGTTTGTAGTTATCAGAAATGTAGCTAAGATACAGAGGCCTCTTGAACCATACTTTAACCATATAATGCTTAGTTGTGCCATTTGGCGACAGACCATAAATTTACGTATAATGTTAACAAAACCAATCATATATGCATGATGCTGTCTGGCAATGCACACAGTCTGACTGCATTGAGCAAGACTGTGTTTGGATCCTTATACTGGCAGAAACAGCGGCAAATCGATAATCACATCTGAAGATCAAGTGTATATAAACACACGGGAAGCAGCTAAAAGAGTGAATTATTTCTGCCACCTGGATCACATCTAGTTAAATTTTTAAGGTATCTAAATTATGCTTAATGATAGCACAGATTATATTTTCACATCCCTATAACTGAATGATTAATAATTAATTATTATTTTCAATTTGTTGCCATATGTCAACAAACCTAAAATATTGAATAAATCAAAGTTCAAGCAAAATTTCTATGTTAAAACTGTTACATAGTATTTTGTGTATCAGACTCTACCCCTAAATATTTTTTTCGCTGAAACTGGTTTGCTAAAAAAAGTCGTGCCAGGAGGTTCAAGGTTGTGCATGATATTTGTTCACTGATGTTCCATAATTGTTATTAGCTAGTGGTGATAACCAATTTCAGATGAACTGTTTTACATTTTGTGAAATTATGCAATTCATGTATGTTAGTCATGCTTCAGTTTGTGTTGCCACACACTAAATAAGAATATACACGGTAGTCAGAAATAGTGTGAAAAGCTTTTAAGGGTGTTACAGCATGGTTATGATGTGAAGTAACTGTTAAGAATAAATTTGGAACACTGCAACATTTCTGAGTTAAGTAACAATGAATTAGCGAATCAGGCCACTGTGCATGCAAGTTCAAGAAGATACAATTAGCATCAGCTGTTCTCATAGCATAGATAACAACACATGAGACAGCTCACCCTTTGGCTTGGGTTCAGTCCTCATTACCATCCTACATCCAAGTTTTGTATCGTTCTCTTGTTCAGTTCCAGGAAAACAAACAAATTACACATTTGGTGACACTGTATTGTGGGCCACCAGAATACGCATTTGCAATGGCCCGAATGGCTAACTTCAATGCTAATTAATTCAGAAATGATACAAGATACTGAATTTTTTCTTAACAACTATTTCTCAGCACAATGTACTCTGCAACACCCTTACAAGCTTTTCAGACTGTTTTCGAGCACCCTGTATATAACCACAACTAAGTTACAGAAAGGACATCTATGTAGATTTAATCTCCTGGTGTAAGGTTTAGGGCACAGTTCTATATTCCAAAAATTAAAAAAAATTAAATACATATCACACATGACATTCCTGTTGGGTTCAAATTACACTTGGATTAGAAGACTGAAAAATTCCTGCTAGACTCAAATTATTGTTCTGATATCTGCTATTAATATCCATTTAAATTGCAAGCACTGAATTAACAATTTCAGATTCCTACTAAAGCGTATATTGTGGCTGTACATTCACTGTCGAGAGATGAGTATTTAGTAATAGTTAACTGGCTTGATAGGTGCTGTGTGTGTATCTGGCTATGATTCAAAAGAACTGGGTTTCATTCCTCAGTTGACATTAGCATTTTTTCAGCACTTGAGGGTGACTTTAACCTCTAGAAATCCTGTTGTTAACAGAATCAAGTTGTATGATCGTTTGATTTCCACAGTAATCTGTTGCTTGTCATTCAAACGGCTAGGTGGACATATTGTGAAGTGAAAGGAATGTGAAGTTGTATCATATCCAACTGAACCTTGAGTAGTAAAACACTATAGCGTTAAATTTAATTTTTCTGTATAAGTAATATTTCATATTAAACAATGAAATACAACAGTTGTTCACTTCTTTGCAGAGAAACAAAACTGAGCAGAAGATAACTTTAAAATTTTGGAATGAATTACTAAATATGAAACTTGTGGGCAGTTTCTAATGTTTTCGCAACAAAAGCAGTTGTGATGGCTATGAGAGGAAAAATTCTTTGATGTATAGTCTGAATTACACACACATGCATGTTTCATTGGATGAACAGCAAAAGAATAATCAGAATTTTAAGACTGAAAAACACTTGCAAACTCAATCTTAAGCCCCATTTATTTTTTGTGAACAGTATTGTTTAAGCTGTAGATGAACAACAACATGACACATGATGCCTCAGTGTCAGTTCAGTTGAGCACACAGCACACTGAGTTGCATGACAGGAAGGCGAGACAAATTCAAATTTAATATGAAAGTGACATTTAGATAGTTGTTCAAACATTATTTAATTTCTACCACTCCAGTACGGATACATCTGTGGTGTACAGTGTTGAATGGCAAGTGTACAAAGAAAAAAAATTTTGAAAAGTTCAATGCAAATGTTTCACAAACAATTTTCTTTTCCCAGTCAGATAAGTTCCATATTATGGAGGACTAAGGATATTGATTCACACTGTTCCCAAAAATATTACCCCCGACTGATGTCAAACAAGTTTTGGCATCTATCTACAGTCTAGTTTGTATTTATACTTTGACTTGATTTCACTATCTGAAAACAGTTCTCCATTCACTATCTGAAAGCAATTCTCCATTCACTGAAAATTGTCATAGAACCTGGTTATCTACTTGTAGATTTTTTTAAGCAAGAGAAAAGATTTTAATCCTAATGATAATTGATGATTACTACAATTGGATGAACAGCAAAAGGGTAATCAGAATTTTAAAATTGGCATGGAGTGCTTTTCATAAATTAACCAAGTTTTCAAAACAGGTATACCAATGTGTCTGACACTGAAAGTTAACAGATATGTGCATTACCACTTTGAATTGTGGCAGTGAGGGATAGACTTAGATGCAGAAATCATTCAAAAACGAAGGGTTGTCCAGCGAGTAATGGATACATAAATGATAGGAAAGGATGAGATAATGATTACTTGAAAAATGGTAAATCACATTAGAAAATATCAAGACACACAACGTATGCATGTTGTTGAAAAATGGGGTGTCCAGAGAAATAAAAAAAACAAAAAAGTGGCCTTGATCTAGCAGTACTGATTATCATGACAAGGTGATGATTTGGTAAATACTAGAGTCTAACAAAATAGTGGAAGACGATGATGTTGTTGTTGTGGTCTTCAGTCCTGAGACTGGTTTGATGCAGCCGTCCATGCTACTCTATCCTGTGCAAGCTTCTTCATCTCCCAGTACTTACTGCAACCTACAGCCTTCTGAATCTGCTTAGTGTATTCATCTCTTGGTCACCCTCTATGATTTTTACCCTCCACGCTGCCCTCCAATACTAAATTTGTGATCCCCTAATGCCTCAGAACATGTCCTACCAACCAGTCCCTTCTTCTTGTCAAGGTGTTCCTCCCCAATTCTATTCAATACCTCATCATTAGTTATGTGATCTACCCATCTAATCTTCAGCATTCTTCTGTAGCGCCACATTTCGAAAGCTTCTATTTTATTCTTGTCCAAACTAGTTATCGTCCATGTTTCACTTCCATACATGGCTACACTCCATACATATACTTTCAGAAACGAATTCCTGGCACTTAATTCTAAACCCGATATTAACAAATTTTTCTCCTTCTGAAACGCTTTCCTTGCCATTGCCAGTCTACATTTTATATCCTCTCTATTTCAACCATCATCAGTTATTTTGCTCCCCAAATAGCAAAACTCCTTTAGTACTTTAAGTGTCTCATTTCCCAATCTAATTTCCTCAGCATCACCTGATTTAATTCGACTACATTCCATTATACTTGTTTTGCTTTTGCTGACGTTCATCTTATATCCTCCTTTCAAGACACTGTCCATTCTGTTCAATTGCTCTTCCAAGTCCTTTGCTGTCTCTGACAGAATTACAATGTCATCGGCGAACCTCAAAGTATTTATTTCTTCTCCATGGGTTTGAATGCCTGCCTTGAAATTTTCTTTTGTTTCCTTTACTGGCTGTTCAATATACAGATTGAATAATATGGGGAGAGTCCACAACCCTGTCTCACTCCCTTCCCAATCACTGCTTCCCTTTCGTGCCCCTCGAGTCTTATAACTGCCATCTGGTTTCTGTACAAATTGTAAATAGCCATTCGCTCCCTGTATTTTACCCCCTACCATCTTCAGAATTTGAAAGAGAGTATTCCAGTCAACATTGTCAAAAGCTTTCTCTAAGTCTACATATGCTAGAAATGTGGGTTTGCCTTTCCTTAATCTTTCTTCTAAGGTAAGTCGTAAGGTCAGTATTGCCTCGCGTGTTCCAACATTTCTATGGAATCCAAACTGATATTCCCAAAGGTCGGCTTCTACCAGATTTTCCATTTGTCTGTCAAGAATTCGTGTTAGTATTTTGCAGCTGTGACTTATTAAACTGATAGTTCGGTAATTTTCACATCTGTTAACGCATGCTTTCTTTGGGATTTTCTTGAAGTCTGAGGGTATTTCACCTGTCTCATACATCTTGCTCACCAGATGGTAGTGTTTTGTCAGGACTTGCTCTCCCAAGGATGTCAGTAGTCTTCACATTCACTGTGAAGGAATGGGACTCATATTCATATCCATGTATTCATATAGTCATGATGTAAATAAAACAGAAAGAAACTTCCACATGGGAAAAATATATTAAAAACAAAGATTCCAAGACCCACCAAGCGGGAAAGCGCCGGCAGACAGGCACAATGAACAGAACACACAAACACACACACAGAATTACTAGCCTTCGCAACCGATGGTTGCTTCTTCAGGAAAGAGGGAAGGAGAGGGAAAGACGAAAGGATGTGGGTTTTAAGGGAAAGGGTAAGGAGTCATTCCAATCCCGGGAGCGGAAAGACTTCCCTTAGGGGGAAAAAGGACAGGTGTACACTAGCACACACACACATATCCATCTGCACATACACAGACACCTATGTGCGGATGGATATGTGTGTGTGTGCTAGTGTACACCTGCCCCAGATAATTGTATCATATCTAGTAACTGAGTGCACGTACTCTTAAAACTACTTTGAATGAATTACTGTTACACACTGATGCTACTATCTCTAAAGAATAGCATGCAGATGAAACTCTTTTTGCTATTCTTGTAATATGTTCTCTCCAGTTCAGTTGGGTATCCATAACCATCCCTGTAAATTTTGATTTAGTTTCGTAGCTTACTGAGTCATCATTTAAATTTAATTCAATATTATTATTGTTTGTCTAGGCAGTTATACTTTTTGCCTGCTTTTTGTTAAGTGTTACTTTATTTTCCTCTGACCATGTGTATATACCTTTTAACATAATCAGTTTTGTGCAGCCCCAGCTCTGAAGTCTTATTTGTGATTATTATATTCCTGTTGTCGGCAAACAGAATTTTGTGGATAGTTTCAGTTTCATTTAGCCGAAACAGATACTGCTCATCATCTCTTCAATGGAAAGCATGTTTTTCTTTCCAGTTACAAACAATATGGCTTTCAAAGCAGAATTTTACATGCCCATTTGATACAGTGATCCCAAATTAATCTATCAGTATATGTTATCAGGGACAGAAAAAAAGAGTAATAACTAGCACTCCAGCAATGACAACATAGGCCTGGTCCATGCTGATTGCTTGCCATGCAGCAGCACTGCTCATTCACTTCTGGATTATTGGTTATTCTAATATTTTACTCTCCATGTTAATACATATCGAAAAAAGGAATACAATACTTGCCTAATTTGGGACCACTCTATCAGATAGTCACATAAAACTCTACTTTAAAAATCAGTTTCTTTATAACAGGAAATAAACCAAAGCATTTAATTGACACTGGGCATCACAAGAAAGATATGATGAGCAATATTGGTCTGGGATGACTCCAACTACACACTGTAAAAATGAAATTGGAAATATCTGTCAAAACACCAGATGAGTCTTTTTTTTTTTTGGGGGGGGGGGGGGGAGCTATGCCTTACAATACAATATCTGACTTAGAGTTCACTACCTGAATGACATGACGCAACCCAGATAGATTCGTTCTGTCTCTCCAAAACAGTCTCATCTTGCCAAAAATATACTAGGCTATGAAATGTCATTGATGTCCAAGCCAAGGAATGACAATGTTTGGCAGTGTTAAATACCAGGCATATCAAAAATTTGAGGGTTATCAGACAATTGGTAACCATGCGGTATTATCAGGTGTAAATGTAATTTGTTGTCTGCACTGTTCTTCACTTAGTGTTCTTCGATGTCTACTGTTAGAACCTGTCTTATGAAGTGCATAATAGAGTTTTTGTTTGCAGATTTGACAACAGCAAAAGAACCCACACAAATATCTTTCTTTTCTCCACTCGTCTGACCACTGACTTCATTATTTAGAGTGTGTTACAATTTCCCAGAATCAAAGTTAAATTCAAAACCATTCTTGGCAATCGAATTATTGTGCAGGAGGAGAGGGCATCCATTTAGCGTACAAAATGAGTGTCATGTAATGTGTGCATATCATGAATAGCTGTATCAAATAAAGACTTAAACTGTTCAACATGATCCTTTGAACAAAATGTTACCACAACTGATCCTCTTCCTGTTTTTGGCAACCTCATAAAAGGGTAATGTATTTGTAACATGATATTTTCCAGCCGTCAATTCGATTATTCGTTTACCCAAGGTTTCTCCCTGGCTATGTTTTACTTTTGATTGTCCTTCCTGAAATTCCCAATACCATTCAACTGAACTGCCTAGTGTAGTATTCATTATTGCAGTATCTACAACCTTAGAGGTCTCCTAGCACATCTCGTCATTGCTCAGTACTTCAGTATCCCACTTCTTTCCACTATAATTCTTTCAGATGGTTCCCCTGAATTTTTGTCTGTTGTGATGTGAGTGTATACCTACTCCTGGGTGTGCCTTACAATACAATATCTGACTTTGAGTTCAATACCTGAACATGATGTAATCCAGCTAGAATCGTTCTGTCTCTCGAGGCCTTTTCCAAGTATGCTTCATCTTGTGATTCTTGAATATGCTATACGCATTGTTAACGGAAATTCATTGCAGAACTGAATCACACTTTCCCCTCTCTCGCATTTGCTAGCTATTCCATATTAACTTTGTCTTCTATTCCTCCAATATTTATGGTATATTCCAAACCCCAAAATAATGACATAAATGGCTGGTCTTCTGGGCCTGAAGTTTTCCTATGTGGCACGTACTGATTGCTAAGTTTTGAATGAGGGTCTAACGTTCCGTCATTTTCGTAGTTCATCGCACATCCTCATATGTAACATAATTCATCTCCCGTGAAAGGAAATTTACTCTGTAAGTAACGCTTCTCACATCACTATTCGCAATATTTTCCCGCGATTTGTTAGAAATGTAAACTGTTGTGACGTCAGTCTCATCGAAACGAGGCCCATGAGAAAAACGCAGTTTGTTGCGAAGTACTTTGACATATTTTGCAGCTTTGCTTTTCATCTTTTAGTGAAGCCCTTAGAATAGACTCCACAAGGCACAAACCAACAGCTAGCAGGCAATGACTGCAGCCACACATTCCCTCACATCAGGGCTTGGTGTCAAATGCTTAGATGTCGCTACAGCATGGTTTCTAATGTCTTCTGAGTACTATTAACTTCATAAAAAGAATCTAAATTGAAAATTCACATATTTAGATAAAAAAGAAAGCAATAAAATCTTTCCAGAGATCATTCAAATACTGTAAGACAAAAAAATCCATTTATCTTAACAAAACGGCAATTTTTTACAGTAAAAATGCAACTGTGGTACGACTCATCTCGCTGATTCTCCGTAGAACCTCCTCATTACTTACGTTATGAGTCCAACTAATTTTCAACATTCTTCTGTAGCTCCAAGTGCCATATACTATGATTCGTTTCTTTTCCGACTTTCCAAGAGTTCATTATTCGTTAGCACACAATGCTGTGTTCCAAACGTACATTCTACATCTTCAGTCTTGCTTCCATTATCATCATCAACGGCAGAACTGCCCCTCTGGTACCTTTACCTTTCTCAAGGTTAACTGACCTTCATCTAAGAGATCCTATAATTTCTTTTCTATACTTCTGTATATTATTCCAGTCAGCAACTTGATGCAAGAGCTGTTAAGCTGATTGTGCGACAGTTCTCCCACTTGTCGCTCTTGCTGTCTTTGGAATTGAGTGGATGATATTTTTCCGAAAGGCAGATTATATCTCCAGACTCATTTGTTGCCACTTAACCCACTGATTTTAGAAATCCTGATGAAATGTTATCCATCTCTTCTGCCTTATTCGATGTTAGCCTTCCAAAACTCTTCTAAATTCTGATTCTAATACTGGATCCCCTATCTCTTCTATATGGACTTCTATTTCATCTTCTATTGCTTCATCAGACAAGTCTTCTCCCTCATAAAGGCCTTCAATGTACTCTTCCCACGTATCCCGTCTCTCCTCTGCATTAAACAGTGGAATTTCCATTGAACTCTTTATGTTACACTCTTTCTTCTAAGATCACTGAACGTCGCTTTGACTTTTCTATATGCTGACTCAGTCATTCCGACAATCATTTTTTGCTCGATTTCTTAACGTTTTTCATGCCGTCATTTCGCCTTAGCTTCCCTGCACTTCCTGTTATTTCATTCCTAAGTGACTTGTATTTCTGTACTCCTGAGCATTTTTGTACTTCCTTCTTTCGTCCATTAACTGAGGTATTTCTTCGGTTCCCCATGGTGTCTTCGCGGTTACCTTACTTGACGCTATGTTTTTCTTTCCTACTTCTGTGTTTGCTCTTTTTAGAGGTATCAATTGCTCTTCAACTGAACTGCTTCCTGAGCTATTCCTTATCACAGTATCTATATCCTCAGAGAACTTCAAGCGTACCTAACTCTTCATTCATTAGTACTTCTGCATCCCACTTCTTTGCGCATTGATTCTCCCTGACTTGCCTCTTAAATTTTAATCTATTCTTCAGCACTACTAAATTGTGATCTGAGTCTGTATCTGCTCCTGAGTACGTCTTACAACTGTTAGATTTTTGTCTCATTTTATGTACCGAATTACCCATTCAATATCTTCATATAATTTCTCTATCTCTTCATCTTCGGCTTCGGCTTGCGACGTCGGCATATACACCTCAACTATCGTTGTCGCTTTTGGATTGCTGTCGATTGTTATGAGAATAAACCTATCACTGAGCTGTTCACAGTAACTCACTCTCTGCCTTACCTTCCTACTCACAACGAATTCTACTCCCGTTATACTATTTTCAGCTGCTGTCGATATTACCCTAAACTCAACTGACCAAAAATCATTGTTTCCTTTCCACTTCACTTCATTGGCCTTCACTAAATCTAGATCGAGCCTTAGTATTTCCCTTTTCAGATTTTCCAGCTTCCTTACCACGTTCAAATTTCTGATATTCCGTGCCCTGATATAATACGTTTTCCTTTCGTTGGTTATTCAGTCTTTTTCTCATGGCCACCTCTCCGTTGGCAGTACCCTCCGGAGAGCCGATTGGGGAACTACCCCGGAATCTTTCGTCAAAGAGAGATCATCGCGACACTTTTTCAATTACAGGCCAGTGGATACACTTTATGTGTCTTCACTGCAGTAGTTTCATTGTCCTCTGCATCCTCAAACTGTTGACCACTGCTGACCCTTCCACCTTTAGGCAAGAGAGTGCATGAGCGGTGGTGGGTTTCGAACCTGGGCTCTAGAATGTTTTGATTATTAATCAAAGACGTTTCACGGCCAGAGTCGGTCAACGAAACCTGCGTACTGGCTTAGCAGTCGGCTTTGATGTAACACAGAGACAGAGAATTCACAGAAATAGTAGAAGACTATAATAACATGAACAGAGAGGACGGACTGCGTCCAGGAGCCGATGCCTCATTCGTGAATGAGCACCAATCATAGCTAACAATGCACGAAGCAATAGACAACGGCAGATACCCACTCCCTCCACCGTAGCAACCCGTTGCAATTAAATTTCCGCTCCTTCCGCGTCAAGTGAACAATCATAACTACGATCTTTTAAGATTATGACGTAACGTCATGCTCAGTGAGAGGCAGTCACAAAACACAAGCGACTTCTCACAGCCAAAGCACATCAGCGGACTCAGAAGAAGGCCACTGTATGCGTAGCCGAAACGGTGGTTTCTCAAGTATAATTTTTGTGTTATGACGCAGTACGATAGAAAACTTTTATGTGATACCACGTGGCCTGGACGTTGGTACGGAGGCAGGGCTGATGGATGCTACATCACTCTATGGGCCACTGGACGAAGGGATATTTGGTCTCCGGTACGTTACAGGAAGTGCAGCGCAATAATAAGGAGTAAAAATCCTTGATTCTGGGCGGTCGCATATCCGGGAGGCCGGTGTGTGTGTGTAACTGTAGTCAACGAAGAAGGCCAAAATGTGAGACAGAAGAAGCGCAATGTGGCCGACAGACGCCGTTGGTGAGGTAGATTCAGGCACGAGGATCTCAAGGAAGCTGCGCTTTAGGAATGTGCTACATCCAGTCCACTGTTTTCTCCTAGTACTCATGTACAATACAGCAGCTTGCACCGGTATGTCTGAGGCCACTATCCAGTGCGCTAGGTGAGAGTCTCATAAGGGACGTTAAACATGGAAACAGCAATAACAGAATAGCGAACGGCTGCCTTAAGGTTGCACCCAATCGCCGTACGCAGACGGAGCACTTGCACGAATTGGACCAATTTTGACACCACATAACGGTTAAGGAACTCAGTTTGTTGAAGAGTGTCCTGGTGACGCAGGAGGTTCCGGTGGACGTATTAACAGGCGACGGAAATTCGTCGTGGCTGTGCTTGTGATAGAGGGGGAGGGGTGGAGGGGGGAGATAAAGGTAACGCTCAGGTACCGGAACATCCGCGCTAGCGGCAGGGGTGCCCCCTCTTCTTCCTGGAGGTCTCGCTCAATGTATATCACAGAAGATTTAACTACGTTCATGGCATTGCCTGCAAGCAGCCCCATAACGTGTAATGAGTTCAAGGACTGCTCGAATTTCAAGAGCCAGAGCAGATGAGCAGTAGGAGGTCGTGAGCATATGCCCGGCAGCGAAAGATGTGTTGATGAAGGGTGAGTCTGGAGAACTCAATCGACAGGTCCCAAAGGAGAGGCTCTAGGCCAGTAGCATACAGGAGGGTAAAAAGGGAGCATCCTCGCCAAATTGAGCAGCGGATGGGTACCAGTTCTGTCAATGTCCGTTCACTTGGACTCAGGAACACAAATGTAAGAATCGTCAACATCTCGGTGAGAGCTACTGCATTGGCCATGAGCACTACGAGAAAACACTGGACTGGATGTGGCACGTCAATGAAGAGATGTGGGACGCCCATGTGCGCTGCCACCAAAAACAAGAAACAGTGGCGCACTTTACCAGAAGCGTTATCGAAATCTAGAGCGACCACTACTGTGCGGAGTTTGCAGGTTGCCACCATCGAAATTACGTTGCGGCATTCGCCCGTCACAGTTTGTATGTTAACCTGTCCCCCAGGTGCCGTTTGCTCTGGGGAAAGGGAGCGAAGGAGTATTTTTCGAAGACGCATTGCCAGTAAGCGGGTGAAAGTCGTAGTCTGCATTGATTAGTGTGAGCAGTCGATAATTTGTGATTGCCGATGCGTGGGACGGTTTGTGAATCGGAATGATGATACCCTCAACAAAGGTGGGTTGAACTGCTTGGTCAGATGTCCTCAGTTTCTGGTACATAGCCAGCTACTAAAGTGCCATGGGCCCCAAGAACGCTTGGTAAAAGTGAGTCAGTAAGCTGTCAATGCCAGGCTATTTGTTGAAAGTATCCTTATCGATTGCATCGTCGGCTTCGTCTCGCGTGGCCGCCACTCTTAAAGTATCTCAACTATGCATTTTCGTGAACTTCGCTGTCTATCTATATTTGGTTTCCCGCCCTTGTCGCGGTTACGTTGTGGTTCTTCTTCCTTCTACGTGTGGCAGCAGTGATGTGTATCGATATTTGCGCCGTGTACGGTCCTTGGTTTGGTGCATATAGTCTCCAGCAAGGGGGTCTGGAGTCAGTCGGTCGGTTGTTGCGGATGAGGGAAGTTATCTCCGCTCGGTGCTGTCGGCTAGGGCCGCTGGCAGCCCCTACGCAGTGTCGGAGCGTGTGTGGAGCTGTCCGATCGCTACGAGCTTCGTGGTTCACCGACCCAGGACATCAAAGTTGAGTAGTGGTTTCAACTACCCAAGCCGCGTCTATTCCTGTTGTGGTGGTTTTGCTGTTGGCGAGGTTTTCCGGTGAGCGACACTAAGTGGTTCTATTGCTGAGATTTAGCCGCCATGCGGTGCAATTAACTATTTTGGTCGACTACGATTTGAGTGCACCAGTGGAATTTTCTGTCTTGTGGCCGTTAGTGTTCTGGTTACCTGCCCTGGGCACTGGCGTAAATTCAGGCAGTGTTCTTTAGAGCGAAGCTAACTATTACCGTGTTTCAAATTCAAGTGTACCAGCGGAATTTTCTGCCTAGGTGGCCGTTACTGTTCCGGTTACCTGCCCTGGCCACTAACGTGATGTCAGGAAGCGTCCTTTCCTCACCTGTTGTCGCTGTCCAACATGGTGTGTAACTTTGACAGCTAATACGTACTCCCTTGTGGGTTATCACGTTTGTAACATTGCCGGTTTGAGCTCTCATGTGCTGAATGACGGGAAGCAAGTCGTGTAGGTCGGTCCGTGGCTGTCCCCTGGTTGCGTTCCGACGGATCAAGTATAGTCGGACTTATCACCTGTCTCACCTAAGTGAACGAGGGCAGACCAACCTCCCTGGAGGCCTTCTGAGTGCCCCCTTTGTTTAATTATCTGTTGTAAGCTATTTTAAGTTTTAGGCTTATGGTTATTTGTTTTCTTAAAATTTTGCAAAATTAATTTTTAAATTTATCTTTCAAACTTAAACATTGCGGCCTTCTGCCTTTAAAGATTATGTCATATACTCGTATTTTAAAATTTTCAAGTTTGATTGTGGCCCTCAGCCATTGGTATTGCCCCTTGCTTTTGTTCCTTCTTTAAATTATTTTATTACTATCTTAATTGCATTTTTATCTTGTTAAGATTTCTTGTTGGAGGCCTTCAGCCGCGAAAGAGTTACATTCAAGATTCGGCTATGTGCCGCTTTGGTTGTAAAGGTTATTAAATTACAATATATGACAATTAGAAGCAGAAACTGACCTCATCCATTGGCCCTTTCCTCAGTCCTATTACCTGTTCTGCCCAGCGGGTTTAGCGGGCGTATCAATATGGATAGGGGTGCGCGTGACATATGGCATGATGGAATCTTCCTCACCGGCGTCGGCATCCTCTTCCCTGTAACTGCGACAGCCACGTTTGACGAATACGATAACGATATAGGTCTGATCAGCCACCCACAGGTCATATGGCGTGACTAGAGTGTCGATGAGCTGTCGCCGACGTCATCGTAGGACACTGTGTGATGCATGGATGGAATTTCCAATCCCGCTTGGCCGTGGTGTCACGTCCGTATCACCGCCCTCTACAATTTGCAGCGTGCCAGCGCAATTATCCTCGCCTTAATTATGTGCCGTTTCATCTGGCTGTCTGGGGTTAGCAATTAGTCGTCCAGATCTTGGAGGATCGCATAGTAGAAGTTAATGATGTTGCAAATGCCATTTGGCTAAATCCTTTTCCTATTCCATCAGTGCTCTCGGGAGCGTCTGTTTGGCGCAGTCCATCCACTACATCACAGCCACACAGTATCTGGGAAGACATCGCTTGGAGGCTGCCCATGTCACAGTGACTTGCTGGCGACAAGCCAGGTTGTGCAGATGGGAAGCATCCAGTTTCCAAGGCACACGGGTGCACCATACATATCGGGGTGGAACGAGGACAGTTCAGATGTAAGCGCAATGGTCGGAAAAGGCTACTCGTCACTGTCTGGTGTCCTGCATCATAAATGTGAGCTGCCGCGAGAAATATATCCTGTCTAGACGGCTTGCAGAGCGGCTTGTAAGAGATGTATGGCTGAACGTAGTTCTGGGCTTTTAGTACAATGGAGAGCCTAATCTTTTGGGTGCAGAACCCAGTTAAAATCATCTCCTAGCATTCAGTGTTTCTTTCACCGTAAAAACAGGGGGCGATGTCTTCAGAATAAAACTGAGCCTTGTTATGTCGTTGGGTAGTGCCCAAAGGGGTGCAGATATCGAGGAAGCGTGACCCCCAAGGCAGTGACAGGAATCTCTTCATGGGTGTAGATGGCCACTCGACGGCTCATGCGATCACCTGCAGAGACATGGGCGATGTAGCTGTTTACAGCCGAGAGACTAGCCATGTGAACTTCCTACAGGGGGGCGACATCAACACCAGAAGCCCAAAACATTTCCTGTGAATTTTCAACCGATGTTGCTGCTGATCGTAGCTGTCCGATAGCCCTGGTGGTGGACCACTTGAGGCGGATCTGCCGTGGCGTCAGCAGGACTTGGACGCCATGGTGAAACGTCGCTGCTCACTCCATGGGGTTCGGGGGAGAGTATGATCAGCAGAGCGGCGCCGAAGATGCAGGGCCCCATAACTGGTCCTGTTCCTCGCCCTCCTCTTCGTCCCATGTTGTGGAGGGGGGCACCACCAGTGCATCGTCCATTCTGTCCTCCGAAGACGATGGAGGGGTTCATGAGGTATCGGCAGAGCTAAGTCCATTAAGGGGGGACGTTGATGAAATTGAACAAAAATGACAATTTTCGATTTATTTTTTATTTGTTAATACAACTCATGGACAATAATTTCCCAAAGTTTCAATGCTGAAATCGCATCCAAAGTGCTTGAAAATTAATTAAAAGTGTGACGCGGCCTCCCTGCCACGACCAAGTTTTGAAGCAGCACTTCAATTCCGGCTCAGTGAACAACGATTCTGTGTATTACTTTCAACCAAACATGATACATACTCTTTGGTTTTATAGATCATCTTAGAGTCTGTTCCGTATCTTATAAACAATAACAAACTAGGTGCATCGTTTACCACGAAGCAATTCTCTTTTTGCCTTGTGATACTGACGGAGATTTATACAAGTTCTTCATTCTTTCTTCATTCAGTTATGCCACGATCACAAAGAGTGTATAAAAAACTGGATAAACTGCGTTTGAATAAATTAGTGAGTGGAAGACGTGAGAACAATGACAAACCAGCAATGAGGCTACGTCTATGAAGCGCGTCTCTGCAGATTAAAAGTCAGTTTAAGACCTGATAAAGGAAAGAAGACAGACAACAAGAAACCAGAAGAGAAGCCTTGAAGGGAAAGACGACCCAGGGTGAAGTGACATAAGGAAAAAAGTTTGGTTGAACTTTAAACTGCGCTTCCTGTAAAATTTGTTTTGTAAAATGTTTATGTATCTTTTCCTCAGATTCTATGAAATTTTGTAAACATATTTCTGTAAACCTAATAAACGTTGTCTCAAGAGCAAATTTTGAAATTCTGATTGCAAGCTGAGATATGGGGCAAAGTGCTTGGAATTTTGCATGAATTTAAAATTATACTTGTGGAATTATAATTAAAAAATTATGAAAATTCTCCTATTTGACCTATTCCAAAAACCGCATGAGAGAAGCTCACAGCATATAAAGAGAGAAAACAGATAAATTTTTGTAGATGGTTCAAATGGCTCTGAGCACTATGGGATTTTACATCTGAGGTCATCAAAACCCTAGAACTTAGAACTACTTAAACCTGAGCTACCCAAGCAGTTGGTAGAGCACTTGTCCGCGAAAGGTTTAGGTCCCGAGTTCGAGTCTCGGTCCGGCACACAATTGTAATCTGCCAGGAAGTTTCAGAAAGTGAACACTTTGCATACCTGGATTTGATCCTGTGAGCTTCTGGCTCTGTGCGGTTTAACTTATGGAAGAGGCATGTCCTTGCAAGTTCCTACAAGGGAATCCAAATGAACGAGATCACGCCAACACGTTATCCATTTTATGCCAGTACTGACGAATTGTTCGTAACGCCTGTGAAGGGTGAACCTAACGACAATCCCAGCGGTGCAATACAGACTTCATTGTCAAGACAAATTGCTGCTACGTGGCGACGTTATGAATATTCAAATAGTGTAAATACAATGAACACCAAGTGCAGACTTAAAATAAACACGAACTGCGCCTAATGCAATGTAATGTAATATTACATCATGCAGGCACTTTTTGTTGTTGTTGTGGTCTTCAGTCCAGAGACTGATTTGATGCAGCTCTCCATGCTACTCTATCCTGTGCAAGCTTCTTCATCTCCAAGTACCTACTGCAACCTACATCCTTCTGAATCTGCTTAGTGCATTCATCTCTTGGTCTTCCTCTACAATTTTTACCCTCCACACTGCCCTCCAATACTAAGTTGGTGATCCCTCGTTGCCTCAGAACATCTCCTACCAACCGATCCATTCTTCTAGTCAAGTTGTGCCACAAATTACTCTTCTCCCCAATTCTATGCAATTTATCCTCATTAGTTACGTGATCTACCCATCTAATCTTCAGCATTCTTCTGTAGCAACACATTTCGAAAGCTTCTATTCTCTACTTGTACAAACTATTTATCGTCCATGTTTCACTTCCATACATGGCTACACTCCATACAAATACGTTCAGAAACGGCTTCCTGACAACTAAATCAAAACTCGATGTTAACAAATTTCTCTTCTTCAGAAACGCTTTCCTTGCCATTGCCAGTCTCCATTTTATATTCTCTCTACTTCGACCATCATCATTTATTTTGCTCCCCCAAATAGCAAAACTCCTTTACAACTTGAAGTGTCTCCTTTCCTAATCTAATTCCCTCAGCATCACCTGACCTAATTTGACTACATTCCATTATCCTCGTTTTGCTTTTGTTGATGTTCACCTTATATCGTCCTTTCAGTAAATTGCCTATTCCGTTCAACTGTTCTTCCAATTCCTTTGCTGTCCCTGACAGAATTACCATGTCATCGGCGAACCTTAATGTTTTTACTTCTTCTCCATGGATTTTAATACCTACTCCTAATTTTTCTTTTGTTTCCTTCACTGGTTGCTCAATATACAGATGGAATAACATCGGGGGTAGGCTAGAAACCTGTCTCACTCCCTTCCCAACCACTGTTTCCCTTTCATGCCCTTCAACTATTATAACTGCCGTCTGGTTTCTGTACAAATTGTAAATAGCCTTTCGCTCCCTGTATTTTACCCCTGCCACCTTCAGAATTTTAAGAGATTATTCCAGTCAACATTGTCAAAAGCTTTCTCTAAGTCTACAAATGCTAGAAACGTAGATTTCATTTCATCAATCTTTCGTCTAAGATAAGTCGTAAGGTCAGTATTGCTACACGTGTTCCAATATTTCTACGGAATCCAAACTGATCTTCCCCGAGGTCGGCTTCTACCAGTTTTTCCATTTGTTTGTAAGGAATTCACATTAATATTTTGCAGCTGTGAATTATTAAACTGATAGTTCGGCAATTTTCACATCTGTCAACACTTACTTTCTTTGGCTTTGGAATTATTATATTGTTCTTGAAGTTTGAGGGTATTTCGCCTGTATCATACATCTTTCTCACCAGATGGTAGAGTTTTGTTAGGCCTGGCTCTCCCAAGGTTGTCAGTAGTTCTAATGGAATGTTGTCTACACCCGGGGCCTTGTTTCGACTTCCGTCTTTCAGTGCTGTGTCAAACTCTTCACGCAGTATCGTATCTCCCATTTCATCTTCATCTACATCCTCTTCCATTTCCATAATATTGTCCTCAAGTACATCGCCCTTGTATAGACCCTCTATATACTCCTTCCACCTTTTTACTTAGAACTGGGTTTACATCTGATCTCTTGTAATTCATACAAGTGGTTCTCTTTCCTCCAAAGTCTCTCTAATTTTCCTGTAGGCAGTATCTATCGTACCCCTAGTGATATATGCCTCTACATCCTTACATTTGTCCTCTAGCCATCCCTGCTTAGCCATTTTCACTTCCTGTCGATCTCATTTTTGAAACGTTTGTATTCTTTTTTGCCTGCTTCATTTACTGCATTTTTATATAGTCTCCTTTCATCAACTAAATTCAATATTTATTTTGTTACCCAAGGATTTCTACTAGCCCTCGTCCTTTTACCTACTTGATCCACTGCTGCCTTCGCTACTTCATCCCTCGAAGCTACCCATTCTTCTTCTACTGTATTTCTATCCCCCATTCCTGTTAATCGTTCCCTTACGCTCTCCCTGAAACTCTGTTCAATCTATGGTTTAGTCAGTTTATCCAGGTCCTATCTTCTTAAATTCCCAACTTTTTGCAGTTTCTTCAGTTTTAATCTACAGTTCATAACCAATAGATTGTGGCCAGAGTCCACATCTGCCCCTGGAAATGTCTTACAATTTTAAATCTGGTTCCGAAGTCTCTGTCTTACCATTATATAATCTATCTGATCCCTTCTAGTATCTCCAGGATTCTTCCATGTATACAACCTTCTTTTATGATTCTTGAACCAAGTGTTAGCTACGATGAAGTTATGCTCTTTGCAAAATTCTACCAGGCGGCTTCCTCTTTCATTTCTTACCCTCAGTCCATATTCACCCACTACGTTTCCTTCTCTTCCTTTTCTTCCTATCTAATTCCAGTCACCAATGACTATTAAATTATTGCCTCCCTTCACTATCTGAATAATTTCATCAATCTCTCTGTCATTTGCAGAGCTAAGTTGGCATACAAACTTGTATTACTGTAGTAAGTGTGGGCTTGGTGTCTATCGTGCCCACAATAATGCGTTCACTGTGCTGTTTGTAGTAGCTTACCCGCACCCCTAATTTTTTTGTTCATTATTAAACGTACTCCAGCATTTCCTCTATTTGATTTTGTATTTATAACCCTGTAGTCACCTGACCATAAGTCTTATTCCCCCTGCCACCGAACTTCACTAGTTCTCACTACATCTAACTTTAACCTATCCATTTCCCTTTTTAAATTTTCTAACCTACCTGCCCGATTTTTTCTTTTGAAAACTAAAGAATAAATTAGTTTGCTAAAGATGATTACAGTACTAAAATAATACTATTTATCGATTTGGTTACTAGACCCTTGGCAAGTATTTAAGTACCAGTTGTTAGATATTAATGTGTGCTAATCTACAGCAACACAAATTTTTGTTGCAATAGTTGGGATAGGTAAGGTGGATCTAGAGGTGTAAAAGAGTATTCTGACGTCAAAGAAAAGCGAAAATATTGAAAATAAAAGAACTGACAATGACGTCAGTGGACGCTACAATTAAAGATGCGCTTGACAGAACAGGATAATAGCTGGAATGGAGCAGAAACACAGAAGACAGTCAAGTACTGTGGAGCAAGAAGTAACAGATACTAGCCAGAGGAGGGACGAATATTGATTCTCAGTATATTAGGTTAAATAAAAAATAGCCAAAAAGAACTTTTTCACTACAATATTCCTACTATCGTGCATTGTTCATGTAATGGTGTATGAATGTTAGTGTTCGTATTATGTCAAGTAGAGCAAATATTTTACTGGCTTCGGAGTGAGAGCTCTTTGTGCACGTTGTTTAAATCAGCCAGTATATTTCTAAACAGCGTACCACCCGCTGCAAAGTGAAAGATTCATTTTGGAAATTTTTGTGTCAGTGTCTTCACAATTCTGTCTTATGAACAAACTGCCCAACGATGATCCTTTGGTTTATTCCCAGTCACTTATGCTATAAACGTATAGGGAAAGAAGGTGACAGTTATAGTAGCTTGCTGTTCAGAATACGGAAATTTGTTACCTTAATCGAGGTAATTGGAAAACGTCATGTACATTATTATTCACTGTTTTATTCACTTAAAATGAATATTACAGAACAGTCCGTCAGTTTACTCCAGTGTATGACAAAAATAGAAGTATATTCACATGTCATACAAATACACCTAAGTATAAAAATATATACATTGTTGCAATTTTTATTGCTGAAAGTATAAAATAATTAATACAAAAACTAATCAGTTCTTTTAATACATTGTGGGATTGTTAGACCAGTAATGTGAAAGACGCCTCTCAGATTAAAACTCTCCTTTCCAGCCACAATATTTGGCTTGTACAATTTCTAGAAAACTTCTACAATTAATACTATTTAGCGATACAAGGTATGTAGCAATACAAGACATACGTCGATAATCAGACTAACGATATCGACGCGTAAAATCGCCAAGACGCTTATACTTTTGTGACAAGATTCAGTGAGGAACACTTTCACTGTGAAGATGGTTAACCAAATTCTTTGATGACTACTGTTTTCAGGGTTCAGACTGACTAATATTAGGTTTTTGTTAGTGGTGTAGGAACATCAGTATGCATCTCACTCCACAAGTTGAGTAAAACAAGCTGCTCGAAAAAGAAGGTATAAGCACTTGACCCATTTTCTTCGCTTCATTATCTAAACCACATTCACATTTAGGTTAAAAGTTCTCGCGTTAATGTTTATTTTGCGTGATTTTGTGTCCATTGGTCGAAGTGACCACAAAAATATGACACTTTTGAAGACATGTCTGTCTTTAATTGTAGTAAAACACGCTTTGTACTTGTACTTGAATGTTCTATTAGAAATTCAAGCAATAGGATTCTCTCCCAAGACCGCTTATTACGTTATACCCCGCTATATACATTGTACTCTACATTTCATTAAAATATTTATATAATCAGTACACAAGTATCCACGTATTGGAAGACAGTTGTTATTTACACATGTGTATTTTCAGTATATCCAGCTAAGGAATGTCAATTATTGGACGCCTTTACGTGCTCTTTGAAACAGCATCCCCTGTTCTTACATATTTTAAGGTCACAGCCGCAGTTAAATACAAAATGGCAAGGATTTTTACAGTAACTCCGGTTTATCATTGAACTATCTAATCACACGGTGGTAATCGCGTTTAGTCTCGACCACGACGCGAGGAACAGTAGGTCCATCCGGGAGGTAGGATTTGTCGCCCTGAAGTGCACCTGTGCTCTCCCGTCGTGCGTTATTGCACGGTGGTGCCCGCTGCCGCTTTGGCGGTAATACTGCCCGTTAGGTTTGTACAGTTGTCGCCGCACTCGCGCACGGCGGTTCAGCTGGTCGTGGCGCCAGCTGCGACGAGTGCCGCCAGTAGCAGGAGGACGGGGCTGGCCAGCGGACCAGCTGCGGGGGCGGACGACTGGCGCCGCTGGTCCCGGAGGGGGTCGGCGGTGAGGCGGGGGAGGGCGTGTCCCTTGGAAGGGTAGGGCGGCAGCCAGCTGTTGCAGCGAGGGAATCCGGGGGGCGGCGGCGGGAAGTCGGAGTGGTCGCCCACCTTGAACACCACCGCCATGCCCACCTCCACGTGGAACTCGATGTGGCAGTGGAACAACCAGTAGCCTGCCAACAAACGCTCTCGTCAGGCAAGCGCCACGAAACATCCAGCTGCAAGCGCATTCAAATGGTTCAAATGGCTCTGAGCACTATGGGACTTAACATCTGAGGTCGTCACTCCCCTGGAACTCGGAACTACTTAAACCTAACTAACCTAAGGACATCACACACACACGCATTCCAGAGGCAGGATTCGAACCTGCGACCGTAACGGTCGCGCGGTTCCGGACTGAGACGCCTAGAACCGCTCGGCCACATCGGCCGGCTGCAAGCGCTTTCATTCTGTCTCAGTACAGGGTGATCTGTTAGACGACATTCAGTTTACCTTTCGTAAAAGTAAAGGTACCAGAGAGGGAGTGCTGACGTTGCGGTTGACAATAGAGACAAGACTCAAGAAAAATCGAGACACGTTCGTAGGATTTGTCAACTTGGAATAAGCGTTCCACAATGAAATGGTGCAATATGTGCGAAAACCTGAGGAAAATAGGGATAAGCAACGACGGAAATAAAAGATAGGTTTAAGTGTTGCATTAAAATCCAGAGTGACGGGACATCAATGATGAGATTCGCCGGTGACACTCCTATCGTCAGTGAAAGTGAAGAATTACAGGACCTTTTGAATGGAATGAACAGTCTAATGAGTACAGAATACCAAGGGCTTTCTGCAGTAGTGGTACAAGTCCATTTTTGTTCATTCAGAGTCCTGAAGTTAAATGAGCGCTGAAAATTCTGCAGTTGATATACCATAAATATTCAAGCATATGGCTTCTTGCTAGAGATGAACCTTTCTTTCTGTTTGTTTGGACCATTAATTTCAAAAAATGGTTCAAATGGCTCTGTGCACTATGGGACTTAAAATCTTAGGTCATCAGTACCCTAGAACTTAGAACCACTTAAACCTAACCAACCTAAGGACATCACACACATCCATGCCCAAGGCAGGATTCGAACCTGGGACCGTAGCGGTCACGCGGTTCCAGACTGCAGCGTCTAGAGCCGCACGGCTACCCCGGCCGGCACCATTAATTTCAGAAGCATTATAGACAGAAAATTGGAGGTAATACACTTGTACCGCTATTGAAACAAGCCCTTCATATGGACTAAGACTAAATCGAAGAAAGATGAAAGAATTGAGAAGTAACAGAAATGAGAACAGCGAGAATCTTAACACCACTACTTCCGATCACGAAGTCTTAGAACTTATCCGTTTCTGATACCATTACAGCAAAATAACCCATGACGGACGGAGCAAGGACGAGATAAAAAGCAGACTAGCACTGGCGAAAAGGGCATTTCTGGGCAAGGCAAGTCTCATAATATCAAACATAGGCCTTAATCTGAGGAAAAAATTTCTGAGAATGTACGATTTGAGCACAACATTGTATGGCAGTGAGACATCAACTGTGGGAAAACCGAAACAGAACGAAACAAACATTTGAGATGTGGTGCTAAAGAATAATGTTGAAAATTAGGTAAATTGGTAACTTAAGGAATGATGAGGTTCTCCGCAGAATCAGCGAGGAATGGGATATATGGAAAACGCGTGATTACTGGCCAAATTGAAAGTTCTGTCATAATTAACTCGCTATTTAATGTTTACCACTATGAAACAAGTATTAAAGTTGGATACTGTGTGCTTGTCTTGAGACATCATAACTGACGGCGCACAAATTCATTAAGTACTTAAGAATGAGAGCACTTAGTGACTTCCAACAAACTTACGTGTAATATCAGACGTTCAAAGAACTTTTTCTTGATGACAAGCTCAAGAATGGTTCAAATGGCTCTGAGCGCTGTGGGACTTGACATCTATGGTCATCAGCCTCCTAGAACTTAGAACTACTTAAACCTAACTAACCTAAGGACAGCACACAACACCCAGTCATCACGAGGCAGAGAAAATGCCTGACCCAGCCGGGAATCGAACTCGGGCGCGGGAAGCGAGAACGCTACCGCACGACCACGAGCTGCGGACGACAAGCTCTCTCGCACATATCGAGCAAGAGAATATGAAAATTTCGCAGGTGGTTTGCATAGAACCCACAGGTAGGGGCAGCTAAATCATCCGGTATAGCTGCAAAACCACAGTGTTATAGTGGCGTTTACAGTCTCGATATATGATTGTTTGAGCTAGGTGCACAAAGCCGCTGCGTCCACTGCTGCTGGGGATCATCTTATGCCAACTCAGCTGTAGGATGGGTTTTACCCTGGCATTTCATGAAACACTATTCCCTATGGTGCTCGAACGCAGATGATGATGAAGCTACAGCTTCGGAAAACTATCAATTCTAGATTGTTCCTGAAATTTTCTGGCACGTGCTGGACTCGAAACCCTTACGTTTTTAAGAAAACGCTCTACCAGCAGAGCCGAAATAGAGAAATGTTCCACGTTCGACTCACGATCCGACGCACATTTCTAATCTTCCACGAAGTTTCAAATCAGCACACACCCCTCTGGAAATTCTGTCTAGACTCTAAGCCTCTTGCGAAGCCTTGCTTACCTGGATTGTTGGCGGAGACTCTGAGCACCGTGAAGCCGCCATCCGGCACGGTGACGGTGTCCTTGATGGGGGCGCCGTGGAGCTTCCGCTTGATGCCTCCGGCTCTATCCAGCGCTCGCACCTCCTCCACAGACGTGTTGGTGCCCAGTTTACCCATGGCTACCACGCGGAACGCATGCCCGTGCAGGTGGAACGGGTGGTTTGCGTTGTACATGTTACCTGTGACAGAAGGCGTACATGAGCCACTCGTCCTCAACAGGTGGCACCCAGCTGGCGTATGACCAGGAGGACATTCTATGTTAAGGCTAGCGAATACACCATTTTTAGTCATGTTTTTTTGCGTCCACTGAAGATATGCAATGTCTTTTAAATTACTGCAGTAACTTGGAATATTCTTCTGTGCTCTACATAGCATACGAGGAGCGGTCATAATGTTATATTCGCCTCGAAAAAATAAGGTTGCATAAATAATTTCTGTTCTTTGTTTTCAGGTACGTGGCTGCAGATGTGGTACGCAGTGAAATCCCGCGCCACAGTACTGTAGCATGCCGCTGGAGACAGCAAACAAAACAGTGCAGGCCATTGATTGAGTGGAGTATCTAACGCTAATTCGTTTTCAGGATCACCAGAAATGTTGCAGCTGTCAGCCAAACCAGAAGACTTCTTTAGCCGTCTCTGACAAAGCTGCAACATTTCCGCTGCTGCTGAAAAGGCACAAGACTCCACTTCATCACTGTGATGGTCAGTTTTGTTTTGCCTCCTCTTCCGGCGTGCTGCGGTACTTTGGTACGGGAATTTCACTGTGTACCAGGACTGCAGTCATGTAAGTGCAAACAGAGAAAAAGTTTCAACATCTTTGCGGTGATTTAAATATCTTGTTAAGGTAGTTTTCAGCTTGTAAATATTTTAAAAAAGGAATGAAACACAAATACTGACTTTAGGTTATGTTTATCCTGGTTATGAATGTAATAACTTCGTAGTCCCTCATCTTTGAACTTTTTCCTGTGAGGTCTAGCCCTTTATTGCCAGAGTATGTATTGTGTTTCTCGTATTGTTCCTCTTCATTTAGTCGCTGTTCACATGGATACCATACGTGTAATGTTCGAAATGAACGATACTTATATTTAGTGATGTTTCCTTCGTGGTGGTCCACAGTCATACAGAACTTTTTGGAAGATGTTTGCTTCATTTTACTGTACATTGTTTATTTACTTTACACAGTGATGATTTCGGATTTGCAGTCATCTTGAAATATTAAAACATGACCGATCTTTCTGGAACGAAAAAATGGTTCCAATGGCTCTAAGCACTATGGGACTTAACATCTGAGGGCATCAGTCCCCTAGACTTAGAACTACTTAAACCTAACTAACCTAAGGACATCACACACATCCAGGCCCGACGCAGGATTCGAACCTGCGACCGTAGCAGTGTCGGGGATTCGGACTGAAGCGCCTAGAACCTCTCGGTCACAACGGCCGGCTTGTCTGTGGCACGCCATCGTCGAAATATGTTTTTTCGACGATGACATGTCAGAGACAGGTCGGACCATTTTCATAGTATTATATGCACTTGAGAATGGCAACAAATCTGAAATCATGAGTGTATAAAATAAATGAACAATTAACAGACAAATGGCGGAAATTTCGTAAAAAAGATGCCTTTAATTTTGATGTGTAGGGTCGTCTGCAAATTAATTTTTCGACGACCGTGTGCATGGTTTATGACCAATACCGGTCATGCATTTTATAAAATAAAGAAATTATTTAATGGTACTTGAGTGAATGGAATAGAAAGAAATATTAACACATGTTACTGTAAAACGTACCCTCTGCCATCCTGTTCGTGGCCCACTGAGAAACGAAAAGGAAAGTACTGACTAACTCTTTGACTGATCATATACTTAAATTTTTAAACGGAATTGTTTTGAAGCTGACAAAAAAGAAGTGCTTCAGCTTCTTAAACGCAACAGGACATTGAACTGTATGCAGAAAGCAGAGTAGCTGATTTCAGAGGGGGTCAGCACCAGAGAAGGACTTTGCGAATGATTTGGTTATGTGGATGGGAACGCTAGTTGAGACCTTGTGTTGTGATTGCGATAACACATGCTTGGTCTCTGCTGTGAGGTAATGCGATGCATGGGCACTGAGGAAGTAGACACAACAAGTGGAAAACTTGCCTGGCAGCAGACTTCCTAAACACGGACAAATAGAAGAATGTTGCAGATATGGTGCACATAACCGTCTGGAATTGTTACTCTTCGTGTCGTGCTGGATTGCACCGCATTAATGGAGGTTCATATTTCGAGTGACTGACCAGCTGTACATTTCACATCCCTTCGAAATATATTCTAAAATTTCTTAGGGAATTGAGGCAAGCGAAAACCTTTCTGCATCTGAGTACAGCTTTTTCTGCCAAGCTTAAGTGTTCATCCAAAGCTACACCCAAGTTCTTGACCATTTTATGATATATTTGCATGCCTTCTAAAAGAGTAGCAGGCAATTTTTCACAGAATTCAGAGCTAATTAATTTGTGAAGGGGAACTAAAAAAAGTTGTGACTTCTTCATATGTAGTTCAAATTCCAGGTTTTGCCTCCATCTGATCACTGAACACAGACCGACAATCATGTAGAAAATGGCGGTACTAAGAGCCTTAGGTCTTTCGCACACTTTCACCACAGACACCTGGGTACAGTTATTCCGACCCAGGGGTAATGGGTGGCGACAGGAAGGGCATCGGGCCACTTCTAAAATTAACCACACCAAATTCATTAACAACGGTGCTGAACCTGCGCAGAGGCGGGACAAGGGCACAAGAAAAAGAAGAAGAATCAACGAGATGTCATTGACGTTCAAGGAGAACAATAGTTGGGCTAAGACTGAACCATGTGGCATGATTCCAGGAACAGTTTTCATTCCCACGGACAACACGCTAATGTCAGTATCTCAAGTAGTTTTCGAACAATTCAGGGCAATATCTAAATACGAGGGTCAGTCAAAAAGTAATGCCTCCTATTTTTTTTTTCTACGTTTAATTGTCAGGAAATTTAAATGCAATTACATAGGTTGAAAACCACAACATTGAGGATCATTTTGTCATTTTTCAATGTAATCTCCGCCCATCTCTACAGTTTTGGTCCATCTTTGAACAAGGGCATGTATCCCAGCACGGTAAAAATCACAGCTCTGCTTCCTAAGCCATTGACGCACGGATGTTTTGACGGCCTCCTCATCTTCAAAATGAATCCCACGATGAGCTTCTTTTAGTGGCCCGAACAGATGGAAGTCTGATGGTGCCAGGTCAGGGCTGTATGGGGGATGAGGCAAAACTTCCCATCCAATTTTGACAATCTCGTCAGAGGTGTGACGACTGGTGTGTGGTCTTGCATTGTCATGCAAAAGAAGAACATCTGCCATTGATTTTGTTGGGCGAACTCGCTGAAGACGTGCTTTAAGTTTTTTGAGGGTTGTGACGTATTGAACAGAATTTATTGTGCATCCCTGCTCCAAAAAATCAACCAGAATCACACCCTCTGTATCCCAGAAAACTGTTGCCATAACTTTCCCTGCCGATCGCACAGTTTTGAATTTTTTCTTCCTCGGCGAGCTTGTGTGACGCCACTCCATTGACTGCCTCTTTGATTCGGGTTCAAAAAAATGCACCCATGTTTCGTCCCCGGTCACAATTTTTTTCAGAAACTCATCTCCCTCCAAACGGAAGCGCTGCAAGTGTTGGGAGGTTATTGTTTTCCTTGCCTCTTTATTCTGATCGGTTAACATTCTTGGAACCCACCGTGCACAAACTTTTGAGTACCCCAATTGTTTAATAATCGTGATCACACTGCCATTACTAAGAGAAATAATGCGACACACTTCATCTGCAGTCACCCGACGGTCACCACGAATGATGTCATCAACTTGCTGAATGTTGTGTGGAGTCACTGCACTCAACGGCCTGCCGCTCCGCTTTTCGTCAGTCAACGGTGTTTGCCCTTCAGCTTCCTTACAACGACGAACCCATCGTCTAACAGTGCTGACATCCACTGTCACAACACCATACACCTTCTTCAGTCTTTCATGAATGCGTATGGGCTTTTCACCTTCTGCATTCAAGAATTCAATCACACAACGCTGTCTCAAACGAACATCGATGTCGGCCATCTTACAAACTTCTGCTGTGCTGCCACCTGTTGACACAGAAAGTTACTACTGCAGTGGATTGCAGAAGAAGGTTTGAGGAATGGCGCCAAATTCAAATTTTTCACTTAACTTAATTTTTTTAAGTAGAAAAAAAAATGGGAGGCATTACTTTTTGACCGACCCTCGTATTTTAGCTG
The DNA here is from genome assembly GCF_023897955.1 of Schistocerca gregaria. Taxonomy (NCBI): domain Eukaryota; kingdom Metazoa; phylum Arthropoda; class Insecta; order Orthoptera; family Acrididae; genus Schistocerca; species Schistocerca gregaria. Next base: position 306,692,510 of record NC_064921.1, read on the forward strand.
TCGCTTTTTTCTGGGCGGGATGCTAAAGCTGACGATATCAAATGCTTTGTTAATATTGTGGTCTCGCAATTGTCTATGGCATATTTTGTTACCAGTTACCTTATTAAAGCAGCGTTTATGCTATGAAGTTTAGGAAAGCCAGGCTGATAAACCGGGTGATCAAAAAGTCAGTATAAATTTGAAAACTGAATAAATCACGGAATAATGTAGATAGAGAGGTACAAATTGACACGCATACTTGGAATGACATGGGTTTCTATTAGAACCAAAAAAATACAAAAGTTCAAAACATGTCCGACAGATGGCGATTCATCTGATAAGAATAGCAATAATTAGCATAACAAAGTAAGACAAAGCAAAGATGATGTTCTTTACAGGAAATGCTCAATATGTCCACCATCATTCCTCAACAATAGCTGTAGTCGAGGAATAATGTTGTGAACAGCACTGTAAAGCATGTCCGGAGTTATGGTGAGGCACTGGCGTCGGATGTTGTCTTTCAGCATCCCTAGAGATGTCGGTCGATCAAGATACACTTGCGACTTCAGGTAACCCCAAAGCCAATAATCGCACGGACTGAGGTCTGGGGACCTAGGAGGCCACGCATGACGAAAGTGGCGGCTGAACACACGAGCATCACCAAACTACGCAATCTCTCAGACATTTTGTGAACTTTTTTTTGTTCTAATTAAACCCCATGAAATTCCAAGCATGCGTGTCAATTTTTTACCTCTCTATCTACATTATTCCGTGGTTTATTAGTTTTCAAATTTATACTGACTTTTGATCACCCAGTACTTTGTCATGTAGCTGAACATGCCCAACTAGTTTGCACTACTGAAACAATTAAGGTAACTGATGACATGAACCACACAGTAGATAACTATAGAACCCCTTACGAAAGTCTAAGTCAGCCAGATCAAAGGTCAGAGGAAGACAAGGGCATGTTGTTGTTGTGGTCTTCAGTCCTGAGACTGGTTTGATGCAGCTCTCCATGCTACTCTATCCTGTGCAAGCTCCTTCATCTCCCACTACCTACTGCAGCCTACATCCTTCTGAATCTGCTTAGTGTATTCATCTCTTGGTCTCCCTCTACGATTTTTACCCTCCACGCTGCCCTCCAATGCTAAATTTGTGATCCCTTGATGCCTCAGAACATGTCCTACCAACCGATCCCTTCATCTAGTCAAGTTGTGCCACAAACTCCTCTTCTCCTCAATCCTATTCAATACCTCCTCATTAGTTGCGTGATCCACCCACCTAATCTTCAACATTCTTCTGTAGCACCATATTTCTAAAGCTTCTATTTTCTTCTTGTCCAAACTATTTAGCGTCCATGTTTCACTTCCATACATGGCTGCACTGCATACAAATACTTTCAGAAACGACTTCCTGACACTTAAATCTATACACGATGTTAACAAATTTCTCTTCTTCAGACACGCTTTCCTTGCCATTGCCAGTCTACATTTTATATCCTCTCTACTTTTACCATCATCAGTGATTTTGCTCCCCAAATAGCAAAACTCCTTTACTGCTTTAAATGTCTCATTTCCTAATCTAATTTCCCCAGCATCGTCCGACTTAATTCGAATACATTCCATTATACTCGTTTTGCATTTGTTGGTGGTCATCTTATATCCTCCTTTCAAGACACTGTCCATTCCGTTCAACTGCTCTTCGAAGTCCTTTGCTGTCTCTGACTGAATTACAATGTCATCGTCGAACCTCAAAGCTTTTATTTCTTCTCCCTAGATTTTAATACCTACTCTGAACTTTCTTTTTGTTTCCTTTATTGCTTGCTCAATATACAGATTGAATAACATCGGGGAGAGGCTTCAACCCTTCCCAACCGCTGCTTCCCTTTCATGCTCCTCGACTGTTATAAGTGCCATCTAGTTTCTGTACAAATTGTAAATAGGCTTTCGCTCCCTGTATTTTACCCCTGCCACCTTTAAAATTTGAAAGAGAGTATTCCAGTCAACATTGTCAAAAGCTTTCTCTAAGTCTATCAGCTCCAAAAGGACCAAGCCCCGTAAAGCACTGTTCTGTCCACAACTATTTTCAAGCTGAGGACAGATCTGGTTTAGCCCAGTTACTCCCTGACGTAGACGTACCTTCGTCGACGAGCACGATCTCGACGACGGCCCCCAGCGGCACGCGCAGCATGTGCAGGCACTCGCAGTAGCCTGCCTCGCAGCCCTGGCCGGCCATGGTGGTCTGGTTGCAGGTGGTGGCCTCGTCCAGGTCGGAGAACTGCGACAGCAGCGGGAACGGCGGGAGGCGCAGCGACAGGTGGTTGAACTGCGGCGTGAACAGCTTGTGGTCGTTGCGCACCACTGAAAGGGGAGCATCGAGGTTACAGCGTGGCGTCTCGCCGTCCACATCAAAGACACTGCAAATGACGCACTACCTCAGTAGAATGAGTGTATCGAGGCTTGACAGGACCGTGACTTGATTTGAAAAAAAAAAAAAAATAATAATAATAAGGGGGCGGAAAGCACTAGCCTGAAGCAAATGAGAACATACAACCAAAAATCTCAATCTGGTTGCTCAGACAGAGATTTCAAAACCCATTCCATCCACAGTAACAGTTATTTAGAGCCAATTCCTGGTGATTCCACAGTGTTGCCCCATTTCCTTCCCTCCCCTCACATCTCTGAACCTAGAAGGCAGAAGAGCTCATTTCTGCTATTATAAAATTCAAGGCTTTAACTTTCGGTCATTCTTGCAATGTAGAATAGGAACCAATAAAAAATTTTACCAAGAAAATATGTCAAGATGAACTGGCGAGCAATTAAAAAAAGGGGCAGATGTGTCAAGGGAAACAGACAGAAAAAATATCGAATATTTATGTTTCTCTATGTAAAAATCACACTTGCGCTCTGTTAAAAGGACAGAAAAAATCGAAAAACTACAATAAAATGCATTAGATACATCACTTCCAAATAAGAGGCTGGTCTCTGTTTTGCACACTCGTAATGGAACATCAAACAATTGACGTTGGAGTTAATTAGAAGTGACAGGTAAGATAAGCAAGCACACTACATAACACTACAGGATGCACAGTTGTATATTGGTTTTTAAGAAAAACTTTACGTAAATAATGAAAAAATCATTTATTGTTGAGGCCCAGTTATTGCTAAAGTAAGAGAGTAATGTATAGTTTCAGACGTCAGTTACACACCAACAGAAAGAACTGTTTGGATGTGACACCGACACTATCTGCTGCATCTTGGAGTCATCCATGTGTCATTGTGCTTCTGGCGCAGGCTTTATTTAATGAAAGCTTTACTTAATGAGAGAAAGAGATATTAAACAAAAAAGCACCTAATGAAGCCGCACACTAGATCATAATGATCTTTATATCGAAAGGCGCAATAAGTAAATATTTGTATCTACTGAACAGTTTGTGCATTACACTCTGTACAGGATTCCAGTTCCTTATTACGGCGAAAAGGTAAAAAAAGAACAGAAGTTAACATGTAATGTTCCGTCGGCGACATGAAGAACAAACTCGGACATGACGGCCTTGTGACCGAGCGGCTCTAGGCGCTTCGGTCCGGAACCGCGCTGCTGTTACGGTCGCAGGTTCGAATCCTGCCTCGGACATCGATGTGTGTGATGTCCTTAGGTTAGTTAGGTTTAAGTAGTTCTAAGTTCTAGGAGACTGACGACCTAAGATGTTAAGTCCCATAGTGCTCAGAGCCATTTGAATCATTTTGAAACTCGGACAGATCAAGTTTGGGGAAGGCAATAGGATGCGCCCTTTTCAAAGTAACTATTTTAGCATTAATCTTGATGGTAACATCTTCATCTATATCTAAATCTATATCTGTACTCCGCAAGGTACTTTATGGTGTGTGTTGGAGGGTACCCCTGGTAACACTAACTGATCCCCCCATCGTATTCCGTTTGCAAATGTTTGTGTTTTTCTATTTGAAAAATTTCCATTTGTTTCAATTCATAATTTTGTTGATATGAACCCAGAAACTTTTTTAATTTGCTAACAGCGTTTACTAAAGATTCTGTCAACAGTTGCAATCTTTACATTAGGCGACTATTTTGAAATGTTACAGGTTTATTTTCAAGCCTGGTCTACCGAAACCGCTTCGTAATAAACATCAAAGTGGTAACAAATGCTTTATAATTTTTTACAAAATGAACGCATTAATGCACCCATGACTCTTGCAAAGTCAAAATCCATTTCATTCTGTAAAAAATTATAAAGCATGTGTTGCCACTTTGATGTTTATTATTAAGATCAGGCACTATAAGTGGAGCCTCAGTAGGCCAGGCTTGTAAATGAACCTGTAATGTTTCAAATTAGTCGCCTAATATAAATGTACCTGTTGACAAACTCGTTAATAAACACTATAAGAAATTCTGTCTTACGTTTATTGATTTCAAGTATTTAGAAAGTGTCTTCCGTCTGTTTTTCTTAACATTATGAGGTTGTCACAATGTACATCATGGGGAGGGTTATACACACATCAAAAAAAGGTTTGCATAACATCGGTTCCCATAACTCTTGAAGATAGACGTTGACTGTGGATATTGTATCACAGACACAGTTCCCTTTAGCGTTCAAAATGTTGCTAAACCCGCCCAAAGATGTAAACAAGCATGCTTGAGCAGCGTCTGTTAGACGGAGGCAGTCTAACAGCCGAACAGTTCCAGTCATTCCACCAGGAAGGAGGTACACGGCTCGTGTTGCCTGTAGTTCAACCATACCTAGAAGATCAATACCGCGGTTCGATCGCGTCCGCATTTTAGCTTGTGTCAGGAAGGACTCTCAACATGGATAGTGTCCGGGGGTCTCGGAGCGAACCAAAGCGATGTTGTTCGGACATGCAGGAGATACAGACAGACAGGGACTGTCGATGACATGCCTCGCTCAGGCCGCCCAAGGGCTACTACCTACGGATTATAGCTCGGAGGAACCCTGACAGCAACGCCACCATGTTGAATAATGCTTTTCGTGCAGCCTCAGGACGTCGTGTTACGACTGAAATAGTGTGCAATAGGTTGCATGTTGGGATGCGCAACTTCACTCCAGACGTCCATCTTTGCAACCGCGACACCATACAGCCCAGTACAGGTGGGGCCAACAAGATGCCGAATGGACCGCTGAGGATTAACATCACGTTCTCTTCTATGATGAGTGTCGCATATGCCTTCAACCAGTCAATCGTCGGAGACGTGTTTGGAGGCAACCCGGTCAGGCTGAACTTCTTAGGCACAATCTCTAGAGGGCGCAACAAGGTGGAGATTCCCTGCTGTTTTGCTGTGGCATTATGTGGGGGCCGACGTACGTCGACGGTGGTCATGGAAGGCACCGTAACAGCTGTGCGATACGTGAATGCCATCCTCCGACCGATAGTGCAACCATTTCGGCAGCATATTGGCGAGACATTCGTTTTCATGGACGACAATTCGCGCTCCCATTGTGCACATCTTGTGTACGATTTCCTTCAGGATAAGGACATCGCTCGACTAGAAAAAAATTGGTTCAAATGGCTCTGAGCACTACGTGACTTAACATCTGAGGTCATCAGTCCCCTAGAACTTAGAACTACTTCAACCTAGCTAACCTAAGGACATCACACACACCCATGCCCGAGGCAGGATTCGAACCTGCGACCGTAGCTCGCTCGACTAGAGTGGCCAACATGTTCTCCAGACATGAATACTATCGAACATGCCTGGGAAAGATTGGAAAGGGCTGTTTATGGACATCATGACCCACCAACCACTCTGGAGGATCTACGCCGAATCGCCGTTGAAGAGTGGGACAATCTGGACCAACAGTGCCTGGATGTACTTGTGTATAGTATTCCACGACGAATACGCGCATGCATTAATGCAAGAGGACGTGCTGCTGTGTATTAGAGGTACCGGTGTGTTCAGTAATCTGGACCACTACCTCTGAAGGTCTCGCTGTATGTTGGTACAACACGCAATGTGTGGTTTTAATGATCAATAAAAAGGGCCGAAATGGTGTTTATGTTGATCTCAATTCCAATTATCTGTACAGGTTCCGGAACTCTCGGAACCGAGGTGATGCAAATCTTTTTTTGGTGAGTGTGTTTTATATATATATATATATATATATATATATATATATATATATATATATCAGAATGATTCTTCTATTTGGTAGAACAACTTCTTAATTATAAATGAAAAACAGTTTCCCTTAGGCCACTCAGTACAAGTGCATGTACATTGATTTGCTCGTTATAAATCAGTTAGCGAATATTTCGAAGCTGTAGTGGTTATATTGGGTCGGGTCACGATATCAGACTTAAGCTTAACCTCTACATGTGGAGGAGACTGTGGCCAAGCCTTACCGTGCGACATGCCGTAGTACTTGGGGTGGTGGAAGTGCGGGTTGTCGATGGCGTAGAAGTCGTAGCCCAGGTAGAAGGTGTGCGCCGCTCGTGGAGACAGGCTTTCGTCGTCCTGCAGTGTGGCGGCGGCGCTCAGCTCAGACATCACCAGCGAGTCAGCGGTGCCCGGCCCAGCATTCAGGGTGTTCAGCGACTGTTTTTCAACAAGCACACCCATACAGTCCACGGACACACACTCGTATAAAAAGAAATGCTGCACTTCGCAACTACTCAGAACGAGGAGGAGGGCAGTGCGGAGGATTAGATAGTGTTTTGTTTAACGTCCCATCGATGTGACGTCACTAGAGATGACGCACAGGCTCCGAGTGGATTAGGAACACTTTGGAAGTTGGGCAGGAGATTTGTTTTGATGAATGCAGCACTATGGCGTTGGTTATCTTTGGTTGAGTCATCACGCTAGTTATTTATTAGCAAACGCCGTCTTTTGTTTACAACGAGGGGTTCGCTTGACCTTGCAATAAAACACTGTAATGCGGATGACCGGTTTCGGTAAAACAATATTACCATCATCAGATCTGTAATAACATTACAAAAGGTGCTACAGCCTGTTATAACGTGAGTGGGCTGTGTGCATCCCTTAGTGCCTGGCGTGGCACAATATCCACTGTAACATAGTTTTCCGAAAGCGCTCATGCACAATACAGCGTTTTATTGCGATCGTGGTTAAGAAGTTTTTCTTCTCCTAAGAAAGTAAATACATATCGCCCCTTCATATTCAGTATGAGTAAACTAATGGATATTGTCTCCGAAAAGTAATTTTGCAGAACTTCAAGGTCCAAAGAAATATTCTAAAAAGCAAATTATTACTTGTTTGAGACCACAGAACCCTGAAAAGCATAGTGCGACATAATAAAAAGCGAACATTTGCACTGGAGTCACAATTTATTACACTTCAAGGGTTTCATTGATTCTACAAATATCTCCAAAGTTGTGGAGTTCATTCATAGGAGACCATTGTTTCAATGTTTCCATGCTGTGGACCCTTTTCCGACTGAAAATTTTACTCTCTGGTGGAATGTGTTATGTAACTGATTTTACGATCTTCATTAGGGAATTCACTCTTTCAGAGAGTGCAACGTAAAAATGCTAATCATTAGAGTGCCATCCTCGAATACCATTTTTAAAAGATTTTATTTAGTTGTCATGCACATTACCCCTATCGATGGCAGACCGGAAGCGACAATGTTGCCACTCTTCAACCTTCCATTTGCAGACAAGAGGGAATATAAAAATAATTTTAATACGATGTGCATGCCGTGATGTTGATAATGTGTGTAGTTCTCGACGCTAATAGCAATGGAAACTCCTAGTAAATTGGTCTAAGGAGGTTTATGTCGAAGGTATTGGAGACGATGTTGTACCTAAAAGAATGTGTGATGTGCAGGGAAGAACGATGTAAGAATTATAAGAGCAGAAGGGCTTCATTTAGGCAGAGAGAGGGTGGATTGGAGCCTTTATTTGGGTTGGGGAATATGAAATGGATTGAAGCTGACAGGTTAGGCAAATCTCAGGCGTTCATGGTCTGGGAGAGAAGGGTGGTTAAAATTACCCTGGGTAGTAGGTTTGGACGTGAAAGGAAGACGGAGTATGCCGATAGGTGCGCATTATCGAGCTAGTGTACTCAAGGACGGGAGATACAACTTGCTGATAGGACTCAAGTTTATGGGAATGTAGAACAGGCGAGAGTGTTCCAGGTGTTCGAGAAGGTGAGACATGGTACAGGATTCGAAATGGAAAAGGGAGTCATAGCGACTCGCAAGTATGTCTCCCAATAAGTGGTTCTTTGCTCTGTGTACAGAGGAGGAGGAGGAGGAGGAGGAGGAGGAGGAGGAGAAGAAGAAGAAGAAGAAGAAGAAGAAGATGATGATGATGATGATGAAGATGATGATGATGGGGAAGATGATGATGAAGATGATGATGATGGGGAAGATGATGATGATGATGATGATGAAGGGGAAGATGATGATGATGATGAAGGGGAAGATGATGATGATGATGATGACGATGATGATGATGATGAAGGGGAAGATGATGAAGAGGATGATTAATATTTTAGGCAAGGAAACAAGCTGTCTGTGTACGGAGAAGGCAACAATGTTCACATTATTTGTGTGGACGTGGTAGCTGTGTGTAGACGCAGAACTGATTTAGACAGATAGACAGACAGCACGCAGTACTTACGAGGCCCGGTCGTTGGGCGTCCTCCCAGGAGACGTTCCCCGCCGGCATCGCGAGATCCGATCCCTGGTAGCGCAGCACTGCCACCTCGTGGGCCTTGGTGAAGTCGGCGCCGCAGTCCATCAGACCCTGGAACCGCACCCAGTAGCTGGACACCGCGGCCGACGCCTCCAGCACGAAGTCCCAGCGCTCGCCCGCGTACGTCACCAGCGACTCCACTGCCAACAAAGAGGGGTGCATTAGCTGGCACAGTACTTTAACGCTTTCATTGCAGTACTTTGACGCTTTCACGATACAGTATCAAAGAACAAATGTGAATTTGCTGCATGTTATTGCGTGTACCAGTCTCCACCTGATGAGGGGAAGCCTGACAATGGTTTCCAGACCACGCCAGTCGGTGTTTCTGGTTTATTATAATTACAGCTCCCACCTGTAGGTTAAACTGTGTTAAGTTTCGTTGCAAGCCCTCTGCTCTACTAAGCATCGAATTAGTTCATAGTTCCAGATAGGCAACCCAATAAACAGACCTGCAAAGCTGGCTGCTGTCCCGCCTTCCCGTGAAATACGACTAAACGAACTGCACGCACCTATTGACGTTTGACGCGTCACAAACGATGCCCGTAGCAATATGAGTTTAAAACATTGTGAGATGCTCCGTCCACTGAAATGTGTGCTCTTTATCTTGATATCATGTAGATTTTAAACAGTCGTCTTCTGAAATGAACTTATGAATAACCTTGCATGTCCCATTGCTCCTCGCTTTGAAGAATGAAACGCCGCGAAGCATTTTGTTTTCGCAATGTTTAAGTGAAAGGGTTTAATTACTTGATATTTAAGTTAGGAGGTTAAAAGATAGGCTTCAGTTTGCATTTACATGCAGTTTAGGAAGTCCCCCCCCCCCCCCCTCTCTCTCTCTCTCTCTCTCTCTCTCTCTCTCTCTCTCTCTCTCTCTCTCTCTCTCTCCCCCCCCCTCTCTCTGTTACTCTGTTAAAGGTTAACCGTTCATTTCCAAAATTTTACATAACAATAGCGACCGCTAGCAAAAATATATGACACTATACTTTATTATTTCATTTTAAGCCTCATTAGCCATCGTGGCTAACACTGCATTGCGCAACAAAATTAAGGGGTCACTTTTTCGGTACCAAATAAGTGTCTCCGATTGAGGTGCAAAAATTTAAAATTAGGCTCAAAAGTGCCTACAGTTTTGCTGTGTCATAGAGCAAAAGCATGGCGCCTTCGACGTTACCCTCTGCGTCTGCGACGCTTCAGAAACCAGGGTGTCGAAATGTGCTCCGTAGTTCACCCGGGTTGCAAGGCGGGCTACTGTAGTCACATGGGCATCAAATTTCACCACCATTCTGTCCAACGTGTCACACGATGGGAAGGTCATCACACCCTCTCTTAACCCCATTTTACCCCTTCTTGTGATATTTCTGCGATGAACGTCACGACCGTTACTCCCAGCGTTATTATGACTGGGTTTTCTTATGGGTGGCAGAGGAAAACATTTTCGATACACCACCACTCATAATCGACTCGACGAGACCTCAGGTGCTGACATAAAGGGCATCAACGAAACCACCCCTTCCCTTTGGACGTTGATTTCCACACATTTCTATGTCGAAAACGGCAGTGATGAGCAACAAGACCACCTTTTTGATAAAGTTTGAGACTGCTGAAATCCACGGATGATTCAACCTTTCTCGAAGGACATCGCGGACCAGGAACCCCATTGATCGTGGCCTGACCCCTTTGGAGTGCAACCAGAGCAGAAATTCGTCCGCGCTGCACTCCAAAGAGGTGTGATCACATTCATTGTGTTGCAGACCTACGATGCCCTTAGAGTTGCGTTTGTCGGGGGTGGGGGGTTGTCAGCAGTGTGAAAGGTTGTCAAGAACTTGGTCGTGTTGCTCGACGCAATGCGAACTATAGTTTTCGACGGCGAAATGTGTGAGAATCAGCGTCGTAAAGGCACGGGTGGCTTCATTCACGCTCTTTATGCTACCCCCTGAGGACGTTTCGTGTCCATTCTCAGCGGTGATGTGTCTGAAATTTTTTTCTGTTACCCATAGGAAAAAACTGGGAGTCGCGGTTTTGATCTCCATCGTAGAGGCGTCGAAGGAAGGGGTGGAATGTGGGTAAGACAGGGTACGCCGGCCTTCCCATCGTGTGGCACGTTCGTGGTGGTGGTGGGCAGAACTGTGGTGTAATTTGGTGCCAATATGTTATCATTAACCCATGTTATCATTATCCCACCTTACACCTCTCATGAGTTTCCGAGCAATCTACACCTTGCTGTTTGATGCGTCGCCGAACCCGAGAGTGATTTTGCGAGGCTCCGTGGTTTTGTATCATTACAGACGAAACTGTAGGCACCTTTCAGTCAACCTCACGAGTCGCAATGGGAGACAATTACGAGGTTTCGAAACGGTGATCGTTTAATTGTGTTGCTCAGTGTATTAAGGGTAATCCAAATGTGAAAACTAAAGAAAGGTTGGTTTCTTGGTAGTGAGATAAAACTACGTTCCTATATTTTGTTGAGCCTGTGTTAGTTATATGGTCAGGTTTCTTACAACACTGCGACACTCACCTCTGACGGGGTCGATATCAGCGCCGTCACTGCTGATGACGAGCAGCGAATGGCCGTCAACAGACATCTGAATGGGGCAGTTCAGAAAGCCGTTGTTGATCACACGGAACCTGTACCGTTTTCCCTGCGAAAGACACAAGAATAAACTTTACATTTTTGAACTGCATTAAGATAATAGCAGATTCACTTTTGTTCTTTAACGTGCACTTAAGCATATCACAAGAGAAGTCAATAACGTAAGATGTACTCGTATACCCGCCAGAAGACGTCACAGTTTTCAATAATTTAAGACAGAGAAGACGACATTAATCTTTTGTTCTTCGAAATAAGCACATCGAGCAAAGCTTTAGTCGGATGGGGAGACATCGCACAAACACCATGTGGCGCAGTCTTGATAATTTCCTCAATTGAAAAGGGCGACCACAAGTTTCTTAAGGTGTGCCGTATCCAACTGACGCCACTCACTGATGGCTAGATCGCGTATAGCTATCAAATTGCGGAATTATTATGTGATACGTTTCACATGTCGTTCAAAATCCACACATTTTCTATGGGACTAATATAGGATGATTCTGAGGACGAGTCGTGGTGCGATAGGCTGCATATTTGCATAAGTCCTCGTCAAATTAAGAACGTAGGCGTGCAGGCCTCTCAAGGCGGTTGTTGTCGTTTGGGGAAGGGGAATGTGTGCGGCATACTGATGGTGAAGATTTGGAAGAAAAGGCAAGGCATGGTCCACATGAATTTACGCTCTTTAGATTGAACTGATTTATGGTGTAACCGAAGGTCAACGGATTCCTTTTAGCACTCATGTGGAAGACCTCACAGTTTTCATTATTTAGCGTCAATTGCCAATTTCCGCACCATTCAGATAGCTTTTCTAAATCATTTTGCAATTTGATTCGATATTCTGATGAGTTTAATAGACAATGAACGACAGCATCATCTGCAGACAACCTAAGACGGCTGCTCAAATTGTCTGCTAAATCGTTTATATAGACAAGGACCAGCAGAGGACCTAGATCACTACCTTGGGGAACTCTAGAAATCGCATTTGTTTTAGTCGATGACTTTCCGTCAGTTACTACGAACTGTGACCTCTCTGACAGGAAGTCACGAATCTATTCACGTAACAGACGATATTCCATAAGCACGCAATTTCACTATAAGCCGCATGTGTGATACAGTATCAAAAGCCTTTTGGCAATTTAGAAATATGGAATCAATTTGGAACTCCTTGTCAATAGCACTCAACACTGCGTGTTTGTAAAGAGCTAGTTGTGTTTCACAAGAACGATGTTTTTTAAATCTATGTTGGTTATGTGTCAATAGACCGTTCTTTGCGAGGTAATTCATAATGTTCGAACACACTGTATGTTCCAAAATAGTGCTGCATATCGACGATAATGATACGGGCCTGTAATTTAGTGGATTACGAAAAACTGATTGATCTTTTATTGTAAATTGAGACGTTTTGTAATTTTTGACATTTATTTATTAGTCTTATATAGTACGCAAACGTCTGGTGGAAAGCGTAGCGAAAGAAAAATTTTCACTTAGTTATATCTATACAACTCTGAGTTTCAGTTTATGCTGAGTCTGTCAAGATACGATCTTTTGTTCATCAGATATTTCGCATGGATATGATCCACATTTATTATAACTGGGCATTACTTAACTCGCAAATAGAACCAATACAAATATTTCTATCTGTTTTAAGGTCTTAGTATAAGCTCTTTTGTTTTTGGTATTGTAGTGTCTGAACACGGAAATTGCGGGCCAGAATCGGTCGTGAGTGTGTCATTTGAAGTGATTATATCGAAAACAAAAAATAAAGATTTAAAAAAGAAATTTGTAGAGTCGATCAGCGATTTCGTGAAATGGAATGTCGTTTCTTCCAAGGTATCTCCTTCCTAACACTCTCACTCGTCTCCCCTTCGACGTCTCTTATTGTGCCGATTCCACAAACCGAGTGGATCATATACAGTATTTTCCTGCCACCACTTATGTCAGCATTGGAAAGTCATATGTCAGCATCTACATCGTGCCAAAGTGACCTTTGTGCTCTTTTAAGGGTGTGGCTAGTATACTGCCCTGTGGGCTTGTTTGAGACAGGCAGTAGCCGTGCGAGACTGTGGCACCTGCTGCGAGACGCACGCACCTGCTGGACTGCGAAGTGCGCCGGTGGGGGCCCCGGCTGCCCGCTGGCCCAGCGCAGGCCGCCGCGGCCGTTGACGAGTATGGCGGTGGGCTTGTTGTCGCCGGCGGCGTGGTGGTGGTTGACAAACTTGTCCACCCCCAGCGGCCGCCCCCAGTCCGCCAGCTGCAGCACCGGGCCCTCCTCGTCGTACAGCCGCGAGTGTGCGTCCACGGCTCGAGGCGTCCGTACCAGCAGCGCCCCGTACAGGCCGTCTGCGCGCTGACACCCTGCAACCACAGCACACCACACTCTCACCTGCCGCTCTCTCTCTCTCTCTCTCTCTCTCTCTCTCTCTCTCTCTCTCTCTAGGACAGGTTTTTGGAGACTATCCTTACTTACACACACACACAATTAATTTACTACAATGATGAAATTAATTAAAAATTTTATACAAAATTCGACCCCGTTGCTACTTGCACTATTTGCTCCTAACACGCCATCCTTGCTTACTTCAGATGTAAGTAGGCTGTTTAGGTTTTTATGTTGGTAACTCCACGTAGCGCTCTGTATGAGAATCACTGACTGTGCTGTGTGCAATCTGTGGCTGGTTTGCACTGTTGCAATATTCGCTATTGTAGTCTTGGGCAGTTGGATGTGAACAGCGCGTAGCGTTGCGGAGTTGGAGGTGAGCCGTCATCAGTGGTGGACGTGGGGAGAGAGATGGCAGAATTCTGAGAGCGGACGATTTGGACATGTGTCCACCAGAAAAAGGAAATTTGTAAGACTGGATGTCTTGAACTGATTATATATATAACTTTTGAACATTATTAAGGTAAATAAATTGTCTGTTCTCTATCAAAATCTTTCATTTGCTGACTATGCCTATCAGTAGTTAGTGCCATCCATAGTTAGAATCTTTTATTTAGCTGGCAGTATTGCTGCTCGCTGTATTGCAGTAGTTCGAGTAACGAAGATTGTTGTGAGGTAAGTGATTCATGAAAGGTATAGATTATTATTGGTTAGGGCCATTCTTTTGTAGGGATTATTGGAAGTCAGATTGCGTCGCGCTAAACATGTTGTGTGTCAGTTTAGTGTTGATCAGAATAAGTACAGAAAGAAATGTCTGAGCACGTTCAGTTTTGCGCAGCTGTTTGAAAATCAAATAAGAGGTTTACCAGCACAGTCATTTATAATTTTCAAAAGGGGACGTTTCACAGGGTATACTTTTTGGTGTAAAAAAGACTGGAAAAAGGAGCCTGTGACCAATGAAAGGCATAAGGAGCAGTCAAATGTAAACAAGACATATTAAAAGAAGGTAAGTAAACTGTTTATTATATCAAAGGTAACCGCCATAAGTGTTACTACATTTATCCCACTATGAGACAAAGCCAATATATTCATCCAAAAATCTTTGCGGTTGCCTAAGCCGGGCCTACATGATTCGAAGACTGTTTCGACTACGCTGCACAGGTTTCGCTGGGAACCCATTACACGTCGCCCATACAGTCCCGATCGCTTCCGTACGATTTCCATATTTTTACAGCCCTGCAGAAAGACATTCGTGGTCGTCAATTTACTTCGGATGAAGAGGTGCACCTCTGAATACAATCACGGTTCTCTAGACATCTGCATACATTCTTGCATGAAGGCCCTGACCGTCTTCTCTCACGGTGGGGTAAAGCTACTAACACTTACGGTAACTACTTTTGCAATGATGAACAGTTTATCTACTTCTTTCCCTCTGTTTCATTTACTGTCCCTTATATTTACATTTTGTTCTAATTGAAATTGATCTTAAGTGGCCGCGATGAGCGTTAGATGGTGACGAATTACTTTCATAGTAAGACACTGTCTCGGACAATGACTCATTACACCCGAAACCGGATAACTGTCATAATCCATCAAGCGAGATCAAGAAAAATTTATTTTTCAAAATAGATAGTAAGCTCCAGTTTCATAATTTCTGATTATATTACTGGTCACTTAAGAAATCAGAACATTTACAAAGCATCGGTGCCTCAACAAAAATAGTTCCTTGTTTTATTTTCAGCTGCCATACAATGGCAATACATCCATGCATCATTAAATGGCATAATTCCATTTTATGAAGGTATGATCCCCCAAGAACGCATGGTGGAACGTGCAGTTACAATCTGTGTACTTTCATTTTATATTTATAATGGTCACGCTCAAACTTAACGAAAAGTTCCCATTTGAAGAAAAGTTCACGTTAGCTTAAAATAATATTGAAATTTCTTATGTCACCTAATCTATATGACAGTTTTATTCAGTTGATGATAAAAAATAATAGTTGACAAGCTGTGTAAGTTAGAATGAAGCAACAGACTACACAGAATTAAGCAGAAAAACGGTTTCAGTGTCGTGAACGTGGTGATTCGCCTGCAGGACCTGTAGATACCGCATGCAGCACACACAAGATAAATCGGTTGCATAAAATGCAGGGTCTTAGTACCTGTTACTTAACGAACCACAATAATTTGTATGTCATTGTTGCCATATTTATGTTGATCTTTCAGTTTAATTGCACTTTTAAGACAAACCAAATTCTCTCTTGGTTGTACAATCATGAGTCAAGCAATATGGTGCCGGCCGCGGTAGCCGTGCTGTTCTGGCGCTGCAGTCCGGAACCGTGGGAAGGCTACGGTCGCAGGTTCGAATCCTGCCTCGGGCATGGGTGTGTGTGATGTCCTTAGGTTAGTTAGGTTTAAGTAGTTCTAAGTTCTAGGGGACTTATGACCTAAGATGTTGAGTCCCATAGTGCTCAGAGCCAAGCAATATGGTAAGAAAGAACTGTCATTGACAGACTTTAAACCACACATTTCCATACAGTTCAGTTACTTTCGCAAGTAATAACTACTTTTTAACATGGTCAGCACATTTATCCAACATAAGTTCTTTAGATACTCGCACAGAAGAAATCTCTGTTATGCTCATGCCAGTACATCACTGTATGACGCTGAACATTCATACCAGCTTTTGTTTGAAGTTTAGACAGTTCAACATCTTGGCTAGAGCCCAAGTACCGTGGCTAGAGCCCAAGTACCGTTAAGAATCTCGAATGACACAAATACTGCTCCGTTACCTGTTGCCATGAATATCGGTTGATGTCATGCGATTTGTTGCAAATAGCCTGCTATGATTTTGATGGCAGGTATTGAGAAATTCTTCTCTGCATAACTCTGTATTTTGTGCAGAAAAAGAAAATCGTTTATGCACCTTTTCTTCCTTTATCAATTGATTTACGATATGATATGTGCCCACGATAATTCTGTTACATGTCTACATTGTCTTCCGTCAGTCTTCAGACTGGTTTGACGTGACGTTCAAATGGTTCAAATGGCTCTGAGCACTATGGGACTCAACTGCTGTGGTCATTAGTCCCCTATAACTTAGAACTACTTAAACCTAACTAACCTAAGGACATCACACACATCCATGACCGAGGCAGGATTCGAACCTGCGACCGTAGCAGTCGCACGGTTCCGGACTGCGCGCCTAGAACCGCGAGACCACCGCGGCCGGCTGACGTGACGTGACACACTACAGATTGGTCTCTTGTGCCAAGCTCTTTTTCATAGCAGTACTTGCACACAATGTCCAAAGTTATTTGGTGGATATATTCCAATCCCCCACAGTTTTTACTATCTATAGTTTCGTCAAGCACTAATTTAACAAAAAATTTCCCCTGGTAGGGACCGCACCACACATTCAGTTTAGGGGTCTGCAGATCCTAAGTACGGCCCCACTCCTGAGAGCGTGTTACCGAGCGACGTGGAGCAGTGGTTAGCACATTGGTCTCGCATTCGAGAGGACGGGTGTTCAGATCCCTGTCCGACTTTCTAGATGTAGCAAGTTTGGAAGTTCTTGGTAAGGTCTTATGGAATCAAACTGCTGAGGTCATCTGTCCCTAAGTTTACACACGACTTAATCTAAATTAAACCAAGTTACGCTAAGGCCAACGAACACACCCATGCCCGAGGGAGGACTCGATCTTCTGATAGGGGGAGCCGCGCGGACCGTTACAAGACGTCTGAGACCGCGCGGCTACCCTGCGCGGCCTAGATTTATGTTTTCTGTCACTGAATATATCTCACACTGTCAGAATAGGAGAAAGCGATCATAAGCAGATAATCAATTGTAAAGTTGTACTGTTATAAAAAAATTAATAACTTTCTATGAAACTTGTTAAACTTTCATAATTTTTTCTATGTAGTGTGTCAATTGCATGCAGCATTAGAAAATTTTTACAAACTGATGGCTAGCTTCGGTATCTCAGCTAAAATCTTCAGATCTGAGAAGAGACAAACGAAAAGAAATATTGCCTTAAGTAACGAAGTTACGTAACAATTGCTATTGGCCTACTTTTTTAAAAAAATACAGGGTATTAACATAGTACATGTACTATTATAAATGCATTCGCAGTGTACAAGACCATTGCATCTTCCTTAAAATTCTTATTTTAAACCTACAGGTCAAATGTGCTACGTACAGCCTAAAGCGAACCTAAGGGGAAATATCTTATGAATTGGCAAACAAATAAGAACAAGAAAAATTCGTTTAGAGAAAGGCTAGTTCGTTGAATGTACCAAGTTATCTATGACAGCATTTGCTTGCTGTTACTGGCTGTAACTGAAATAATTACATGGGAGCTTCTACATCTACATCTACATTCATACTCCGCAAGCCACCTGACGGTGTGTGGCGGAGGGTACCTTGAGTACCTCTATCGGTTCTCCCTTCTATTCCAGTCTCGTATTGTTCGTGAAAAGAAGGACTGTTGGTATGCCTCTGTTTGGGCTCTAATCTCTCTGATTTTATCCTCATGGTCTCTTCGCGAGATATACGTAGGAGGGAGCAATATACTGCTTGGCTCCTCCATGAAGGTATGTTCTCGAAACTTCAACAAAAGCCCTTACCGAGCTACTGAACGTCTTTCTTTCAGAGTTTTCCACTGGAGTTTATCTATCATCTCCGCAACGCTTTCGAGATTACTAAATGATCCTGTAACGGAGCGCGCTGCTCTCCGTTGGATCTTCTCTATCTCTTCTATCAACCCTATCTGGTACGGATCCCACACTGGTGAGCAGTATTTAAGCAGTAGGCGAACAAGTGTACTGTAACCTAGTTCCTTTGTTTTCGGATTGCATTTCCTTAGGATTCTTCCAACGAATCTCATTCTGGCATCTGCTTTACCGACGATCAACTGCATATGAACATTCCATTTGAAATCACTCCTAATGCGTACTCCCAGATAATTTAAGGAATTAACTGCTTTCAGTTGCTGACCTGCTATATTGTAGTTAAATGATAAGGGATATTTCTTTCTATGTATTTGCAGCACATTACACTTGTCTACATTGAGATTCCACTGCCATTCCCTGCACCATGCGTCAATTAGCTGAAGATCCTCCTGAATTTCAGTACAACTTTCCATTGTTACAACTTCTCGATATGCCACAGCATCATCTGCAAAAAGTCTCAGTGAAATTCCGATGTTAACCACAAGGTCATTTACGTATATTGTGAACAGCAACGGTCCTACGACACTCCCCTGCGGCGCACCTGAAATCACTTTTACTTCGGAAGACTTCCCTCAATTGAGAATGACATGCTGCGTTCTGTTATCTAGGAACTCCTCAATCCAATCACACAATTGTTCTAATAGCCCATATGCTCTTACTTTGTTCATTATATCGTACGCCTTGCGGAAGTCAAGAAACACGGCATCTACCTGGGAACCCGTGTCTATGGCCCTCTGAGTCTCGTGGACTAATAGCGCGAGCTGGGTTTCACACGATCGTCTTTTTCGAAACCCACGCTGATTCCTACAGAGTAGATTTCTAGTCTCCAGTAAAGTCATTATACTCGAACATAATACGTGTTCCAAAATTCTACAACGTATTTACGATGCTTTACAGGCTTTTTTGTTTCAGTTGCTGTAATAGATAACGTGCTACGTTCAACAAATTAGCCTTTGTCTAAATAGATATTTCTTATCATTATTTGTTTGCCAGTGCATAATATGTTTCCCTTTCATTCGTGTCAGGCAGTACATAGCACGTAGCACGTTTTGCCCTTGACTCAAACTGAGAATGTTATGGGCGGTGCAACGGTCTTATACAATGCGAGTACATTTATAATACTATATGTGGTATGTTAATTACCTGTAATTTTTTTAAAAAGTAAGCCAATAGTAATTTTTGTATAACTTTGTTACTTAAGGCAATATTTATTTTCGTTTGCCTATTCTCAGATCTAAAGGTGGTAGCTAAGCTACCGAAACTGGTCATCACTTTGTAAAAAAGGAATTGTAATGTTAAATGTGATTGAGACAAAAAATTTCGAAGGTTTTAAAAAGTTTAATAGAAAATTTTTAATTTTTTTATTTTAAATTAATTTTACAAGTAATTGATTTTCCGTGATTCCCGTAAATCGATCAAGGGAAATCCGGGGATGGTTCTTTTGAAAGGGCACGGCCGATTTTCTACCCATCCTTGAAACATTCAACGCTTGTGCTCCGTGTCTAATATATTCTTGTTGATGGGACGCTTAAGCCAAATCTTCCTTCCTCCCTAGTGCGTGTGTAGTTTATTAGCGGTTGCACTAACTTGCTCTGCCATTGCTTTGCAGCACGCCTGCGGTACGTACCGGTGTGTGAGTGCCAGAAGTGCGTGCCCGGGGTCTCTGCGACGAAGCGGTAGCGGAAGGCGGAGGCGGGCCCTATGGGGCACTGCGTCACGAAGGGCACGCCGTCCATGTGCGGCGAGCCGCGCTGGTGCTGGCCGTGCCAGTGCACGCTGGTCGTCTCCTCCGTCATGCCGTTCACCACGTCCACCTGCACGATGTCGTGCTGGCACACCTGCCACACGCACACACCCTGCTTCAAACCCCAGGCTCCGTACAGTCAAACAAGAGACATGCACAATTTGTGTTAAATAAGACAACTGATACAGGCACCAGAGCAGATGGTCCGTTCTTAGGCACATCTCTTTTCCTTATGTAGGAAAATGCTACAGATACTTCAAGAAGAAACTCAGTTCTAGGGAGCACCACTGCGCTGTAGTTCTTCGTGGTGCATTAGGCAATGACTTTATTTTCCTGAAGCTCTGCCACCAACATGACTCTCTACTGAGAGCATTCACAAATTGGCCGCCAGTGATAAACACCTATTTGGGACAGAGGCGGAAGCAGACCTAATGACATTTGCAGTTTCCTTGCTGACAGATGATGGTGGAGATATCAGGTTTACCAACTTCACGGAAGAAAACAAAAGTTTTTAATCCCTAATTTTTATTTATCCACTCTCTCTTATCTCGTGTTTAGGCAACGGCAGTGGATACACCGGTTCCCGTGAGATAACCGAAGTTAAGCGCTGTCGGGCGTGTCCGGCACTTGGATGGGTGGCCATCCGGGCCGCCATCGCCGCTGCCATTTTTCGGTGTGCACTCAGCCTCGTTATGTCAATTGAGGAGCTACTCGACCGAATAGTAGCGACTCCGGTCACAGAAAACCATCGTAACGACCGGGAGAGTGGTGTGCTGACCACACGCCCCTCCTCTCCACATCCTCAACTGAGGATGACACGGCGGTCGGATGGTCCCGATGGGCCACTTGTGGCCCTAAAGACGGAGTGCTTCTTTTCTCGTGTTTATTCTGTCAAAAGAACTCCGCTGTTTTTTGGTTTTGTTGGTTTTTGAAAGTCTATTTTAAACTTCACTATTGCCACTGTCTTCATTTAACTTAAGGAAGAGAAGTCGACTGTGCCAACCGTACGTGAAAGGTGCAACCTCTAAATATCGCTTAAGGGAAAAAACCGCAAGCAGTTACACTTTTTGATGAACTCTTTGTGTCTGCGTGGAGAGTATGGCTCGGTGGTTCAGTCGTAAAGTACCAAACTACAAATCCAAGAATTTCGCGTTCGATCCCCGATCAATCCTATGATTTTTCTCTGTCGGTAAGAACTACTTTTTCCTCTGGTAATGTTTGCCGATATGAAAAATGCCGAGTTACACCGTCGTTCGGAATCCACGTTAAACTGTAGGTCCCCATGTAGCTGGCTGGATCTGTCAGTCCAAAGGTTGGAGGAAGGCAGTGGCAGAGCACCTGCAACAGGATACAGCACTGGGGTGCTGATGACAGCATTGCGTAACTGATTTAGGATCTAAGCGTATCGCCTCAAATTTCACATTATTTTCGGCTTGAGGAAAGGTTTTTCTTTCTTGCGGGTCACAGCACAACGGTCTGTATCAGGTATTTATATTTAGTAAATTTTGTCAGCCGGTCGGAGTGAGCGTGCGGTTCTAGGCGCTACAGTCTGGAACCGAGAGACCGCTACGATCGCAGGTTCGAATCCTGCCTCGGGCATGGATGTGTGTGATGTCCTTAGGTTAGTTAGGTTTAATTAGTTCTAAGTTTTAGGCGACTGATGACCTCAGAAGTTAAGTCGCATAGTGCTCAGAGCCATTTGAACCAAATTTTGTCATTCAGCATACTCCATATAACATATAGAGACCCCTACGCTGTAATGCATGAAGATACTATTTTCCTCAAGACCAAAATAATGTAAAATTAGTGCAAGACATCCTCGCTGCCTTCTGACGAGGGGCTGAGCCCGAAACTGGCTATGACAAAATAAAGATTTGATCAGAAAGTGTGTCTGGTTGCAATTTTTTCCCTCAGTGATAATTAGGAAAACAGTCGCAGTGTACACAAACCATTACGGATAAAATGATGTGGTGAAAACTCAGTTCTGTGCCTTATCGTATTTTAACTGTGGCATGTCGTATTTTCCATGATGGAGATTGGGTATCAGGGCAGCTTTTGCCTCCACAGGTGTAGAAAACCACCTGAAAACAACACTCCTGCTGTCCAGTGCACCGGCCATCTGTTATTAATCGCATCGCGTGTTAGATGGAGGTTGGCTCACCTGCTATCTCGCAAGCATCGGCGCTGGGCTTTAAGCTATGCGAGCAGGTTATTTTATTTACTCAGCCAGCTTTAGTCATTATTTTCTAAGAGTACACGCAACTTATTTTAAAGCCAAATGGCTCCATCTTCACGCACAAGGATGCAGGAATCAATTTACCAGTACATCTACAATGTATATGATCTGATGTAGTGCTTGCGGAAACTACTGTGAAATAAGAGGGTAGTGATTCAGGCCTATAAGACCTCAGAGAATCTCAGTAGCAAACAAGAAGCCTCTATCATACAGAGTAAACTTTGACGGCGGGTATTTAGTTCAGTTAAAATTTCCGGACAGAAAGATGTAAGGTGTCAGGCAAATCCAACACCTTACATGAAAACCCTGACATGATAAGCAAATCCAGTAGTATGTCACATAGCTTCGAATAAATTGTGACATTAAATTAACCAAAGTAATACGAGTAACGAGTGAGCAAATGGAATACCACAGACTAACACAAGAATGCCTAAATGCATGTCGTACCTTCCCACCGTGAGGCAGACGCAGTTCCGAGGGGAGAAACGAGGGCAGAAGCCGAGAGCAGAACCGTGGGGAGGGGCTGGGCACCCACGCCACGAGCCTACCTGTACAACTATACAACCCGCACGTTTTAGCGTCAGGCTTTTTCGCGTCTCAGGTATGTCAAGGACAACCCCCAGCCCATGTTAAAAGCTAGAGCCCTCCAGAAAAGCAGTATAGATCTTACGATAACACAAAAAGGGCCACTACCACCCGCAAGTTTTAGCGTGAGACTTTTTCGCGTGTCTGTTACATTAGGATCACTCCCCAGCCCATGTTAAAAGATAGAGCCCTCCAGAAGAGCATTATAGATCTTACGATAACGCTAAAAGGTCCACACTAGCTGCAGGTTTTAGCGTGAGACTTTTTAGCGTCTCTGTAACGTTGCAAACTTTAAAAACATTGCCCCACCACGAAAAGTATAACGTTTCCCATTGGATAGACAGAATTTTTGTAGGCGGAGCGTAAGGTTAACATTGAGACCCTGATTGGTCAGATGAAAACACAGCCAGATAGCTTTTTTAAACTAACTTCGGTAAATTGTAGTAAGGAGAAGTTAGAGGAGGGTTAGTTCCGAGACGGCGGGCTGGATGGCTGCTGCGCCGGCCGCTGCCGCCCTGAGGCTGCTTAGAAAGATATTGATCAATATGTAAAACTGTTCCTTGATGTTTCTTCTCCGAAAGTGGGAGACATCTTCTGAGGTAAAATGGCAGTAGCATCAAGGGCCTGAATACCGTCGAATTTACAGATGCCGACTGCTTGATTATCTTTGGAAGTTACCATCACATAACGAATGGTGATGCCCTCTATAAAGCTCTCTAAATTGTGGAGCCCCTCGAGCCCTTCATGCAGCTACGGCGTTACCTCCAAATATGTTTCTCACCATAGGAGAGGATAGTTTTATGTGGGGACCGTGGACTCTCATCCCGCAAGTTTTTACTGAACCAACAAGTATCTTTTGTACGGCTCAAATTCTGGTGACGAGTTTTGTCACCATCACCAGGATTCGAATCACCCTTTCTGAATGATAAAAATTATGATAAAACGTGATGATACTCACGCTTATGGTGGGTCCGGGCATCTGCCTGTTGGCGACGATGATGGGCCGTTCGATCCCATCGGCGGGCACGCAGTGCGGTCGTTCGCAGTCGGTCGCGTTGTTGGGACAGCCGAAGCACGCCTTGCTCATCGTGTGGTACCACTCGACGTGGAACGTGAACTTGCAGACTCGCGGTGGCGCCCCGAGCTCACACGGCCGCGAACAGTCACCGCCGGCGTCCACGTCTGCGTCTCCGTCACCGAAGTGACTTCCGCCAATCTCGTTGTCCTCCTCCGACAGCGGCTCGGTGTCACGGTGGTAATATTTGTCTTCCAGCTGTCTCCCTGTGGCCTCTTTCGTCTCAGAAGGATGAATTCCCCAGTCCTCCGAAACAACCGTAGTCTCTCCCACAAACTGCTCAGTCTCAGTTGTCACGTCCATCAACTTCACCGACTCAGATTCCATCTGCTGCACAGTGGTGTCGTGGTCGACTCGTGGTGTCACGCCGGCTTCCTGATGGTCAAAGTTCTCTGCCGGCTCAGTCACCGTGATTCCTTCTGCAACGTCATCCAGTCTTTCGGTCACTGGCTGCATTGGTAAAGATACTTTGCTCTCATTCTTTGCTGTTTCCTCCACTACAGAATAGTCAGTTGGTAGAGTAGTCACCATTTCTACAGTTGCGGCCACGTCAGCAATATGCGGAACGCTCGAATCTTGTTTATCACTTACAACAGTCTCGTAGTACGTCCACTTCATCGCACCTCTGTCTTCTTCCACTGGCGTCACAGCAGTAAGCACTGTAGACTGCTTGTTAACAGCTGTAGTTCCGATCTCGCCGCCAACTTGGCTAGACACCTGACCAATACGGCTACTGGTAGATTGCGAGATATCGATGACTGGAGTGTTCTTTGTCGCATCTGCACGTGCTTCATTTCTGTCGGGAAGAAACTTGGCTCCAACTCTGACTATGTCTTCCAATTGTTTTGGAAGTATGACCCCGCTTTTGTTATCCAGCGAGGAGATTTCGCGACTTTCATTTACAACCGTGAGGCTGGAGTCGGGAGCGTTGCTAGACTGTTCCACTAACGTTCCCACTGCCGGAACATTTATTATCGGTTGTGCAGAGTCCGTCGTCAAGGAAGTATCGTCTATTACACGGGGATTTCCAACGACTGTCTGGAAATTTCCGGTCGAGGCAAAGTTCGGGGTTCCTCTGCTGACGACGAACCTCTTGAAGTTGGATTTTAGAGCTCCGCCAGAAGGTTGGTCTCCACCGACGACAGGGCTGCCGTAACCTGCACCAGGGAACTTTGCATCGAATGTTGCAGATTCCACTATTGCAGGATCTGCAAAACAAAAGGAACTGCGTTATTACAGTACACAATGTACCGAGGGCATTACTAAATTTCCTTGGAAATTTCTAGAGCGTCTGAAAGATGCTGTACATACCGTACTGGTTATCTCATTTATCCTGTTCATCTCAACTTTTTGCACAGATGCAAAATGAAGAAAATGTATCAAGTAATGTTGCTTAGCCACCAAAGAGACATTTAGTCAAGTCGAGTGCCTTTCTTTTAGATTTATTTGTTGTTGTAGTGGTCTTCAGTCCTGAGACTGGTTTGATGCAGCTCTCCATGCTACTCTATCCTGTGCAAGCTTCTTCATCTCCCAGTATCTACTGCAACCTACATCCTTCTGAATCTGCTCAGTGTATTCGTCTCTTGGCCTTCCTCTGCGATTTTTACCCTTCACACTGCTCTCCAATACGAAACTGGTGATCCCTTGATGCCTCAGAATATGTCCTACCAACAGATTATGCCACAAACTTCTCTTCTCCCCAATCCTATTCAACACTTCCTCATTAGTTATGTGATCTACCCATCTAATCTTCACCTTTCTTCTGTAGCACCACATTTCGAAAGATTCTATTCTCTTCTTGTCCAAAATATTTATCGTCCATGTTTCACTTCCATACATGACTACACTCCATACAAATACTATCAGAAACGACTTCCTGACACTTAAATCTATACTCGATGTTAACAAATTTCTCTTCTTCAGAAATGCTTTCCTTGCCATTGCCAGTCTACATTTTATATCCTTTCTACTTCGATCATCATCAGTTATTTTGCTCCCCAAATAGCAAAACTCCTTTACTACTTTAAGTGTATCATTTCCTAATCTAATTCCCTATGAATGAACAGCACGTCCTTTTAGGATTGCGTACCTCAATAGGTAAAAATGGATTTCTTATCTGATCATTTTGTTGTCCATCTGTATGTACAACTGCTGAAAACACTTTTGCTCAGAACGGGTAGACATATCAAGCTGAAATTTATATCACACACTATTCTCTTCGCAGTGTAAAAGACTGATGCTTCTAAGACAATGCAATCGAACGATACGATCATTTACGACACGTTTTTTGATACTCGCAAACTGTCTCAGCAAAAGCTATAGGGTACTTCCCGTTGACCTAGAATAATGGAATTTACCAAGAATCAAGGTTTCATAGTACAAATGAGGGGGGAAATAACGAAAACTTTTAATTTTTTTGTCGTTTGTTATGCGACTGTCTGCCTGCCTGGTCACAGTGAGTGGCAAACCTGACGACAGCTGAGTTCCGTCTTTCCACCTACGGGAGCGCTGCCGTCGGGTAGTGTAGTTAATTTTAAAGCATGTGCGGAATACACACAGCGCAGTAATACACTGGTGAACGGAGGAAGTCTTCGTGTCTTCGATGGCTCACCTGAGGATGGCAGGCTGCTGCACACTCGAAATATCGTGGTGTGTATTGAACGACAACCTGCTGCAAGCCCGAAACTTCTTTGAGCATACGTAATAGGAGAACCAACCTTTCAGGACGGCAGCGTTCAGTCCAAGGATGCAGCTGAGGATGACAGCCCCTGCCACGAGACGTCTGCAGGGCTCCATGGTGGGCGCAGTTCCTGAAACAATGAAAACAGGACTGCTTATCCACCGCTCCAAGGCTATGACTCACAGCAAACGCGACATAACTGCTCGACGCAGTACAACGGGAAAAAGAACGCGACGCGTTTCTAGGAATTCCTGTTATGCTGTGTGCAATAGAGCCGTTATATTTCTTTATGACTGGAAAGGCTGCTGGATACACGTTTATTTCCGAGAGTGCTATCGATAGTCTAAAGTCGACAGAGCAACCAAAAAGAGTTTAAGCATTCTTTCGGCACCAATCCTGTGATGTTCCTTACCTGCGCTACCGGTGGATCGGATTTCAGAACAACAGGTATGTTTTGTTTATAAACAAGACGCATAGCGGATCCTGAAGATTGTGTATTGTAAGACCGAAACCATCTGCATACAAATAAACCAGTAAACACAACTGTTGGTGATATCGTTACAGCTTAACAGATAAAGTAACAGCCGTGGTCACGGTGTCCACCAGAAGATTGATGTACGGAGAAGTTTTGTTGAATCTATGTACACCATTATACTCGAATGTCTTTCGTAAGTGAGGCAGAGCGGTGACCACATGAAGCGTGCTATGCTGGCTCAGTTGGCAATAGCGTTACCCACGAAGGGCAAAGGCAGAAATTCGAGTGCTGGTCTGGCAAATATTCTTCCTAGAAACTACAGGATGTTTCAAAGAGATTCATTTGATTTCATAGGAATATCATGAATGAAGATAGATACCTGAATCAGTTAAAACTTAAAACTACGGTCGTTTTTCCCGCGTGAATGGTACAGTGAAAAGGGGGAGGGAGCGGGGGCCGGCCAGGTGAGTTACTCTGGTACCAGAAGTACTCACCGCGGTGCACCGCTCTGTGGCTTGTTCTGTATACAGGTAGAGGGGGCTCCAGCACATTTTAGTCACATTATTCGGCATGTTGGGTTGTACCTACAATCCCCAGCATGCATGTTTCCTCAAACCTATTCCTGTGGGCCACCTAAAACTGGTGTGCAGACATTTTATCAGCATGCCATCACGAAGACATATTGTGCTCCGTTCATCTCCATCGCCTACTATAATGATAGATATGGTCTGAAGAGGGTCACATTCTCAACGAAACCGGTACATTATAAATAAATATTTTATTGCGGTCGAGACTGTTTTAATATGTTTTTAAGCTCTATACATCGTACTTGCTTCTTGAAAAGGTCTCTTTTTACACATTATAAGAGAGATGTTTGATACTCTTTATCGATGCATGCTGGTCCTTGAGCTGGACTAAATAAAAGATGGCGGATACTTTTGTTTATATCGGCTGTTCAATTGATATTACGAAGAACTAATAGCTCACAATAACGAGACCGTCAAAACTTGACAACATAATTAAAAACAAATACAGTAAAAAAGATGGCTCTATCTACCACATCCAGGAATTTCAGCGTACGATACCTAGAACACGTCGATGCTCTCTGGCTGAACAATCTACATAAATCAGATTTCGTTGCTCACTTGGGTCAACACGGAAACGCAGAGATAAGAATCGAAGAAAACTTAGCAAGATTACATCTTGCGGAAACAAAGGTACGAATGAATTTGTCACAAGAATTAGAAATATACGACCACAGTCACAGTAAACATGACTGCATCCGGAATGATGAACTACGATTAAGAAACAAAATGGTTCTCCAAAATTTCATACAACTCTCAGAATTTCAAATGATAGAAATAATAATTAACCGAAGGAGAGAATATTCTTCTTTGGAAGTTACCAGCATTTTTCAAACATAATTAAGTTTATAGCTTTGAAATTATCTGTACTGCGAAGAGGTATCTCTGCAGGAACTCTAGATGTACGTCCATCTGCATACACCTTTAGCTCATCAAATCAGCATCCGATGTAAACAAATGTATCCGCCATCGTGAATTTAGTTTAGCTCAAGGATGAGCACGGATCTGAAAAGAGAATCACATCTCTCCCTTATACACTGAAGAACCAAAGAAACTGGTACACCTGCCTAATATCGTATAGGGCCCTCGCGAGCACGCAGAAGTGCAACAACACGACGTGGTATGGACTCGACTAATGTCTGAAGGAGTGCTGAATAGAACCGCCACTATGAATCCTGCACCGCTCTCTACAAATCAGTAAGAGAACGACGGGGTGGAGACATCTTCTGAACCGCACGTTGCAAGGCATCAGATATGCTCAATAATGTTCATGTCTGGGGAGTTTGGTGGCCAGTGGACGCATTTACACTCAGAAGAGTGTTCCTGGAGCCACTCTGTAGCAATTCTGGACGTGTGGGGCGTCGCATTGTCCTACTGGAATTTACCAAGTCCGTCGGAATGTACAATGGACATGAATGGATGCAGAGGATCACAAAGAGTGCTTAGCCGGCCGGAGTGGCCGTGCGGTTCTAGGCTCTACAGTCTGGAGCCGAGCGACCGCTACGGTCGCAAGTTCGAATCCTGCCTCGGGAATGGATGTGTGTGATGTCCTTAGGTTAGTTAGGTTTAATTAGTTCTAAGTTCTAGGCGACTGATGACCTCAGAAGTTAAGTCGCATAGTGCTCAGAGCCATTTGAACCATTTGAACAGGATGCTTACGTACGCGTCACCTGTCAGAGTCGTATGGGGTCTCATATCACTCCATCTGCACGTGACCCACTCCGCTAGAGAGTCTCCACCAACTTGAACAGTACCCTGCTGACATGCGGGGTGCATGGGTTCATGAGGTTGTCTCCATACCCGTACACATCCATCCGCTCGGTACAATTTGAAGCGAGACTCGTCCGACCAGGCAACATGTTTCCAGTCATCAACACTGCAGTGTCGGTGTTGACGGGCTCAGCGAGGCTTAAAGCTTTGTCTTGTGCAGTCGTCAATGGTAGGCTGCACGAGTGGGCCTTCGGCTCCGAAAGTCCGCATCGATGATGTGTCGTTGAGTGGTTCGCACGCTGACACTTGTTGACGGCCCAACATTGAAATCTGTAGCAATTTGCGGAAGGGGTGCACTTCTGTTACGTTGTACGATTCTCTTGCGTCATCGTTGGTGCCGTTGTTGCATGATCTTTTTCCGTTTGTAGCGATATCATAGATTTGATGTTTTACCGGATTCCTGATATTCACGGTACACTCTTGAAGTGGTTGTACGGGAAAATCCCCAGTTCATCACTACATCGGAGATCCTGTGTCTCATCGCTCGTGCCCCTACTGTAACACGGCGTTCAAACTCACTTAAATCTCGACAACCTGCCACTGTAGCAGCCGTAACCGGTATAACAATTGCACCATACAGGCTCTGCCGACTGCAACTCCGCATTCTGCCTGTTTACATCTCTCTGTATTTGAATACGCATGCTAATACAAGTTTCTTTGGCGCTTCAGCGTATTATGTAATCGAGAGCATTTCATGATGTAAGTACAATGTTTAGAGCTGATATACAATGTAAAACCTTTTGTAAACTATGTAATCACAAGACTTCGTTACATTTTAGGACAAATGTATAAAGACTGCTAAGAAATCAACTTTAGCGTTTGACGATGGGCTTAGACCCGGAACTAGTAACGGTACGATAAAATTATATCTAAAAGACTTGTGGCTGGTTGCAACATTCCGTACGGTGTCATTTACGAAAGCAGCTACCACGTTCTCTAACCATACGGATGAAGTAAACCAATGTTTAGAACAACGTATGTTTAGAAGCAATGATCAAGCCTTTGCGACCGCTCTTTGCAAATGCAAATGCAAAATCAAGATGCATGTATGTTTGAGAGAGAGAGAGAGAGAGAGAGAGAGAGAGAGAGAGAGAGAGAGAGAGAGAGAGAGAGACTCTCTTTAACGAAGGACTTTTGCGTGTGTTTTTCTCTTGTGTCGGTGTGAGGAATCAGTCCTCACAGTTTCTAGGACAACCTACACAGAGGCGTCACGCGTTGTTTTACGCTAATGGGGTATGAGTCGGCGCCCCAGGGCGTTACCACGCGGAAGCATTGGCTGCGGCCCACCGGGTCATGTACGTCTGGTAACGAGGAGGCTGCTGAGAAGGCGCCAAGGACGGCCTTGTGCTGGTGTTGCCATTGTGACGTAACCGCGAGTCACGGACCCCAGCCTTCAACAGTTAGGCGCGTCGCGGCGGCGCTGTTCCCACAGCTGTTTGCTTATTAATAGAGTTAGTGTCCTCTCGCGCGGCAATTTGCCTCAGCGCTGTCGTAAAGGACGAAGGTCTCCTGGGTAACGCTCCATTACCTATGCTAAGGATGTTGAGAGAGATAGGTACCAGCACACTGTAGTGAAAATACTTTGGTTGCAACTACTTCGCGACCGTAGATAGGTAAATTCTCCTCGAGGAGTGGGGGGGGGGGGGGGGGGGAGGAGGAGGAGGAGGAGGAGGAGGGAACAGCTTAAGATGCAACTGGAAAGAAGTGGCTGTGGAGACACAAACCGCACGGCGGCATCCGTGTGTCTGTCCAGTGGCTCTCTTAATATAACTGAATGCAACCCGCTGCAGTGTAGCGTCCGTGTTCGCACGACAGCTGAGACATCAAAGCAGTGCGCAACTTGAACGTTAGGCAGAGTGAGGGAAAGTTTATAGGACCCGCTAAATAGATAAACAGCCTACTGGCAAGCAGTCCACGCGCAAATCAGATTGTGTGTGTGTTTATACACTCCTGGAAATTGAAATAAGAACACCGTGAATTCATTGTCCCAGGAAGGGGAAACTTTATTGACACATTCCTGGGGTCAGATACATCACATGATCACACTGACAGAACCACAGGCACATAGACACAGGCAACAGAGCATGCACAATGTCGGCACTAGTACAGTGTATATCCACCTTTCGCAGCAATGCAGGCTGCTATTCTCCCATGGAGACGATCGTAGAGATGCTGGATGTAGTCCTGTGGAACGGCTTGCCATGCCATTTCCACCTGGCGCCTCAGTTGGACCAGCGTTCGTGCTGGACGTGCAGACCGCGTGAGACGATGCTTCAGCCAGTCCCAAACATGCTCGATGGGGGACAGATCCGGAGATCTTGCTGGCCAGGGTAGTTGACTTACACCTTCTAGAGCACGTTGGGTGGCACGGGATACATGCGGACGTGCATTGTCCTGTTGGAACAGCAAGTTACCTTGCCGGTCTAGGAATGGTAGAACGATGGGTTCGATGACGGTTTGGATGTACCGTGCACTATTCAGTGTCCCCTCGACGATCACCAGAGGTGTACGGCCAGTGTAGGAGATCGCTCCCCACACCATGATGCCGGGTGTTGGCCCTGTGTGCCTCGGTCATATTGCAGTCCTGATTGTGGCGCTCACCTGCACGGTGCCAAACACGCATACGACCATCATTGGCACCAAGGCAGAAGCGACTCTCATCGCTGAAGATGACACGTCTCCATTCGTCCCTCCATTCACGCCTGTCGCGACACAACTGGAGGCGGGCTGCACGATGTTGGGGCGTGAGCGGAAGACGGCCTAACGGTGTGCGGGACCGTAGCCCAGCTTCATGGAGACGGTTGCGAATGGTCCTCGCCGATTCCCCAGGAGCAACAGTGTCCCTAATTTGCTGGGAAGTGGCGGTGCGGTCCCCTACGGCACTGCGTAGGATCCTACGTTCTTGGCGTGCATCCGTGCGTCACTGCGATCCGGTCCCAGGTCGACGGGCACGTGCACCTTCCGCCGACCACTGGCGACAACATCGATGTACTGTGGAGACCTCACGCCCCACGTGTTGAGCAATTCGGCGGTACGTCCACCCGGCCTCCCGCATGCCCACTATACGCCCTCGCTCAAAGTCCGTCAACTGCACATACGGTTCACGTCCACGCTGTCGCGGCATGCTACCAGTGTTAAAGACTGCGATGGAGCTCCGTATGCCACGGCAAACTGGCCGACACTGACGGCGGCGGTGCACAAATGCTGCGCAGCTAGCGTCATTCGACGGCCAACACCGCGGTTCCTGGTGTGTCCGCTGTGCCGTGCGTGTGATCATTGCTTGTACAGCCCTCTCGCAGTGTCCGGAGCAAGTATGGTGGGTCTGACACACCGGTGTCAATGTGTTCTTTTTTCCATTTCCAGCAGTGTATATTTCTAGTCGTATGTTACGTTAAGTTCGCAGCTCAAATATCAATCACCCAAAATATCTCGAAGAAATTCCCAAAATTTCTCGAGAAAATAAATCTCGAAGTTATCCGAACAGTTTTAATGCTCCAGACAAAAGCACGTTCATTTTCTTGATGGGCCACGTGGTTCTATGGTAGAATGCTCGCCTGCCACTTGTGCAGCCCAACGTCAAGAGTGCAGACATTGTGTGACGTGAGAGACTTGTTTTGTGTTAGTGCCATCGTAAGTCGTAGCCAGTGCCAGAGCGTAGTCAGTAGCAGAGAAAAGAGAAAGCAAAAGCAAAAATTAATTTTCCAAAAACAAAAAGAAGTAACACCGACAAGATATCACTGAACTTTTAATTAAAGCGGACAGCTTTAAGACGAAAAGATGAAACGAAAAATAATGTAAAATTTCTTAGTAGTTGCGCTATTTGTGTGTACACTCTAAATTGAATAAAGTTTTATGATGGTTAAAAAAAGTTCCATTCCCAGCTGTGGTCAAAGTTTTAAACAACGGGGCATCTTCCATAAGCATTCCCATAAAGCTTAAAAATACATAAAAATGAAACAAAAATTTATTTGTAATTTTTTAAAATTTCAACAACTTTTGTTTATGATGTTTCATAAATGTTGGTAATTAAGAATTTATAATTGCAATAAAAATGGATTTTTGTGTTCGATGTGCATTTATAAATAAGATATTCGTTTTTCACAAAAATTACAGTTCATTAACATGTATTTCATGAATTTTCTATTTACATGACATAAATATTCGAACCGATTGGAAAAAAGAAAAAATTAATGGCTAAAACGAGACTCGAAACCAGCGGTCCAGCGATTATCACTCTCAAACGCTAACGATCTTTTTTCATCTTTTTGTATTTTACGCTTCACGGAAATGCTCGTATAACATACACTTAATTTAAATATTTTCATCGGTCGGGAAATGAAGCCAGGACCCCTACGTGGCAGATAAGCATCCTAGCATAGAGCCACGCTGTCTTTCGAAATACACACATCAAAAAAAGTTTTGCATCATCTCGGTTCCGAGAGTTCCAGAACCTGTACAGAAAATTGGAACAGAGATCAACATATACATCATTTCCCCATTTTTTATTGCTCATGAAAACCACACATTGCATGTTGTACCACCATACAGTGAGACCTTCAGAGGTGGTGGTCCAGACTGATGTACCTCTAATACCCAGTAGCACGTCCTCTTGCATTGATGCAAGCCTGTATTCGTCGTGGCATACTATCCACAAGTTCATCAAGGCACTGTCCCACTCCTCAACGGCGATTCGGCGTAGATCCCTCAGAGTGGTTGGTGGGTCACATCGTCCAAAAACAGCCCTTTTCGATCTATCCCAGGCATGTTCGATAGGGTTCATGTCTGGAGAACATGCTGGCCACTCTAGTCGAGCGATGTCGTTATGCTGAAGGAAGTCACTCACAAGATGTGCACCATGGGGGCGCGAATGGTCGTCTATTAAGACGAATGCCTCGTCAGTATGCTGCCGATAAGGTTACACTATCGGTCGGAGGATGGCATTCACGCAACGTACAGCCGTTACAGCGCCTTCCATGACCACCAGAGGCGTACATCGGTCCCAGATAATGAGTCCCCAAAACAGCAGGGAACCTCCACCTTGCTGCACCCTCTGGACAGTGGTCTAAGGCGTTCATCCCGACCGGTTTGCCTCCAGACACATCTCCGACGATTGTCTGGTTGAAGGCATATGCGACACTCATCGGTAAAGAGAACGTGATGCCAATTTTGATCGGTCCATTCGGCGTGTTGTTGGGCACATCTGCACCGCGCTGCATGGTGTCGTGGTTTCAAAGACGGACCCCACACCATGGAGGTCGGGAGTGAAGTTGCGCATCATGCAGCCTATTGCTCACAGTATGAGTCGTAAGACGACGTCCTGTGGCTGCACGAAAAGCATGATTCAACATGGTGGCGTTGCTGTCAGGGTTCCTCCGAGCCATATGTAGGTAGCGGTCATCCACTGCAGTAGTAGCCATTGGGCGGCCTGAGCTAGACATGTCATGGGCAGTTCCTGTCTCTGTATCTCCTCCATGCCCGAATGACATCGTTTTTGTTCACCCCGACACGCCTGGACATTTCTCTTGTTGGAAGTCCTTCCCCGCACAAAGTAACAATGCGGATGTGATCGAACAGCGGTATTGACCGTCTAGGCATGGTTGAACTATAGACAACACGAGTCGTGTAGCTTCTTCCTGGTGAAATGACTGTCCATCTAATAGGTGCTTCTTATGAATGAGAGGGTTTGGTGACATCTCTGAACAGTCAAAGGGACTGTGTCTGTGTTACAATATCCACAGTCAACATATACCTTCAGGAGTTTTGGGAACTGGGGTAATGCAAAACCTTTTTTGATGTGTGTATGTACCTTCCTTTAGGGTATTAAAGATGCTTGGAAAACTTCAAAGTCGATATTCTGGAGAATTTTTGGGGGTTGCATCCAATGAATTTGGCAGTTTGAAATTTCAGTTTTCAATTTCACGCACCATAAACGTAAAAAGTTTCAAAAATCATATTGCCTTGTGGTCTTTCTCTGGACAAAGTGTTTGGACTGAGAGCAGACAAACGAATAATTAAAGCTGAGCAGCAGCAGAAATGGGATTAATGTAAAATGTTGCGTCAAATCTGGAGACCACGAAGTGAAGGAATTTTGCTATCTTGGAAGCAAACTAATGTATCAAGGACGAAGCGAGGAGAACGGTAAAGAGGGACAGCAAAGAGGGCAATCCTAACCAACAGAAGTCTACAGGTATCAAAAAGTGGCCTCAATTTCAGGAATAAATTTCTGACAATGAACAGCATTCTATGAGAGTGAATCGTGGACCGTAGGGAAACTGGCAAAGAAGGAAATCGAAACATATGATATGTGGTGTTCTCCACAGAATCTCCGAGTAAGAAATTTGATAAAGATGATGATATTGCATGTGTTAAGAATCGGGAAATTACCACCGTGCTACTAGAGATAGCCATGGAGGGCAAAAACTGTAGTGTGTCTACGACAAATAATTGAGGAAATTGGATGAAAGCATTACTCTGAGAGGGACAGA
This sequence comes from Schistocerca gregaria, assembly GCF_023897955.1. Lineage (NCBI taxonomy): Eukaryota > Metazoa > Arthropoda > Insecta > Orthoptera > Acrididae > Schistocerca > Schistocerca gregaria. The sequence goes on from NC_064921.1 coordinate 306,728,510, forward strand.
AGAAATGAAATTGTTGTGGGCTACATCGAACCCTTTGGAAGACTGTTAGACATACACGATGTCAAAATACGATACTAAAGAACTGTGAAGAGATGCAGGGGCTGTATTGAGGAACAAACTGACCGTAGTAACCTGTGTCCGGAAATATCATCCGACGACACTATAGAGCGTCGAAACTACAGGTTTCGTCGTCTTCCGTTAGGCAGCCATTTCGGCAGCTTATGTGACTTTGCATGCTGACGGATCGCACGCGGAAGATACAGCAATGTTGCTTGTCATTCAGTGATCTCTATTGATTGCTACGATCGCCAGCGGAGAAATGGAGTTAGCTTCTGCGTATACAGTACTCGTCTCCTACGAATGCAATATTCTGTGGCTTCAGTTTCCATGAGTACATTTTTTTTCCTGGATAACGAAAACCACTGGAGATTTTAGAGGGTTCCAGGAGAAACATAATCTGCGAACAGAGACCCGTGTCTGACACTATCATCCACCGAGGCAACAGAGCATTGCATTCGTAGGAGACAAAAACTGTCTACACAGCAGCTAGCTCATCTTTTTCACTGGTGATCGTGGCAACCAGATGCGATCACTGCAAAACAAACAACGTTTTTTGAGACATCGCGCCGTCAGCACACACAGTCACGTTTTCTGCGGAACGGGTTACCTAGTGACAGGTGCTGGTACCTATAACTTCGACGCTCTGTAGTGTCGTTGTGTGAAATTTTCGGATTCGGGTTCCTGGGCTCAGTTTGTTCCACAAGACACCCTCTACAGCCCCTCGCAGTTTATCGGTATCGTTTTGTAACACACTGTACATTTCTTCAGAACTCGCTATAATGGAAATAGTGGATTCACTAGCTGGAGACAACGAAAGGTGCAGTGTGTATAAGAATTTGAGGAGGTTGTGAGTAGCACACTGGGTAATAGTACAGTATACAATGAAGGCAATAAAACATTTGATTGACTGATAGGATCGAAATAGAAAAAAAAAATTGTTGCCAATTCGACAACACTGCCTCTTCAAATCTGGGCTGAGATTCTGCTTTCTATCTACCAGTAAGCACAAAGCCTCGGATAGTAGTGGTTAATGCCTTCCATTTTGTGCAAGTCTCTAGATTTGGCGACTTGCATAAAGAACCTGGAACCTCGTGTGCAGCAGGCAGCGGTGCTAACCGTTAGACCACTGAGTTGGTCTGGTGTCGAGCAGTTTAAGTGAAGCTTCCATCCGAAACCGAAGCTTTCGCGCTGTGGTAGGCTGAGACAATGCACTGTTTCGAAAGGGGACGTTCGGGGGAGTTTCCACGGCTGATCGCCGGCATTGCCAGGGAAACCGTGAAGGCCGCGTGCCGCGGGCGTGTTGTGCAACCGCGCGTGGTCCACTGACCGGCCGCGAAGCAACAGGTAGCCTATAGCCTGGGCTGCAGCTTTCTCCGGCGTGACGTCACACGCGTCGGGGAAGTGCTCGAGCGCCAGCCAGCTCGTCCCGTTTGCAACGGGCCGGTTGCCTGGCAACGGCGTTACGTCATCCCCGATGCGCCGCTCGTGCAGCGGGCTCGTAACTTAAATATGGTCTCTGTTCAGTGACGTCACTCAGTGCATAGCGTAGAAAACTAGGATAAACTAAAACCTTTGGTACCATTCGTCGGCTTTGAGCATTAGTGTCACAAGCCCCAAAATGCAACATAAACATGATTTCAAAACGGCAGTCAGTGACATTACCAACTGCCATGACACGAAAACATCAATATTAAACTAGAATTGCACAAATTCTTAATAATAAATATGGAACTTCCTGGCAGATTAAAACTGTATATCGGATTGGGACTAGAACGTGGGACCTGTGTCTTACGTGCCCAAGTGCTCTACCAACTTAATTATCCAAGTACGATTCATGACCCTTTCTCAAAACTCTATTTCCTCCAGTACCTTGTCTATTACCTTCCAAACTACACAAAAGTTCTTCTGCATACCTTGTAGGACTAGCACTCCTGGAAGGAAGGATATTGCAGAGACATGACAGAGCCATAGGCTGCGGGATGTTTTCAGAACTAATTTTGACTCTGCAGTGGAGTGTGTGTCGATTTGCATCTTCCTGGTTGAGCGAAGTTTATAGTTCAGTCAGTAGAGTACTTGTGCGTGAAAGTCTACAGTGCCAGGTTCGAGTCCCAGTACGGCAGACAGTTTTAATCTGCAAAGTGTTTCAAATCGGCGCACACTCCGATATTTATCCCAGATGCATTTACACTCTGCATCGAAGTTAAGGAACAGCCCGGAAAATTGGTGGTGTTGGCCGGGGAAAAATTGAAATCTATAATAACAACCCCAAATCTCGCTAATAGTGAAAAATACAAATCGAAACAACCAGAGAAACACGATGGAATGATTGCTTTCAAAAACAAATTTTGCAGACTGTTTGTGACCACCCTCTTCATTTAATTTAATCGCTAGCGCCCCTCGTCGGGCACGCGGATCACCGGGTTGCGGTATTTCAATTTAACGCTACTTCGGCGACCTGCAGTCGATGACGATGATAGGATAATGATGAGGACAGCACAACACCCAGTCCCTGGGCGAAGAAGATTCTCCGACCAAGCCGGGAATCGAACCCGGGCCCAGAGGATTCACAATCCGTCACACTGACGATTTTTTTAAAATCTCATTTTGTTCGCTTTTGTTCGTTGCATCTGTTCGGGGCGGACGTTGTAAGACATCCATGTAAGTTCATTGATGATGGATTAAATCAGTTTTCAGTTTTTTTTATTACAGAGGGCACGTAAGACTCTGACCGAACACTCTGAGCTACCGTGCCGGCATAGGAGAAATAAACCTAACCAACCTAAGGACAACACACACATCCATCCCCGAGGCAGGATTCGAACCTGCGACCGTACGGTCGCTCGGATCCAGACTGTAGCGCCTAGAACCGCTCGGCCACTTCGACCGGCTATGGTTCAGCTACCGGGGGCGGACACCACCCTCTGTATCGTGAAGAGAAAGACGCTGCGATTGGCGCCAGTGTAATCTCTCGTAGCAGGGTGACTACTATCTCTGGTATCTGTGTGACTGCGTTACTGCTTCGACAGTCGGTCGCTTTTCTGAAAAGACGATGACGGTTACTGTCGAAAGCTAGAATTTTCATGGAAAACTTGACAAGGTAAGTACAGCGAGAACAAATCCGTCTCGTAGCAGTTCGCCGGCCGCGGTGGTCTCGCGGTTCTAGGCGCGCAGTCCGGAGCCGTGCGACTGCTACGGTCGCAGGTTCGAATCCTGCCTCGGGCATGGATGTGTGTGATGTCCTTAGGTTAGTTAGGTTTAAGTAGTTCTAAGTTCTAGGGGACTAATGACCACAGCAGTTGAGTCCCATAGTGCTCAGAACCATTTGAACCATTTTTTTTTTCGTAGCAGTTCGTGGTTGTATTCGAAGAGTCATGTGTGGGAAAAGCTTCCGACCGAAAGCGGAAAAAAAGCAGTCTAGAATAGTGATTTTTCTTAAATTCGTGCTTATTATTTAAGAATTTTTTCCTCCACCAGCCTCATTCATATAACGTGCTTGAGGGTCAAAGAACAGACATAGATTAACTTGTATGACGGACCGGGACTCGAATTCTTAATAATCTTGCATTTCGCGGTTGACACTCTCAACGGTTCCAGGTTTGAGTCCCAGCCACTCACGCAGGTCTGATTTGCCAGGATCCAAAACACAAGCTTCTCTGCAGCATGAAAGATTCAGTCGCATGCGTTCTTTCTCCACCACTTGAGTGTTTTCGCTGAGCGAGAGAATCTCGGTACATATGGGCACCATACCACAGTGGTGAAGGACTGTAGGAGACGAAGGACGAATGAAACAGCTACAAAGTCTTTGGGACGGTCTAATCATTCTGCCACTGCGCTGGTGAAAGGGTGAAATCAAAATCTGTACTTCTGTTGGGTATACAGCACGGCTTGCTAGACCAAAACAAAGTCGTGCCGTGTGCAGCTGCTTTCCTCATTCTTAGCTACGTGGCGCAGGCGAGTGGATTTCCACTTTTCCAGCCGAGCGGTTCTAGGCGCTACAGTCTGGAACCGCGCGACCGCTACGGTCGCAGTTTCGAATCCTGCCTCGGGCATGGATGTGTGTGATGTCCTTAGGTTACTTAGGTTTAAGTAGTTCTAAGTTCTAGGGGACTGATGACCTCAGAAGCTAAGTCCCATAGCGCTCAGAGCCATTTCAATCACTTTTCCAATGTGTTTGTCGCCTAATTGCCTTCAGTTACTTACGTTGTCCACCGTTGGAACAACGCAGTACATTCTATTTTAGTCGCAGGCAGAACGAAGGTAACTTGCATTTTGAAGTACGCGGGAAGATCTTAATGTTGTCTTCATGCTTCTATCAACTTAGGAACTACTAAACGTGGTGTGCTTTCAGATGAAAATCTGGAACAAAACCACAGGTTAAAATAACAAAAAACGAAAATACCAAACGACTCTCAATAAAACTAATGTGTGGAAGACTCAGTTTTGGTGCATTGGTGAGTTTCCGTCTGTAAGACAGATCAAACGCCAAGCAAGTTAATTAGGTCTTAGAATGGTAAGACACCGCAAGTGCGCAATGGATATGCGTTGGGTACTATTTCACGACATTATCGTTCCTCTATATCACAGTCGGTAAAGAAACACATGTAACTTTTTACATGTCAGATTAGGAGGAGCGGGGGTCTATGGAATATCTGCATAGCAGAAGGTGGATCAGGTGTCAGTCTTATATGTTTGGGCGACGGATTTAGTTCACATGCAGGGCCGGGTGGTATATCTACATCTACATCTGTGATCCAGAAGCCACCATAAGGTGTGTGTCGGAAGGTAGTTTTAGTCTGTTGTGGTCTTTCTTTTAATCGAGGGTCTTTTTTTGAGTCGTCAGTCTTCTGACTGGTTTCCAAGCGGCCCACCACGAATGGCCCTCCTTTGCCGACCCTTTCATTTCGGAGTAGCACTCGCAACCTATGCCCTCAATTATTTGCTGTATGCATTCCAATCTCTGCATTCCTCTACAGATTTTAACCTCTACATCTTCCTCTGGTACAATGTTAGTTATTCCCTGACGATGAAACACATGTCCAGTCATTCTGTCCCATCTTATTGCCGTTGTTTTCCATATGTTCCTCGCCAGTTCTGCGGAGGACTTATTCATTCTTTACTTTATCAGTCCACCTAGTTTTTTTAACATTCTTCTGCAGTACCATATCTCAGATGCTTCGATTCTCTTCTGTTCCCGTTTCCCCACAGTCCATGTTTCACTACAACACAATGCTGTGCTCCAAACGTATGTCTTCCTCAAATTAAGTCCTAAGCTTGATACTAATAGACTTCGCTTGGCCAGGAATGCACATTTTTCCAGTGCTACTCTGCTTTTATGTCTTTTTTTGATCAGTCTGTGATGGGTTATTTTGCTGTCTACGTAGCAGAATTCCGTAACGTCATCTACTTCGTCATCCCCAGTTCTGATGTTAAGTTTCACCCTGTTCTCATTTCTGCTACATCTCATTACTTTAATCTTTTTCCAATAATACTCTCAGCCTATATTCTGTACGCATGACACTGTCCATTCCATTCAACAGATCCTGTAATTCGTCTTCACTTTCACTGAGAATAGCTGTGTCATCAGCGAATCTTATTGATATTCTTTCACACTGAATTTTAAGCCTGTACTTGAATCTTGAGTAGACCGAGCACTAGGTGCGAAAGACTACATTTCTTGTAGTATTTATTCGAGTCCATCGTTGGCTGATACAGCAGCCAGTTTCCATCGTCTTGTTAAAAAAAAAACACGGCTGAAAAGTTATTTTATATAAAAATAACTTTGCAACCGTGACTGTTCTATTTTTAACAGAAGACTATATTCCTGTCTCACACATTTTAATCCGAGCACTCCGTTCTTGGTCTCCCACTCTTACTGTTTCCTCTTGGTTCTTGTAAATATTATGTATCACCCGTATTTCCCTACTGCTTACCCCTATTTATTCCAGAATTTCATACGTCTTTCACCATTCCTGCATCGAGTGTTGCTCCTAACAAATCTAGTGCTATAATTAGTTGGACTGGATGACAGCGGATTGTGAGGTAAACGCATCGCGGACGGAATGCTCCTATAACTATACTCTGGCTTTTTACTGATTTTGGGAGGGAGCAAGGTGGTATTTTCTATAATTATATCCTGTATATCCTGGTTTCTTAAGGATTTATGGATAGCTTCAACTGGTTATATCAAGAACTTACGTTGTTGAGAATGAACAGGGACGGAATGCTCTCGTGGCGGTTTCCTATAATTACATCTCAGCGGGGATAATGGATAGGTACGACTGGTTATATCAAGAGGTGAGCCAGCTGAGAGGTGCTAGAGGGATAGCTGCGCTGTGTTCAGTGTGCACAGCGCGGTACAAAAACAATCAGAGTGTCCGTTGACAAGTGAAGGGACAGTGATGAAATTTGCGGGGCAATCCGCAGAGATTCTGAATCAGTGGCGTAACGGACGCTGTAACAGGGCGTCGATTTCAACACTTCGCGTTCCAGTACGCCACCCGTACTGTTTCTCAACTCGCATGGAGTCCTGCCGGAGTCTGATTTATTTCCTCGTCGGTTCGACAACCACCGGCTGAAAGTAACAGCTCTCGCTTATCGTACGTGGAGGAATCCGTGGAATTGTTAATTCCACTCTTTGAACTGCAACTGATCCGGAAACCACGTGGCAAATACAGGTTGTTGCAGCGCGACAGAGCGAATTTCGAAAGCGTGCATAAGTGGCAAGTGCCAACAGCCGTGGGATGGCGTCAGATCACGTGGTCACTCTCGTCAACCGAGATATTTTGTCCAAGTGTCAGAAAAAAAGGACTACTGGCATGCAGTACAACAGGGGTAGAGCCGGGTTCGTGCCATCGAAGAGACGGCACAACATTATGGTGGAGGGAGTTCTGCAACACCATTTTTTGCCACGTACGGATACCTTGCCCAGCACGTTACGCACCATTGTAAGAGAAATTACAATACAGCTTGCCATACGTTAGACTCTTTCTATCACGGAGTGCTTTCCTTCGTCATCAAGGTCCTTGAACAGGAAAGATGCGGGCCTGTCCTCCGTGCGTCGTTTCCGTGGGGGCTTGTTCTTGTGAGGAACGAAAAAGCCGAGAAAGCGAAAGAAAAGTAGAAAATGGCTATCGGAAAAGGTAGAAGAAGAAGTGACGGAGTAGTTGTGGTGGTGGTGGTGGTAGTAATAGTACTATAAGAAAAAGAAGAAGACGAAAAAGAATAAGGGACTGGGTTTAGGGTCACTAAAATGGAAAGAAGAAGGAGTTTTATCGAAGAAATCATAAGGAGATTCAGACCAGACTGTGTTGAGCAACAGTTCTGTAAGATCTGACGCTCCCTGCTTCAAATACGCTTGTTTCTTGTTTTCGGAGCTACCCTCATTATGCCGAGTGAGCCAAAACAGAGAAAATGTAAGGAATTTATTTTGCATTTATTGCTTTGTTTGTTACGGCTTTGTACTGGTCGGAAAAGAAAGTATGGAAAACAAATCGTGGTACTGTGCTGGCTCTTTGTTGGATGCTTTGAATTGCATTAGCCTACACAAAAATTTGTCGTTAAAAGTGTACCTTTTACAAACGGGCTAAGCGGCGACCATGATTGAAAAACGAGATGGGGAGATGTCGACATAGCGTTGGATGGATTAATGAGGGAGGGAGGAAGGGAGGGAGGGAGGGAGGGAGGGAGGGAGGGAGAGAGGGAGGAGGGTGCAAATTACTTCACTGCCCTTGAAATACACTGTATCCCCGCCTGCATTATGCAGGTTGTCCCAAGGCTTTAGGGTCAAAAATAATGAGATGATGAAGGGTGGTTGGTTGGTTGGTTTTGGGGGAAGAGACCAAACAGCGTGGTCATCGGTCTCATCGGATTAGGGAAGGACAGGGAAGGAAGTCGGTCGTGCCCTTTTAAAGGAACCATCCCGGCATTTGCCTGGAGCGATTTAGGGAAATCACGGAAAACCTAAATCAGGACGGCTACGGTCGCAGGTTCGAATCCTGCCTCGGGCATGGATGTGTGTGATGTCCTTAGGTTAGTTACGTTTAATTAGTTCTAAGTTCTAGGGGACTGATGACCACAGATGTTAAGTCCTATAGTACTCAGAGCCATTTGAACCATTTAAATCAGGACGGCCGGACGCGGGATTGAGCCGTCGTCCTCCCGTATGCGAGTCCAGTGTGCTAACCACTGCGCCACCTCGCTCGGTGAGATGATGAAGCATCCTCAATTATTATCTGATAAATTGAATGTTCAGTTTGTTTATTGTTGTTGTTGTGGTCTTTCGTCCGAAGATTGGTTAGACGCAGCTCGCAACGTTAGTCTACCAAATATCAACGTCTCCATCTCAGAGCAGCACTTGAAGACGTTGGGTGTGAGGATGTGTTCCAATCTCTGTATTCGTTTACAGTTTTTTTACCCTCTACATCTCCCTCTAGCACCATGGAAGTTATTTCATGATTACTTAACACGCGTCCTATATTCCTGAACCCCCTCCTTGTCAATGTTTTCCACGTATTTGTGTCCTCGTCGATTCTGCCCAGAACACATTTCTTACCTTACCGATCCATCTAACTTTCGGCTTACGTCTGTAGTGCCACATCTCAAACGCTTCGATTCTCTTCTTTTCAGCTTCCTCCACAGTGTATGATTCACTTACTTTCCCTCCAGACTTATATTTCCAGAAATACCTTCCTCAGATTAACGCCAGTGTTTAACACTGGTAGACTACTTTTTGGCAAGAATGCCTTCATTGCCTGTCCTCCTTGCTTCGTCCGTCAAATTTTATTTTGCTTCCAAGTTGGTAGAGCTTCTTCACTTCGTCCACTAGGTGATCCGTGCCCAAGGTATGTATGATTCCGTGACGATGTCACAGACTTTCAGGGATGATGGAGAAAGGTAAATGTATCAATTTGAAATAATGTACCCTGGTCCGGAAGCGAACGAGACGAAATTAGTAAGCGAAAACCGTTCTGATACCTCTGACAGTGGATTACATGTACCGGTACCGTTGTTGCTAAGATTGTAGGTTTGGTGACTTTCAGAGTTGGTAGTACGGACAAAAACAAGAAAAAAATATTTTTGAAAACATGGGCTCAAAAATGTTCACCTTAACAGAGCTATGAGCACCTGTTCATCTTAATAATTGGCAACCAATGCTGTACAATCGCAACAAAGTCATGAGATGTTCAGTTGACTCTTTTATTAGAACAATTTACGCGTTTCGGGATTACACCCATCTTCAGACATCACAAACTTCAACTTCAATCTCACCAACCAGGCGTACAGCCTTGACAACTCAAAGAAAGTGTCGAATAACATATGACTGCGACACAAGCAGTCTTGAAGCTCTACTTGAAGGAGTTGAAGTTTGTCATGTCTGAAGATGGGTGTAATCCCGAAATGCGTAACATGTTCTAATAAAAGAGTCAATTGAACATCTCATGACTTTATTGCGATTGTACAGCATTGGTTGCCAATTATTAACATAAAAATGATCGCAGGCCTCAGACGGGATTTTATGTCCTGTATATCACACTTGTTCATCTTCGATACTGTGAAACACATCTCTCCTATTGAAAAAAGTACCCACACCTGTTAAGGTAGGCATTTTAGAGCCCACATTTACTCCAAGTTATTTCTTGTTTTGGTACATACTACCTCCTCCAAAAATATGGAAAGCTAAGAATTTGCACAAGAAGATGTGTGTTTCACAGTATCGAAGATGAACAAATAAGGGATGCATTTTTGAGCCAATGTTTACTAAACATTTTTGTTGTTGTTTTGGTCCATACTACCACCTCTGAATGTTGCATACGCTACAATCAGAGTAACAGTAGTACCGTTTCGTGTCACAGGTATCAGAGCAATTTTCGCTTCTAATTTTCGAGCCGGTCGTTTTCGGATGAGGGTCCCTTTACTCAAATTGATAAATTTATCTTTCTCCATCATTCCTGAAAGTTTGGAACATCATCACGGTATCACACCGTATATTCGATCGCGAACATGCATGGATGCATAAAGAATGGAGGAAGTGTAGAAGAGAATTAATTTGGGCAATGCGACGTGCTCCATACGCCTACCATTAAACTTGTGATCGGATGTTCATAAAGACATTGTCTTGATCGTCCACCCCATGATACTTCATATATACACATGAGGCCCAGAGTGGATGAGACTGGCCTGATGGTGTACAACTATGTGAAGGTGTAACTTTTAAATCAATGCTGTGAATCGTGCCGATTGTAGCGTCTGTTTCGACCTGGCAGGCGAGCAGGCGTAGGGAGCAATGTGGCGCTCTGGTTGCTGCTGTGCCAGCTGCTCGGGCGTGAGGTCGGGATGGCAGGCCGGCACTCCTGCGAAGGTCGTCCGCGGGACACTTTCGACAGCGCCCGCAGGTCGGACGCGAGTGCGGCGCCGCCACAGGGCGAACCTGCGCTCCTGACGCAACGCCGCTCGCCGCACTTGCGAAACGCGACGCACTGGCACGCACCGACACCCGTCATCCTCCGCCGTGTTCGAGTAAACCGCGAAGTCGCGCAAACTTTTCCAGGCACCGCAGTCACTGACAGCGGCCGTATCCGTATGACCATGAATCCACCTCATCCTAGCCCACTACGCCTGCAAAACTCACTTCTAAGCTGTTGACACACAGTAACCCGCAGGAGACATCGCCTCTACCTTTGGCAATGGCCACAATTAAGCGACGAAAAAGGGTCCGTAAATTTCTTCAGGTATAACATATTCAACCGAAGCCACTAACTGATGATTAGACACCGTAGAGCTACCAAATTGTGAGGGTGTTTCTGAAGATGCTGACTCTTACCTTTAACTCACTGTTCGAAATAGCCCTAGACGTGTTCAGTTGGATTAGCGTTTCAGTAGAACTGTAATAGGATGCCTGAATGTTCTTAAAACTTGGAACATACGCGTGTAGTCCTGTGAACATGACTGTTATCGTGTGGGAAGATGAGAATGTCCACAGGTTAGTCATCATGAAGATGTAGAAGAAAGGGCACCGAGAATGTTTTAAAAAAAAAAACAAAAAAAACCGTTATTCATGACAATCGAAATGAGTGAGCCCAAGTTCAAAAACGGTTCAAATGGCTCTGAGCACTATGGGACTTAACTTCTAAGGTCATCTGCCCCCAGAACGTAGAACTACTTAAACCTAAAAAACCTAAGGACATTACACACATCCATGCCCGAGGCAGGATTCGAACCTGCGACCGTTGCGGTCGCACGGTTCCATATTGAAGCGCCTAAAACCACTCGGCCACTCCTGCCGGCCCTAGCTTGATGCTTCAGGTGATTTGCGATCTTAAATATCCCCCGTCAAATTAACAAATTGGTCAACACGGACTTCTTCTCCGACAGTGTCCTGTAGCGCCTAGAACTGCTCGGCCAAACAGTGAGCCCAAGTCTCTTCTTCCCGTGACCTGTTTACAGCTGTCACCCCCCTCCCCCCCAGCTGTCTCCATCGGATTCTATTAATTCATTCCCGTCTTCTTCTATTTCTCTTTTTCTTATAGCCCCCACCACTGCATCGTCCCTGAGGATACTATAACGAGATATTCTTTGGGCATCTGTCATTCGTATTGTATGTCTATGCCAAATGAATTGCCGGTCTTCCTTTCTATCTGTGATGCTTTGGAAAAAAATGACATTCTGTTTCCAGAGACGATGATTGACTTATCGTGTTTTTATTTTTGACTCGATCACTTTTCATGATACAATCATAACCGATATCGGACTTGAAAGTCTTGCTAGAACAGAGGACAAAAAAAAGCTCAAATTAAGACCTTAAACTAGTGTAATTATCTTCACTAGGTCTTCAGAATGAGATTTTCACTCTGCAGCGGGGTGTGCGCTGATATGAAACTTCCTGGAAGATTAAAACTGTATGCCGGACCGCGAGACTCGAACTCGGGACCTTTGCCTTTCGCGGGCAAGTGCTCTACCAACTGAGCTACCCAAGCACGACTCACGCCCCGTCCTCACAGCTTCACTTCTGCCAGTACCTCGTCTCCTACCTTCGAAACTTAACAGAAGCTCTCCTAAGAACCTTCACTAGGTCTACTTGCGAGCTTAGTAAAGTAGTATTACGATGCATGTGCTTCGTACTTATGGGGGGTATTTGATGCTTTGTTGTGTCTGGGCCATTTCCCTAGTCGTTGATTTCTTAAATGGTCTCAATGGGTTTTTCTATACGATCTTCTGATGTATTTCATCTCTACAATTCTCAATTTATTTCTGTTTTCTTACAGTAAGCTCCTGGAACTAGCACCCTTATGTCGTTATAGGCTCAACAATACTTCTGGGGAGCATCTTCTTTACTTTCCAACTTATCGCCGGCCGGAGTGGCCGAGCGGTTCTAGACCCTACAGTCTAAGTTCTAAGGGACTGATGACCTCAGAACTTAAGCCCCATAGTGGTCAGAGCCATTTGAACCAACTTATCTTAGAAGAACATAACGGAGAATTTAGCTTCTGGAATGCAGCTTTCCCAAGGCCTAAACATTGCTCTGTTTCTCATTTACTTCTTCCGCCTTCCTATAGGATGCTAGCCAAATATTTAAATTTTTTACATGCCTTGATGTGCTGGCCTTCTACATTTTCTCCACTCAATAGGCGCATTTACTCTTCTGAAAATTTACATTCAGTCCCGTTTATTGTATTCTTCTAATAATGTCCTTAGCTTGAAAATCATGCATGGTCACAAATCCTTAAGCAAGAATTGTCGGCCAGAGAATTTCTCTTGAGTTTAGGAAAATAACACAACAGTAGCAGCAGCCTTAAGCTGCCCTGTAACATTTGAATTTGCGTACTGCTCGTGTACTTCGTCAGTGCAGTAAATGCCAGGAACTTACTGGTTGTAAAAACTTCGTTTACGTGTTTGGGGTGAGGCCCATCGTCAGAATATCTGTCGAGGAAAAACATCACGATTACCATAAAGCACAAATTGCACATGACACTTTAAATGTAAATGACATATCATCCATCCTCTTCACCGATCATCATTCCCTGATCATCTGTGAAGAAGGTGTACAAAAAGCGATCGTTTGTCTTCTGAATACCCATTCCTGCACATTTACTACTCCATAAGTCGAAGGATGTATATTTTAAACAATGCACGAGACAAGTAGCATCCCTGTTTCAACCCTCTTGTAATTCTGAAAGACTGTGACGAAATTGTGTTCCCCAATTTGCCTACACATTCTGAAAACTTGAATAGGTTGCATGAACTTCTCACATATGCCTTTTCAAGTTCACTCCCCTCCCTCTCGACTTCAGTTTCTTCAGGGGCACTGTGCAATACGCCTTTTCGAAGTTTATGAACACTAAATAGTTACCAGGACCGAAATCATGGTACGAAAACCGCCCCAAAACTTCACAGAATCGCCTCTGGCCGGATTTACACCCTCCGCAATGGGTTAAACGTCTCACTGAGGCGATGGGGGACTCGATGCCTTACGTCATTTGGAAAGAGTCAAAAATTGGGCCTTGTGGACCCATCTCTATGCGCCTTTCAGCAATGCCATTTTGTGGGGTACCGGATTCCAGATGCCCATTTCATTCGGTTCCCTTTGCAATGTGTGTTCGGAAAGTGGTTGACATAGACCTGCAGTCACTGAATGCAGCAATTCCTATCAGGTCCTATGAGAGACTGTCCCTAATAAGATCTGGAAAATGTTATTTTATCTTGATTGCTAGTTGAGGGCACTTTTAAAATGTGTATTTACTTGCGTTTAGCTAATGATAGATTCCACCAACTGTACAAGGCCTGTTACTTATTTTTCCCCCATTGATGCTTCATGGTGTTAAAACTGACAACATTTTAACACTCGTTTCCGCTCACCCGTTTCCGCCGTTTCTGAACACATTCATCTGCGCATTTCCTGTCTTGAAATACTCATGGATTGTACGTAAGATTATATTTGAAGTATTACGTGTTCACGTATTTAGAACTGACAAAATATGACACTTTGTTCATGTACTTTAAAGAAATTAAAACAGTCTATGCTCTTATGTAGCTTTGTTATTATTAGGTCGTCCAACGCTCGAGATCACTCACTTTAATTCACAGCAAGGGATATCATCCCTCCACCCCCTCCCATTCCCTGTCACCCTTTCCATCATCCCTTGCACGTTACAAGTGTATTATTGATGTGCTATTGTTCTGAATGTGCTCTGTGCATATTTCTAAATTTGAATCACCCCTTTAATTAGGTTAATTGATGTTTTATATTACTGCAGTTGTTAAGTAATTGATATACTTAGTATTTTGTCTCTAGATACATGAAATACGAACCGAGTGCCAATACAACCCAGTCAGTTGACTGTATGAATTGGTAAATTGTAACGGCGGGTTGCTGTCACCTGAGACCCGATGTAAGTTACCACTTGATATTGGTGAGTTAAGGTCATGTCTGGCATATAAACTTGTTTGTCTATGTATCTGAGAAGATTTCCACTTAAAGTGTCATCTGCAGTTTGTGCTTATGTGGTAATCGAGATGTTTCTCTTCGACAGATATTCTGACGATGGGTCTGACCCCAAACACGTAAACGAAGTTTTTACAACCAGTAGGTTCCTGGCATTTACTGCACTGGTGAGGTAGACGAGCAGTACGCAAATTAAAATGTTACAGGGCAGCTTAAGGCTGTTGATACTGACGTGTTATTTTCCTAAACGCTAGAGAAACTCTCTCGCCGACCATGCTTGTTTAAGAATTTGTGACCATGCGTGCCTCCCATGAAGGCTCTACCAAATTAAGAACACGCCTCGAAACAAATCGTAATCTTAGGCTCATTCTCCTCGCCGCAGCACGCCAGAACGAACAGTAATTGGAGTCGGTTATATAACTAGTGGTTACAACCTACAGCCATGGTATGGCACTGGGCCACATTTTTGTCGAGTTACATAAGGAGAGCAGATACCAATGTTGCGATTCGCAAATGTTCATAGCCTCTATGGCTCGAAGATTAAAGAAACTGACCACTGACCATATATATACAACAAATGGAGCAGTGTGTGTGTGTGTGTGTGTGTGTGTGTGTGTGTGTTTGCGTTCTTCAGCATAGCTCTAGAACGCGTAGAATGGTTTCACCCAGTAGCTTCAAACGTATATGCCTGGGAAAAATAGTGTTGAGGTAAAACATCCGTAACACCCTCAGACGTGGGGTGCAGGTGTGAAGGGAGTGACATAAAAATAATCAAAAACGAACGATATTCATATGGATCAATAGTTATCGGGGCTCTGGGCTGGTTAGTAACAGTCCAGATGACACTGGAGACTTAGATGTGAGGTTAGGTTTGTTTATAGTCCTGATGCAATTTAACTGCTAGTGGTGCGGGTACGTTTGTTTTTACACTAAATAAGATTTCTTTCGTTATCCTGTTAGGTACAGAACCGTGAAAAATAAGCAACCGGGCAACACTGGCTAATCAGAAAAATAGTGGACTTAGAGTAAAACGCTGAGGCATTCTGAAATCTGTAAATTGCAACACTCCAGTCAAATTTCATACTGGTTGACACTGCAAGAATGACTTCTGCTTCATATTTAATTTACTTTTATAATAATTCTGCAAGATATGTAAAGATAATACAGTCAAAAGGTTTCGTTTAATCAAAGAGGATATCTACTGCCCCATCTTATAATTAGGCCCCGTGAGTGTCTCACAGACACTTAACGATATAGATAAGATGGCAGAGATGGAAAGATTTTAACAAGGTGCCAGTATACTGAAACCGGCAACAAATCATTCGGATCATTAGACAATAAAAAATAATGTAGGCCTATTGAGGTTCAAAATGAGTAATATAAGTTGAACTCAATGGATAGCGTACTGAATGGACCTCGACAATGTTACGACGCATGTATTGCTTCCCTCTTATAGCGTTCAGTTGACGCTGTGTTGCTGCAAGGAGCTCATTTCTCGCTCACGACGGCCGAGAGCGCGTGCAGTCTCTCACTTCTGCGGACGCAGCTCTGTCACCTGAGAATTTTGTAGACCTACGAAAGGCAGAGAAAAAAAATCTGTTGCAGACCGTGAGGCTTTCTTGGGCCATTCAGTCATCAGAAATTTGCGGTGGAAAGTGATTGAAATGATTTACAGCACTATTAGAAAGCTTGTTTCTCGTAGTGGGTTGTGTACTTTTAGCGCTACAGACGGGGCCTCGGCTCTTCCTCTAGCGGTACGACCTAAGGAGTGTACGCACAAGAAGCTACAGCGGCTAATGTGCTCCTATTGTACAAAGCTGTTCCCGACCGCAACGGACGTTGTTTCTGATGTAGCTAACACCCTGACATTAATCGCAATCAATAGGAGAATTAAGCAGTATTATCAAAATCGTATTTAAAAATTTTCAATATGCAGAATTGCAAAATATTGGTCTCTAAAATATTATTCATTATATGATAAAAAACCTTGCAAAACCTACAACCCCTTCCAAGTAGCAACTGGCAGTTATATTGTGGCTCCCATTGTAGCCATTTAATTAAGACAGAATTCGTTATTCTTCAATGACTCTGAAAGTGAACTTACAACAAAATAGTACTCAGGTTGTCACAGGAAAAATGGCTCTGATCTCTATGGGACTTAACAGCTGAGGTCATCGGTCCCCTAGAACTTAGAACTACTTAAAACTAACTAACCTAAGGACATCACACCCATGCCCGAGGCAGGGTTCGAATCTGCGATCGTAGCGGTCGTGCGGTTCCAGACTGAAGCGCCTAGAAACGCTCGGTCGGCTGGTGTCTCAGGAGGGATGGCCAATAATCAGGGAAGTCAATGTGGGCTGTAAAATCCATACACCTTGAAACTGTGAAGCAAATCTCTTCTACTGTAAACTCTTAGTTTTCTATATTTTAAGAGGTGGTAGCACGGACTAAAACAAGAAAAAAGTTCCAGTAAACATGGGCCTTATAATGCATACTGTAAGAGCTCTGAGCACTTGTTTGTCTTCGCAAATGCGAAACTAAATTTTCTACTGAACAAGTGTTCACAGCTCGTAAGGTGTGTATTGTTGAGCCTTTGTTTACTAGACGGTATTTTTTGTTTTGTTTTGACCCGTACTACCTCCTCCCAAAACATGGAAAGCAACGATCATGCAGTAGAAGACATTTATTTGACAGTATCAAAGATGAAGTAGTGCTCTCAGCTCTTATGGTATGCATTTTAGAGCCCATATTTCCTAGACTCTTTTGCTTTGAATTATCGTTCCTGTGATATCCATGCATACTGGCGATCGATCCCGAGACACTCTGTATGTTATTTAAAGCAGTTAAGTAGCTTCTGGAGGTTGTGCAGTGGTTAGGATAATGGTCTCGCCTGAGCTGGTATGGAAACCCACTATAACTGATTAACTCTCCAAACCGTGTTGTACCTCTGCTTTTTCTGCCTCCAACGTAGCAATGAATCACTTCGGTATCTGAATATTACATATATTTTGCCACATACAATAAAGTAGGGCAAAGGTTCACATTATTCCGCGTGCATTCTTTTGTCTTCCTTTCTTCGAAGATGGAGACGTTGCCGGAGAAGTTAGCTGTAATTCGTCACTCAAAGCATAGAGACGCTCTTTATATGTGGTCCGCCATTATCAGATTATCTCCAATCACAAGAATGCAAATGGAAGATCCAGCGTATTTAATAGTACTATAAGAGGACAAATGTTTTTAAATGCAAGTGCATACTCGAAACAATGTTATGAACCTACGAAAATAAAAAGTCAGGTAATTTGTTTTCTGTGTGTTACTAATGAAAAAGAATTTTATCTTTCCTGAGCCATTTTCACGCAGGACCAACGAAGTTCAAATGGCTATAAGCACTATGGGACTTAACATCTGAGGTCATCAGTCCCCTAGACTTAGAACTACTTCAACCTAACTAACTTAAGGACATCACACACATCCATGCCTGAAGCAGGATTCGAACCTGCGACAGTAGCAGCAGCGCGGTCCCAGACTGAAGCGCTTAGAACCACTCGGCCACAGCGGCCGGCACCAACGAAGAATTTTATTGTTATGGTATTCCAAGACTCAAGTCAGAGGCGACACTGTATATAATTTTTATGGGACAAAGAAAGAATAAAAAAAAATACTAATTGTTCATATGAAAGACTTAATGTAACAAATGGAAAAAGAGTGAAAGGAAGAAATACTATAACCTATTAAAGCAATAGCTTGGATGACTCCTTTGAAGAGCATTTCGGTGTGCTGTTTGAGCTCTAATGACGGCATCGACCCTAAATGTTGCAATTCAGTAACTAAATTCGATGAGAATCTCATCCATTAATAATTATTCTCTATATGAAGTGACACGGTACTGAAGGGTGGCGTATGAAGGAACTGTTTACTTATGTTAGATTGAATTTTCCTGATATGAACCGAACGCCATTTTTTTTTTAATATTTAAATTTCTAGTTGGCATTTGATTTTACAGTCAGTTTGTATTACGTTTGAGACAAAAAAAAACAAAAACAAAAACACACACACACACACACACACACACACACACACACACACACACACACACACAATATAGTCAAAACTATCACCATCCGGAACAATCTTACGAGAGTAGTGATTCAAAAGTCCAGCTGATTGTTCAACCCTAATTAAATAAAATTTAAAAAAAACATCTTTTTAATTTTCAGGTTTTGCTGCAATCTATAGTCACATGAAATTTTTTTTAGAAATTATCTTTTAGCGCTACGAATGGAGTTCTAAGTAGCCGGCTGGACCCGTCGCAAGTCAGAAAATAGAATGGAGTCATTCTGATAAATTTTCAACACATAAGCAGCAGCACGAAAAAGAACACGTGAATTCATTTTTTCTGACACGAAACAGCAACAATTCATGCAAGACAGTCAAAACTTGCTCGCAGATCTAACTTCACGCTGTTTTTCCCACCGTGCCGCCTCTATTCAGCGGTACCGGTTACTGCTCTCAGTTTCGTCTCGGTACGGTATAGCGGAAACGTATGGAGCGTTAGCAAGACAACACAGAGTCTTACGCTGGAGTACGTGCGTCCCCAGCAACGGCACGACGCCTTCTGGCAGTCCCTGCGCCGGCTACCGCGTGCCGGCGGAGTGCGCGCATGCGCGTTGGTGGCTGCACCTACCTGTTGTGGGCGCGGGTGCGGTTGCAGCGGGAGACTGGCCACAGTATCCGTCCGCTACCTGGCGTCGTGGTCTGCCGGCGGAGCTGCGCCGACTG
This sequence comes from Schistocerca gregaria, assembly GCF_023897955.1. Taxonomy (NCBI): domain Eukaryota; kingdom Metazoa; phylum Arthropoda; class Insecta; order Orthoptera; family Acrididae; genus Schistocerca; species Schistocerca gregaria. The sequence continues at coordinate 306,747,786 of NC_064921.1, forward strand.
AGCTCTGGGCTCGGCGGAGGGTAGCCTTTGAGGGCCCGACGGCCGCGTCTGCGTCACGGAGCGCCGGCCAGGGGCTTCCCGCGTTCCTGGCCCCCGCGGACGTTCGCGTCAGCGGCCCTCCCCACCAAACCCTGCCTCACCGAAGGGGCTCCGAGAGCGGGTACAGCACGCTGCCGTCGGACAAGAACGGACAGGGGAGCATGTCATGTCGTTATGACGTCTCGACAGGAGCGTGTTGCCGCGGGCGGACACGAACTGCGCAACTCCGCTAATCCTTCTACACCAAATACGAAACTTGCACTTCAGTTAAAGGGACATACAGACCTATATGTACATTATCTGATAAAATAGTATGACTCTGAGCACTATGGGACTTAAACATCTCAGGTCATCAGTCCCTTAGAACTACTTAAACCTAACTAACCTAAGGACTTCGGCCCGGTTGGGCATGCGGTCTAACGCAAGGCTTTTCGGGCGGGAAGGAGCGCCTGGTCCCCGGCACGAATCCGCCCGGCAGATTTGTGTCGAGGTCCGGTGAACCGGCCAGTCTGTGGATGGTTTTTAGGCGGTTTTCCATCTGCCTCGGTGAATGCGGGCTGGTTCCTTTTATTCCGTCTCAGGTACACTAAATAGGCGATTGATGCGCAAACAAGTTCTCCACGTACGCGTACACCACCATTACTCTGCCACGCACATATTTTGGGTTACACTCGTCTGGTGTGAGACGTTCGCTGGGGGGGTCCACCGGGGGCCGAACCGCACAATAACCCTGGGTTCGGTGTGGGGCGGTGGAGGGGTGAAGGTGGACTGCGGTAGTCGTCGTGGGGTTGTGGACTACTGCGGCTGCGGCGCGGACGGAGCCTCTCCGTCGTTTCTAGGCCTCCGGTTAACATACAATACAATACAATACAACCTAAGGACATCACAGACACCCATGCCCGAGGCAGGATTCGAACCTGCGACCGTAGCGGTCGCGCGGTTCCAGACTGAAGCGCCTAGAATCGCTCGGCCACCAGCGGCCGCCGATAAAATAGTATCCAGACACCTATTAGTCAACTTTAACATTGGGTGTGCCCACACTTCGCCTTTAAGTCGTCTTAAGCTCTACTGAGGCATTTTTAATTAGGTGTCTGAATATCTGAGGAGGAATGGTGGTCCTTTCTTCTTCAAGAGTTCGTAACAGAGAAGATAGCGATGTGGAGCGGTGGGGTATGGGGAGACGTCGACATTTTAACTAACCCCAAAGGAGTTCCACTGCAGTCAGGTCTGGACTATGGGCAAATCGGTCATTCCAGGAATGTTACTGTCAACAAACCGTTGCCTGACCGATGCTGTTTTTATGACACAGTATATTGCCATGCCAATACTAATAGTCAATGTCTCCGAATTATTCCTACGCAGTGTGCAGAATACGGTGCTGCAAAATGCGTTCACATCGTCCCGCATATATCATTTTCTTAATCGCCAGGATGGGACAATAACTTAACCACGATAAACATCCCCATATCGTAACATCACCTACTCCATACTTCACTTTTGGCACTACATATGATGACACAGTGCTGGCCGGGCTGGCCGAGCGGTTCCAGGCGCTACGGTCTGGAACCGCGCGACCGCTACGGTCGCAGGTTCGAATCCTGCCTCGGGCATGGATGTGTGTGATGTCCTTAGGTTAGTTAGGTTTAAGTAGTTCTAAGGGACTGATGACCTTAGAAGTTACGTCCCATAGTGCTCAGAGCCATTTGAACCATTTGATGACACAGTAATCTTCTCCAGACATCCGCCAAACCCAACACTTTTATCGAATTACCACAGATTACACCTGATTCACCTGTCCAAATGACCAGTTTCCAGTCAGTCACTTTGGCTGCGCGGGGTAGCTACGTGGTCTGAAAAAACACGTTGTTACGGTTCGCGCGACTCCTCCCGTCGGAGGTTCGAGTCCTCCCTCGGGCATGGGTGTGTATGTGTGTGTCTGTTGTCCTTAGGGTAAGTTGGTTTAAGTTAGAATAAGTAGTAAGTAAGCCTAGGGACCGATAACCTCAGCAGTCTGGTACCATTGTAACTTACCACAAACTTCCAATTTTCCAGTACGTCACTTTCTAGTGGCGCCGACCTTTTCACAACCCCACTCGATGCTTAGCCTAACTGCTAGATCATCGTATCCGATTCTTTTTAACTCCCTATGCGCAGTCATTGCGCTAATTGGACTGCTGGTAACATCTAGAGGTCGCCTGTGGATGCTTCTGCTAATTTCAGGCAATTAGTTACACCCACCTTTCGCAATGCTCGATGTTCCCTGTCCGTTAGTAAGTTATAAGATATCTGCCTGATCTTGGTTTAGCTGTGTCTATACCTTCGCGTTTCTATTTCAGTCACATTACCAACAGTCGACTTGGCCATCTTGAGAAGGATTGTCCGTGATAGAGTTTTTCTGCTGACAACGAAAGACTCTCCGACTCCGCTTACATTGACGAGCCCGCCTCTCGTGACATTTTATTTATTTTGAAATGGTGATTAAATCGACACCCTAGCTGCAAACAGGCGTTGATATACATCATTGGGGACATGTTGGAAATGTGTGCCCCGACTGGGACTCGAAACTGGCAACTCCTGCTTACGTGGCAGACGCTCTATCCATCTCAGCCATCGATGCCACAGAGGATAGCGCTCCTGCAGGGGCGTGTCACTTGCACGCTCCCCGCGAGACCAACATTCCCAACATGTCCACACCACAACATTCGTAGTGCGACTAATAGATGTTTGCCCATCACACTCATTACTCGTGGCTGATTAATCCACCAAGTCCCGTACGAGTTGGGACACACCGTGAGCATTCGCACAAGAAGGCCAATGATCGGGTAGCCATATTTTAACTATATGTGAGGGTAGTATCTGTTCCCTTCGGTGGCACAGATGGATAGAGCGTCTGCCATGTGAGCAGGAGATCCCGTGTTCGAGTACCAGTCGGGGCACACATATTCAACATGTCCCCAATGATGTACATCAACGGCTGTTTGCAGCTAGGGTGTCGATTTAATTATCATTTCATTCTAGAGAAGCTGCACGGCCATCAATGGTATCTGTTCTTTCGGGAACAGATACTACCTTCATATAGTTTATTTATTTGTTTATTTTTTATTTGGCACGTCTGGTTCCGTAGATCAAATTTAGGAGCAAATCTCCAAGGTCATGGACCGTGTCAGTACATGAAATTACATAATAAAAGTAATATCAGATAAAATAAAATGTTTATGAACCTAAAAAAAGACAAGTCATAAGTTTATGTAAACGCAGTCAACAATATTACACAGGAATCAGCTTAAATTTTCAAGAAACTCCTCGACCGATAGGAGTGATGCATGTGGAAACTCTTCAGTTTCGATTTGAAAGCGGATGGATTACTGCTAAAATTTTTGAATTCTTATGGTAGCTTATTGAAAATAGATGCAGCAGTATACTGTAATTCTTTCTGCCCAGGACTCAAGAAAGTGCGATCCAAATGCAGATTGGATTTCTATTGTTAACTGACTGAATAATCTGATACTGTTAGCAAGAAGCGACAGTTAAGAACTGAGAGGCCAATTTCAGATTTTTTTGGCCTTTAGTCTACTGACTGGTTTGATGTGGCCCGTCACGAATTCCTTTCCTATGCCAACCTCTTCATCTCAGAATAGCACTTGCAACCTACGCCCTCAATTATTTGCTGGATGTATTCTAATCTCTGTCTTCCTCTACAGTTTTTGCCCTCTACAGCTCCCTCTAGTACCATGGAAGTGATTCCCTCAAGTCTTAACAGATGTCCTATCATCCTGTCCCTTCTCCTTATCAGTGTTTTCCACGTGTCCCTTTCCTCTTCGATTCTGCGGAGAACCTCCTAATTTTTTACCTTATCAGTCCACCTGACATTTAACATACGTACTGTAGCACCACATCTCAAATGCTTCGATTCTCTTCTGTTCCGGTTTTCCCACAGTACATGTTTAACTATCATACAATGCTGTACTCCAGAGGTACATTCTCAGAAATTTGTTCCTCAAATGAAGGCTGATATTTGTTATTAGTAGACTTCTCTTGGCCTGGAATGCCCTTTTTGCCATCGCTAGCCTGCTTTGAAGTCCTCCTTGCTCCGTCCATCATTGGTTATTTTACTGCCTAAGCCGCAGAATTCCTGAGCTTCATCTGTTTCATCACCATCACTCCTAATGTTAAGTTTCTCGCTGTTCTCATTTCTACTACTTCTCATTGACTTCGTCTTTCTTCGATTTACTCTCAATGTGTGCTCTGTACTCATTAGACTGTTCATTCCGTTCAGCAGATCATGTAATTCTTCTTCACTTTCTCTCAAGATGGGAATGTCATTAGCGAATCGTATCATTGATATCCTGTCACTTTGAATTTTAATTCCACTCCTGAATCTTTCTTTTATTTCCATCATTGCTTCCTCGATGTACAGATTGAACAGTACGGGTGAAAGGCTACATCCTTGTCTTACACCCTTTTTAATACAAGCGCTTCCTTCTTACTATTCGCTCTTGGCTGTTGTACATATTGTAATATGACCCGTCTCTCCCCATAGCTTACCCCTACTTTTTTCAGAATTTTGAACATCTTGCACCATTTTACATCGTCGAACGCTTTTTCCAGGTCGACAAGTCCATTATCAGCCGTAACGTCAGAACTGCCTCTCTCGTGCCTTTACTTTTCCTAAAGACAAACTGATCGTCATCTTGCGCATCCTCAATTTTCTTTTCCATTCTTTTGTATATTATTCCTGTAAGCAACTTGGATGCATGAGCTGTTAAGCTGATTGTGCGATAATTCTCGCACTTATCAGCTCTGCCGTCTTCGGAATTATGTGGATGATCCTTTTCCTAAAGTCAGATGGTATGTCGCCAGACTCATACATTCTACACACCAATGTGAATAGTCGTTTTGTTGTCACTTACCCAAATGATTTTAGAAATCCTCAAGGAATTTTATGTATTTCTTCTGCCTTATTTGACCGTAAGTCCCCCAAAGCTCTTATGAATTCTGATTCGAATACTGGATCCCCTATCTCTTCTAAATCGCTCCTGTTTCTTCTCCTGTCACATCGGAAAAGTCTTCCCCCTGATAGAGGCTTTCAATGTATTCTTTCCACCTATCCGCTCTCAGTCTCCATTTAACAGTGGAATTCCCGTTGCACTCTTAATGTTAGCATCCCTGCTTTTAATGTCACCGAAGGTTGTTTTCACTTTCCTGTATGCTGAGTCTATCCTTCCGACAATCATTTCTTTTTAGATGTCTTCGCATTTCTCCTGCAGCCATTTCGTCTTAGCTTCCCTGCACTTCCTATTTATTTCATTCCGCAGCGACTTTTATTTCTGTATTACTGCGTTTCACGGAACATTTTTGTACTTCCTACTTTCATCGATTAACTGACGTATTTCTTCTGTTACCCATGGTTTCTTCGCAGTTACCTTCTTTGCATCTATGTTTTCCTTCCCAACTTCTGTGATGGCCCTTTTTAGAGATCTCCATTCCTCTTCAACTGTACTGCCTACTGAGCAATTCCTTATTGCTGTATCTATAGCCTTAGAGAACCTCTAGCGTATCTCGTCATTCCTTGGTACTTCCGTATCCCACTTCTTTGCTTATTGATTCTTACTGCCTAATGTCTTAAACTTCAGCCTGCTCTTCATCACTGTTAAGTTGTGATCTGAGTCTATATCTGCTCCTGGGTACACCTTACAATACAGTATCTGATTTCGGAATCTCTGTCTGTTCATGATGTAATTTAACTGAAATCTTCCCGTATCACCCGATCTTTTCCAAGCCTACCTCCCCCTCTTGTGATTCTTGATCAGAATATTAGCTGTTACTAGCTGAAAATTGTTACAGAACAGTTTTGCTTCTCTTATGTCAGAATACTGAGATTAATGAACGGGGGTCGACAAGAGGTTGACGAACTTAAACCACGCATTGTTCGAACCGCACGTTTTTGGGCCAAAAATATCATTTGAGACTGGGAATAGTAATACCATACGTCATAAGCGAATTAAAGTAAGCAAAGTAGACTACTTTTCCTGTCGAGGTATCACTTACTTCAGACACCGTTCGAATAGTAAAAATGGCAGTATTAAGTCTTTGGGCAATATCCTGAACGTGGGCTTTCCACGACAGTCCACTATCTATCTGAACACCTACAAATTTAAACTGTTCACTTTCACTAATCATATCCCCATTGCGTGGAATTAAAACGTGTGGTTCTGTTGAACTGTGTGTTAGGAACTGTAAAAACTGAGTCTTACTGTGATTTAGCGCTAGTTTAGTTTCTACAAACCATGAACTTATCTCTTGAACTGCTCTATTTGAACCAGTGCCAACGTTGCACACTACATCCTTTACTACAAAGCTACTTTCATGAGCAAGCATAATTATTTTAGAATCACCTGTAATACTAGAGGGCATGTCACTTACGTAAATAAGGAACAGGAGAGGTACCAGTACTGATCCGTGAGGCACCCCCTCCCCTTGCCCTCCTCCTTTAACCTTGCTGCACTCTGCACTCAGACCCCTCATCATAGCCATTCTCAATATGTGGAGAATGACCTTTTGCTGTCTGCTATTAAAGTAAGAGGTGAATCAATTGTGAGCTACTCCCCGTATTCCATCATGGTCCAACCTCTGGAGCAATCTTTTGTGCCGAACAGAATCAATCGCCTTAGTTAAATCAAAAAGAAAATGCCTAGCCTTTTGTTTAATCCATCCAGTGCATCATACACTCCTGGAAATGGAAAAAAGAACACATTGACACCGGTGTGTCAGACCCACCATACTTGCTCCGGACACTGCGAGAGGGCTGTACAAGCAATTATCACACGCACGGCACAGCGGACACACCAGGAACCGCGGTGTTGGCCGTCGAATGGCGCTAGCTGCGCAGCATTTGTGCACCGCCGCCGTCAGTGTCAGCCAGTTTGCCGTGGCATACGGAACTCCATCGCGATCTTTAACACTGGTAGCATGCCGCGACAGCGTGGACGTGAACCGTATGTGCAGTTGACGGACTTTGAGCGAGGGCGAATAGTGGGCATGCGGGAGGCCGGGTGGACGTACCGCCAAATTGCTCAACACGTGGGGCGTGAGGTCTCCACAGTACATCGATGTTGTCGCCAGTGGTCGGCGGAAGGTGCACGCGCCCGTCGACCTGGGACCGGACCGCAGCGACGCACGGATGCACGCAAAGACCGTAGGATCCTACGCAGTGCCGTAGGGGACCGCACCGCCACTTCCCAGCAAATTAGGGACACTGTTGCACCTGGGGTATCGGCGAGGACCATTCGCAACCGTCTCCATGAAGCTGGGCTACGGTCCCGCACACCGTTAGGCCGTCTTCCGCTCACGCCCCAACATCGTGCAGCCCGCCTCCAGTGGTGTCGCGACAGGCGTGAATGGAGGGACGAATGGAGGCGTGTCGTCTTCTGCGATGAGAGTCGCTTCTGCCTTGGTGCCAATGATGGTCGTATGCGTGTTTGGCGCCGTGCAGGTGAGCGCCACAATCAGGACTGCATACGACCGAGGCACACAGGGCCAACACCCGGCATCATGGGGTGGGGAGCGATCTCCTACACTGGCCGTACACCTCTGGTGATCGTCGAGGGGACACTGAATAGTGCACGGTACATCCAAACCGTCATCGAACCCATCGTTCTACCATTCCTAGACCGGCAAGAGAACTTGCTGTTCCAACAGGACAATGCACGTCCGCATGTATCCCGTGCCACCCAACGTGCTCTAGAAGGTGTAAGTCAACTACCCTGGCCAGCAAGATCTCCGGATCTGTCCCCCATTGAGCATGTTTGGGACTGGATGAAGCGTCGTCTCACGCGGTCTGCACGTCCATCACGAACGCTGGTCCAACTGAGGCGCCAGGTGGAAATGGCATGGCAAGCCGTTTCACAGGACTACATCCAGCATCTCTACGATCGTCTCCATGGGAGAATAGCAGCCTGCATTGCTGCAAAAGGTGGATATACACTGTACTAGTGCCGCCATTGTGCATGCTCTGTTGCCTGTGTCTATGTGCCTGTTGTTCTGTCAGTGTGATCATGTGATGTATCTGACCCCAGGAATGTGTCAATAAAGTTTCCCCTTCCTGGGACAATGAATTCACGGTGTTCTTATTTCCATTTCCAGGAGTGTAGATAAAGGAGAATATAGCATTTGCTAAACCACTTTTAAAACCGAGCTGTACATTTGATAGCAAATTGTGTAAAATAAAAGGTTCAATTATGCTTATATACACAACCTTTTCAATAACTTTAGCAAACTCTGATGCCAAAGAAATAGGTCTAAAACTGTCTCATTATCCCTTTTTCCCTTTTATAAAGCGGCTTTACTACTGAATACTTAAATGGTTCAGGAAACTGACTACTCTTAAAGGAAAAATAACAATACGGCTAAGTACAGAGATAACATGTGCAGCACAGTACTTTAATGTTTTACTATGTACTCCATCATATCCATGAGAGTGCTTGGTCTTCAGTTATTTAATTATTGACTCAATCTCCTCTTTATGAGAATCACAGAGGATTATTTGAGGTATCAGTCTCGGAAAGGCGTTCTCCAAGAGAGTTTTATGATTCCCTGTAGAAACTAATTTTTTATTTAATACACCAGCAATGCTCAGAAAGTGATTGGTAAATACTGTACATATACTAACATATCAGCGACTGAAACATTTTTACAACAAACTGACTTTATATCGTCCGCTTTGTGCTGCTGATTAGACACTTTTTTCACAACTGACCATATGGTTCCAATATTATCCTGTGCATTAGCTATTCTATTTGCGTACCACATACTCTTTGCCTTCCTAAAAACATGTTTAAGCATCTTGCAGTATCGTTTGTAATGGACTACTGTAGCTGGATTGGGACTGTTTCTAACGTTTTGTATAATTCCCACTTTGTTCTACAAGATATCCTATCCCACTAGTCGACCACCCAGGCTGCCGTTTACTGCTAGTACCCTATTTAGAACGGTCTGATGGAAAGCAGCTTTCAGAGAGCATGAGAAATGTGTTAAGGAAAGCATTCTATTTTTTGTAATTAATTATAATAGTTGTTTGAGCACAAAAACCTTATAGTGTTAAAATTTGTGCATCATAGTCTGAAAGGCCGTTCACCCTTTTACTAACAGAATGCCCATCTAGTAACAAAGAATGAATAAAAATATTGTCTATGGTTGTGCTACTGTTCCCCTGTACCCTGGTTTGCAAAAACACAGTCTGCATAAGATCATATGAATTTAGATCTTCCGATATCCTTTTTCTTTCACAATCACATACAGAATTAATATTGAAGCCAACACATATAACTGTTTTTTGGTACTACCTATAAAGTGAACCAAGAACTGTCTCTAGCTTGAGCAGAAATGCTCGAAGTCAGAGGATTTATAAATAACAACAATTAGAACTTTAGTTTCACTAAATTCAACTGCCCCAACACAGCATTCAAATACCTGTTGAGTGTAGTGCTGTGATACGTCTATGGACTCAAATGCAATACTGTTTTTCACGCACATGGCCACTCCTCTAATCCGCAAAGAACCCTTAAGAAACAGCCAGCTAATCTGTATCCTAGTAAAGGAAGTCTCTGAATTGTCGAATTATTTGTGTGGTGCCCGGGTGTACCAATAATGTCAAAGTCAACATCTATAAGCTGTTCACAAACTTTATCTCCAATACCTCGTATATACTGATGGAATATGCTAATTTCTTCACTACTTGGATACCTGACCTCCTTTGGAGGGGATTCCTTTGTTAGAGGCACTTCTTTTAAGCAGGGATACCTTTCAGGTGACTTAAGTGTAAAAAAGATGCAGCTCTAACACTAACTACTACAGGAATTTTTCCATGAGTGATCCCCTCCCCGCCAACTGTACTGTAAGCTTTGCCAGCCTCCCCTTTCGAAACGTATTGAGTTGCACACCCGTGACTAGTGAAACCCTCCTCCTAGCTGCCTTCTTACCAACTACCAGTTCCCATTCCCCAGCGCCCTTCACCCTTCTCATCCTATCTAGTTCCTCCTTAGGGTTTTGTAACTGCACTTGAAGGACACAGATCTTACGCTCGCCTCTGCCAACTTATTTCTGCTACAGATTCTGCAATTCCAGGAGAGGATCTCGCTAGAATGCCCACTGACTTACCCATTGCATCCCCCCCCCCCCCCCCCCAGTGAAAACACATTGAACACGTCTCACACGGTAACCCATTCCTCGCAAACCTACGACAAAGTCTACACTTGTCACTCATGGTAAAATGTTAACAGTTACTGAAAAAACTACACGTCTACGTTACTTAAGTACAATTACTACAGCAGGACTATTAAGAGAACTAACAATAGTGATATCGAATTTCGCTCTGCACTAAGAAAGCAACTACTTTTGTTAATACTACTAAAACACAGATAATGCCAATAGACTTACCACAAAAGCTTCACACAATTTGCTGTCTAAAACAAAAAAATTCAATCGACCACTGGAACACTCAACGAAATTACACACTGAACGAAAGTCTTACTGAAATATTTCACTACAAACAATAGGAAACATCAGCTGAAAACTATCGTACTAAATTTAATAAATGACTTCGATGCACAAACAACTCTATAAAACACAATGGGCGAAAGTTTCCGAACTTTATTAAACAGTTATTTCGCCAGAAACAGCACGAGACACCACTTTAAACTAACTGCAATGCACAAACAACTTTGTCGGAACTTATGAACAGCTACAAAAAAATTGTTCAAATGCCTCTGAGTACTATGGGACTTAACTTCTGAGGTCATCAGTCCCCTCGAACTTAGAACTACTTAAACGTAACTTATTTATTTATTTAACGTATAGCTAATACGACATATCATGAAATTAAATTATCTATACATATGTACATATTGAAACACAAGAAACTTAAGTTTGTCTTTACAACTGAATATCCAGTCCTTCAATCCAGCGCACTGCATCTGGAGTTGTTAGCAGGAAGTCACGTAACTAAGGACATCACACACATCCATGCCCGAGGCACGATTCGAACCTGCGACCTAGCGGTCGCGCGGATCCAGATGTAGCGCCTACAACAGCTCAGCCACCCCGGCCGGCCGAACAGTACAGCTGCAACTGCACGCCGCGAAATGTAAGCACACTGTAATATTTGGATGAACGAATGAAAACAACTAAATTTAATATTCGGGTGCAGACCACATCTCTTGGTCAGTTCCGGATTATGTAAAGGTGTCCGGACACTTTTGATCAGATAGTGTGTTAGGATAGCTGAGTCGTCTGCTGGTGTTGAGAGCTCTTCGATTCGGCTCACCCTAACGTTTGCATTGCTGTGCGTTACTTGAGAAGAGTACTGAAAGACTCCTACAGTCGGCTAAATAGTGTGGACTGTTGTTTTGTTCCAGAAACTGACAAGAAAACCAAGTCATCATCAGACACTAATGACAACGTCTTGTCGATGTAGCCACCCTTCTCTGTCTCTCCCCATGCGTACCATTTGGTTGTAGTTGATACAGTTCATTCCACTGATAACGCTTTCTAATATGGGTCTACTGGGTCAGGCTCATGATTGTTTACTCAAACTTTTCCCTTCCGAGATTCTTACGACGGTTTACTGTCTGTTCATTAGATTTTCTTTTAGCCCAGAATGTTTTTGTGGCTCTTCTCCATATCCACATCTGTGCTACTACTAATTCTTTCTTTTTTGTTTTGTTTTCCCAGAATTCATCTTCCATAGGCATAGTTTAAAATGCTCCAAATAAATGTTCTTATTACTTTATTTCTGGTTTCTATATTAAGGTAGTTGTTTGTTAATAAATTAATCTTATTTTGAATGTATTTTAGTCATTGTAATTCTTTTTTGTCATCAGCTATTGTGTTTTTCAAGTAGCAGTATTCATTTACTTGTATTGGAATTAATATTGTATCTTACTTATCTGTGCAATTTATCTGTCACCATTATTTTAGTCTTGTTAGTGTTTATTTCCATTTTGTGATTATCTGGCGGAAAATTTTTTAACACTCATGTCACGTCCTTTTCAGAATCAAGAAAAAAGTAATTCAGAACAAGTGTAATGCCGAGATGCTGAAATGGACAGCCTGGACTTACTGAAGTATGTTTTGGACAAAGCTTAAATGTTATTGTTAGATTAAAATGACAGATGAATATTCACTTGCAACTGATATTCATTATTGTCTTTTTTCGTCATTAAACACTTTTCGTCATCCTTCCGCCATTTAAGGTAAGTCTAAGAAACTCTTTCTTTTCAGCTGATACTACAGTCGTTCACAATCTCTGAAATGACAACAGTTCCGCTATCCACTGTTATGACTGTCTATTTCTATTACAGTCGAAATTGGTAAATAGTGGAAAACAGACAATAATGACTGTCGATGGGAGATATGGTGTGCTTCCAGACCATCGAAAGTCGTCAACGAATATATGTTTATATAATTTGATTGTAATGTGGTGCTTTAGCTTCTTCCGATGTACTTGTTGAATAAGTGTTGTATGTTACATAGAGTAGCAGATGGAGCGGAATATTTCCCACAGTTGAGGAAAATCAGTGATTTTACAACATTAAAGCAACACTAATACTTCAAAAATTTTATGGTTTGTGGTTGTGTATTCACCAATGCTATTTACGAGCATGCATGCATGGTAGTTTTGTCTACAGCACAAATGGGCAATTACAAGTACAATTCTTCCACCTGTCAGTCATGTTAGATATTTCTCCGACTGTTAACCTGATTTTGTACAACAAATCCAAACTGTGACAGACTATTGTACATTAAAAATGTCTGATGAACTTATATTTGGGAACGGATGATTCCCATGTCAGAGCCTATTTTATTCGCACCACGCAACAACTTGTACAGTAAATTGCAGTGGACCAGAGGAGGTTTTTGAAGTGTCCACAACAGACGTCGAGGCGTCTACTTACGATTCGTTGTTGACGACTACACTTGCGCAGATGTATGAGACTGCGACCAAATTGCGTTAGCGGCAGCCTGAATGTGCTGTTTCAGTGTCTGAACTCAGCGGATGCATCCACGCTTTCACATTCCCTCTCAGGTGAAGTTCGATGACCAGGTGGATTACGCAACTAGAGTGCTTCGACTGGGAAAAATGTTGTCGGGATGCGTCCACATCATAAAGCGGAATTGAACCGGAGCACCATCATGTAACAATCACACCAACCCAAGAGGTTCCCATAAAAAATGATGTTCGTTAGCCTTAGTTTTCATGCGCCCCGATCGCCGCGTGCGAAGACAGTGTTCAGGCGCCTCTACATTGTGACATGAAACTAGACAAAGCATCCCTCACGTAGTAAACATAAAATCCTGTAAGATAGCACTCTGTAATAGTAAGATTTATCAAGCGTACTGGGGAATTAGTGGCAGATGCATCCGTACTCTAAGGTTCAATGGGATTGTAAACAACGTCATGTAACATCCACACTGTTCTATCAGTGTAAATTCAAAGGGATTACATTTGGCAACTGGCTGGTCCTCGATCTAGGAGGAAAAAAAAAAAAAAAAGGCTCTGAGCACTATGGGACTTAACATCTTAGGTCATCAGTCCCCTAGAACTTAGAAATACTTAAACCTAACCAACCTAAGGACATCACACAACACCCAGCCATCACGAGGCACAGAAAATACCCGACCCCGCCGGGAATCGAACCCGGGAACCCGGGTGTGGGAAGCGATCTAGGAGGACATTGTCGAGGTGCTTTTGCCGTATGAAACCTAAATTGGACTAAAGCACCAACATGTGCCAGACACACGAATCCTAACAGTTTAAAGTCCTGAAAGATAAAGTTTGGCAAACGGGTCGTCCATGTGACTGAACAGTCCCGAATGTATAAGACATATCTGAGGTGCATTTACAACGCAACGTGGAATTCGAGTGGGGTGACAATATGCAGCAGCCATACGATCCTAACAGGTACAAGTCTAAAAGAAGAGACTTGACAAGCTAGGCTACGAATGCGACTGGATCATCTCAACTGAGGAAGACGTTGTTGAAGTGCCTAGGCACGTTAATACGCAATTGGACCGCTGCACAATCGTGTCGTAATCACAAGACCTGACAAGACCTCAAAAGACCACAGTCGAAAGTGGTGCTCTTCTGCAGATGGGCAGCCCATGAGAGTGAACTGCATGACTGATAAAGAGGGTGTTGAGGTGTCTGCGCACCATAACAAATAAAGCAGTTGGAAGATGTGTAGTTTTAACAATAAACTAGGAAATAGCACGGAAATATGTTCCAAATCTATGAAAAAATCACTTTTACATCAGGAAAGACAGAAGGTGATTTTTTTTGGGGGGGGGGGGGGGTGGAGTGTAGGGATGGGGGTAAAGGCAGAGAGATCAGTTTTCAGACTGGGTTGATGAGATGCACCAAGATTTCCTCCCCAGGGAAAATCTTTTCATCACAGAACAGCGGCTACATTCAATGTCTTCAATTACTTGTTGCATTTCTTGAAATCACTGTCTTGATCTGAAAATTTTGCCCTCTATGGTTCCCTAGAATACACCACTGGCCATTAAAATTGCTACACCACGAAGATGACGTGCTAGAGACGCGAAATTTAACCGACAGGGACAAACTGCTGCGATATGCAAATGATTAGCTTTTAAGACCATTCGCACAAAGGTGGCGCCGGTGGCGACACCTACAACGTGCTGACATGAGGAAAGTTTCCAACCGATTTCTCATACACAAACAGCAGTTGACCGGCGTTGCCTGGTGAAACGTTGTTCTGATGCCTCGTGTAAGGAGGAGAAATGCGTACCATCACGTTTCCGACTTTGATAAAGGTAGGATTGTAGCCTATCGCGATTGCGGTTTATCGCATCGCGACATTGCTGCTCGCGTTGGTCGAGATCTAATGACTGTTAGCAGAATATGCAATCAGTGGGTTCAGGAGGGTAATACGGAACGCCGTGCTGGATCCCAACGGCCTCGTATCACTAGCAGTCGAGATGACAGGCATCTTATCCGAATGGCTGTAACGGATCGTGTAGCCACGTCTGATCCCTGAGTCAACAGATGGGGACGTTTGCAAGTCAACAACCATCTGCTCGAACAGTTCGACTACGTTTGAAGCAGCATGGACTATGAGCTCGCAGATTATGGCTGCGGTTACCCTTGACACTGCATCACAGACAGGAACGCCTGCGATGGTGTACTCAACGACGAACCTGGGTGCAAGAATGGAAAAAACGACAGTTTTACGGATGAATCCAGGTTCTGTTTACAGCATCATGATGGTCGCATCTCTGTATGGCGTCATCGCGGTGAACGCACATTGGAAGCGTGTGTTCGTCATCGCCATTCTGGCGTATCAGCCGGCGTGATGGTATGGTGTGCCATTGGTTACACGTCTAGGTCACTTCTTGTTCGCATTAACGCCACTTTGAACAGTGGACGTTACATTTCAGATGTGTTATGATTCGTGGCTCTAACCTTCATTCGATCCCTGCGAAAAGCTACATTTCAGCAGGATAAAGCACGACCGAATGTTGCAGGTTCTGTGCTGGCCTTTTTGGACACAGAAAATGTTTGACTGCTGCCCTGGCCAGCACATTCTCCAGATGTCTCACCAGCTGAAGACTTCTGGTCAACGGTGGCCGAGCAACTGGCTCGTCACAGTACGCAAGTCACTACTCCTGATGAACTGTGGAATCGCGTTGTAGCTGCATGGGCAGCTGTACCTGTACACGCCATCCAAGCTCTGTTTGACTCAATGCCCAGGCGTATCAAGGCCGTTATTACGGCCAGAGGTGGTTGTTCTGGGTACTGATTTCTCAGGATCTACGCACCCAAATTGCGTGAAAATGTAATCACATGTCAGTTCTAGTATAATATATTTGTCCAGTGAATGCCCGTTTATCATCTGCATTTCTTCTTGGCGTAGCAATTTTAATGGCCAGTAGTGTATTAAGGAAGCTGTCATCTAAAGGATATCATCGAAAGGATACCTGTTTTCTACATATTAATTTTCGTGTTATGTGTAGTCCATTATGAGAATCTGAAACATAGTTGAATTAAAGCTTTGCTGCGAGCTGGACACTTAATGTTATGGAGACGGAGTAGCACTCAGCCACCAACAGCTTTCAGGTCTAGGTGTCAGTCCCCCGTGCTAGGTGTCAGTCCCAAGTGGATTTCAGCCACAACACAAGTTCAGGATAAGTAATTGAACCCGTTACGCCAGGAGGGGAAGGCGACGTATCTCGGTTACCTTCTAAGGAGCAACGAAGGAAAAGTCAGCGACCGGTTTATCGGACTCGTCTCCGGCAGGTACGGTCCAGTTACTCATTATGTCTACCTGGAAAAGGCGTAGGCCTGCGTCAGCAGTGGCGTCACGTGCGAAAAATCAGAGCCGGCGGAGGAGCTGTGAAGGTCGGCGCTGCTTCCCGGGCGCCATCTGTGGGCTGCTGCCAACGTGACTGCCTCGCTTCCTTCTCAGGAATTCGATTTTTCGCGGCATCCCACGCGGCCTTGTGCAAGCGCTTCCTGACTTAGTACTTGCTACACACACGACTCATGCCAACGAAGACGCTCTTTCATTGACTTCCGTAGTGAATAGAGAGAAACCGTTTCACACTCTAGCTGATGGAGTGGTGGACTTGTACAGTACTCGCCATTAAAACTGCTACATCAAGAAGGAATGCAGATGATAAACGGGTATTCATTGGACAAATATCTTGTACTATAACTGACATGTGATTACATTTTGACGCAATTCGGGTGCATAGATCCTGAGAAATCAGTACCCAGAACAACCACCTCTGGCTGTAATAACGGCCTTGATACGCCTGGGCATTGAGTCAAACAGAGCTTGAATGGCGTGTACAGGCACAGCTGCCTATGCAGCTTCAGCACGATACCACAGTTCATCAACAGTAGTGACTGGCGTATTCTGACGAGGCAGTTGCTTGGTCACCATTGAAAAGGCATTTTCAATTGTTGAGAGATCTGGAGAATGTGCTGCGCAGGGCAGTAGTCGAACATTTTCTGCATTCAGAAAGACCCGTACAGGACCTGCAACATGCGGTCGTGCATTATCCTGCTGAAATGTAGGGTATCGCAGCGTTCGAATGAAGGGTACAGCCACGGGTCGTAACATATCCTAAATGTAACGTCCACTGTTCAAAGTGCCGTCAATGCGAACAAGAGGTGACCGACCGACCCCATGTCATCACGCCGGGTGATACGCCAGAATGGCTATGACGAATACACGCTTCCAATGTGCGTTCACCGCGATGTCGCCAAACACGGATGCGACCATCATGATACTGTAAACAGAACCTGGATTCATCCAAAAAATTACGTTTTGCCATTCGGCACCCAGGTTCGTCGTTGAGTACACCATCACAGGCGCTCCTGTCTGTGATGCGCCGTCAAGGGTAACCGCAGCAATGGTCTCCGAGCTGATAGTCCATGCTGCTGCAAACGTCGTCGAACTGTTCGTGCAGATGGTTGTTGTCTTTCAAATGTCCCCATCTGTTGACTCAGGGATCGAGATGTGGCTGCACGATCCGTTACAGCCATGCGGATAAGATGCCTGCCATCTCGACTGGTAGTGATACGCGGCCGTTGGGATCCAGCACGGCGTTCCGCATTACCCTCCTGAACCCACCGGTTCCTTATTCTGCTAACAGTCATTGGATCTCGACCAACGCGAGCAGCAATGTCGCGATGCGATAAACCGCAATCGCGATAGGCTACAATCCGACCTTTATCAAAGTCGGAAACGTGATGGTACGCATTTCTCCTCCTTACACGAGGCACCACAACAACGTTTCACCAGGCAACGCCGGTCAACTGCTGTTTGTGTATGAGAAATCGGTTGGAAACTTTCCTCATGTCAGCACGTTGTAGGTGTCGCCACCGGTGCCAACTTTGTGCGAATGATCTTAAAAGCTAATCATTTGCATACCACAGCATTTTCTTCCTGTCGCTTATATTTCGCATTTGTAGCACGTCATATTCGTGGTGTAGCAATTTTAATGGCCAGTACTGTAGTTTTACGACTCAGGGACTGTAATATTAGCTACTATCTCGGCTGCGCAATAATGGGGAAGGAAATGGGCCATGTCTTTGTAAAGGCAAACTGCGAACGGTTTTCATCAAGCACTTTAGGGAAAGAAGACGTAGAGTTCCTGCGACTCGTCCCAATTACTCCTCCTCCTGCCTTTCCCACCCAGCCCTCTCAGTTTTTTCTGCCTCGTGTAATCCGCTAACAAACGCAAGGCGGAAAAAAATACTACGAGCATCTGTATTATGTTCTGTATTGTTCTCACTGGCATACTTGTTCCACGTCTAAATTTATGGACAAAGAACAACCTTCAGCAGGACATGAATTAGGTTGTATTCTTATACTAACTGACAAACCCGCACTTGCTCAGGTATTGATTTTGCCAGTTTTCTGTCAGAAACGAAAGCGAAAAGTAGACAGTGTTTGTAGTATAGTATCGAACTGATTCAATTTTCATGCATTCGTGAAAACACCTTTGAAATTATGAAATAGTTGCGCAAATAAACATGAATAATGTACAAATGAAAAAAATGCAGTATCACACTTAAGAAACCTGTCGCAGACAGGTTCTGTACGCTGGGCGCATCTGCTTCGCGTGTTTACAGAGCGATTATGTGAACGTCTCCGTGGCAATGCCTCTTCATAGCTTTACAAAGCACTCCGTCTTCAGGCCACAAGTCGCCAATCGGGACCATCTGACCGCCGTGTAATCCTCAGATGAGGGTGCGGATAGGAGGGGCGTGTGGTCAGCACACCACTCTCCCGGTCGTTATGATGGTTGTCTTAGTCCGGAGCCGCTACTACACTCCTGGAAACTGAAATAAGAACACCGTGAATTCATTGTCCCAGGAAGGGGAAACTTTATTGACACATTCCTGGGGTCAGATACATCACATGATCACACTGACAGAACCACAGGCACATAGACACAGGCAACAGAGCATGCACAATGTCGGCACTAGTACAGTGTATATCCACATTTCGCAGCAATGCAGGCTGCTATTCTCCCATGGAGACGATCGTAGAGATGCTGGATGTAGTCCTGTAGAACGGCTTGCCATGCCATTTCCACCTGGCGCCTCAGTTGGACCAGCGTTCGTGCTGGACGTGCAGACTGCCTGAGACGACGCTTCATCCAGTCCCAAACATGCTCAATGGGGGACAGATCCGGAGATCTTGCTGGCCAGGGTAGTTAACTTACACCTTCTAGAGCACGTTGGGTGGCACGGGATACATGCGGACGTGCATTGTCCTGTTGGAACAGCAAGTTCCCTTGCCGGTCTAGGAATGGTAGAACGATGGGTTCGATGACGGTTTGGATGTACCGTGCACTATTCAGTGTCCCCTCGACGATCACCAGAGGTGTACGGCCAGTGTAGGAGATCGCTCCCCACACCATGATGCCGGGTGTTGGCCCTGTGTGCCTCGGTCATATGCAGTCCTGATTGTGGCGCTCACCTGCACGGCGCCAAACACGCATACGACCATCATTGGCACCAAGGCAGAAGCGACTCTCATCGCTGAAGACGACACGTCTCCATTCGTCCCTGCATTCACGGCTGTCGCGACACCACTGGCGGCGGGCTGCACGATGTTGGGGCGTGAGCGGAAGACGGCCTAACGGTGTACGGGACCGTAGCCCAGCTTCATGGAGACGGTTGTGAATGGTCCTCGCCGATACCCCAGGAGCAACAGTGTCCCTAATTTGCTGGGAAGTGGCGGTGCGGTCCCCTAAGGCACTGCGTAGGATCCTACGGTCTTGGCGTGCATCCGTGCGCCGCTGCGGTCCGGTCCCAGGTCGACGGGCACGTGCACCTTCCGCCGACCACTGGCCACAACATCGATGTACTGTGGAGACCTCACGCCCCACGTGTTGAGCAATTCGGCGGAACGTCCACCTGGCCTCCCGCATGCCCACTATACGCCCCTCGCTCAAAGTCCGTCAACTGCACATACGGTTCACGTCCACGCTGTCGCGGCATGCTACCAGTGTTAAAGACTGCGATGGAGCTCCGTATGCCACGGCAAACTGGCTGACACTGACGGCGGCGGTGCACAAATGCTGCGCAGCTAGCGCCATTCGACGGCCAACACCGCGGTTCCTGGTGTGTCCGCTGTGCCGTGCGTGTGATCATTGCTTGTACAGCCCTCTCGCAGTGTCCGGAGCAAGTATGGTGGTTCTGACACACCGGTGTCAATGTGTTCTGTTTTCCATTTCCAGGAGTGTATTTGGTCGAGTAACTCCTCAGTTGCCATCACGGTGCTGAGTCCACCCAGAAAAATGGCAACAGTGCATGGCGGCCCGGACGGTCACCCATCCAAGTGCCGGCCACGCCCGACAGCGCTTAACTTTGATGACACGACGGGAACAAGTGCATCCACTGCAGCAAGGCAGTTGCCTCATAGTACTCCAAACGGCCCTCATTTTCATGTAAATCCGTTTGAGCTTCGCAGTTTAAAGCTGTCAAAACCGCTACTAGGTATCAGGGGTTTCCTTACGTTGTTTCCTCTGTAGGAGTCTCTTAGTAATAAAGAATCATTGTATTAAAAATCCACACGTAATACGGCTTTTTTTCACGAATCTCAGCGTTTATGACGTCATACCTCTTGAACTATATGTCGTGTAATGATATATTTGTGCAGGGTCATTAAGTGGTATATGTGGGTAATGTTAATGACGTATTTCGCGAATTTGGTTAGGAGCAAAGAAATAATATGCGGCAGTTTCTCATGCATCTCAGTGTTTATGACGTCATATCTCCTGAAACAACCCCCCCTCCCCCGCACCACACACACACACACACACACACACACACACACACACACACACTCACACAATGTGTGTGAAATTGACAGACCTTTCCTTTCTTTGCTATCAATTTTCGTGCGGCTCAATGCGATTTCCCCTTCTCTGGAGGTCTTTTCATCTCCAAGTAGTACTTACGCGTCAGTTATTTGATTTATTTCGATCTCTGTCTTCCCTTATAATTAACCGCCTCTGCAGCTCCCTCTAGTAGACTGGACGCTTTTCCTGGTGTATTATTATCCTGTCTCTTTTCATGACTAGCGTTTTCGAATGGCTCTGATCACTATGCGACTTAACTTCGGAGGTCATCAGTCGCCTAGAACTTAGAAGTAATTAAACCTAACATCACACACATCCATTCCCGAGGCAGGATTCGAACCTGTAACCGTAGCGGTCTCTCGGTTCCAGACTGTAGCGCCTAGAACCGCACGGCCACTCCGACCGGCCTAGCGTTTTCCACATGTCTTCAACCACAGAGAACACCATTTCTTATCGGTTCACCTAACTTTCAGCATCCTTCTGTAACACGTCTCGGTCTCTTGCATCATCTTTTCCCCAGTTTTCCCCACAGCCCATGATTCATTGCTAAACATTGATGTGCTTTCTCAAGTCAAGGCTCAGGGCCTGGCTGAATCGATGTAGAACGGAGGACTAAATTCAAAATTAAGTCTCTTATACCTGTTAAAGGCGAAGGTGGTATATTAGTCATGGGAGACAGCGGAGGGGATTCCGCCCTCCAGAAAAGGAGGAAGAAATGCCTGTGAGAACTATACATATGCCTGCTAAATATTTGTATATCCGACAAGGTGTTGTCGTGCCTTAAGGGGCTTATGGAGGCTCCATTAGTTCATGGGCGGTGCCTTAGAACCCCCCCCCCCCCCCCCCCCGAAAAAGGGTTTTATTATCATATTTTCGTAACAAAGACAAGCTGCTGTTTCCAAGACCGCTACTCACAGCAAATGGCTGAAATTTTTACGACATGTTGCTAAGATTCAGATTTCGAACGAAACTGAAAAAAAAAAAGAGCACAGAAAATGTCGCAAACAGCGCCAATAATTGCTTAAAAGATGCTGTAACATACAATAAATAAAGTAGTATGAAAGTATCAATAGAAAACTATATTTCAAAAGACGAATGGTAAAAATGTAATAATGTTTTACTGTGTTTCTACAACCATGCCATTTTTTGCATGTTTTAGATTAAAAAACCCCACTGATTATGGTGATATCTGCCGTCGAAAGTAGTTTGGGGTAATAAAGAAATAAACGAATAACAAGGTGTTTTGGATCAAGGCGGACTCAATTTCTGATATTACTGGTTGTCCCTCTAACGAAGGAAAAAATTGGCTTTAGGAAGGGACAATCTTGTGGTAACAATGTTGTTACTGCACGCTAGTTAATCGCAAAATGACTAGAATGCGACATGGAGACTCACATCGCTTTAATAGATTATGAAAAGGTTTTCGATAGTGAACAGAAACAAGCCTTGAAATATTATGGAAAAGCGAGAGAGCCTGAGAAATTTAATGGAAGTATTAAAAAGAGTTCGTATTATCACATGGAAAATATAATAAATGCAAGGAAAGAGAAGACCGAGGAATGAGACAAGCGGTCAGCCTTTCACCTACTATATTCGCTACAATCAAAAATGTAAGATCTATAATCTAAAAATTTCAGTGAAAACTAATGGTCTTCAAAGAGAAATTCCATGTGTTCCAAAATAGAATTAGGTGAACAATCAATACAATAGGTGTCATATTTTCAGATGTTACGCTGTGATACTATCTAAGACTATGTAAGTCACATCACTAATAAATTGAATAAGTTTCAAAAGATATACTGCACAAAACACCGAACACCGCGTCATAAGACAAGGAAGGATACATATCTAAAATTTTACAAAGTAGTGGCTGATATATGGAACAGAATCCTGGCTATTAGACAGAAAGACAAAACAAGAATACTATCGGCCAAATGAAATTTTTAAGGTAAATTAAAATGTATCCTCAGACATCAAATTCAAAATCATAATGGAAGAACTTAATATATACTGTACAGATGAATAACAGAACAAGAATGCCGAAACCGAAAACAAAATTTCAAGATAAAGGGGAAATACATATTAGTTAAACAGGTAATCAATTATAAACCAATAGTAGAGGGAGGTGCGCAAACCGAGGAACAGATGACTTCACTGAAGACGGATCAGGCTGTAAGCCTACTCCATGAAGTGAAGAAAGAAAAGGCTGTCTAATTCATCATTCATCATGAGATGGCAGACAGCCACGGCCAGATGCATGCTGGTTTGACAGATAATTTTGACCATTTCACTGTAAGATGCAAAGAACTCAGAAAACAAGGTCAACAGCTAAAAACTGAAGTCACCGACGACGAGCCGGAGAAACGAGCCCTAATCCAAGTAAAATGTAGTTATAAAGTATACGTGCAAGCAATGAAAGATGTTACGCTAGACTTTCTGATTAAAAAGAGAACTGAATTAGTATTTTTCAACTGCCCATTTCTCTTAGTGTTCGCAGAGATTTTCGTAGGTGACTGTCTACAGCTGTCAGATAATTTGAAATAAGCACTACGGTATTACTGTACACTACTTGCAGTATGGTAATGGGGCTAAGGCACAGCGCCTTCAAGAGGACTGTGTTAAGACAGACTATTATGGCTATTACAAATGTACTGCATTCAGTTGGGTCAGATTTGACGAAAATGAATATTTGTTTCATTGATATACACTCTTTTTCTCCTGTGAAGATGATTGTAATAACACACAGTTGTACAGCTGATGGCACAAACAAGATTCTGTTACCTTAAGTGCATCGGAGAGTCAAGACGAGCGCAGCTGAGTGGCGAGTCAGTCGTCATTAAAGTGTTTGAAATTTTTCGGGTGACAAGACAAGGGAATTATAGAATTGTGCCCTCTAATTATGAACTGCAGTGTCATGAGTATTAACTTACTCCTGCTTTTAAGGGCTTCTCCAATCTTCACTAGATGCCCTGCATTCGCCAGTTTTCACGATCGTCGCTGTCCTCCTCTTTCATAGACGGCCGTGGTGGCCGAGCGGTTCTAGGCGCTTCAGTCTGGAACCGCGCAACCGCTACGGTCGCAGGTTAGAATCCTTCCTCGGGCACGGATGTGTGTGACGTCCTTAGTTTAGTTAGGTTTAAGTAGTTCTAAGTTCTGGGGGACTGATGACCTCAGATGTTAAGTCCCATAGTGCTCAGAGCCATTTGAACCATTTGAACCTCTTTCATATCCATCTGTCGTTCCAATTGCTCCCGCTCTCCATGTTAATCTCGGCCGTTTGAGCTCCCTGCTTCCTGGCGGCGACCATTCCAGGATTACTTTCGGCCATCGTCCTTGCTCCATTCGCTGTGCATGGCCATACAATTGAAGAGCCCTATTCTCAATTCTTTGCACGACTGATTGTTCCGTGTCCATTAGCTCCCTAATTTCCTCATTTCTTCTCCGCTCGGTCCTGGATATCCTGGCTGCTTTCCTTTATCCACCCATTTCTGCTGCCTGTACTCCATTTAGCATTTTAACTGTTCCTCTTGCCTACTGGATTCTGCGTTCCACATCTGATTCACATCTTCCCGAGGAATGGATGATCGATCCTAGATATTTAAACTGTTTTACAGCTTTAATAGTTCCTTGCGACAGTACTATATCCATTCCATCTCCTCCCACTATTAGATATTCTGTTTTCCTAATATTTGTTCTAAGGTTGCCTCTTTCAAATGCTTCTACTAACTCCTTTATACTGTATTTGACGTCCTCTCTATTTTATGCTATCAGTATCTAATAACTTGCAAATAATAATGAGTAGATAGTACCATGCTGGAAAGGAATTTCCATACCTCTGCATGATTGATTCCATCGATCCAGTATATATTGCGTTTATATCTTAAACAGGGTCGGCGCCATACTGCAGTCCTGTCTATGTCCTTTTGATGTTTGGAATGTCTCACTCAACTTTCTCCCTACTTTATCTGCTGTGTACGATTGGTGGACCGAGCGAGGTGGCGCTGTGGTTAGCACACTGGACTAGCATTCGGGAGGACGACGCTTCAATCCCGTCTCCAGACATCCTGATTTAGGTTTTCCGTGATTTCCCTAAATCGTTTCAGGCAAATGCCGGGATGGTTCCTTCGAAAGGGCACGGCCGATTTCCTTCCCCATCCTTCCCTCACCCGAGCTTGCGCTCCGTCTCTAATGACCTCGTTGTCGACGGGACGTTAAACACTAACCACCACCACCACCACCACCACCACCACCACCACCACCGCGATTGGTGGTATATTCCTTGAACTAGGGATATCTGTATCTATTACGCAGAGTGAGCGTGTAAACAGTGTAGAGAAAGTAGGTCGATTCCTCAAGATACCTGCCAATTGGCTGCAGCCACCAAATTTGATGATTTCAATTATGTTTTCCGAATTTGTTCTTACCGCAAATCCTCCACTCATATATTCTGCTTGTGACAAGCTTGATTCGTCTAGCTTGTGTACCAAGCAAGATGGTGGTTTACAAGACGCTGAATTACCATTCGGGAAGACACTGGCTGAAATCTGTTTCTAGCCATCCAAAATAAATGCTGGGATGGATCCTTCAAGGGACATACCGATTTCTTTGTGGTCCCTAATCCGATCTGAGCTTATGCTCCGTCTGTAAAGACCATGTAGTCAACGGAACGTTTAATCGCAATCTCGCACCCTACGACCAAGGCTGTGTACTAGGATTGTTGCGCCCTTTACGCCCTATAACCAAAGAACCCATCTAACTGTTTGCCTCAGTAGATTTAAGAAAACCAAAATCTAGATGGCCAGACGTGCAGTTTAAACCTCGCCCTTCAGATTGGCAGACTTGTGTCTTAATGTCTTAATTACTGTGCCGCGTCGCTCAGTACCTCTCTCTCTCTCTCTCTCTCTCTCTCTCTCTCTCTCTCTCTCCATTTACGAGGCAAGTCTGTCAACTGGTTCTCGTTTGACTCATATCTCTTATCCCGTGTGAATGAGGGCTTACAGACATCGACGGCTGGAACACTATCTTGCACTCTGATCAAAGGAATCCGGACGGCCTTAAATAATGCGGAGTGGACGACTGTATCTCACGAGAGGTTAATCATAGCGAAAGTTGGTGTTGAGTAACAGCAGGAGGGGCCGGTAAGTAATATCTGGCGATCCCCAAGCAAGTGTTATAGGCCCTCCGTGATTCTTGATCTACATAAACTACATAGGAGACAATCTGGGCACCTCGCTTAGATAGTTTGTAGATGACGTTGTCATATACCGTCTTAGTAGCCCTCTCAGATTGTTTGGAGATGATGCTGTCATTCTTCGTCTTGAAAGTCAGCAGATGATCAAAACCAATTGCACGATGATTGAGACGATTCCTGTATGGTTCGAAACGTGGCAACTGAATCTAAATAATGAAAAGTGTGAAGTCACTCACATGAGTTCTAAAAGAAACCCTTTAAAGTCCGGTTACAGAATAAATCACACAAATCTGAGGGCTGTAAATTGAACTAAACACTTAGGGATTGAAATTACAAATAACTTACACTGGAACGATCACTTAGATAATGCTGTGGGGAAAGCAAACAAAGGACTGCGATTTATTGGCAAAATACTTATAAAGTGCAACAGGTCTACTAAAGGGTCTGCTTACACCACACTTGTCCGCTCTCTTCTGGAGTACTGCTGTGGGTTGTGGGATCCGCATCATATGGGACTGACAGTGGACATCGAAAACCTTCAAGGAAGAGGAGCTCGTTTTCTACTATCATGAAACAGTGACGAGAGTGCTACCGACGTGATATGTGAATTGGTGCAACAATTAAAATAGAACCATCTCGTGAAATCTCAATCACTAAGTTTCTCCTCCGATTGCCGCGCGGGATTAGCCGAGCGGTCTGGGGGCTCCAGTCATGGACTGTGCGGCTGGTCCCGGCGGAGGTTCGAGTCCTCCCTTGGGCATGGGTGTGTGTATTTGTCCTTAGCATACTTTAGGTTAAGCAGTGTGTAAGCTTAGGGACTTATGACCTTGGCAATTAAGTCCCATAAGATTTCACACACATTACAACATTTTTTTTTCTCCTCCGATTTCTAAAATATTCTGTCGGCGCCCATATGCAATGGGAGAAATGAGTATCATGATCATATAGGAGAAATCAGAGCTCGCACAGAAAGATTCTAGTGCTCGTTTCTCCGGCGTGTCATTCGAGAGTGGAACGGTACAAAAACAGCTTGAAGGTGGTTCGATGAACTCTCTACCAGGCAGTTAATTGTGAATTGCAGGACAATCGTGTAGATGTAGAAGGAGAGCTCAGTGACTTCGACCGTGGACTGGTCGTTAGATGTCACCTGTGCAACAAATGGAAACCCTTCTAAAGCTGTCCAAATCAACAACTGGTGATATGATTGTGAGGAGGAAAGGCGAAAGAACAATTGCACCGAAACCTTGACTCGGCAAACCTCACGTACCGGTTGACTGGGATGGTCGAGCGTTGCAGAGTCTGGATGTAAACACTTGGAGACTTATGTCACTGCTGACTACGTCGCTAGAATAAACTTGCCACTGGCTGTTCGTAAATGCAGTTCTACTGACGCTTTTCTGGCACAGTTCGTCATCAGATCGTCAAAATGATGGGCTGTGCCCCAAGGCGCGTCAATAACCTTGAGTTCTTGAATAGCAAGTGGTCATGTTATTCTAGCGACCTATTCATCAGTGGCAGAAATCTCTAGTTACGTCGCACCTTAAACTGGTTGTAAGAAAAATTGTGTGGAATGAGAGGAAGTAATTACTCGTGACTTGCAAAGTGCTACCAACTGTCCAGCTAACACAAAGATTGTACGAAGGGCGTTTAAAAGAATGAAATACAATGCTCGTAAGGCTCACACTCCTTTAGCCAACGCTAACCGACGCTTGAGGTAGGGTAAAGAGCGACGCCACTAGACAATGGGTCCCTGGAAAGGAGTAATATGGAGTAATGAGTCACGCTATACCCTTTGGTAATACTATGGAAGGTTTGGGGTTTGGCGAATGCTTGAAGGACGTTAGCTGCTCCCATGTGTAGTCCCGATATTCAAGTACAGAGCAGGAGTTAACGTAATGGAATTGTTTTTCGAAGCTACGGTGTAGCTCCGTTATTGCACTTAAGAAAACATAGATGTCGAAGTATGTGAAGACATTTTACAGCACTGTGTATTGCGTACAGTAGAGGAAGAGTTCGGAGACGATAGCAGTTTGTATCAGCATGACAACGCAATCTCTCATGCAGCGTAGCTGTGAGGCAATGGTTTATATAAATCTACATCTATATCATACACATCTGTGAGGCAATGGTTGATCTAGATCTACATCTACATCTACATCATACTCCACAAGCCACCTAATGGTGTGAGACGGAGGGTACTTTCGGTACCACTTTATGATCCGTCCAACCCTGTTCCACTCGCGAATAATGCGTGGGAAGAATGATTGTCGGTAAGCCTCTGTATTCGCTCTAATTTCTCGAATTTTCTCCTTGTGGCCAATACGCGAGATGTGTGTGTGTGTGTGGGGGGGGGGGGGGGTGGAGGGGGGGGGGGAGGTGGGGGGTAATATGCTGTCCGACTCCTCCTGAAAGGTGCTGTCCCGAAATTTCAATAGTAAATCTCTCCGTGATGCACAACGTCTCTCTTGTAACATCTGCCAGTGGAATTTGTTTAGCATCGTCGTAACGCTCTTTCGCCAGCTAAACGATCCCGTGACGAAACGCGCCGCTCTTCGTTGGATCTTCTCTATCTCCTCTATCCATCCTACCTGATAGGGTTCCCAGATAGATGAGCAGTACTCAAGGATCGAGCGAACAAGCGCCTTATAAGCCACTTCTTTCGTCGATGAGTTACATTTGCATAATACTCTTCCGATGAATCTGAGTGTGGTGTCTGGATTTCCCACTACGTGTTTTATATGGTCATTCCCCTTAAGGTAGCTCTGGATAGTTACGCCTAGATATTTTACGGCAGGTGTTGTCTCCAGCTGTTTGTGTGTGTAGCTGTGCAGTACTGGATTTCTTTTCCTATGTATGCGCAATATCTACTCTTTGGCCGGCCGCGTTGGGCGAGCGGTTCTAGGCGCTTCAGTCCGGAACCGCGCGACTGCTACAGTCGCAGGTTCGAATCCTGCCTCTCGCATGGATGTGTGTGATGTCCTTAGGTTAGGTTAGGTTCAAGTAGTTCTAAATTCTACGGGACAGATGACCTCAGATGCTAAGTCCCTGTAACATCCACGAGATAAGTTTTTGGCTACAGTGCGACAGAGGAAATTATGCCTCTAACAGTTATAAACATTAACTATTCGACGTTTGCAAAAACAGTGAAAACTTTTAAATATTAATTATTTATATAATATTCTATGATATAATTGGACATATCGATGTGTATCATACAAAGACAATGATAATTGCAAATTGCTTTTATGATCTGCGTTTGTCTTCCTTTGTTTTTACCTTTGGTTGGTTGGATTTTGTAAGTTGCGGACGCATATGAAACTGAGGTCTGTTAAGAAATTGTAGTTATTTTTTAATTATTACTTTAAAATAGAGTTCATTATTATTATAAATACGAGTGAGTAATTATTTGTAACTTTAATTCCTCAGTAAGGATTATCTGTGTTAATTATTTCTTTCCGCTGCAACGAGCGCAGCCATTGATGATAGCGTTTTTTATCGCGTTTTTGTGTGTGTTTTCCTTAGAAACAAATCAAATGTTTGCTTGATGATGTCTAAATACTGCACAATATGAAAGTATAGTTTATAGTGTTTAATAAACATTTTAAATATGTACTTATTTGCTCTAACAATAGAAAGTCTCTATCAATTGTCTGCCGCCATCTTAAAAATTATCACAGCGGCAAATTCAAATTACGCAACTCTGCAGACAAAAATGCTGAACGTAATACAAATGTGTAAAAATCAATGTGCACCGGTGGTCCCGAACTCATTTTAATGAAAATAATTCGAATCAGATTGGTTCTTTAAATACAGTGCTCATAGCACGATCGTTATAACAAACTTTTCTAGCTGATGTATGGAGCACGAGTTGCGAAGAATATTGTTTCAGGTAACATACATCAGTGTTGTGCGCGGCTGATATTCTGTGGTTTTAATGATCATTTTGCTGAAGATAACTGTTTCCATCATAATACATAGTTGTATAGAATCTGTTGTATGAACTGTGATTTAGTGACACTTACAAAACTTACAGACAACACTTAAACACGACGTTAACTTGGAGTTCTTTAGCCGTGAGAAATATTATTTAGTAATTACTCAATGTAATAAAATAAGATTATCATTTCCATTTACAAATTAGTTAAACATCAAACCACTGAATAAAACAGCGAACGCCACATCCCGTAGTGCTCAGAGCCACTTGAACCATCTACTTTTGTTTACGTTCAGAATCAACTGCCAGAGTCCACAGCATTCATCAGTTCTCTGCAGGTCGTTCTGCAAAGCCTTACTATCTCCTGGCGTTGCTATTTTGTTACAGACAATTGCATCATCTGCGAATAACTTTAAAGAGCATCCGACGCTTTCCTACATAATTCATATGGCTTGTTAACATCAACGGTCCTATCACACTTCCAAGAGGTACTCCGGATATTACCTTCACACCTGTCCATTTAGTTCCGTTTACAGCGACGTGTTGAGTTCTGTCTGCAAGAAAGTCTTGAATCCAATAACAGGTCTGCTCCGACACTCTGAAAGGTCGTATTTTTTGCATTAAACGGCAATGCGAGACGGTGTCAAATGCCTTACTGAAATCAAGGAATACGGCATCAACGTTAACGCCAGAGCGAGCTGAGTTTAGCGTAAATTCTGATTGCGGAATCCATGCTGATTTTTATAGAGGAGATTTTCGCTTGCCAAAAACGTCTTAATTCTTGAGCATTAAACATGTTCTATAATTCTACAACAGACTGACGTCAACTATATTGGTCTATAATTGTGTGTATCTGTCTTACGACCTTTCTTATAAACTGGAATGACCTGCTCTTTTTTCCAGTCGTTAGGTACCTTTCGTTGCTCAAGCGATCTACGATAAATTACTGCTAGAAGGGGAGCAAGTTCTTTCGCTTAATTTCTATAGAATCTTATAGGTATCTCATCTGGTCCTGAAACCATTCCACTACTAAACGATGTCCGCCTCCGTAGCGAGGCGGTAGCGTTACCGACTACCACGCAAGGCGGCCCGGGTTCGATTCCCAGCAGGGGACTGGGTGTTGTGTGTCCATCATCATTTCCGTCGTCATTGACACGCAAGTCGCCGAAGTGGCGTCAACTAAAAAGACTTGCAATATCGCGGCCTAACCGCTTTTACTAAGCGACTGTAGCTGTTTTTCACTTCCGCGATCGGTTAACTCAATGACTGCCATTTCGATGATCGCACGGCGATGGAAAGGAGGGACAGTGTTTATGGACAATAACATTGCACAAATCGACTGTCCCAGAGTCCCGCTATGAACTCGATGGAACTCCTTTGGGATGAGTTGGAACGTCGATTTCGCTCCACAACCCAGCGTCCGACATCACTTTGGTTTCGGCTCTCCAGGAAGCAGTGGGTGCCATTCTACTACACATGTTCGGACACCTCATTGAAAGTATTCCCAACAGAGTACAAACCATTATAAATGCGAAGGGTGGACGGACCTCATATTGACGTCCACCAATGTCTGTCCTGATACTCTTAATCAGACAGTTTACGGGTAGCTACAGTTTCCCGAGTTTCATCGTATGGTCTGTAGGAAAACGCGTATTTCTGGAAAGAGGTATATATTTTATAGAGCAAGGCTGTCCAACATAGTAATCCTGTGGTGCTCGTGAAATGTTCTCCCAGCGCCCTTCATAAGTAAATTTCTGTTCCGATTTGTTATATTAAATCAAATTTCAGAACAAAACTGTTTTTTGTAAACTCAAAACTGTATCATTATTTCTCTGAACAGATATTGAACCTCAGTTTTTGGGAATTGGAGACAGTCGCTTAAATCACAAAGCTTTGTCTCAAACAATAAGTTCGTTCTTTTTAAACACCGTTGTTTGTACTGATAGTTTCTTCCTGTGGAATATTTTTGGCACTATTCAGTAGCACTTGAGAAGTTGTGAGTGTAGGTTCAGTTACGTTTGTTGTGCGAGATCGAGTATTCTTAATACAATATGGATAAAAGACAAACAACTTAGAGTTTTAGCAATTTTAGCAATGACTGGAAGGGGCATTACTGTTTTGTCGAATCCAGGAGAAAACCCGTAAGTTTACTGTGTAACAGTAGTGTGCCTATTCCCGAAAAAAGTTATGCATAACTTATTATTAAAAAAAACACAAACTTCAGTAGTGACTTACCTGTTAATCCTGAATTACGGAAACAAGGTTAGACACGTAAAATTCTAAATTAACAACATTGCAAATTGTGTTTACAAAGCCAGGTCAGCAAAACAGTAACATAAAACTGAGTTCTTACAAACTATGTTATGTTAACAGGTTTAGCCAGTTTTCAACACCTGAATTAGTGATTATGTTGATCAATAAAACGTTAGTTTCAGTTGACGGTACTGAACGTGGAGATCGGGTATGTCAGATCTTTGGAAATGTTAATCTCGAAGGAGTAGAAATGGAAATTAAAATCTTCAGGAAGATATATTTTTGTAACCATGTTTTGCAACTTCAAGTAATTTCTGGACCCTGACAGGCAGGACTAAATAACCCATGATCGTTAGTGCTGCTTCGGAAGCTCATTCTAGTTTTGGCTCGACATAAACTATGTGACCAAAATTATCCGGACACCTGGCTAAAAATGACTTAAAAGTTCGTGGCGCCCTCCATCAGTAAGTCTGGAATTAAATATGGTTTTGGCCTACCCTTAGCGTTGATGACAGCTTCAACTCTCGCAGGCATACGTTCAATCAGGTGCTGGAATGTTTCTTGAGAAATAGAAGCCCATTCTTCACTGAGTGCTGCACTGAGGAGAGGTATCGATGTCGGTCGGCGAGACCTGGCACGAAGCTGGCGTTCCAAAACATCCCAAATGTGTTCTATAGGATTCAGGTCAGGACTCTGTGCAGGCCAGTCCCTTACAGGGATGTTATTGTCGTGTAACAACTCCGCCAGGTAGTGCATTAAGAGGTAGTGCTCGATCGTGTTGAAAGATGCAATTGCTATCCCCGAGAGCTGGACAGCGCTTTTCCAGATTATTAGACCGTGACATCGTACTCTTCAAACTGCTTTTCACAAATCGACGCCTCTGCTGGGATCTTCTGGTATCCCACGGTAAGCTAAATACAGTGAAGACTGATGTCGCACTCAGTTTTAAAAGTGTTTTCCCACACTTGTTTTGTAGTAACTATTATTGGGTACTATTTTTCCGGCTATTATTGGTGGAGCCAATGGCCTTGCCGAAGTAGTAGCATCGGTTACCGGCAGGTCAGCGAAGTTAAGCGCTGTCGGACTTGGCTAGCGTTTGAATGATTCACTGTTTGCGTCTGCCGAGCGCTGGTGGCAAGCGGAGTGCATTCAGCGCTTCTGAGGCCAGTTCAGGAGCTACTTGATTGAGAAGTAACGGCTCCGGACACGAAAACTGACAACGGCCTTGAGTGCCGTGTGCTGACCCCATGTAACTCCAAATCTGCGTTCAGAGATGCTGAGGTCTAAGGATGACACGGCGGTCGGTTGATACAGTTGGGCCTTTTGAGGCCTGTTTGGACGGACTTATTATTGATGTCCCATTGTCACTAGATGGGCAACGATAATTATCTGAGAAAGAAAGAAGGAATGCTTACCAAACTATTATAGATGTTCTACAAAGTTGGTTCCTGGTAATTTATTGCATTCCTTATGGCTGGAAATTTTTTCCACGACAGCGGAAAGCGACGAAGATGGAATTCTACAGCCTCTATTGAAATTGCTTTCGTCCTTAGTGATCTCTCCCACGTATGTAACACTCTTTGGCAAGGACTCTTATGTTCTTGAAATCCATAACCTGGCCGCTGCCCTCCTAATGTTCCACTCCTCAGATTTCACTCTTTGTTTTAAATGTGCGCCTGTTAGTGCTTTTTAATGCAATCTATAAACGCTTTGCAACAGCCATGTCACGTTACAGACTTCCACAATGTCATTTAAGAAATTCTGAAAGTTGTGTAACTCTTTTTTTACTGAGAAGAAGACCTTAGGGGCATATTCCTTACTGACTGTTTTCCATCGTGCGCCACGAAAATAGACTTGGAAATTTTATTACAAACTGAACTTTGTAGTATCAACTTCTCACAATAGTATTTATTTTATAGTCCATTGAGAACCGGCTTTCGGTTTTCTAGGGCATCCATAGACTTCTTAAGACCAAACAGTCAGTTCAAACATCACTGACAGTTTGTAACTGTACAAAGATAGTTTTTCCAAAGATGTGTGATCGTTTATGACCATACAGGATGTCCCAGAAATGTTGCGATAAACTTCGAGGGGGATGTAGAGGGTGTCATGGGAAACTAATCGAGGATAGGAACAGTGTGCGCAAACATCATCCAATGACGTTACAGAGCGTTCAAGTTATAAGCGCCAGCGCCTACAACTACGCCACCCCTTCAGCAGCAAACGTGTCTTTGTATGCCGACGGACTGTATGCGGAACTTCTCGCAGTGTTGTTTGTTGTTCGGTGACCACGACTGATTGCCACACTTGCCAGTACAAAAGATGGGGCTAGCGGATGCGTGGAGGCCCTCATGTCCTATGAATAAGGTGCTCTGTTGCTCCGGTGAATGATGGTTTTGGACACATGCCAACTTGCAGTTTATTTTTCTCCTAGATTTCCCTGGAATCTCCCAAGTTCTTCAGTACACATAAGAAAAATAAACTGTGGATGAAAACCGATGTCCGAAACAGTCATACACCGAGGCAACAGAGAGTCGCATTCATAGGGGATAAGGCCTGTCACGTAGCTCCATCTTCTCCGCTGGAGACTGTGGCATCAGTTGCGATCACTGAATAACAAAACTACATTGTGAGACACTCCACATACGGTAGGTCAGTGTAGAAAGCCCCGTTTCCTGCCAAAGGGGTGACCTAGCGATAGCCACCGGCGCCCATAAGTTTGACACTAAGTGGCGACGTTGGATGTTCCAGGCATGGGTCGTATTCTCGATTTGTTCCTGAAGACACCCTGTACAACCCGTAGAAGTTTGTCGCAACATTTATGTGACACCCTGCATGTTTATACGAAAATCTTAAGCATAATAACCTTCAGAGAGATTCTACGAAAAAATAAACCTTACGTTACATTATACCCAAATGTTGAGGTATAAGAATGTAAAGGCCATATCAGAACACAAATGAGTGTTGGCATAGATTGCTGTGTTACGTGGACAAAATGACAGGAGAATGCGACTAGCTCGTAGAAAAGGGGGACAGAGGGGAGGAATGCGTCAGTGACAAGTGGGTGGGTAACAGTTATATGATTATCAAGTTACAGTCAGAAAAAGATTAACTGACTGCTGTTACTTTAACAGACGTGAATAGTGAACTGTTTTTTGATCATTAAGGATTAATTCAGGATTTTGTGATTGGTGTTTAGCGACAGCCATACTTCGAAGTTTATTTGTTCATAGTTTCTCTGTGTATTTCGTTTTGCTTGTGTTTCCTTACACATACATAGTCTTATAAGGTCAAATATCTTTTAACAGTTGTAACTGCCACTGATGATGTGTGGATTATCTGTGTAATCTTAAGTTGTCTGAGTATGGTCAAAAAAGCCGAAAGCCGGTTCACAACGAACAATAAAGTAAGTATTATTGTGGAACAACAATATTATTTATTTTAGTTTTTAATTTGTCTATATTCTTCCAGATACTGACGAACATTCCATAAATGTGACCTAGTAGATTTTCACCTTCGACGATAGCGATCTCGAAAGTTTGCAAACTTACATAGACAGACATACCTATTACGTAGATTCTTCCACCGCTAGACACACACGCGCACACGCGCAAGCAAACGCACACACCAAAGACGATTAAGAAAACAGCCTCTCGCTTACAAGCGGACGGGCGAATGGTATGTCCGCGATCACCGATCTTAGAATCTGAGCCGTTCGTTGTACTGTTTAAGCCATGAAGCAACCTCTTCACCGAATTCGCTGTGTCACCATTGAGTTACGTGTCGGGCTGGTTAGTTGCAATTGTAACGTGCTGCCGCTAAGTACACTAACAGGCTAACAAATTCGTCACACTTATTGCCTCAGGTGTCGTTGCCGGTCTTTAGGTGCAACAGTTCAGCATGAAACCTGATAGCTGCAAACGCAGCAATTAACTAGGTTACAAGGCAACATGTTAGTACATCTTAAACATGTAGCCACGCAGTGTCAGGCAATGAATGGCAGCGCTTTACTTCTACACGCACAACACGTTTCGGCAAAGATCTCGTAGGTTATGCTGTGAAGATGGGAGATCGAAATCGGTAACAAGTTGCGAAATTCTAAGGTGATTGTCAATGAAACACTACGAAAATGTTTATTCCTTGTTCAACATTATGAAGGCATTTGCAAACTGTTATCTGCAATTCATTAAATTACGAGGCATATTCGGAAAGTAAGGTCCGGTTAGGCACGAAATGGAAATCACTGTAAAAATCCGATGGAACTTTGCACAGATGTATTGGGCAGTGTCTTGAGTGTGCCTGTCGATGGCTTCGCGTCGTTCTTTTCAGTTCAGAGCGCAAAGAGATCATGTAGAATTGCCTGAAACAACTTTGTCTCCCGCCAAGTATGTGGATCTGGTGAGAGATTTCGCCTGAAGCTATACAGCCCACATAACATATACGCCAAGCGTTTCTTTCTTCAAGACAATTTCAGCCGCATTCTGCAGGACAATGAAGACGCTCCTGCAACGTTTTCGATGGGAAATGTTTGATCATCCACAATAAAGCCCTTAATTGGCTCCCTCCATTGTTCATCTCTGCTCACATGAACCGCTGGCCACGAAGACAACATTTTGGCACAAACAACGAAAAGCAGATCAGCGTAGAGAATTGGCGGAAAGCGCAGGCGGCTTCTTTCTGTGTCGAGGTACTGGAAAGTTTGTACAACGCTACGACAGATGTCCAATTCGGAATGGCGACTATTTAGAGAGCTATCTGGAAGGTATGGCTAACTGTTACGAATAATTTTTTTTTTGTTTTCTGTGGTTTTCATTTCTTGACCGATCGGACCTTACTTTCCGAACATCCCTCGTAAATTAATTTCAGTAACAGCATGACACTTAGCAAATACGAATTTATTCCTTTCTTTTACAAAAAATTACCCAGTGTGGCACTTAATATTGCTAGGTTGCTAATTCTGTGAGTTTCAGGCCACAGACCCAAAGATCCAGAGTTCAATTATCAGCGCGGACTACGATCTTTCCTGTTGCTAACCGCTTCTTTCACCTCTGGGAATGATATGTTAACGTGAAAAACGCCCATTTCCATCGTGATTTGGAGACCACGTCACACTTGAGGTTCACTTATAGTTGTGTGGGTAAGTCATTTCAAAGTCATTAACAAAGCGCTGTGGTGTTCTAACAAACGCTGAGGTTGAAGATAACTTCATTGTTAAATGACCAGCTTGTAGCCACAACCACAAACAAATCTATACATGTATACACTATTTGATGGAAAGTAACTGGACGCCCCTGTGTAGTGCAGAATTGATTACTAGATGCTACAAAGACTAAACAGCCAGTATAAAACGAGGCGGGCAGTATTGCATTCGAGTAGAGAAGCAGTGACAACGAAATGCGTCGGTTGGGAGTGATCTGTGACTTTGAACGTGGACTAGTCACTGGATGTCACCTGAGTAACAGATCGATCAGGAACATTTCATCTGTTCTAAAACCACCCAACTGGACTATTGGTGAAGGTCTGTTCTCGAAACTTTAACAAAAGCCCGTACCGAGCTACTGAGCGTCTCTCCTGCAGTCTTCCACTGGAGTTTATCTATCATCTCCGTAACGCTTTCGCGATTACTAAATGTTCCTGTAACGAAGCACGCTGCTCTCCATTGGATCTTCCCTATCTCTTCTATCAACCCTATCTGGCACGGATCCCGCACTGCTGAGCAGTATTCAAGCAGTGGGGCCGGGGTGGCCGAGCGGTTCTAAGCGCTACAATCTGGAACCGGCAGACAGCTACGGTCGCAGGTTCGAATCCTGCCTCGGGCATGGATGTGTGTGATGTCCTTAG
Source organism: Schistocerca gregaria (assembly GCF_023897955.1). Lineage (NCBI taxonomy): Eukaryota > Metazoa > Arthropoda > Insecta > Orthoptera > Acrididae > Schistocerca > Schistocerca gregaria. Next base: position 306,785,945 of record NC_064921.1, read on the forward strand.
GTTAGTTAGGTTTAAGTAGTTCTAAGTTCTAGGGGACTGATGACCTCCGCAGTTAAGTCCCATAGTGCTCAGAGCCATGTGAACCATTTGAATCAAGCAGTGGGCGAACAAGCGTACTGTAACCTACTTCCTTTGTTTTCGGACTGCATTTCCTTAGAATTCTTCCAATGGATCTCAGTCTGGCATCTGCTTTACCAACGATCAACTTTATATGATCATTCAATTTTAAATCACTCCTAATGCGTACTCCCAGATAATTTATGGAATTAACTGCTTCCAGTTGCTGACCTGCTATTTTGTAGCTAAATCATAAGAGATCTATCTTTCTATGTATTCGCATCACATTACACTTGTCTACATTGAGATTCAATTGCCATTCCGTGCACCATGCGTCAATTCGCTGCAGATCCTCCTGCATTTCAGTACAATTTTCCATTGTTGCAACCTCTCGATACACCACAGCATCATCTGCAAAAAGCCTCAGTGAACTTCCGATGGTATCCACAGGGTCATTTATGTATATTGTGAATAGCAACGGTCCTATGACACTCCCCTGCGGAACACCTGAAATCACTCTTACTTCGGAAGACTTCTCTCCATTGAGAATGACATGCTGCGTTCTGTTATCTAGGAACTCCTCAATCCAATCACACAATTGATCTGATAGTCCGTATGCTCTTACTTTGTTCATTAAACGACTGTGGGGAACTGTGTCAAAAGCCTTGCGGAAGTCAAGAAACACGGCATCTACCTGTGAACCCGTGTCTAAGGCCCTCTGAGTCTCGTGGACGAATAGCGCGAGCTGGGTTTCACACGACCGTCTTTTTCTAAACCCATGCTGATTCCTACAGAGTAGATTTCTAGTCTCCAGAAAAGACATTATTCTCGAACATAATACGTGTTACAAAATTCTACAACTGATCGACGTTAGAGATATAGGTCTATAGTTCTGCACATGTGTTCGACGTCCCTTCTTGAAAACGGGGATGACCTGTGCCCTTTTCCAATCCTTTGGAACGCTTCGCTCTTCTAGAGACCTACGGTACACCGCTGCAAGAAGGGGGGCAAGTTCCTTCGCGTACTCTGTGTAAAATCGAACTGATATCCCATCAGGACCAGCGGCCTTTCCTCTTTTGAGCGATTTTAATTGTTTCTCTATCCCTCTGTCGTCTACTTCGATATCTACCATTTTGTCTTAATAATTCTTACACATTAACAAAAATAATACATAATTAACAAGATGAATTCTCAGCAGAATGAGTTACCAACTGAGTTCCGTCACAGCGTAGTTTAAATAAAGACCTTTTGCTTAATACAATTAATCATACTCACAGCGTGTTGTTGTTGTGGTCTTCAGTCCTGAGACTGGTTTGATGCAGCTCTCCATGCTACTCTATCCTGTGCAAGCATCTTCATCTTCCAGTACCTACTGTAACCTACATCCTTTTGAATCTGCTTAGTGTATTCATCTCTTGGTCTCCCTCTACGATTTTAACCCTCCACGCTGCCCTCCAATACTAAGTTGGTGATCCCTTGATGCCTCAGAACATGTCCTACCAACCGATCCCTTCTTTTGGTCAAGTTGTACCACAAACTTCTCTTCTCCCTTATCCTATCCGATACTTCCTCATTAGTTATGAGATCTACCCATCTAATTTTCAGCATTCTTCTGCAACACCACATTTCGAAAGCTTCTATTCTCTTCTTGTCCAAACTATTTAACGTCCATGTTTCACTTCCATACATGGCTTCACTCCATACAAATACTTTCAGAAGTGACTTCCTGACACTTAAATCCATACTCGATGTTAACAAATGTCTCTAATTCAAAAACCTTTCCTTGCCATTGCCAGTGTACATTTTATATCCTCTCTACTTCGACCATAATCAGTTATTATGCTCCCCAAATAGCAAAACTCCTTTACTACTTTAAGTGTCTCATTTCTTAATCTAATTCCGGCAGCATCACCCGATTTAATTTGACTACATTCCATTATCCTCGTTTTGCTTTTGTTGATGTTCATCTTATATCCTCCTTTCAAGACACTGTCCATTCCATTCAACTGCTCTTCCAAGTCCTTTGCTGTCTCTGACAGAATCACAATGTCATCGGCGAAACTCAACGTTTTTATTTCTTCTCCCTGGATTTTAATACCTACTCAAAATGTTTCTTTTGTTTCGTTTACTGCTTCCTCCATATACAGATTGAATAACATTGGGTAGAGGCTACAACCCTATCTCACTCCCTTCCCAACCACTGCTTCCCTTTCATGTCCCTCGACTCTTATAACTGCCATCTGGTTTCTGTACAAATTGTAAATAGCCTTTCGCTCCCTGTATTTTACCCCTGCCACCTTTAGAATTTGGAAGAGAGTATTCCAGTCAACATTGTCAAAAGCTTTCTCTAAGTCTACAAATGCTAGAAACGTAGGTTTACCTTTCCTTAATCTAGCTTTTAAGATAAGTTGTAGGGTCAGTATTGCCTCACGTGTTCCAATATTTCTACGGAATCCAAACTGATCTTCCCCGAGGTCGGCTTCTACTAGTTTTTCCATTCGTCTGTAAAGAATTTGTGTTAGTATTTTGCAGCTGTGGCTTATTAAACTGACTGTTCGGTAATTTTCACATATGACAACACCTGCTTTCTTTGGGTTTGAAATTATTGTATTCTTCTTGAAGTCTGAGGGTATTTCACCTGTTTCATACATCAGATGGTAGAGTTTTGTCAGGACTGGCTCTCCCAAGGCCGTCAGTAGTTCCAATGGAATGTTGTCTTCTCCGGTGGCCTTGTTTCGACTCAGGTCTTTGAATGCTCTGTCAAACTCTTCACGCAGTATCGTATCTCCCATTTCATCTTCATCTACATCCTCTTCCATTTCTATAATATTGTCCTCAAGTACATCGCCCTTGTATAGACTCTCGATATACTCCATCCACCTTTCTGCTTTTACCTTCTTTGCTTAGAACTGGGTTTCCATCTGAGCTTTTGATGTTCATGCAAGTGGTTTTCTTTTCTCCAAAGGTCTCTTTAATTTTCCTGTAGGCAGTATCTATCTTACCCCTAGTGAGATAAGCCTCTACATCCTTACATTTGTCCTCTAGCCATCCCTGCTTAGCCATTTTGCACTTCCTGTCGATCTCATTTTTGAGACGTTTGTATTCCTTTTTGCCTGCTTCATTTACTGCATTTTTATATTTTCTCCTTTCATCAATTATATTCAATATTTCTTGTGTTACCCAAGGATTTCTACTAGCCCTCGTCTTTTTACCTATTTTATCCTCTGCTGCCTTCACTACTTCATCCCTCAAAGCTACCCATTCTTCTTCTACTGTATTTCTTTCCCCCAATCCTGTCAATTGCTCCCTTATGTTCTCCCTGAAACTCTGTACAACCTCTGGTTCTTTTAGTTTATCCATGTCCCATCTCCTTAAATTCCCACCTTTTTGCAGTTTCTTCAGTTTTAATCTACAGGTCATAACCAATAGATTGTAGTCAGAGTTCACATCTGCCCCTGGAAATGTCTTACAAGCATGTCACAGCGTGTAGTTAGCAAATTTGACTTGCTCGCGCTAAACGCGCATACACCAGCACTTTGTGTGCTATCAATAGTAACCATAACTTGTACATTACAACAAGGGACTTCCGGGCCGAATTTGTGGTTGCGAAACACCCCCAATGCACCCTCTTGTAACACAAAGTGCGCTGCATCTACCATAAAACCTCCAGCACGCACTCGTCAATTGCAAAAGTCTCTGGTAGTGCTTCACTTGATATGCGAAAGCCCTTTCCTCCACCCTGACCAAGGTCGCTATCCGTCCGGCCGGGAAGAGACGGCGATTGCTCCATCGGTCTTGGGTCCACAGAGTGGTCGCTCCCCAGAAAAAACCGTAGTGACGTCAGGGTAACCGAACCACAGCCCATGAAATCTATACATACGGACAACCATCAGCTGTATAGTGGAATGATGACAATGAAAATTTTTGCCGGACCGGGGGCTCAAATGCGGATTTACAGTTTATCGCGAGCGGTCGCCTTACCATTTGGCTACCCGAGCACGATTCACGGCCATACTCCAAGTGACGTCAGCCATGTGTCTACAACCTGTACTCCTACATCCGTTGTGTATATTCTCGTACAGGTGAGACATTTTACTTGAAAGTCGCTCCCGGTGTCGACGGATAATTACGATACTGCAGTGCTTGTGTTATCCGGAATTACTATGCAATGTTCCTTCTGGACATGCACGCACATTCGGAGGAACATGGGTCGTAATTCGGAATAACACAGACACTGTAATAACGAATCGAACCACAGCACGTCCGATTCTCAAGGCCCTCACTTGCGTCACTGATCAAGATTGGTTCGTTCGTCTCCATCGAGCAACTGATAACACTATATTCAGGCATTGCCTGCCATTCCGGACACCTCGGCCGCCGCGCCAACACGGTCTCTGGCGCCTCGCCGCAGGGTTGTCCACCGCTTCCACTGGGGAGACGGCGCTGGCCTCTAGAAGATGCTGCTGTTCGTCTTGCCGCCCACCCGGCGTCGATACTTGCGGCCAGCTCGTCCTCGGCAGCACTCATGTGCCAGTGCCGTCGGCCCTTTTGCGGCTCCAGCATGACAATCCGCTCAAAATGACTCCCTGGAGGCAGGGAAATCAGCAGTTCCACACTGCACACTTACGGGTTCCAAAGAGCCTTTTGAGTCATGAGTATTGCGTCTGGCTTCGTGCTGCCCACCAAGATTTTCTCTCCTGCGTCAACATTTCCCTTTCAGCAACATTTCCCTTTCAGCGTTTCACTTGCAACCTACGTCGTCAATTATCTGATGGATTAATTCCAATCTTTCTCTTCCTCTACAGCTCCCTCTAGTATAATGGAGGTTATTCTCTGGTGCCTTAGCACGTTTCCTGTCATCCTGTGCTTCCTGCTTGTCAGGGTCTTCCATATGTTCCTTTCTTCGCCAATTCCCCGGAAGACCTCTCATTCCTTATCTTACTAGTCCACCTTCTAACAATACCACCACTAGCAAAGTATGTTAGAAATCAGATTAATAATGTTGCTCACGCAGAGGTGTTCGCTTTATGGTACAACAACAAAGTTATTGGCTGTGGATGGTATCGTCAGAACGGAAATAATGAAGGCACTGTAAAAAAGCCATAAATTTTGGCACTTATTTTGAATGGATTCCCACGTAGATTTCGTCGAAGTTGTTATGGCTCATCTAGTTGATTCTAGGGTGATTACACTTTGACTGCTAGAAGGTCCAAATCTGTATTTTAGCAATATTTGAAGACCTAATAAATGCGTTTTTCAGGAAATTCTTAATGATCAAACAATCCCAGATTAGAAAAATGGTATGGTAGAAATAATTTTTGACTTGGAGTTCACGACCCACATTTTTACTAAACTTCTTGTAAATTCACATATACTTCTTCTTAATTGTCACATCATCAAGAAAACAGTTTTTCATCAATCTTAATATATTTAATTTCCACTTTAACTAAACACGAGACTTGACTGTTCTTTTACAAAGCGAAATAACAACTTCTGCAGTCAAACAAAGACTGCTCTGTGCGCATTCGCGCCAAAACGGTTACAAGTAAGTCAAAGATTATGACAGTCTCACAGAAATGAATACACACAAGAACCGTATCACTGTAATATATCGATACATCGGAGCACCTATACATTAATAAAACGAAATGTGAATATTGTCACAAAAATGTTTGTTATTTCGCAGAAAAGTAGTACGATATTACTGGTATCGAGAACTGGGGTTGGAGTGCCGTAATGGTCACGTAAATAAAGAACCATTACAACCTGATTTTCAGCATTCCGTAGCATCACAACTCAAAGGCCTCCATCCCCTTCTATATCAAGTTTCCCGCTATCAATGATTCACTACGAAATAATGCTGTGCTCCAGATGGCTTAGGGAGAGGAAGAGAGTGGACATAGTGGCCGAGCAGCTCCTTATAAGCCTGGGCTACTATTCCCCCCACAGCGTCTCCAGCGGGGTTCCAGCCGTCAGAAAGGGAAGGGTGGACGTCCTCCACATTAAAGTCCATTAATACGAGCTAGATGTCTACATACTCCATGATACGAAGTGCACTTATGGTACACTAACATTTCCACCCCTTTTCTTTTCCATAATTTTCGAAACTAGAATTCCGCGAGACATATGTTGGAAGATATAATATGTTGCTGACGTCTTGGGACGTAAATCGTAATTTTCACAGTAAATTTCTTCATAAGGTACAAAGCTTCTTCTGTCACGTCTATCACTGGAGTTGACGAGTACTTCTGTAACGCGGCCGACTTACCAAACGAAACAGTGAGAAAATGCTCCGCTCTTCTTTGGATCTTCTCTGTTAGTCTCACCTGATAAGGGTCCCAGACTGACGAGCAATCATCAAGAATAGGCAGAAGCAGTATTCCAACATGTTTCGTGCATGAATTCTTTAGGATTCGTCCGGAGAAACTCGGATTGGCGTCTGTCAGAAGCACAAGTCCTTTAAACTGGTATGTGGAACACAGAATTAACAAACTAGATACCTCTAATGTCTGAACATACAAAGAATATGATTATAGTAGCCTGCAATTTCATACAAATCATCTGCGTCGTCGTCACTTGCGTGTACAGTGTCCTTCCTCTTTATTTCATCATTGAAGATAATCTTACGCATCCTTTAGCGACTGAAATACCAGAAGCGGAAGCAGGAGCAGACGAGTCTACGTGAAAACCCGCGGTGGCACTTCCACCACGTGTAGGATGTGGCCTGCGAGCGACTGCCTGGCTTCCTGGCGCTTGTCACTGATCAGTATCTCTTCTGGGTGTTAAGTCCTCTATTATTCCATAGTATTGCTATTTCTGAAACGTCCCCGGGCACTTTACAAAATCTAGCTAAACACTGCTAGACAATTAGGTCCCGAGAGCAGCAGAAAACGGCACCCTCATTGATATCATGTTCTTCGACTTTCGGATGACATTCATTACAATTACTTGGTATCGATTAATGAAGCAAATATGAGCTTATATGAGCATATTGATTATTGGGCCATTTATGTGTCTGAATTCAGAACGTCCTACCAGACTCTACGCATCGTTCTTAACGGGCTGAAATCGACAGACGTAAAGGTATTTTCGGGCATACCACAGGATTGTGTATAGAGCCAGTGTTGACCATGATGTACACTATGTGATCAAAAGTATGCGGATACCTAGTTGAAAATGATGTACAAGTTCGTGGCGCCCTCTATCGTTAATGCTGGAATTGAGTATGGTGTTGGCCCACCCATAGCCTTATGACAGCTTCACTCTCGCAGGCATACATTCAGTCAGCTGCTCGAAGGTTTCTTGGGAAACGGTAGTCCATTCTTCACGGAGTGTGGCACTGAGGAGAGGTTTCGATGTCGGTCGGTGAAGCGTGTCACGAAGTCGGCCTTCCAAAACATTCCAGAGATGTTCTATAGGATTCAGCTCAGGACTCCGTGCAGGCCAGTCCATTACAGGGACGTTTTTGTTGTGTAACCACTCCGCCACGTGCCTCGCATTATGAACAGGTGCTCGGTAGTGTTGAAAGATGCAATCGACATCCCCGAATTGCTCTTCAACAGTGGGAAACAAGGAGGTGCTTAAAACATCAATGTAGGCCTGTGCTATGATAGTGCCACACAAACCAACAAGGGGTGAAGCCCCCTCCATGAAAAACACGACCACACCATAACACCACCGCCTCCGAATTTTACTGTTGGCACTACACAGGCTGGCGAAAGACATTCACCGTTCATTCTCCGTAACCACACACTGCCATCGGATCTCCACATTGTGTACCGTGATTCGTCACTCCACACAGCTTTTTTCCATTGTTCAATCGTCCACTGTTTACGCTTCTTACACCAAGCGAGGTGTCGTTTGGCATTTCCGGTGCGATGTGTGGCTTATCAGCAGCCGCTCGACCATGAAATCCAAGTTTTCTCACCTCCCGCCTATAATAGTACTTGTAGTGGATCCTGACGCAGTTTGGAATTCTTGTGTGATGATCTGGATAGATGTCTGCCTAATATACATTACGACCACCTTGAAGATGGTCTCGGTGGTCTGTCAGTCAACAGAAGAGGTGTGCTGTATATCCCCCTTCACGTTTCCACTTCACTACGACATCGGAAACAGTGGACCTAGGGATGTTTAAGAGTGTGAAAATCTCACGTACAGACGTATGACACAAGTGACACAAAATAACCTGACCACATTTGAAGCCCGTGAGTTCCACGGAGCGCCCCATTCTGCTCTCTCACGATATGTAATGGCTACTGAGGCCACTGATATGGAGCACCTAGTAGTAGGTGACAGCACAATGCACGTAATATGAAAAACGAATGTTTTTGGGGATGTCCGGATACTTTTGATCACGTAGTGTAATTAATTAGCGTAGTGGATAACGTTGGAAGGTACGTGGCGCTGATTACTGGTGATGCTGTTGTATATAGGAATGTTTAAAAGCCAGCAAACTGTAGTTAAATACAAGGATATGCTCAAAATGATCGACGTTGAAGGGAATCGCCGCTGGATATTCGACTCTGAAGCGAATGGACGCTGAAGTGATACACTTTGAGTATCGACTCTGAAGAGGGACAACGTCGTGGAATCGACGCCCTAGGGGATCGACGCCGCAGAGGATCGACGCCGTAGAGGATCGACGCCGAAGAGGTGCAGGGACAGGTTTACCTGAACGATTTCACGTGGAATGAGCACATAAAACTACGCTGTTTGTATCTGCGATATAGTGGACATGCAGTGGTGAGTGTCCACGATTCGTCTTAATGTCAGCTTGAACTCTGCTGGGGACAATTTGAATAAGCTGTCTGATTATCTGTGGAGGAAAGACCAACCATTCGGCCTCAAGAGAAGGTAATGATGTTGGACACTGTGGTCTGGAGCGGGGTTGACCTTCTAACTCATCACGAAAGTGTTTCATTGGTGGATCGTGACTCTTTGCACAACAGTCCATTTCAGGATTATTGTTGTCACATACGATTGCCTCATAGGTGATGTTTTATGATAGGTTGCATTGTCATCCTGATACAAACAATCACCGTCTCTACTGTAAGAAGTACACAGAGCTGTAAAATGAGTTCGTATCCTTCCGAATTCTTTTAGTGCAATATGGGGACCACATCCCAACCATGAGAAACATCCCCATACCGATACAGCACCTCCTCTGTATTTCACTGTTGGCACCGTTCTCCAAGCCTTCACCAAACCCAAACTATCAGCTTACAACAGGATATAGCGTGATCTTCCGCTCCAAATCTCTTGTTTCCATTCATATACCGTCCATTACCATCGGTCTTTACACCATTTCATTTGTCGCTTAGCACTGACTACAGTGTGACTCATGGGGACCATGTATCCCATTCTTTTTAACTTCCTAAGTACAGTCTTTGTGTTAGCTGACGTTCTAGCTGGAATTAATGCAATTTTGACAACCATCCTCCGAAATGCTAGGAAATATGTGTCTGGTTGTTCCATTGTGTTTGTTCTTCACAATCAAATCACCAACAGTCGACTTTGCGGCACGGAGCAACGGTTTTTATGGAATTTATGTCCTTTTGACACGAAACCTTTGGGTCCAGGACAACAATGGGATGAGGATAACGTCAGATGGTTAAGTGATTTTATCTTTTACACCAGATGGAACTTAAAATGCTCCGAAACGTGTCGTGTATACAATAAAAAATTGTGGATTAAATAACCGTTGTGCGGTTTCTTCATTTTACAAAATGGACTTATACAGTTGCAGCTGACACTTAAGAAGAACTGCTTGAGCTTCAGACGGGCTGAAATTTGCATGAGGGATTTTTTGCTCAGGTGTCATCCAGTGAATAGTCCACGTTCGAAGTCACTGACCAACCCATTCTCTGTTACAGCTTCACTGTTGACAGAACAACAGTCGCTGCCTCCTTTTATAATCGCAGGTCCACCTCTAATGACATCTTGTGGTAAATTATGCATTGCATAGGAATATCCGGATGCTTTTGATCAGACAGGGTACTTATTGCAAAAGATGGTACCAGTTTGAGATTCACTGAAAAGATTCGAAAGAAAAGTGATTCATTCATGAGAGAAGTGGGATACAAACCACTCGTTTGACCGATTTAAGAATATTGTTTGTCTTTTGGGATCCTTACCTGATAGGGTTAACAGGAGGAGCAGAGAAGATCCAAAGAAGAAAGGCGCGTTTCGTGCCGAGTTGATGTGGTGAGCATGAGAGGGTCGAGGAGACGCTAATTGAACACCAGTGATAGACCTATATGAGAGGAATCATGCATCAGGGAGGAATCGCATTTAAAATTCTGAGAGAGTGTGCCGAATATTTCATTTCCTCCCAAATACATCTCGCGAAATGCTCACGGCGGAGTCTGTGTGCCGAGTAATATGGGTAATCGCTTTTGCACTCAATGAAAAAGCTATGGATACGGGTTTGATTCTCGGTTCACTACACAGTCTTCATTTGCCAGCTGCCCTTGTGATTTCAAAACAAGCAACGTGTAGTAGAAATTGTTGATGATGATGTGGTGGTATTCAGTCCAAAGAGAGGTTTGACGCAGTTCTCGACGATAGTCTATCCTGTGCAAGCCTCTTCAGTCTTCGCGTAACTGCTGCGACTTACGAGTGTCTGCTTACAGTAGTCAAACCTTTGTTAGCTAATACTCAGTTCAAGAATCACAAGAGGAGGAGATATTCTTGGAAAAAAAACCAGATGATACGGGAAGATTTCACTTGGGTTACATCATGGTCAGACAGAGAATCCGAAATCAGATGTTCAATTGTAAGACGTACCCAGGAACAGTTATGGACGCAGATCACAATTAAGTAATAATGAAGAGCAAACTGAAGTTCAAGATAGTCGTACGCAAGAAGTAGTGTGGAAGGACGTGGGAGAAAGAAGTACTGAGGAATAATGAGACCTGCTTGAAGTTCTCTAAGGATATGGATGCTGAGATAAAGGATACCACAAAAGGCAGTTCAGTTGAAGAGGAATGGAAATCTACAGAAAAAGCAGTTACAGATGTTGGATAGTCATAGGCGCAAGGAAGGTAACTCCGAAAAAAGTTTGGGTAACAGAAGAAATCTTCAACTGATTAACGAAAGAAGGGAGTTAAAAAATGTCCAGAGAAAGTCAGGGATACTGCAACATAAATCCCTTAAAAATGAATTAGGAAGTATAGGGCAGTGAAAACAAGGTGGCTGTAGGAGAAATGTGAAGAAATTGTAAAAGGAATGATTGTTGAAAGGCCTGATTCAGCGTACCTTAAAAATCAAAAGAATCTTATGTGAAAGTAAAAGCAATAGCAATAATTAATGCAGCAGTGGCAGCCCTCGAGCAACTGGGGCTGCGGGTCAACCCGCGGAAGTGTGTCACCCTCGCACTCGTGGCGTCCGGCCGCGAGAAGAAAGTGAAGGTGGATACCAGCGTCGCCTTCACTGCCGGCGACACCACCATGCCGGCGCTGGGAGTGGGTGAGACCTTCCGCTACCTGGGACTGCAGTTCTCCTCCTCAGGGCGGTGCCTCTTCCATCCGAGGCGCCACATAGAGGAGCAGCTGTCGATCATCATGCGGGCGCCGCTGAAGCCGCGGCAGCGGCTGTATGCACTTCGTGAGGTTCTTCTCCCGGGCCTGTACCATGGCCTAGCCCTGAGCCTCACCCGCATCGGTGCGCTCAAGGCCGTGGACAACTGCGTTCGGGCTGCGGCGAGGAGATGGTTCCGCCTCCCAGCAGATACCCCCTTGGGCTACTTTCACGCTCCAATAGCCCGTGGGGGCCTTGGGATTCCATCTACCCGCTGGATGGGACCACCCCTGAGGCGGAGCAGGCTCCTCACCCTGTTACAGCTCGAGCCCTCCACCACCGACCCTGACCTGGGTGAGGCACGACACGAAGTGGCGGCGCTAGAACGACACCTTACGTGGGAGGGTCATCTACTGCAATCGGCTGCAAAAGTTGGAGAGATGTGGGCTGCGCGCCTGCATATTACCTTTGACGGGGCAGCCCTCTCGTCGTCAGCCAGGACATCCGGCCAACACAGCTGGGCCGAGGACACCAGCCGCTTCCTGTCGGGTCGCGACTATGTGGCGTGCATCCGCACGCGGATCAACGCATTACCATCCAAAGCGCGCAGAAGTCGTGGCAGAGACAGGGAGAAGATGTGGCGCGCGAGGTGTAACGCCGTCGAGACCGCGAACCACGTCGTCCAGGGTTGCGGGCTCACCAGCCGAGCCCGGGTGCGGCGTCACGACGCGGTAGTGAAATACGTCGCGCGCGGGCTGGCTCAATGAGGGTTTGACGTGTCTGTCGAGCCACACCTCCGAACGCCAGAGGGAGTCCGCAAGCCTGACATCGTAGCGTCAAAGGAGGGCGTGGCGCATGTCATCGATGCGCAAATTGTCGGCGACCACCTCGACACCGACTGCTGTCACCGGCAGAAGGCGGCGAAGTAGGATGTCCCGTCGGTGCGGCGTGCTGTCGGCGCTCTCCGACCCGCGCCCAGCAGATTACAGTTCGAGACAGTGACCCTGAATTGGAGGGGGACTTGGGCACCTACATCTGCCCGCCAGCTCCTACAGCTGGGCTTCCGCAGGCGGGAGTCAAGCACGCGGGTGCTCGGTGGAACAGCATGGATCTTCGGCCTATTTGAAAACATGACGTCGACAAGGCCGAAGTACAGGGAGGGCGTGGGCTAGTCAGTCGGTATTTCTTAGGTTAGTTTGCCCTGACTCATAGGGCTTCAATATCGGGAGCAATACCGTCCTTTAGAGTGCAATTGTAATGCCATTGTTTAACGCAGAAGATAAAGGGGATGGATGGAAAGAGTACGTTGAAGGCCTCTCTGATGACGTGGTAGAAGAAGAAACTGGGATCGATATGGAAAACGAAGGGCATCCAGTATTAGAGGCAGAATAAAGAGTTCTGAAAGACTTGATATCAGATAATGCTGAAGGGATAGAAACATTGTATTGGAATCTCTAAAATCGTTGGGGGAAGTGGCAACAAGTTAGTGTATAGACTATATGAGACTGGTGGCATACTAGCAGAACTTAGGGAAAATTTCACCCACAAAATTCTGAACATAGCAATTGGAGACAGATGCGAAAACCGGAGCACAATCAGCTTAACATATTTTTCACTCGAACTCCTGACAAGAATAATATATGGGAGAATGAATAAGAAAATTGAGGATGTGTTAGATGACGATCACTTTGCTTTAGAAAAGGGAAAGGTACCAGAGAGGCAATTCTGATGTTGCGGTTGATAACGGAAGCAAGGCTAAAGAAAACTCAAGACACGATCATAGGATTTATCGATCTAGAAACATCTTTCGACAACGTGAAATGGTGCAATATGTTCGAAGTTCTGAGAAAAAATTGGAGTAAGCTATAGGGAAAAACGAGTTATATACCATATGTAAAAGAGCCAAGACGGTATAATAAAAGCGGAAGGTCAAGAACGAAGTGGTCGGGTTAAGAAGAGTGTAAGACAGGTAGGAGGTTTCGCCTCTACTGTATACTCGTACATCGAAGAAGTAATGACGGGAATAAAACAAAGATTCAAGTCAGTGATTAAAATTGAGGGTGAAAGGATACCAATGATAAAATTCGGTGAGGAAATTGCTGACCCAGTGAAAGTGAAGAAGAGTCACAGGATCTGCTGAATGCAATGAAAGAAGGTTGGGTTTAACGTCCCGTCGACATCGAGGACATTAGAGACAGAAGTTCTTATCGTTTCAAGGATAACGAAGGAAATCGGCCGTGCCCTTTCAATGGAATCATCCCGTCATTTACATAGAGCGATTTCGGGAAATCACGGTAAACCTAAATGTGGATGGCCGGACACGTGTACTAGTCACGACGCGACCCCCGTCGGTGAATGGAATGAGCGGTGTTATGAATAGAGGATATTAATTGAGAATAAACTGGAAAAAAGTAATAAGCAGCAGGAATGAGAATAGCAAGAGACTAGTATCAATATTTCTGGTTGTGAACCAGACGCATTTAAAGGAATTATGATGCCTTGGAAGCAAAATAGAGTAACCCATAACGGGCGAAGCAAGGACGACATGAAAAGCAAACGAGTCCAGGGAAAGAGGGCATTCAAGGAGAAGAAAAGTCTACTGGTGTGAAACATAGGCCTTAATTTGATCAACAAGCTTCTGAGAATGTACGTTTGGAGCACAGCATTAGACACTGGGAAAACTGGAAAAAAAGAGAATCGAAGCGTTTGAGATCTGGTGCTACAGAAGAACCTTTCTTGTAGACGATTGCCAAGATTAGTTGCACTGATAAGATTAGGAATGAGGAGGTTCTCCGCAGAATCCGCGAAGAAAGGAATATACGAAAAACACTAACAAGAAGAAGTGACCGGATGAAATGACTTTTTAAGGCATCAGGAAACCTTTCATGGTACTAGAGGGAGCTGTATACTATATAAAGTATCGGGGAAAACACAGACTGGAGCAGATCCAGAAAATAACTGAGAACGTGCGTTGCAAATGCTACTCTGCAATGAAGCAACTGTCGCAGGTGAGGAATTTATGGTGCTTTTGATGAAACCAGTCAGAAGACTACCGAAAAAAATCAAGGGAATGAAATGCGCTACGGACAGACACTTCCAGAGTAGACTTCCCGGAACTTAAATTTACATGAGATATAAACAAATTTATCTTTTGCGCTTTTTCACTTTGGTCACTATAGGTAATCTTGTTGCCCAAATGGGTAAACACCTCTACAATTTTTGTGGCTCATTTCCTAATCTAATTCCTTCATTATCGAACATTTTTTGAGGACGATTGACAACAGCTCGGACGTATTTTTTAAAATGTATGGTACGCAGCCGCTTAGTTGTCTTTTTTTCTTGTAAGTAGCGGTTTTGGTTTACACCATCATTATCTCTCTCTACCATAACAATATGGAAATCCATATAATCACTGCTCCATGCGAACCTCTATTGCAGCAATAAAATCTAATGATTTAGAAATACAGTGAAGTTTCGGTTTTGAAATTTCTTGTAGGTATGGTTCACTGTAACTTTAGTATGTTCAGAAATCTCGAATTTGAAATAATACACCAAGGCTCCCAGTTGTGTTATTAACTAACGTAGAACAAATGTAGATTAGGAGTCCATATTTAGCATCAATTTACTTATGATGTATACTGGTATCGTATAACGCTAGGAAATTTAATGTCTGAAGTTTAAACCATCCTATTCCTTTTCTGAAATTATTGCTGGGAATCTAGAGCCTTAGTGTTTGCCAACATTAAGTTAAGCGTGTCTCTGTTTTCTAATTCTTCCAAGACGAATTCTCTTGATTCTGCATGCGTGTGAACACAACGAGAAGTTTTATAGGATTATCTTTGCATCCAACACCCTGGTAAGGTGGCGGTCGACTCTGACATAGCTGGCTCGGAACGTGATCGTGGTAATTGTTATCACCAATATTTTTCCGGCAGGAGGAGGAGAGATTTTATGTCTCACGTTTTCACGGCATGATTTTTTTTTTTCTTTGAGCCTGTACCGTTACTTCGTGCAACGCATGTTCTACCAGATCTGATGAACGAAATCAGCGAGATGATAACAAATTGAGAGGACTCCAAATTCTGCTTAAAGTTTTGAAACCACCGTCATGATTTTTAAATTTATATTTAAATACACTCCCAAGAAGTTTTGCATTTGCAACTCGATAATGGTTTCGTCATATTTCATTTCTTGGCTGCACTTGACGCAGTACTCGGGGTCTGCTGATTCGCTTCGATGCATCAGTCACGTCTGCCGCTTGTCTCCTTTCATCATCATCATCATCATCATCATCATCATCACCCAATTCTATCATTATCACCCATTTCCATCATTATATAATTTGGATCAAGTATGTGTGTAACATCTTCTTCCATGACCAATGAGCTTGGACGATATTCAGCCAGCTGATTCCAGCAATCTTCCGCAGGTCTTTGCACTATCGATTGGCGGACTTTCTCGTGGTCTGTCTCCGTCTCTTGGACTTATTTCCAGCATTGTCTTTTCCGGCCGGTCATCATTTCTTCTGGTAACATTCCCGGCCAACTGTCATGTCATACGGGCTGGTCTCCCCACGATGTTTTTGAAGTTGGTAACTGATCTGATGTCTTATATCTTATTTTTGTCTTTCCTTGTGAATTGCAACGTACGCTTTCCATGCCTCCCCGTGCAGTTCTAAGTTTCCATCATCCATATTCTTGAAGAGTCCACGTCTCATTGTCGTAAGCGAAACGGGAAGGACGCATAGATCAGAAACTACTTTCATGTTTGACGTGAAAATAGCTGGATGTCTTCCAAATGGTTTTATGAAATATTTTCTACTGCTTCATTCACTTTATTACTAATATTACTTAGCTAGACGAACTTCGGCAGCATACTTCCATCTTCACGTGCATTCCAGTTACATATACATTACATTAATATGAAGTGTCATTAGAATCATTTGCTGTGTATGACAGTGAGATTATGGGTTAAAATAGAATCACTTATTGTTGCAAATTTAATTGTATACATGTACATCATACTCTGCAAGCCACATAATGTTGCGGAGGTCTCTCCTAGTACAACTAACTGATCCCCCTCCTCTGTTCCACTCGCGAATGACGTATTGGAAGAATGAATGTCATAAACCCTCTGTATTGCCACTAATTTCTCGAATTTTCTCGTCGTCGTCATTCCGCGAAATGTATGCGGTAGGAAGTACTATATTGTCGGACTCTTCCTGGAAAGTGATCTCTAAATTTCATTAGTAAACGTCTCCGATATATTCAACGACCCTGTTGTAATGTCTGGAGTTTGTTGAGCATCTCGGTACTGATATTCCGCCAATTAAACGATATCGTGAAAAAACCCGCAGTTCTTTGTTGGATCTTCTTTATCTCTACTATCAGTCGTATATTACATGATGAGGATACCATACTGATGAACATTAATCAAGAATAGGTCGAACAAGCGCCTTATAAGCCACATTCCTTCGTGGATGAGTTACATTTCCCTAAGATTATTTCTATGAATCTCAGTCTGGCATCTGATTTTCTTACTATTTGTTTTATATGGTCATTCCACTCGAAGTCACTCTGGATCGTTACTCCTAGACTGTTTACAGTAAGTACTGTTTCCGGCAGTTCTTCATCAGTAGCAGTGTTATACAGTAGTGGCTTTCTTTTCCTATGCACGCGCAACGTGGTGCATTTATTTACGTTCAAATCAACTGTCATGGCCTGCACTATTCATCAATCCCAGCAGGTCATTCTATAAATCGATACTGCCTTCTGTCGTTGCTATCTTTTTGTAGACAACCGCATTATCTGCGAACAGTCTCAAAGAGCTTCCTATGCATTTTACTAGATCAATTATGTACAATGTAAATGATGACTGACCTGGCCGGCCGGTGTGGCCGAAAGGGTCTAGGCGCGTCAGTCTGGAACCGTGCGACCGCTACGGTCGCAGGTTGGAATCCTGCCTCGGGCCTGGATGTGTGTGATCTCCTTAAGTTAGTTAGGTTTAAGGAGTTCTAAGTTCTAGGGAACTGATGACCTCAGAAGTTAAGTCTCATAATGCTCAGAGCCATTTGAACCATTTGAACTTCGAAGTTCAACCAAGATGTTTACATCATTCGTAAAAGTCTTAACTTCAGAGTAACGCCACATACGTGAAGTAGAATGCAACTGACGTCGGCAGCATGCTGCGCAAACGCGCCGTGCTCATTAAAAATTCATAAAAATGTGACTGAAGAAGTAGCAATTATTTCATAAATTTACGATGCAGTCGCTGTTCTCAATAGTTTGCATTTTTTTTTTTTTTTTTTTTTTTTTTTTGGGTCATCAGTCTACTGACTGGTTTGATGCGGCCCGCCACGAATTCCTCCCTTGTGCTAACCTCTTCATCTCAGAGTAGCACTTGCAACCTACGTCCTCAATTATTTGCTTTACGTATTCCAATCTCTGTCTTCCTCTACAGTTTTTGCCCTCTACAGCTCCCTCTAGTACCATGGAAGTCATTCCCTCATGTGTTAGCAGATGTCCTATCATCCTGTCCCTTCTCCCTGTCAGTGTTTTCCATATATTCCTTTCCTCTCCGATTCTGCGTAGAACCTCCTCATTCCTTACCTTATCAGTCCACCTACTTTTCAACATTCGTCTATAGCACCACATCTCAAATGCTTCGATTCTCTTCTGTTCCGGTTTTCCCACAGTCCATGTTTCACTACCATACAATGCTGTACTCCAGACGTACATCCTCAGAAATTTCTTCCTCAAATTAAGGCCGGTATTTGATATTAGTAGACTTCTCTTGGCCAGAAATGCCTTTTTTGCCACAGCGAGTCTGCTTTTGATGTCCTCCTTGCTCCGTCCGTCATTGGTTATTTTACTGCCTAGGTAGCAGAATTTCTTAACTTCATCGACTTCGTGACCATCAATCCTGATGTTAAGTTTCTCGCTGCTCTCATTTCTGCTACTTCTCATTACCTTCGTCTTTCTCCGATTTACTCTCAAACCATACTGTGTACTCATTAGACTGTTCATTCCGTTCAGCAGATCATTTAATTCTTCTTCACTTTCACTCAGGATAGCAATGTCATCAGCGAATCGTGTCATTGATATCCTTTCACCTTGTATTTTAATTCCACTCCTGAACCTTTCTTTTATTTCCATCATTGCTTTCTCGATGTACACATTGAAGAGTAGGGGCGAAAGGCTACAGCCTTGTCATACACCCTTCTTAATACGAGCACTTCGTTCTTGATCGTCCACTCTTATTATTCCCTCTTGGTTGTTGTACATATTGTATATGACCCGTCTGTCCCTGTAGCTTACCCCTACTTTTTTCAGAATCTCGATCAGCTTGCAGCATTTTATATTGTCGAACGCTTTTTCCAGGACGACAAACCCTATGAACGTGTATTGATTTTTCTTCAGCCTTGCTTCCATTATTAGCCGTAACGTCAGAATTGCCTCTCTCGTCCCTTTACTTTTCCTAAAGGCAAACTGATCATCTCCTAGCGCATTCTCAATTTTCTTTTCCATTCTTCTGTATATTATTCTTGTAAGCAGCTTCGATGCATGAGCTGTTAAGCCGATTGTGCGATAATTTTCGCACTTGTCAGCTCTTGCCGTCTTCGAAATTGTGTGGATGATGCTTTTCCGAAAGTCAGATGGTATGTCGCCAGACTCATATATTCTACACACCAACGTGGATAGTCGTTTTGTTGCCACTTCCCCCAATGATTTTAGAAATTCTGATGGAATGTTATCTATCCCTTCTGCCTTATTTGACTGTAAGTCCTCCAAAGCTCTTTTAAATTCCGATTCTAATACTGGATCCCCTATCTCTTCTAAATCGACTCCTGTTTCTTCTTCTATCACATGACAAATCTTCGCCCTCATAGAGGCTTTCAATGTGTACCCGTGGTCTAGGGGTACACTCAGCACTGAAATTAACTGAAGGATACATGAAGACAGCCGGCACGGTAGCTCAGCCTGTTCGGTCAGAGGGTTACGCGCCCTCTGTAATAAAAAACTGAGTCAATCGATCAACAACGAACATAAATGGATGTCTTACGACGTCCGCCCCGAACAGATGCAACGAACACATGCGAACAAAATGAGATGAAAAAAAATAATAAATAAATAAAAAAAAGGGGGTAGCGTCTTTGATTCATAATCAAAACGTCTTCCGTCCCGGGTTCGATTCCCGCCACTGCCTAAATTTTGATAAATAATCAGCATTGGCATTGGCGGCCGAAGACTTCCGGGATAAGAAGTCAGCCTCATTCTGCCAACGGCCTTGTCAAAGAGGGCGGAGGAGCGGATAGAGGTTCAGGGCACTCTCTTGTCCTAGGGGTGGGAAATTGCCCCTAAAGGCGGAAGAATCAGAAATGATCAACCACAGGAGGATGCAGAAGGCAATGGAAACCACTGCATTAAATACACGTAACGTGTATCCACAGGACATGTGGCCTGTAGTTGAAGAAGTGTCATGATGATCTCTCCATTGGCAAAAGATTCCGGAATAGTCCCCCATTCGGATCTCCGGGAGGGGACTGAAAAGGAGGAGGTTACCATGAGAAAAAGATTGAATAATCAACGAAACGGTAACGTTCTACGAGTCGGGGCGTGGAATGTCAGAAGCTTGAACGTGGTAGGGAAACTAGAAATCTGAAAAGGGAAATGCAAAGGCTCAATATAGATATAGTCGGGGTCAGTGAAGTGAAGTGGAAGGAAGACAAGGATTTCTGGTCAGATGAATATCGGGTAATATCAACAGCAGCAGAAAATGGTATAACAGGTGTAGGATTCGTTATGAATAGGAAGGTAGGGCAGAGGGTGTGTTCCTGCAACATATGGAAGCATGTGCCACTGAACTTAAACTAAAGGATGGCACTTTCATAATTGTAACAGTGTATAGGTCCCCCTCAGGGAATTTCCAGCTATTTCTGGAAAACTTGGATGCTTTGTTGTGCTATCTGTCAGACAGGGGGAAGCAAATTATCATTTGTGGGGATTTCAATGTTGATTCCCTGAAAGAGTGTAATAGGAAGAATGACCTTTTAGTATTACTCAGTTCTTTCAATTTGAGCTCCGTCATTGATTTTCCTACTCGGATAACAAAGAACAGCAGTACATTGATAGATAACTTTTTTATAGACCAAGATAAGTTTAGGGACATAAATGCTTATCCTGTTGAGAATGGTCTTTCAGATCATAGTGCACAGCTTGTTACAGTACATGACATAGCTCCATGCAGTATAATAAATCAGACTTTCAAAGCAGTGCGTTCAATTAACAATATAAATATTGCAAACTTTAGGGAAAGCGTACAGCAGCTAGACTGGGATGAAGTGTATAAGGAACCCGATGCAAACTTGAAATATAACTTATTTCACAATACATTTTTAAGGGTATTTGAAAATTGTTTTCCCAAGAAAATAGTTAAACATAATTCCAAGAAAACATATAAAAAACCTTGGCTAACTAAAGGAATAAGAATATCTTGCAACCGCAAAAGAGAACTGTATCTAACAGCAAGATGGAGTACTGACCCCGAAATTGTTCAATATTATAAAAACTATTGTGCGGTACTAAGAAAAGTTATTAAAAAGTCCAGAAGCATGTGTATCATGTCTGAGATCAATAACTCTGATAATAAAATTAAAGCAATTTGGAATATTATTGAAAGGGAAACAGGGCAACCAAGAGCACAGGAAGACTTTAGTGCAATAAAATTGAATGACAAGTGCACTAACAAACAATCAGAAATTGAAAATATTTTGAATAATCATTTTTTAAATGTTGTGGAGAAAATAGGATCTAGATCTTCACTAGAAGAGGCAAGGCTATTAATAGAAGAGGCCATACCTGCACAGTTTGAAACAGCTGTAATTCCACCAACCTCTCCCTCTGAAATCAGTAAAATAATAAACTCACTGAAAAGTAAAAGCTCTTACGGAATTGATGGCATTTCCAGCAAAGTACTTAAAGCTTGTTCCCCACAGATAAGTAGAATTCTCAGCCACGTATGTAATAGCTCTTTGGAGCAGGGTGTTTTCCCTGATAGACTGAAATATGCCATTGTAAAACCATTGCATAAAAAGGGGGATATGTCGGATGTCAACAACTACCGCCCAATCTCTCTTCTGACAGCTCTATCAAAAATTTTTGAGAAAGTAATGTATTCAAGAGTAGCCTCCCATATTTGTAAAAATAAAGTACTAACAAAATGTCAGTTTGGTTTTCAGAAAGGCTTTTCAACAGAAAATGCTATATATGCTTTCACTGATCAAATATTAAATGCTCTGAATAACCGGACATCACCCATTGGTATTTTTTGTGATCTCTCAAAGGCCTTTGATTGTGTAAATCATGGAATTCTTTTAGATAAGCTAAATCATTATGGTTTGAGTGGGGCAGTGCACAAATGGTTTAATTCATACTTAACTGGAAGAATGCAAAAAGTTGAAATAAGTGGTTCGTGTAATGTTAAAACAACTGATTCCTCAAACTGGGGTGCTATCAACCACGGGGTCCCACAGGGTTCGGTCTTAGGTCCTTTACTGTTCTTGATATACATTAATGACTTACCATTCCACATTGATGAAGATGCAAAGTTAGTTCTTTTTGCTGATGATACAAGTATAGTAATAACATCCAAAAACCAAGAACTAAGTGATGTAATTGTAAATGATGTTTTTCACAAAATTATTAAGTGGTTCTCAGCAAACGGACTCTCTTTAAATTTTGATAAAACACAGTATATACAGTTCCGTACAGTAAATGGCGCAACTCCAGTAATAAATATAGAATTTGAACAGAAGTCTGTAGCTAAGGTAGAATTTTCAAAATTTTTAGGTATGTCCATTGATGAGAGGTTAAACTGGAAGCAACACATTGATGGTCTGCTGAAACGTCTGAGTTCAGCTACGTATGCTATTAGGGTTATTGCAAATTTTGGTGATAAGAATCTCAGTAAATTAGCTTACTATGCCTACTTTCATTCACTGCTTTCGTATGGCATCATATTCTGGGGTAATTCATCGTTGAGTAGAAAAGTATTCATTGCACAAAAACGTGTAATCAGAATAATTGCTGGAGCCCACCCACGGTCATCCTGCAGACATCTATTTAAGGATCTAGGGATCCTCACAGTAACCTCACAGTATATATATTCCCTTATGAAATTTGTTGATAATAATCCAACCCAATTCAAAAGTAATAGCAGTGTGCATACCTATAACACCAGGAGAAAGGATGATCTTCACTATGCAGGGTTAAATCTGACTTTGGCACAGAAAGGGGTAAATTATGCTGCCACAAAAGTCTTTGGGCACCTACCAAACAGCATCAAAAGCCTGACAGATAGCCAACTAACATTTAAAAATAAATTAAAAGAATTTCTAGATGACAACTCCTTCTACTCATTGGCTGAATTTTTAGATATAAAGTAAGTATAAAAAAAAAAAAAAAAAAAACTTAATCATTAGTGTCATGCAATATTTTGTGTAATGTAATTTCTTGTACAGACATCTTTCATTAACCTGACACGTTCCACATCATTACGAAGTGTCGTATTCATGATCTATGGAACAAGTATTAATCTAATCTAATCTAATCTAATCTGTGAACAGTTCAGTGACCGGGTTGTTCTAATCAGAATCGACAGCAGACCAACACCGACAACGCTAGTTCAGGTATACAAGACGAAGTCGCAAGCTGAAGATAAACAGATAGAGAAAGTGTATGAGGATATTGAAAGGGTAATGCAGTATGTAAAGGGGGACGAAAATCTAATAGTCATGGGCGACTGGAATGCAGTTGTAGGGAAAGGAGTAGAATAAAAGGTACAGGAGAATATGGGATTGGGACAAGGAATGAAAGAGGAGAAAGGCTAATTGAGTTGTAACAAGTTTCAGCTAGTAATAGCGAATACCCTGTTCAAGAATTACAAGAGGAGGAGGTATACTTGGAAAAGGCCGGGAGATACGGGAAGATTTCAATTAGATTACATCATGGTCAGACAGAAGTTCCGAAATCAGATACTGGATTGTAAGGCGTACCCAGGAGCAGATATAGACTCAGATCACAATATAGTAGTGATGAAGAGTAGGCTGAAGTTCAAGACATTAGTCAGGAAGAATCAATACGCAAAGAAGTGGGATACGGAAGTACTAAGGAATGACGAGATACGTTTGAAGTTCTCTACCGCTATAGATACAGCAATAAGGAATAGCGTAGTAGGCATTACAGTTGAAGAGGAATGGACATCTCTAAAAAGGGTCATCACAGAAGTTGGGAAGGAAAACATAGGTACAGAGAAGGTAGCTGCGAAGAAACCATGGGTAACAGAAGAAATACTTCAGTTGATCGATGAAAGAAGGAAGTACAAACATATTCCGGGAAAATCAGGAATACAGAAATACAAGTCGCTGAGGAATGAAATAAATAGGAAGGGCAGGGAAGCTAAGACGAAATGTCTGCAGGAAAAATGTGAAGACATCGAAAAAGATATGATTGTCGGAAGGACAGACTCAGCATACAGGAAAGTCAAAACAACCTTTGGTGACATTAAAAGCAACGGTGGTAACATTAAGAGTGCAACGGGGATTCCACTGTTAAATGCAGAGGAGAGAGCAGATAGGTGGAAAGAATACAAAGTTTGCAAATGACTTGGATAAATGGAAGTTCCAAATGTTTGCCAGCCTAGCTTGATGTTTCGGGTGAGTTGCGATCTTATATATCCCCCGTCAAATTAACAAATTGGTCAAGACGGACTTGTTCTCCGACAGTGCCCTGTAGTGTGTTTCTAAGTAGTTCTTTCTCTACCGTGCTCCATTTATTAGAAACAACTGCCTTGTGGTGTCTCAATCTCCTAATATCTTGACTCCAACAGAAAATTGGTACGCAATTTACCTCGCTCCAGTCGACAACCGGGCGTGGTGGCGCAGTAGTTAGCACACTTGGCTCGCATTCTGGTGGACGACGTTTCAAATCTACGTTCGGCCATCCTGATTCAGGTTTACCGGATTTGCCTAAATCGCATCATAAATCCTTTTAAAGGGTACGGCCGATTTCCTTCCCCATCCTTTCCTAATCCGAGCTTGTGTTCCCTCTCTATTGATCCCGTTATCGGTGGGACGTTAAACAATAATCTACTCCTCCAGTCAACAAAGACAACAATTTTTTGCAATTTTAAAGAAAATCGATGTGTCCGAAAGCCGAGTGCGTAAGCATTCAATGCAAGTGGAGTATATTATGTGGACAGACTTTTAGAGCAGTCGAGGAGAGGTATAAGGCACATCAGTGACACATACAACTAAAACAACCAAGCGAATAAGCTGTCGCAAAGCATTATCTCGAGTACGATTACGAAGTGGGATAAGAAGGTACCAGCGTCGCGGTACAATCTACACACTGAGAAAATTGCCTTCAGCCTTATAATGCATTTTGTCTACTTTCTTGCTATCTAGTTTTAACACAGAAATTCCGATGGTTAAAATACTCGCAGATGAGATTGTTCTTTAAATTTTTCGTTGGTTCCCACAGAGAGTACATAACACTCTCGACATAAAACTGCGAACCTCTGCACTGTGCAAGATCTATTTATTTTCTGTAGAAACACCAGGCAACGCTTTACTTTCTGCAAACATGCTTCATTTAAGGATGTAACCTTTAACTGGCTCTGGTAAATTATAAAGACATTGTAGACATTGCACCCTTATAAATTTTTCGAGTATTTTCTTTTCCGTTTCGACTTCAGATGAAACTAACCGAAGACGAGATTTCTGCGAACCGCGCTAGCTGTGTTGGGAGGGTATTCCTGGAAAAGACAGCAGGTACGTCTGCTCTTGACTCAGCTTTGTGGTTTCTAGATGTATTACAACGTGAGAAGATCAGCTTACTCTCTGTTTGTGACTAATTACTAGATAAGACAGCGTGTATCGATTTCCACATTTCGTCTGATACTGTTTCTGTAATTAGATACTTAACAAAAGGCAGCAAAATGTTTATCATCCCTTTTCGGGACATTTGTTCATTTGGTTCTCTAGCGAGTGTCGATGGGAAAAAACTGTGTCTAATACTGCCATTTGGAAACTTTCTTAGTCTGAGAATATCGATTAAAAAGTATTTTCCATGTTGTTCCCCAAAAGCTGGAAGAGAGTTGAGGAACATGTAGCTTGGTATTAGCCGTGAATATCACTTATACGTTTCTCAGTGGTCAGTAACCAAATCTGAATAGCTGTTACATTGAAAACGTTATGATTGGTGATACAAACTCAGTGCCGTAAAAAAGGTGACCAGCCTAAGTAACTCGCTTCTAGTGATGTCCTGAACGTAAGGTAGTGAAGTGGATTAAAGGTGACAGAAAATATTCAGTCATTGGAATCAGTCTGACAAACTAAAGGCCGATGGTGTCAGGCAGAGCGAATTTGTCCTGGGAGAAATCCACAACCCTTCAGTACCGTCTTTCAGAGTGAGGGCATGTCCAACGATTGATAGTCACATGTCCGATGGATGATTTTAAACCTGGGAGAACCCTCTGTGCTATTAGAAACGAATCGGCTATATGCCATCATTCGCTGTCGTGCCCCTCCCCCCTTTCATTCACTTTTAATCTGTAATAACACTGAAGAGAACTGAGAAGGAACGCGAAAGCATTACAAGATCGGTGGGAAACTACCTGAATGAGTCATATTGTTTAATTATCTAGAGGTAACGCCATGAAGCTATACGAAATTGAACGAAAAAGTGATAAGGGTAGCAGATAAGGCCAGCGGAAGACTCGGACTTACTGAGATGTAAACACGCAGAGACAATATAAGTTTACTATTATCAAACGTTGGTATTGACAAGACAAAGACAACTCTGCGAATGTATGTCCGTATGACAGTGGATCACCGAGTGTGCCAAAATCGGAAAAGAAAAGAACCGAAGCGTTTGAGACAAGTCGATACAAAGGGATGCTGAAAAGTAAATAAGAATGATACCCGCATAACAGGGGGATAGGAATTTGTGAAAAGCAACAACTGGGTGAAGGTACAATCTGATAGGACGTATCAGATTTCCATGGTGCTAAAGACAGCAGTAGATGACTGAAATTCCAGGGGAGGACAGAGCTTGGAATGTACTGAACATATAATTGAAGACGTTGGATGTAAGAGCTACTTTAAGATGATGAGGGTGGTACAGGAGAGGAGACAGTTCCGAGTTGCATCCCAGCTCTCAGAAGATAAAACAGTAATTTAAATAAAATAGACGAAGTATGATGGATCCGTAAAAGAAAAAGTGTAGAAGACGTTAGTGCTACCTGTCACAAAGTACTGCCCTAGTGACCGCCAAGGGGGCCTTATAGCCGACAAGGAACGCAGCTCAGGGCACTTAATTGGAATTTTCAAAAGAAACCCTTTTGTATACAGTTAGGGAACGTATTCTATAAAGTCTGTACGACAATTATGTTTCCTACATCAAATATCTTCTATAGGAATAGGAATCATGAGAATGACACACGAGATATTATGGCACTTACAGAGGTGAACGTCATTTTCCCCTCACTTCACACGTTAATCTCGTCTATAGAGGGTCCGTAGTACTTAAGACTGGGCAAATTTATTTCATTTGACATTGCTGTCGTCAGTCTCCTAAGGGAGGAAACTCGTCAGCGTCACCTGTCTGTGAAATGTGTGAACTCCGCTCTGCGTGTGATGGTATTTTAGGCATTTGTTTACCTATTTTCTGTGCCGGAACTTGGGGACCAGTCCAGCATTAACCTAAACGAACAAGGGAAACCGTCTAAAAACCACACTCAAGGTTGCCCAGTGCTCCAGCCGTGGTAGCTCATCCACCGCGCTGATTCTGACACTACACGAGCAGGTCCAAGCAAGTGTGTACTATTAGTACAAAATATGCACTCCGCCGTGAATTGTGGAATATATACTTATGTATTTTAAGTAAACTAAAATAGTTCTGAGAGGTGATATTCGACTGATGGCGTTTCTTTAGCAGAAAAAGATTCCCAGCAAACTTCGTTCGGGACCTCTACAACCAAAATGTCACAGCTGTTTACAACATTTCTGTAACTAAACTTAACATCTTTGGGATTCCGCGACTCGGTCTGTGAAAGCGGAACGTTTGCTTGTCTGTCCGTCCTCCTGCTGTTCGTCCGTCTGTTAACAACCCTTGTTCTCAGCTTCTAGCAATAGGTCATTTCTATCAAAAGACACGCCCATTTACGTCAAATATTTTGAAACTAGCAAACTCATTCATTAAAACCTGTCGGGTACTTACCGTTGACGTAGAATCATGAAATTGGGCAAGAAGTAATGTTTCACAGTACAAATAAAGGAAGAAATATGAAATTTTTAAAAATGTAATTAAATCATACAACATTATTTTTTGCCATTTGAGTATCTTGAATTTGCCAGTCATCATCGGTCTACAGCGTGACAGCCGAACATTACTGCATAAAAGTATAAAATGTAAGTTGTAGTCATCTTGTAGTAAGCAAATAAAAACGTTTTGTTAGATTTCTCTCTCTACATATATAAACCGAAGCACCCTGCGCGCTTATTTTTGTGTCAGGGATACCCTGAGGAACTACTGTATAGATTTTGATACCGTCTTGGAACTCGCAGGACCAATATCTTGCCAATATCGATATCGATAACAGGCAAAAATCGTTTAGATTCCCTATTCCCAGGATGGATATACCGGGTGATCAAAATGTCAGTATAAATTTGAAAACTGAATAAATCACGGAATAATGTAGATAGAGAGGTACAAATTGATACACATGCCTGGACCTCCATGGGCTTTTATTAGAACCAAAAAATACAAAAATTCAAAACTGTCCGACAGATGGCGCTTCATCTGATCAGAATAGCAATAATTAGCATAGCAAAGTAAGACAAAGCAAAGATGATGTTTTTTTACAGGAAATGCTCAATATGTCCACCATCATTCCTCAGCAATAGCTGTAGTCGAGAAATAATGTTGTGATCCGTACTGTAAAGCATGTCCGGAGTTATAGTGAGGCATTGGCGTCGGATGTTGTCTTTCAGCGTACCTAGAGATGTCGGTCGATCACGATACACTTGCGACTTCAGGTAACCCCAAAGCCAATAATCGCACGGACTGAGGTCTGGGGACCTGGGAGTCCAAGCATGACGAAAGTGGCGGCTGAGCACACGATCATCACCAAACGGCGCGCGCAAGAGATGTTTCACACGTCTATCAATATGGAGTGGAGCGCCATGCTGCATAAACATCGTACCTTCCAGTAGGTGTTTATCAGCCAGGCTGAGGATGATGCGATTCTGTAATATATCGGCGTACCTCTCACCCGTCACGGTAGCAGTTTTGCTGTCCTGCTCCATCTGTCCCACATTTTGGGAACTTTTTCTTTTGTTCTAAGAAACCACCATGTCATTCCAAGCATGTATGTCAATTTTTACCTCTCTATCTACATTATTCCGTGATTTATTCAGTTTTAAAATTTATACTGACTTTTTGATCACCGGGTATATCCATCCTGGGAACAGGGAATCTGAACAATTTTTGCAGTCTGCAGAACATGTTGCGTTACAACAGCGGTATGTGGGCGAGCATTATCCAGGAATATTGTTCACGAATGACAGCAACTCACGTCGAATTACGAGCCTGATGTACAAATTGCAGTCAAGGTGCGTGGGATAATAACGCGAGTGCTCCTGCTGTCATACGAAATCCCACCCCACACTGTAGCTCCTGGTGTAGGCCCACGCGTCTAGCACGGAGACAGGTTGATTGAAGGAGCTCACCTGGCCTCCCAACCAACTCACAGCCATCACTGGCGCCGAGGCAGCACCGGCTTTCATCAGAAAACACAAGAGACCTCTCACTTGGTATCACTGAAGTCGCAAATGGCGGTGGTTAATGGAACGCGCGCTACAGGGCGTCTGTCTCGTAGCTGTCGTTGAAATAACCGATTTGTAACTGTCTGTTATGTCACTGCGGTGCCAACTGCTGCTCCGATTACTGCTGCAGATGTAGTACGATACGCCGGAGCCACACGCCGAACACGATAGTCTTCCCTCTCGACAGTGTCACGTGGCCGTCCTGAGCCCCGTCTTCTCGCGGCCGTACATTGTCGAGAGCACCGCTGCCAGCAATTAGTCACGTTCAGTGGTTACTTGCCTGTCAATTTTTCTGAGTATCGCAGAAGTAACATGCACCTTCTCGTAGCCCTATTACACGACCTCGTTCAAACTCAGCGGGATGTTGATGTTGGCGTCTTTGTCGCCTTACGGGCAGTTTGGCTAACATCAAATCGCTACATCCAGTCTCAAAGATAACTAACGTTCACGACCGTTACAGCATGTATTTAAAGCAAAACTGATTCGCATATTCGTAATGGTGCTACCAGCGCCATTCTTAAGCAACTAGCGCGAAATTTGAACAGACGTCATCTTTCAGTTGTAGCAACACGTCGACCAATGTCTCTTTAGTGCTGGATCTTTTTTCCGTCAGTGCGTATCAATGATTTGTCATTCTGTATTTAAGAAGATGCAAAGCATGATCTTTTTGCTGATGGTACTATTAATCCTGCCCAGCGAACAAGAATTGCATGACGGAATTTTACATAACATCTTTCAGAGAATTATTAAGTTGTTCTCTGGAAATAGGCTCTCACTAGACTTCGATAAAACACATTATATACATTTCTATACAGTAAATCGAATATCACCATTAACAGATGTAGACGAACAAGAGACTGTAGCTAAGGCAGAATATTCAAAATTTTTGAATATGTGCACTGATGAAAAATTGATTTGCAAGAAACACATTGATGATCTGCTGAAACGGTTACGTTTAGCTACTTATGCCATTGGAGTTAGTGCAAATTTGACGATAAATGTATCAGTAAATTAGCCTACTACGCCTAATTTCATTCACTGCTTTCGTATGACATATTTTGGGGTAATTCATCATTAAGGAAATAAGCACTCGTTGCAAAAAGGCGTGGAATCAGAATAATAGCTTTAACCCCCTCCCTCCCCCCAAGACCATCTTGTTGACATTTATCTAACGAAATGGGGTATTCACAGTAGTCTCTCTCTCTCTCTCTCTCTCTCTCTCTCTCTCTCTCTCTCTATCTATCTATATACGGTGAGTCACCTAACTTTACCGCTGGATATGTTTCGTAAACAACAGCAAATACTGACGAATCGATTCCACAGACCGAACGTGAGGAGAGGGGTTAGTGTAATTGGTTAATACAATCCATAAAAAAATGCACTAAAGTATGTTTTTTAATACAAACCTACGTTTTTTTAAATGGAACCCCGTTAGTTTTCTTAGCACATCTGAACATATAAATAAATACGTAATCAGTGCCGTTAGTTGCATTGTAGAATGTTAATTACATCCGGAGATATTGGAACCTAAAGTTGACGCTTGAGTACCACTCCTCCGCTGTTCGATCGTGTGTATCGGGGAGCACAGAATTACGTAGGGATCCAAAGGGAACGGTGATGGACCTTAGGTACAGAAGTAACTGGAACAGCACATTACGTCCACATGCTAACACATTTTTATTGGTCTTTTTCACTGACGCACGTGTACATTACCATGAGGTAAACGTACACACGTGGTTTCCGTTTTCAATTACGAAGTGGAATAGAGTGTGTCCCACTGGAAACGCGTCGCCGTATGTGGTAGCAGCATGATGGTGCACCTGCACATTCCGCAATTAACACTAGGCTGACCCTTGACAGGATGTTCGACGGGCGTTTCATAGGACGTTGAGAACGCATAAATTGGCCCGCCCGTTCTCCTGATCTTACACCTCTGGACTTTCTGTGGGGTATGTTAAAGGAGAATGTGTACCGTGATGTGCCTACAAGCATGAAGGATATGAAACAACGTATTGTGACAGCCTGCGGCGACATTACACCAGATGTACTGCGGCGTGTACGACATTCATTACGCCAGAGATTTCAATTGTGTGCAGCAAATGATGGCCACCACATTGAACATCTATTGGCCTGACATGTCGGGACACACTCTATTCCACTCCGTAATTGAAAACAGAAACCACGTGTGTACGTTTACCTCACCCCTCATGGTAATGTACATGTGCGTCAGTGAAAAAGACCAATAAAAATGTGTTAGCATGTGGACGTAATGTGCTGTTCCAATCTCTTCTGTACCTAAGGTCCATCACCGTTCCCTTTGGATCCCTACGTAATTCGGTGCTCTCCGATACACACGATCGAACAGCGGAGGAGTGGTACTCAAGCGTCAACTTTAGGTTACAATATCTCCGGATGTAATTAACATTTTACAATGCAACTAACGGCACTGATTACGTATTTGTTTATATGTTCAGATGTGCTAAGAAAACTAAAGGGGTTCCATCTAAAAAACGTAGGTTTGTGTTAAAAAACATACTTTAGTGCATTTTTTTATGGTTTGTATTAACCAATTACACCAACCCCTCTCCTCACGTTCGGTCCGTGGAATCGATTCGTCAGTATTTGCTGTTGTTTACGAAACATATCCAGCGGTAAAGTTAGGTGACTCACCGTATATAGATAGATAGAGAGAGAGAGAGAGAGAGAGAGAGAGAGAGAGAGAGAGAGACTACTGTGAATACCCCATTTCGTTAGATAAATGTCAACAAGATGGTCTTGGGGGGAGGGAGGGGGTTAAAGCTATTATTCTGATTCCACGCCTTTTTGCAACGAGTGCTTATTTCCTTAATGATGAATTACCCCAAAATATGTCATACGAAAGCAGTGAATGAAATTAGGCGTAGTAGGCTAATTTACTGATACATTTATCGTCAAATTTGCACTAACTCCAATGGCATAAGTAGCTAAACGTAACCGTTTCAGCAGATCATCAATGTGTTTCTTGCAAATCAATTTTTCATCAGTGCACATATTCAAAAATTTTGAATATTCTGCCTTAGCTACAGTCTCTTGTTCGTCTACATCTGTTAATGGTGATATTCGATTTACTGTATAGAAATGTATATAATGTGTTTTATCGAAGTCTAGTGAGAGCCTATTTCCAGAGAACAACTTAATAATTCTCTGAAAGATGTTATGTAAAATTCCGTCATGCAATTCTTGTTCGCTGGGCAGGATTAATAGTACCATCAGCAAAAAGATCATGCTTTGCATCTTCTTAAATACAGAATGACAAATCATTGATACGCACTGACGGAAAAAAGATCCAGCACTAAAGAGACATTGGTCGACGTGTTGCTACAACTGAAAGATGACGTCTGTTCAAATTTCGCGCTAGTTGCTTAAGAATGGCGCTGGTAGCACCATTACGAATATGCGAATCAGTTTTGCTTTAAATACATGCTGTAACGGTCGTGAACGTTAGTTATCTTTGAGACTGGATGTAGCGATTTGATGTTAGCCAAACTGCCCGTAAGGCGACAAAGACGCCAACATCAACATCCCGCTGAGTTTGAACGAGGTCGTGTAATAGGGCTACGAGAAGGTGCATGTTACTTCTGCGATACTCAGAAAAATTGACAGGCAAGTAACCACTGAACGTGACTAATTGCTGGCAGCGGTGCTCTCGACAATGTACGGCCGCGAGAAGACGGGGCTCAGGACGGCCACGTGACACTGTCGAGAGGGAAGACTATCGTGTTCGGCGTGTGGCTCCGGCGTATCGTACTACATCTGCAGCAGTAATCGGAGCAGCAGTTGGCACCGCAGTGACATAACAGACAGTTACAAATCGGTTATTTCAACGACAGCTACGAGACAGACGCCCTGTAGCGCGCGTTCCATTAACCACCGCCATTTGCGACTTCAGTGATACCAAGTGAGAGGTCTCTTGTGTTTTCTGATGAAAGCCGGTGCTGCCTCGGCGCCAGTGATGGCTGTGAGTTGGTTGGGAGGCCAGGTGAGCTCCTTCAATCAACCTGTCTCCGTGCTAGACGCGTGGGCCTACACCAGGAGCTACAGTGTGGGGTGGGATTTCGTATGACAGCAGGAGCACTCGCGTTATTATCCCACGCACCTTGACTGCAATTTGTACATCAGGCTCGTAATTCGACGTGAGTTGCTGTCATTCGTGAACAATATTCCTGGATAATGCTCGCCCACATACCGCTGTTGTAACGCAACATGTTCTGCAGACTGCAAAAATTGTTCAGATTCCCTGTTCCCAGGATGGATATACCCGGTGATCAAAAAGTCAGTATAAATTTGAAAACTGAATAAATCACGGAATAATGTAGATAGAGAGGTACAAATTGATACACATGCCTGGACCTCCATGGGCTTTTATTAGAACCAAAAAATACAAAAATTCAAAACTGTCCGACAGATGGCGCTTCATCTGATCAGAATAGCAATAATTAGCATAGCAAAGTAAGACAAAGCAAAGATGATGTTTTTTTACAGGAAATGCTCAATATGTCCACCATCATTCCTCAGCAATAGCTGTAGTCGAGAAATAATGTTGTGATCCGTACTGTAAAGCATGTCCGGAGTTATAGTGAGGCATTGGCGTCGGATGTTGTCTTTCAGCGTACCTAGAGATGTCGGTCGATCACGATACACTTGCGACTTCAGGTAACCCCAAAGCCAATAATCGCACGGACTGAGGTCTGGGGACCTGGGAGTCCAAGCATGACGAAAGTGGCGGCTGAGCACACGATCATCACCAAACGGCGCGCGCAAGAGATGTTTCACACGTCTATCAATATGGAGTGGAGCGCCATGCTGCATAAACATCGTACCTTCCAGTAGGTGTTTATCAGCCAGGCTGAGGATGATGCGATTCTGTAATATATCGGCGTACCTCTCACCCGTCACGGTAGCAGTTTTGCTGTCCTGCTCCATCTGTCCCACATTTTGGGAACTTTTTCTTTTGTTCTAAGAAACCACCATGTCATTCCAAGCATGTATGTCAATTTTTACCTCTCTATCTACATTATTCCGTGATTTATTCAGTTTTAAAATTTATACTGACTTTTTGATCACCGGGTATATCCATCCTGGGAACAGGGAATCTGAACAATTTTTGCAGTCTGCAGAACATGTTGCGTTACAACAGCGGTATGTGGGCGAGCATTATCCAGGAATATTGTTCACGAATGACAGCAACTCACGTCGAATTACGAGCCTGATGTACAAATTGCAGTCAAGGTGCGTGGGATAATAACGCGAGTGCTCCTGCTGTCATACGAAATCCCACCCCACACTGTAGCTCCTGGTGTAGGCCCACGCGTCTAGCACGGAGACAGGTTGATTGAAGGAGCTCACCTGGCCTCCCAACCAACTCACAGCCATCACTGGCGCCGAGGCAGCACCGGCTTTCATCAGAAAACACAAGAGACCTCTCACTTGGTATCACTGAAGTCGCAAATGGCGGTGGTTAATGGAACGCGCGCTACAGGGCGTCTGTCTCGTAGCTGTCGTTGAAATAACCGATTTGTAACTGTCTGTTATGTCACTGCGGTGCCAACTGCTGCTCCGATTACTGCTGCAGATGTAGTACGATACGCCGGAGCCACACGCCGAACACGATAGTCTTCCCTCTCGACAGTGTCACGTGGCCGTCCTGAGCCCCGTCTTCTCGCGGCCGTACATTGTCGAGAGCACCGCTGCCAGCAATTAGTCACGTTCAGTGGTTACTTGCCTGTCAATTTTTCTGAGTATCGCAGAAGTAACATGCACCTTCTCG